>NC_133326.1:497999851-498599851 GCF_042186555.1 Aquarana catesbeiana | reverse complement strand
AGTGTCACAGTTACATTATTAGGGCATTTCAGTCTTTATGGAGCCCCAAAGATACTATACCTTAGCTGTATACGGTGCCTTTAGTTCTGGCCAGGTTAACACCAACATTTCAATTGGAGAAATCTCAAGTGGCTACTGAGGTTCTGGCATTGGACTTTTACATGCCAAGTAACAGGGTTCAGCATCAAGAAGACGCACAGTGCTTAAAGCGGTATAAAACCCAGAACTAATAATGTAATGTATTGCACCTTACCAATCATTAGATGTGGTGGCTGCATCTGTTTTCTCTTCTTTGGCTTTTTCCCTTCTATTTTCACCTGGTGATCTGGCCAGTAAAATAACTCTTGTATTAGTACTTGATGTGATTGTAGCCATATTAGTGCAATTGTGACAGAGAAAATTGAGTCGGGGACAGTCTCTTGTATTAGTGAAATACAATTCTGGAGGAATGAACACAGGAGGCACAGCAGGCAGCAGCATTGTCAGTTTGTGTTGTGTTAAATGTATTAGCAGATGTAGACACACTAACAAATTGAATTCAAACTCCCACACACACTTTATAAGCAGTTATAGCAAACAGTTAGTTTTGCATACATTAATAAAAAGCAGTGGCGTATCATCCATGGGTGCAACGTGTGCACTGCACATGGTCCCCGGGTGGCCACTGTGCTCCAACAGACACTGCACCCATGGATGACACATGTCAGGCACTACAGCTGCGGCACTGGTAAGTGTTTCTGCATACAGTGTCCCTTCTACTGGCCCCACCCCCTTTACTCAGTCAGAGTATCTTCCCAGCGATGTTCTGTTCCTCTCCCTTCTCTGCAGGGTGATTCTGCTCTGCCCAGTTAATAGTGTGTCCCGCTCGGTGCCAAGATGTCCTGCCGTGAGCCAGAGTGAGTACAAGTGAGCACAAAGATTCCAATGCACTATTCCCAACGCATACGCTCCTGTAGAAATTACTGTGTGTATAAGTGGGTGCTAAAGCAACCACCGGGTGGAACCGTGAATAATCAGAGAGAGAAATGTAATCAGCACATGGATCTCCAAAATGGGTCCAAAGCTTTATTCAGCGATCACATTGTTACAGCAAATAGCAACATTTTCGGAACCATGCAGGACCCCTTCATCAGGCATGTGCCCTGAGCCAGGCTCCCCCTCCCCCCACCTCTGGCAAATTTCCCTGGGTGTCTCAGCTGCTGCAGAAATAGAGAGGGAGGGCGGGTCTGCTGGGTGTTGTAGTGCAGGGCACTAATTGGCAGCCGCCACAGCCAATCAGAGTGAGCTCTGAGTACTGTAGTGAGTGCAGTGTGTGTGTGTGTCCCCCCCCCCCCCCCCCGTGCTGACAGCTCACCACTTTAAAAAAAAAACCTTCATTGAATGCTGATCAACTCTGCTGATTACAAAACCCTTCACCCCCTCACCAACTCTCCACCCTCAACAATAACCCCCCCCGCCTGTCCATCTTTAACAATACCCCCCCTCCCTGCCTCTCCACACTTCTCAATAACCCCCCTCCTTGCCTCTCCACCCTCAACAATATCCCCCCGCCTCTCCATCTTCAACAATAACCCCCCTCCCTGCTTCTCCACCCTCAACAATAACCCTACTCCTGCCTCTCCACCCTTATCACTAACTCCCTCTTTCCTGCCTCTCCACCCTCAACAATTACCCCCTCCTGCCTCTACACCCGCAACAATAACCCCCATGTTTATTGATGGGGATAGTATGGAGGAGGGGGTCCTGTGTAAAGATGTGGGAAAGGGGTCCTGTGTAATAATTAGGGGTAATATGGAGGAAGGGGTCCTGTGTGATGATGAAGGTAGTATGGGGGAGAGATCTTGCATAATGATGGGGCTAGTATGGGGGAGGGGGGTCCTGTGTAATGATGGGGGTAGTATGGGGGAGGGGAGACCTGTGTAATATTTGGAGCAGTATGGCGGGGGGGGCCAAGAAAATGTTTGCTCAAGGTCAAATCTATATTAAAGACAGGCCTGGCTGTTTCTGACACTAAGTACATACGGCGCGGGGGGCGCAGGGGCGGACTGAGCATTCAGTGGTCATTGGGGGGTATATGAGAGATTCCTGTCGGCGGTTGATGCAGCCACACTGGGAGAGGAGCAAAGACTCATGCTGGCTGGGATGAAAGGGACATCAGAGCCATGCACATAAGGGCAGTTGTATCGGCCACTTCTCCTCCTGAGGGGTTCTATACACACCCCGCCTATCTGTCCCTCTCTGTGATCCAAATCTCTGCCGCGGGGGAAATCAAGTCGGTGCCAAGAAGAGAGCTGGAGGTGGCAGAGTGTGTGGGGCAGCAGCCTGCTGGTCAGTGATTGCCAGCAGCTAAGGGTCCTTTATTCTATAACATGCTTAGTGTGAGAATGACTGCTCATGCACTAGATGCTATAACCTATATATAACACTGGTCTCTATACACTGAGTGCTATTAACTATATATAATGAGTGCTATTAACTATATATAACACTGATCTCTGTACATCGAGTGTACAGAGATCAGTGTTATATATAGGGAATAGCATTCAGTGTATATAGATCAGTGTTATATATAGGGAATAGCACTCAGTGTATAGAGATCAGTATTTTTGAATGTGAGAGATGACATCCCTAAGGGAGCTAGGGAAGAGGCGGAATCCTTGTGGGTAGAGCTCCAAAGGGATGAAGCTAAGGGGAAAATATTACTAGGAGTATGCTATAGGCCCCCTAACCTGAGGGAGGAGGCGGAGACGGATTTCCTATCACAAGTTGGATTAGCAACAAGGATGAGAAGTGTTATCATAATGGGGGATTTGAAATATCCAGACATAGACTGGGCGAAGGGAACCACGCATTCGTCTAAGGCTCGCCAGTTCCTAAATGGACAATTTCATGGTTCAGATGCCTAGAAATAAAGCTTTACTGGATCTACTGATTACCAACAATACAGACCTGATGTGGAAATACGGGGCAATTTAGGAAACAGCGATCCCAGGTCAATTGGCTTCAGTATAAATCACACAAATGGGAAACATAAGGGGAATACAAAGACACTGAATTTCAAAAGAGCCAACTTCCCTAAACTACGAACCTTGTTAGAAGGCATGAATTGGAATAAAATCTTAGGCACAAAGAACACAGAGGAGAGATGGGTTTGCTTTAGGAGCATATTAAATTTAAAAGAGCGAACAAAAGTCCTGGATGGCTTAACTCCAATGTAAAAATGCATATAAATGCAAAGGAGAAGGCCTTCAAAAAATAGAAGGTTGAGGGATCATCATCAGCATTCAGACTTTATAAATAATGCAACAAGAAATGTAAGGGTGCAATTAGGGCGGCTAAGATAGAACACGAAAGACCAGGAAATTCTTTAAGTATGTAAACTGTAAAATAGGGAGGACAGACCATATTGGCCCTAAAAAGAATGAGGAAGGACATCTGGTTACAAAGGATGGGGAGATGGCGAAGATATTGAATTTATTCTTCTCCTCTTCACAAGGGAATCGGGGGCTTCAGTAACCAAAACTGCAGTGTTTATCCTTATGACACATCACAGGAAGCACCTCCATGGTTAACAGAGGACAGAATTAAAATTAGACTTGGGAAACTTAACATTAATAAATCACCGGGACCAGATGGCTTGCATCCGAGGGTACTTAGGGAACTCAGTCAAGTAATTGCCAGACCATTGTTCCTAATTTTTACTGACAGTCTACTGACTGGAATGGTACCAGATGATTGGAGAAAAGCCAATGTAGCATCAATATTTAAAAAGGACCCAAACTACATCCCTGGGAATTACGGACCAGTTAGCTTAACATCAATAGTATGCAAGCTTTTGGAGGGGATGATAAGGGACTATATACAAGATTTTAGTAACGAGAACTATATCATTAGCAGTAATCAGCATGGATTCATGAAGAATCGTTCTTGCCAAACCAATCTATTAATCTTCTATGAGGAGACGAGTTGCCATCTAGATAAAGGAAGGCCCGCAGACGTAGTGTATCTGGATTTTGCAAAAGCATTTGATACAGTTCCCCATAAATGTTTACTGTACAAAATAAGGTCCGTTGGCATGGACCATAGGGTGAGTACATGGATTGAAAACTGGCTACAAGAGCGAGTTTAGAGGGTGGTGATAAATGGGAAGTACTTGGAATGGTCAGGGGTGGGTAGTGGGGTTCCCTAGGATTATTTGCTGGGACCAATTCTATTTATTTTGTTCATTAAAAACCTGCAGGATGGGGTAAACAGTTCAATCTCTGTATTTGCGGACGATACTAAGCTAAGCAGAGCAATAACTTCTCCGCAGGATGTGGAAACCTTGCAAAAAGACCTGAACAAATTAATGGGGTGGGCGACTACAGGGCAAATGAGGTTCAATGTAGAAAAATGTAAAATAATGCATTTGGGTGGCAAAAATATGAATGCAATCTATACACCGAGGGAGAACCTCTGGGGGAATCTAGGATGGAAAAGGACCTGGGGTTCTTGTAGATGATAGGCTCAGCAATGGCATGTAATGCTCCTAGATTTAGATTGTAAGCTCTAACGAGCAGGGCCCTCTGATTCCTCCTGTATTGAATTGTATTGTACTTGTACTGTCCTCCCTAATGTTGTAAAGTGCTGCATAAACTGTTGGCGCTATATAAATCCTGTATAATAATAATAATAATAATGCCAAGCTGCTGCTAACAAGGCAAACAGAATATTGTCATGCATTAAAAAGGGGATCAACTCCAGAGATAAAACGTTAATTCTCCCACTCTACAAGACTCTGGTCCGGCCACACCTAGAGTATGCTGTCCAGTTCTGGGCACCAGTCCTCAGGAAGGATGTACTGGAAATGGAGCGAGTACAAAGAAAGGCAACTAAGCTAACAAAGGGTCTGGAGGATATTAGTTATGAGGAAAGGTTGCGAGCACTGAAATTATTCCCTCTGGAGAAGAGACGCTTGAGATGGGATATGATTTCAATATACAAATACCATACTGGTGACCCCACAATAGGGATAAAACTTTTTTTGCGGAAGGGAGTTTAACAAGAGACATGGCCACTCATTAAAATTAGAAGAAAAGAGGTTTAACCTTAAACTGCGTAGAGGGTTCTTTACTATAATAGTGGCAAGGATATGGAATTCCCTTCCACAGGCGGTGGCCTTAGCGGGGGACGTTGATAATTTCAAAAAACGATTAGATAAGCACCTGAACGACCGCAACATACAGGGATATACAATGTATTGTAATAGTGACATATAATCACACACATAGGCTGGACTTGATGGACTTGTGTCTTTTTTCAACCTCACCTACTATGTAACTATGTAAGTGTTATATATAGGGAATAGTACTCAGTGTGTAGATATCAGTAATATATGCACTCTGAACTCCTGTCTTGCACAAACTACTCACCACCATACACTCTCTGTCCCTCTGTTGCACATACTACCCAACGCTGTACACTCAGCACTCCTCTCCCGCACATGCTACCCACCGCTATACTCTCCTTCCCCCTCTCCTGCATATAATATCCAACACCGTACACTCCACACTCCTATCCTGCACATACTACCCACTGCCATACACTCCGTACCCCTCTCCTGCACATACTACCCACTGCCATACACTCCGTACCCCTCTCTTGCACATACTACCCAACCCTGTACACTCTGCACTCCTCTCTCTGCACATTCTACCCACCGCCATACACTCCGTACCCCTCTCATGCACATACTACCCAACGCCATACACTCTGCACTCCTCTCCCTGCACATACTACCCAACCCTGTACACTCCGCACTCCTCTCTCTGCACATACGGTCCGTCTTCATCTGATCCCCCATTGAGGAGAGCGGCACAGTGTGCAGAGACAGACCTGTCATCTGCCTGCTCAACGGGGATCGACGGAGCGATCCCCTGCTGAGAAAAGCGGAGCCCGTACACGGACACCTCCGTGTGAAAAGGCCCTAAGTCATATCAGACTCTATTTAACCACACCCAATATTTAGTGCAATTTAAACCACACCCACGTTTGTTTTTTTTCTCAAAGCCTAGGACCCACTTTTGATCTTGCACATGGGCCCACTGATTTCATGATATGCCCCCCAATAAAAGCTGATCATTTTAATCAACCCTGCCATTGTTAAAGAGGAAGTAAACCCTTCCGCGCATGCGCGCAGGAGCCATCAGTTATGGCACTTGCAAGTGAAGAAACAGGACAGAGGTCCGTTTCTTCACAGTGCATGCGCCGATGACATCATCGGCACACTACAAGGTAAATATCTCCCAAATAGCCTATTCTAGGCTTACGTATAGGTAAAAGTTTAAATCGGGGGTTTACAACCACTTTAAGTGGTCTGTCTCATCCATGTGAAATGATACATTCTGCTGGGGAACTTTAGCTTTTAAAAAACATATGTGCTGGCTTGATCTCCAGATGAAAAAAGAAGAAAGAAAACCTAAAAAAGGAAACTAATGCAGACATCACATTTAAGAATTGTTACGCTGTAATATAATAAATGTTTGCTTTTGGGTTTAATAGTGCTTTAATGACAGCTTAGTAATTATGGCTCCGTGTACAGCGTAATTCCAAGGAACTCTGCAGGGACACAGAGATGAAGACTAAAACCTGATCTCACAGGCAATGCAAGGTGTCTGCACTTAGCTATTATTAGCTAAGACAGTTTTTAAAGTACTGATAGGTTCACTTAAAGTGATCTAATTACTGTCCTCCAAAAGCTTAAATCATTTATTTCATTTAATTATGCAATGAAGTGGTAAGTATAAGCAATTCTGTAAACATTAACCCTCTGTAATTTAATTCTGCAGGATACATAATTAGGGCAAAAGTCTGGAAGCTTAGATATTAGAGGGGACAATTCTGAGCTATGTTAACAATAGGATAATTTTATTTATAGCACATTGACACCATTCCATTGACATTTCCATTGACATTTGATCTCTGATTTAACGTTCACTCTTCTTGTGATTTCAGTGAGGAAGCAGGAGATTATTAAAGTCACAGAGCAGCTGATAGAGGCTATTAGCAATGGTGACTTTGAGTGTTACACGTGAGTATAAGTACACCTATTCATTGACTGTTACACGTGAGTATAAGTACACCTATTCATTGACTGTTACACATGAGTATAAGTACACCTATACACAGACACATTATTTTTTAAATAATTTTTAAATCATCTTTATCAAAGTTTCAGCAAGGATAGGCATGAATTTAGTGCAGTAATAATTTATAGTGTGTAGTCCAGTGTTGGCGAACCTTGGCATCCCAGATGTTTTGGAACTACATTTCCCGTGATGCTCATGCACTCTGCAGTGTACTTATAACTGCAACTTATATTAATAAAATACCATTATTTAGTAACAGTTTAGTAGTTTTATAGTAATAACAATTGTAATGAATTAGTGGTTGTGTTGTGGTGCCTATAAAGTCCATGGTCTATATGTTAGTCTTGCTATATTAATTGGATGTGACATCTAGACATGTGCGCCGTCAATAAATTTGTTTTGTTTCGTTCCGTTTCGTATTAAAATTAATTCGTAATTCGTGTCCGAAATTCAATTCGGATTCGTACGAAATACAAATTTTTGTTAGGTTTGTTAACTTTTCGTAACAATAACGAAAGTTTGTTATAAATTTATCATTATGAGGGGCTCCCACCATCCCTGTGCTGTGCTGACTTCCTTGGGTTTTTAACTTTTAGGTTTGTTAACTTTTCGTAACAATAACGAAAGTTAGTTATGATAAATTTATCCGAAGTTTGTAAATGAAATTTCGTATTTCGTACAAAATTCGTATGCATAAAAATTCATATTTCGGATCCTCACGAATGTAGGAATTTCCGGAAGTTTGTACGAATTTCCGATTTGTACGAAACTAATCGCACATGTCTAGTGACATCATTTAACTTGCTAGTAAACAAGTTTCCACATTGCCACTTACAGTTTCTCATAGCCATTATACTTAATTAGTCGAATTACACTTTACAGATAGCTACAAGATTTTTGCTACTGGATTATTGACTGTATATTATAAACAAAAGGGAGCGCTCAGTGGAAATAAATTACAAATTAAAGAAAAATATATACTATACATATGTAGCATATACCATGTTGGGTATTAATGAAATAAAAAACCCATTAACTAACATTAGATATCATACAAACACATTAGATGAAATATTCAATGAATTATTCGATCAATAAGTCAACTTGTGCAAATTGCAAGAGCACACAAGAACAATAAAATAAAATAAAAAGACCTAAAAAAAAAAAAAAACGACTTCTAGCTGTGCAGTAATTAAATCTTCTCAGATTTGCTTGATACATGTGCTTCCACCAATTGGATCACCCGAAGTGCTAAAGTAGATTTACTGCTTACCAGAGGAAGTTGACCACTTTAACTAAAAAGTAAGTCTAATGCGAATCGAACATAGTGTAATATAAGAGGTGCCGTGGTCACGTCTATATCTGGTCCCTTTGGTTTGAGTGTTGAGCGAGGTGGAACGCACGCCAGCACGGGTGAGAGCCGCCAGGAGACATCCAACCACTAGACACGCTTATAGCCTCTGTGCTGGGCGAAGGCACTACATATGTAAGCAAGCCATTTGGCTTTTTAGTTTTTCTAATCTTTTACAAATAAACAGGATTACACTATGTTCGATTCCTCTATCATTTCTCTGCATATACTTCACCAATGATTCCTGATGGGAGGAAGCTACCTTGCAGGTTCAGGATCCACCATTGTCAGCAGACCGGTTCTGCAATAAGCGCATTAGACCTATTTTTTAGTTAAAGTGGTCATCTTCCTCTGGTAAGCAGTAAATCTACTTGAGCACTTTGGGTGATCCAATTGGTGGAGGCACGTGTATCAAGCAAATCTGAGAAGATTTAATTGCTGCATGGCTAGAAGTCGTTTTTTTTAGGACTTTTTATTTTATTTTATTGTTTTTTGTGCTCTTGCAATTTGTACAAGTTGAATCATCGATCAAATAATTCATCGAATATTTAATCTTATGTGTTTGTAAGAAATCTAATGTTAGTTAATGGGTTTTTTATTTCATTAATACCCAACACGGTATATGCTACATATATATAGTATATATTTTTCTTTAATTTGTAATTTATTTCCACTGAGCGCTCCCTTTTGTTTATAATTCACTTGATCTAAAGCACATTGTCACTTTATTGGGGATAGCAACTTTTCTATTTAGAGCACTATATTTAAATTACGAGGCGCAAAGTTTATTCACTATTTATATTGACTGTACATGTCTGAAAAATGTTAAAAAATATTTGTCATATTTAAAATGTAAGACTTTAAGCAGAAGGGTAAATACAGCATGCTTTCAGTTGCATTTAGCTTGTATGTGCGATGCTTCTGAATTCCTCCTGAGCTGCTGTCACCTGATCTCCTTCTTTGCTTTTTCTGACCATCTTCTGGCCTGCTTTGAGCTTTATTTTGCATTCACATTGCGTTGCTTGGAGAGAAAAACTATTTAAATGCAAACAAATTTCCACTTGAACTGCTATTTTTTAGTGTTTTACTGCAAGAAAATGAATACATGTGAATGGTGTTTTCTACATTAATTGCATAGTTTTTCTAACTGTCCGTTGTTCTACCTTTCAGTAAGATGTGTGACCCTGGAATGACAGCGTTTGAGCCTGAAGCACTGGGAAACTTGGTGGAAGGTTTAGACTTCCACCGCTTTTACTTTGAGAATTGTAAGTCTACATTTATATAAAGATCTCCTTCTCACCTGTTTCCCTACCATTTACATAGATCTCAGAGAGTGCTGACTGATGACTGAGTTCTTTGTAGACCAGCGTTAAAGTGATACTAAATACGCACTGTTTAATTTACATCAGGGGTCTCAAACTGGCGGCCCTCCAGCTGTTGCGAAACTACAAGTCCCATCATGCCTCTGCCTGTGGGAGTCATGCTTGTAACTGTCAGCCTTGCAATGCCTCATGGGACTTGTAGTTTTGCAACAGCTGGAGGGCCACCAGTTTGAGACCCCTGATTTACATTATCCCTTCTATTTCTGCATGTGGATGATGGAACTGTAATAATTTTACTAAAGAAAACCATCTAAGTACGCTTTTTCTAATCTATATACAGCTGTCACATGATCCAGCTCTTTCCAAGGCTGTCTGCAGAGAAACATAAGCAGGAGGAGCTTCTAGTCTTCTGCTGCTGGTCACTTGTTCGAAATTAAAAAAAATACCTTTGGTATACAGAGTAAAAATAAATAATAATAATAATAATAAATTGACATACAAATATATATTTGAAATCAAATCTTTATTATTTTTTGGAAATAACATGGTGAGGACAGATTTCTCCAGTCACAGGCTGTGTCACGCCCCACTGGCCTTTGTCTTAGAATAAGAAGGAGGTGAAACCACCATTAATCTACATGTAATATCCCACCCCTATTGTGTTTAGCTGGTTAGTGGGCATGGAGGAGGAGGGAGGGAATTTACCACAGTGTATACGCCCACATGTGTGACTCCATAGTCACATGGCTGCTCAGATGTGATAGGGAAGCAGCGCTCAGCATTCAAAGTCACTGAAAACTGAGCATGTGCAGAGCTGGATAATAAACAGTGCAGCGCTGGACATAAATCTGAGTGAATAATCAACCAATAGTGATGATACTAATAGTGAGAGGAAAAAAGGCAGCAATATAATAGTAAATACTATAATATTATATATATATATATATATATATATATATATATATATAATAATAAACCGCAAATGTGCAAACGTTCATCAATGGAAAAAGCGTGCTCCAAAATCCAAAAAAAAGGAAAAATGAAATAAAAATAAAAAAGAATGTCCAAAAATAATATATAAAGTGCAGAATCACAATCCAATGATCCAAACAATCATACCGCCCACCACCGGAGAAAATGGAGGCTTACCAGAAAGCCTGCGACCGCCCTTATTCAGGGGGGTTAAAACAGGCTTAGTAGATCACCGTTGATGTCCTTCTTGGAACCGCAGTCGATGTCCCTCTGATTATCTTCAATGCCAGCTTCCCAGCAGCAGCAGGAGACAGTCAGGAGAAAAAGGTGGTTCCAGGATGGCTCAAGTGACCAGTATTTCAGCAAGGATAAACCATAAAAAAGAAAAAGGGGACTCCAATAGTGCAGAGAATCAAGATCATTTATTGAAGATGACAAGTACTCTGCACAGGATCACATATACAGTGCCCATACACTAGCAGTAAAACTGCAGCAAGACAGCAAAAAAAGTTTTCACCGTTTAAATTGAAAGCGCGCATGCGCGATGTGAGTTCACGTTGTGACCCTACGGCCGTTTCGTCACAACTGACGTCATCAGGGGTACGCAATCGCGCACGCGCATTAAATAGCCAGATGGCGCTTGAGGAAACACCATCATTGGCTAGCTAGATCCAAGCTGAATATTATAATTGGTTAGCTGGAGAATCCCATTCTGGAGACACAATAGGAAATGCCTGATATAACAATAAACAGCTGGGACGACTACCAGGCATATGTAAAATAAAAACAAGCTATCCCAATTAGTGCCATCTAGTGGACATTTATAAAATCTCTAAAGATATACAAAATCAAAAGGAATTTGCTTCAGTGTGTTCATTCAACAACTAAAACCCTATTGGGCATATATAAATACCCTCGATTAAAACTATTTATTAAGCAATTAAAATATGATCAAAAATACCACAAAAATAAAATTAAAAATTAAAAGCATAATAAGAAATTAAAAAACATAGTTGGCCCCAAGATGTATATTAATGAATATGACTCGCATCTTGACAGAAGTAGATGTTGTAGTGAAAAACCCTACTATGCAATAGCAGAGGAATTCCTTAGCAAAATCATCATAAAGGCATCTCTACTAACATAATTGTACTAAAACATATAACTTTAGATGGGGATCCCAAATGAACATACTTTTAGGCACCAAAAGATAAAGAAGCAATAAAGATCAGACCACCAGTCAAAAAGATCAATCTCTTGATCGTAAGTGATCATGCTTCTTAAAATGGGACATCAACTGTTATAAATAAAACAGATGATGTCCCATTCTATATTCAAGCCATTGGGGGCATGAGAACCTAATCTGTAGATCCAATTAGTCTCGGATCTAGAAATGGTCCTCTTGCCATTGCTGCCCTGCCAATGGGGGACATATTTTTCTATACCGATAAAGGTGGTGCCTGTCGGGTCTCGGTTATGTACGAGATCATAGTGTTTAGAAACACTATGCTTGTCAAAGCCTTGCTTGATGTTAGTAATGTGCTCACCCAACCTCACGTGCAGCATCCTGATGGTACGTCCCACATATTCCAGCCCACACGGGCACCTTAGAAGGTATACAACACATTTTGTGGTACATGTGATAAGTGATTTTATGTGGTATGTTAGGCCTGTATTGACTGAAGTAAATTCAGTCAATCTCCTATCTCTTAATGTGTTAACCCTACATACCTTGCACCTTCTACAAGGCGAAAAAAACCCTTAAGATCACCAAAAAAACTCAAACGTGCAGGTGGGTCTGGAACATTAGGTGCCAGAATGTGCCTAAAACTAGTGGCTTCCCTAAACAAAACCCGAGGTTTATCAGACAATAAGGGCCCAAGAATCCGGTCGTTTTTAATAACTGGCCAATGTTTTTTTATGATCCTTTTGATAGCCCAATGTTGACTTGAGTAGGTAGTTATGAAAGCAAGACCGAAATCCTCTCTGTCTTCTGTCTGGGGAGGTTTATCCACCAATAGGTCCTTACAGTCCCTATTCCCTACCTCTATGATTAGAGAATCAAGACCTGTCGAATCATAGCCCTTATTCAAAAATCTAGACCTTAAAGTAGAGGCTTCCTTATAAAATTGGTCTACATTCGAGCAATTCCGCCTTAATCGCAGAAATTGCCCCTTAGGGACTGCTGTTAACCAAGAACGATGATGGCAGGAATCAAGTGGAATAAAACTATTCCAGTCCGTTGGTTTAAAGAAGGTGGAGGTGGTAATCCTTCCATTATCAATTCTTATAACCAGATCTAGAAAGTGGATCTGAGTCGGACTGGCCTCATAAGTGAGCACTATACCTCTGTTGTTATTATTGAGAGTAGATAAATAAGTGGCGACAGATTCTGAACCGCCGTCCCATATAAATAGGACATCATCTATAAATCTTTTCCACATGACAAGCTGAACAGGCCTGTCATGCAGAACTTCATCTTCCTCCCATTTGGCCATGAAGAGGTTTGCCATGCTGGGAGCAAATTTGGCTCCCATGGCCACCCCCTTCACTTGCAAGTAGTGCCTGCCATTATGCCAAAAATGGTTATGCTCCAATGAGAAGTCCAATAGCTCCATCACAAAATTGCATTGTGTGATTGGTATATTGGAATCTCGATAGAGGTGCAGAGCTGCCAACACTGCTCTGCAATATTCCCAGCTGAATTGGGGACATGGACAGAAGGTGGAGATAGAGAGCAGCGGGATCAACCAGGTGTTTTTCAGAATAAAGAAAATGTATCTCTTAGTGACTGAGTGAGTATGAACAACATGTAATACACCATTCATTGATAGTTTTTTATGATGTGGGTTTCGTGAAACTTTAAAGGATAACTCCACTTTTGTGGGGGGAAAAAAGCAAACAAAGAAAAAATAATATAGCGTATACAATTGCGACACAAGTCATATTTTAATTGAATGGTATTACAAATTACATTTCCTTTTAAATCTGCAGCTCTGTAATTTTCTGAAAATGCAATGCAATATGGCTACCTGGATTTGTTCTGTACACAGAATGTGTACTGGTAACCACCTAGAAACATAATTTCCTGCTTGTGTGATTGGCTCACCCATTTTCCCAGAAGTCTGCCTAAGATACAAGACAGATTTCAGGCATCCCCTGCAACAAAAATGTCATTTTTGGTGAGATACTCCTAATAGAGACACGTCTAAAGGGATGCAGGCACAGCAGATTTCCTCATTAGAGCCCTGCAGGTGCACTGCTGATTGATAATTATGAAACCACTCACATTAGACTCACTCAGCACAGGGGCACAGAGAAACAGTGATTTCTTCAGAATAACAAAAGGTAGGAATCTGCAACAAAGGTTGTTATAATCCTTGCAATGTACATAGATCACCGAGAGGGGAGGTACGCTTTAAGAAGGTATCTATCTATCTATCTATCTGTCTATCTATCTATCTATCTATCTATCTATCTATCTATCTATCTATCTATCTATCTATCTATCTATCTATCTATCTATCTATCTATCTATCTATATATATAGCGGGGACGGAAAGTATTCAGACCCCCTTACATTTTTCACTCTTTGTTATATTGCAGCCATTTGCTAAAATCATTCAAGTTCATTTTTTTCCTCATTAATGTACACACAGCACCCCATATTGACAGAGAAACACAGAATTGTTGACATTTTTGCAGATTTTTAAAAAAAAGAAAAACTGAAATATCTGACTGAAATGGTCCTAAGTATTCAGACCCTTTGCTCTGTATTTAGTAGAAGCACCCTTTTGATCTAATACAGCCATGAGTCTTTTTGGGAAAGATGCAACAAGTTTTTCATACCTGGATTTGGGGATCCTCTGCCATTCCTCCTTGCAGATCCTCTCCAGTTCTGTCAGGTTGGATGGTAAACATTGGTGGATGGCTATTTTTAGGTCTCTCCAGAGATGCTCAATTGGGTTTAAGTCAGGGCTCTGGCTGGGCCATTCAAGAACAGTCACGGAGTTGTTGTGAAGCCACTCCTTCGTTATTTTAGCTGTGTGCTTAGGGTCATTGTCTTGTTGGAAGGTAAATCTTCGGCCCAGTCTGTGGTCCTGAGCACTCTGGAGAAGGTTTTCATCCAGGATATCTCTGTACTTGGCCGCATTCATCTTTCTCTCGATTGCAACCAGTCGTCCTGTCCCTGCAGCTGAAAAACACCCCCACAGCATGATGCTGCCACCACCATGCTTCACTGTTGGGACTGTATTGGACAGGTGATGAGCAGTGCCTGGTTTTCTCTACACATACCGCTTAGAATTAAGGCCAAAAAGTTTTATCTTGGTCTCATCAGACCAGAGAATCTTATGTCTCACCATCTTGGAGTCCCTTAGGTGTTTTTTAGCAAACTCCATGCGGGCTTTCATGTGTCTTGCACTGAGGAGAGGCTTCCGTTGGGCCACTCTGCCATAAAGCCCCGACTGGTGGAGGGCTGCAGTGATGGTTGACTTTCTACAACTTTCTCCCATCTCCCGATGGAGCTCAGCCACAGTGATCCTTGGGTTCTTCTTTACCTCTCTCACCAAGGCTCTTCTCCCTCGATAGCTCAGTTTGGCCGGACGGCCAGCTCTAGGAAGGGTTCTGGTCGTCCCAAACGTCTTCCATTTAAGGATTATGGAGTCCACTGTGCTCTTAGGAACCCTAAGTGCAGCAGAAATTTTTTTGTAACCTTGGCCAGATCTGTGCCTTGCCACAATTCTGTCCCTGAGCTCTTCAGGCAGTTCCTTTGACCTCATGATTCTCATTTGCTCTGACATGCACTGTGAGCTGTAAGGTCTTATATAGACAGGTGTGTGGCTTTCCTAATCAAGTCCAATCAGTATAATCAAACACAGCTGGACTCAAAATGAAGGTATAGAACCATCTCAACAATGATCAGAAGAAATGAACAGCACCTGAGTTAAATATATGAGTGTCACAGCAAAGGGTCTGAATACTTAGGACCATGTGATATTTCAGTGTTTCTTTTTTAATAAATCTGCAAAAACGTCAACAATTCTGTGTTTTTCTGTCAATATGGGGTGCTGTGTGTACATTAATGGGAAAACCAAATGAATTTAAATGATTTTAGCAAATGGCTGCAATATAACAAAGAGTGAAAAATTTAAGGGGGTCTGAATACTTTCCGTCCCCACTGTATATATATATATATGCAGTGGGGACGGAAAGTATTCAGACCCCCTTAAATATATATTGAGTGAATAGGCATATCAACCAGTCATATGTATTTCCTTACAATAAATCAATGTCAGGTATTTATAAAGCACCAACATGTACACATTGCTTTATATATACAGTATGCTACATTTACATTTGTCCCTGCCCTTAAAGGGGATGTAAACCTTTGTTTTTGTTTCTTTTAATAAAAAACACATCATACTTACCACCACTGTGCAGTTCATCTTCTGGGGTCCCCCAACGGCGCTCCCGGCTCCTCCTCGCATCGGTAAACACCCTAGGAGAAGTGCTCTCCCTGGGGGAAAAAACACGAGGTTTTAAAACCCCTTTAAGAAGCTTACAATCTAATGTAACATCATTTAGATCAGGCAAGTTATACTGGTGTTTTGTGGGCCAACTGTGCAGTTTATCATGTGACCGTGGTATACAGATCAGCCAAAAAGGTATATAGTGGCAATATTTTAATGTAAAAAGAATATTTATAAGCTGTGGGCACGGTGGGGGGCATATTTAGTAACACTTTAAGTACCGAAATGTTATCATTTTTTTCCCCTGAGATTAAGTGGCCATCGGCAGACATAATGTGGACCCCTTAGGATTAAAGTGTTACTAAAGTCATATTTTTAAAAAAATTAAAATAACAAACATGTTGTACTTACCTGCTCTGTGCAGTGGTATTGCACAGCATGGCCCCGATCTTCCTCTTCTGAGGTCCCCGGCGGCAAAATTGGCTCCTCCTCTTCTTTTCAGGACCACGAAAGCCATCCGCTGGCTATGGGGAGAGCGTAGTCTGCGCGCTCCCGACTCGTGCATCTATGGAGCCGCGCTCCATAGATTTACACAGCGGGACTTAGGCCTGCCATCCACTTCCTCTTCACTGCAACTGATTGACAGCAGCAAGAGCTAATGGCTCCTGCTGCTTGAATGCTGTGTAAAGAGGAAAAGAGGAGAGAAAAGATGCAGCTGTGCACAGCGCTGACCTCTTCTCCCCTCTTTTCCTCTTCATATAGGGAAGGGGGCATAGAGAAACTGAAAATGTTTTTTACCTTAATGCAAATAATGCATTGAGGTAAAAAACGTTCTTAGGTTTAGTAACATTTTAAGTCCACTCAATTCAGACCACTGTTTCGTTTGAGTTTGACAACCCAAGTCAAAGTCAGACCGACTTAGGCAGGAGCCTAATGCCGCGTACACACGAGAGGACTTTTCGACCGGACTGGTCCGACGGACTATCCGACGGACTTTCGGCGGACTTCCGACGGACTTTCCGAACAAACGGACTTGCTTATACACGATCACACCAAAGTCTGACGGATTCGTATGTGATGACGTACGACCGGACTAAAATAAGGAAGTTGATAGCCAGTAGCCAATAGCTGCCCTAGCGTCGGTTTTCGTCCATCGGACTAGCATATAGACAAGCGGGCTTTTCGTTAGGAACTGGGTCCGGCGGAGTTCCGACGTAAAGATTTGAAACATGTTCCAAATCTAAAGTCCGACAGATTTTCGACCGAAAAAGTCCGCTGCAGGTTCGACATAGGCGTGTGCACAGGGTGTGCCGGTTGTGTCCAGGCACACCCTAATCACCCCATGCGCATTAGTGTTATCACTCTGTGTAGCAGCAGGAACATGGTAAAGATCTCCCTCTTACCTGCTCTGCCATAAGAAAAGTGTTTATGCTCTTCTCTTTCACTGTGCCGGCAGGGAGATCAATGTGCCGGGGTCATAAATATGTAGGCACATACACATGCATGTGTGTTTGAGCTTAAGGGTGCACACCCTAATACAATAGGCTGCGCACGCCTATGAGGTTCGATGAAGCCCACACACGGTCAAATTGTTCACCGGACTCGGTCCGCCGGACCAGTCCGGTCGAAAAGTCCACTCGTGTGTACGCGGCATAAGGATTCTTTTACATGCATGGCCATCATTGCTTCTCTTCTGAAAGGGGTTTTAGGTGAACCCGTTTCAAAGGCATTTGACAGGTGGCTTGGAGGCAATACATTTTCCCCTCACTGTTAATCACTGAAAGCATTACATGTGGTTGCTGAGTGGTTTCAGTATGGTCCAATTTACTTGGATAGGTCCTGTTTGGCAGTAGTACTGTACGATGAACATGAACTGTGATATGTATTTTGCTGCACCATTACCACAGCAGTGTGTACTAACATGGTCACTGGCCAAGTTTAAGTGATTGCCGGCGATCTTGGCTCCCCCTCTTCTCGAGTGCAGCCATAGCAAACCGCTTGCTATGAAGTCATTCGTGTGGGCTTGATCCTGAACTGAGCTGTGTGTGTCCATAGACACATATAGTGTGTCTCGGCTCCACCCCCCACTCTTTCCCCACAGGAATTGAATGACTGAGAATGCAGGAAGAGAGGAGAGCAGGTCTACCGGCAGGTCTACCGGTGGGGACAGCACTGAATTAAGAGTGGTGTCAGGTACATGTTTAGGGGGCGGGGGAGCAACAGACACATAAAGGCCCCATTCTGCTTCTATCCATCTTTGACCAACTGACAGGCCAGTTGTTCTGCCTAGCCTGCATAGAGAAGCCTATTGTTTTGGATATAAAGCCTCGTACACACGATCGGATTGTTGGCCAAGAGAGAATCAGACTTTTGTCCGAAGGGCGTTTTGCATACAAATGGTACTCAATTGTCAGCCAATAAACACGAATGTAGTGACGTACTCTGAGGAATTTCAGCTGTTGAGCGCCACCCTTTGGGCATCTTCTGCTAATGTCGTGTTTGGTGAACATTGATTCCGAGCATGCGTGTTTGTACTTTGGACTTTTGTGTGACAGACTTGTGTACAGACGATACAAAAATCTGACAACAGACCACTGTCCGCCGAAAATTTACTAGCCTGCCATCCAACATTTGTTGGCGGAAAGTTGGACAACAATTGTCTGATGGAGCATACTAACGGTCATCACACAAGTCCCTGCCGAAAATCCGATCGTGTGTACGAGGCTTAAGAGTCCTTTTTCATAGTGAATCTACTTGGCACTTACCCTATCACCTATTTGGACCTCTGTGCCTAAGCACTGAAAGTGATTGTAAAGGATGTTTTTTTTTATTTTTAAAAAATAACAAACAAGTCATACTTACCTCCACTGTGCAGCTTGTTTTGCACAGAGTGGCCCTAAACATCCTCTTCTGGGGTCCCCTGGCGGCTCCTCCCCGCATCAGATAACACCCTAGGTGACACGCTTCCCGAGGGGGTTACCTTGCGGACACGCTCCAGAGTCCAGCATTTGCGTCCACAGACACGAATGCCAGACTCGTCCCCGCCCCCCGGCGCCCACGTCATTGGATTTGATTGACAGCAGCAGGAGCCAATGGCGCCTTTTGTACAGGTTCCACTCTTTTTATGTCACATCAGATATAGAGTTGCGTTTAACCAAACAATCCTGTAAACCGAGAAAGCAGATTTAGGTTCACATTGCTTGACCTACAGAACCACGGGACCAGTGGCAGCTGGAAATCAAAATTTTTGGGGAGCGCAAACAAACTGAAAAATTCTGAAAAATACTTAAAAAAAAAAAACATCAATCCCAACAAATGCAGCCACTGTGCCATCAAATGCAACCACTGTGCCCATCATATGCAGCCACTGTGCCCATCAAATACAGCCACTGTGCCCATCAAATGCAGCCACTGTGCCATCAAATGCAGCCACTGTGCCCAGCATATGCAGCCACTGTGCCCACCAAATATAGCCACTGTGCCCATCATATGCAGCCACTGTGCTCAGCATATGCATCCACTGTGCCCACCAAATACAACCACTGTGCCCATGATGTGCAGCCACTGTGCCCACCAAATACAGTCACTGTGCCCATCATGCAGCCACTGTGCACACCAAATACAGTGACTGTGCCCATCATATGCAACCACTGTGCCCACCAAATACAGTCACTGTGCCCATCATATGCAGCTACTGTGTCCATCAAATACAGTCACTGTGCCCATCATATGCAGCCACTGTGCCCATCAAATACAGTCACTGTGCCCAGCATATGCAGCCACTGTGCCCATCATATGCAGCCACTGTGCCCATCAAATACAGTCACTGTGCCCAGCATATGCAGCCACTGTGCCCACCAAATACAGACACTATGCCCATCAAATACAGCCACTGTTCCCATCATATGCAGCCACTGTGCCCTCCAAATGCAGTCACTGTGCCCATCATATACAGCCACTGTGCCCACCAAATACAGCCACTGTGCCTACCAAATACAGTCACTGTGCCCACCAAATACAGCCACTGTGCCCACCAAATACAGTCACTGTACCCATCATATGCAGCCACTGTGCCCACCAAATACAGTCACTGTGCCCATCATATACAGCCACTGTGCCCACCAAATGCAGCCACTGTGCCCACCAAATACAGTCACTGTGCCCATCATATGCAGTCACTGTGCCCACCAAATACATTCACTGTGCCCATCATATGCAGCCACTGTGCCCACCAAATGAAGCCACTGTGCCCATCATATGCAGCCACTGTGCCCATCAAATACAGCCACTGTGCCCATCAAATACAGCCACTGTGCCCATCATATGCAGCCACTGTGCCCACCAAATACAGTCATTGTGCCAAGCATATGCAGCCACTGTGCCCACCAAATACAGTCACTATGCCCATCATATACAGCCACTGTGCCCACCAAATACAGCCACTGTGCCCACCAAATACAGTCACTGTGCCCATCATATGCAGCCACTGTGCCCACCAAATACAGTCACTGTGCCCATCATATACAGCCACTGTGCCCATCATGTGCAGCCACTGTGCCCACCAAATACAGTCACTGTGCCCATCATATGCAGCCACTGTGCACACCAAATACATTCACTGTGCTCATCATATGCAGCCACTGTGCCCACCAAATGCAGCCACTGTGCCCATCATATGCAGCCACTGTGCCCATCAAATACAGCCACTGTGCCATCATATGCAGCCACTGTGCCCACCGACCCCCCCCCACTCGTGGGGCTTGCAGCACCCCAACACCCCCCACGCATGGCTCTGACAGACCCCCTGGCACGTTCCGCCAGGCAGCAGCTCCTCTCTAAGTGCACCAGAGCGGCGGCGACCTCCGCTCCAGCGTGTGTCTCCTCTGCTCCTCTTCCTAAGCACCAGGCATCCAATAGGGTGGCCTGGCGCTTTGGCCAATCAGGAAACAGGTCTGATGCCCTGCCTCCTGATTGGCAGGGAGGAAGGTTAGTGTGAAAATAGCAAAAATTCATTATCTATCATCACACAATTGGGTGGGATCAGGGCGCACTCTCTGCGCCCAGAGCCCACCCTATTTTGAAGCCTATTAGAGCCTCTGGCTCTAATCAGGTGCTTCAAAAAGTACCACCCCTTTCCGCCCCGCCATAGGAATCCATGCGTCCGGCGTCCAGAAAGGGGCCGGGCGCACGGATGGGGGGTAGCGCACGTGCGCCCACAATGCACGGGGCTCCACCACTCCTCTTAATAACCCCTACAATACTCCACCCATCCCATTTCTTTTGCTGGATTTAAAGCTGAACTCCAGGCAGGTATGTAAAACACAAAGCCATGCAACATCATAACCATTACTAAATGTATATTTTTAAATCCAGGCAGTGTATGTAGCAGACTCTGACTTGATAGTCCACAGTCTGAAAAGAAGAGCCCAGGGAGAGGGAGAAGCAGCACAGGGAACCATTTGGTTGCGCTGCACTGCAAGGAACATGCTAATAGAAGAAGAAAGCAGAGTAAGAGTGGCTTCCCACTACCCTGTTGCACTTTGGGTAAAGCACAGCTAACCCATGGTTTTCACGCAAGTTAGTTGTGTTTTTCCATAGTTTTTAACTATGTCCTGCAGTTTTGAAAACTCTTGCATGCATCAAAACCATGAGACATAATAGAAGTCTATGGGTAAGTGCAGATAAACCGCACAAAAAAAGTGGGTTAGCTGTGCTTTGCCCAAAGCACAGCAGGGCAGTGTGAAGCTGCCCTAACAGAGAGATGAGCTCTTCAGTGTGCTGCTTCTCCTTTCACTGTCTAGTCACAGGCATATGAAACAGAGAAAGATCAGGTCCCCACCCTTGCTAGAAGGGGATGTGCTTTGTGGGAAAGCTGTGTAAATCTCAGGACTAGTTGGACATAAATACAAATCATTTAGCAAGTAAAACAGCTCTCATCATATACAGTGAGGGAAAAAGTATTCAACCTTATGCTGATTTTGTACGTTTGGCCACTGACAAAGAAATGATCAGTCTATCATTTTAATGGTAGGTTTATTTTAACAGTGAAAGACAGAAAAACAACAAAAAAAATCCAGAAAAACACATTTCAAAAAAGTTATAAAATGATTTGCATTTTAATTAGTGAAATAAGTATTTGATCCCCTATCAATCAACAAGCTTTCTGGCTCCCAGGTGTCTTCTATACAGGTAACAAGCTGAGATTAGGAGGACTCTCTTAACCCTTTCGCTGCCAGGCCCTGTGCTCCATTTTTACACTCAGGTGGCCAGATCATTTTTGCAATTTTTCCTTTGCTTTTTTATTTTTTACTTATAACTTTCACATTTTGTAAAAGACAAATACATTTTCTGAAATCACATGACCAGTAGAATAAAAAGAAGGTGCCCTAAAGAAGTCCCCTGGGCGAAACAGCATTACTTTATGTCGGTTCGCCTTCTGACCACTAGGGGGTGCGTGTGCGCCGCTGGAGCTGATGCACGTGCCCAGCAATTGCGATGACCGCTGGGTGCCCACGATCTCTCCACACAGAGACAGAACGGAGATTGGTCAATGTAAACAGACAGATATCCCTACTGTCAGGGATGAGGAGAGCGATCTGTTGTTCATACTAAGTATGAACAATGATCACTCTCCTCACTCAGGCAGTCCCACCCCCCCACAGTTAGAAACACTCCCTAAGACACACAATGAAGCCCTTGATCACCCCTACTCTTAACCCCTTCCCTGGAAGTGACATTTACACAGTAATCAGTGCATTTTTATAGCACTGATCACTGTATAAATGCCAATGGTCCCAAAAATGTGCCAAAAGTGTCCGATCTGTCTGCCATAATGTCGCAGTCCCAATAGAAATCGCTGATCACCACCATTACTAGTAAAAAAAAAAAATAATAATAAAAATGCCATAAATCTTTCCCCTATTTTGTAGATACTATAACTTTTGCGCAAACCAATCAACCAATCAATATACGCTTATTGCAATTTTTATTACCAAAAATATGTAGAAGAATACATATCGGCCTAAACTGAGGAAAAATTATTTTTTTTAAAAATTGGGGATATTTATTATAGCAAAAAGTACAAAATATTGTGTTTTTTTCCAAATTGTCGCTCTTTTTTTGTTTATAGCGCAAAAAATAAAAACCGCAGAGATGATCAAATACCACCAAAAGAAAGCTCTATTTGTGGGAAAAAAGGACATCAATTTTGTTTGGGTACAACGTCGCACGACCGCGCAATTGTCAGTTAAAGCGATGCAGTGCCGTATCGCAAAAAATGGCCTGGTCATTGAGCAGCCAAATCTTCCAGGGCTGAAGTGGTCAATAAATAACAAATATTTGTTTTAAATTGCACCTTTTTGTGAAATGGTGAAAACTGAAGCTACGCAAAACTATAAATAAAAACAATTTACTCTAAAAATCCGGAGGTTACCATTTTTCACTTACAGCTTTCAGAATTTGAAAAGGCCCCTCAAACTAGACATTTTCTGAAAGCACATGACCTGTAGAATAAGAAAAAGTGCTACTTATTTTTTTATGGTGTTTTGTGGGCCAACTGTGCAGTTTATCATGTGACCGTGGTATACAGATCAGCCAAAAAGGTATATAGTGGCAATATTTTAATGTAAAAAGAATATTTATAAGCTGTGGGCACGGTGGGGGGGGGGGCATATTTAGTAACACTTTAAGTACCGAAATGTTATCATTTTTTTCCCCTGAGATTAAGTGGCCATCGGCAGACATAATGTGGACCCCTTAGGATTAAAGTGTTACTAAAGTCATATTTTTAAAAAAATTAAAATAACAAACATGTTGTACTTACCTGCTCTGTGCAGTGGTATTGCACAGCATGGCCCCGATCTTCCTCTTCTGAGGTCCCCGGCGGCAAAATTGGCTCCTCCTCTTCTTTTCAGGACCACGAAAGCCATCCGCTGGCTATGGGGAGAGCGTAGTCTGCGCGCTCCCGACTCGTGCATCTATGGAGCCGCGCTCCATAGATTTACACAGCGGGACTTAGGCCTGCCATCCACTTCCTCTTCACTGCAACTGATTGACAGCAGCAAGAGCTAATGGCTCCTGCTGCTTGAATGCTGTGTAAAGAGGAAAAGAGGAGAGAAAAGATGCAGCTGTGCACAGCGCTGACCTCTTCTCCCCTCTTTTCCTCTTCATATAGGGAAGGGGGCATAGAGAAACTGAAAATGTTTTTTACCTTAATGCAAATAATGCATTGAGGTAAAAAACGTTCTTAGGTTTAGTAACATTTTAAGTCCACTCAATTCAGACCACTGTTTCGTTTGAGTTTGACAACCCAAGTCAAAGTCAGACCGACTTAGGCAGGAGCCTAATGCCGCGTACACACGAGAGGACTTTTCGACCGGACTGGTCCGACGGACTATCCGACGGACTTTCGGCGGACTTCCGACGGACTTTCCGAACAAACGGACTTGCTTATACACGATCACACCAAAGTCTGACGGATTCGTATGTGATGACGTACGACCGGACTAAAATAAGGAAGTTGATAGCCAGTAGCCAATAGCTGCCCTAGCGTCGGTTTTCGTCCATCGGACTAGCATATAGACAAGCGGGCTTTTCGTTAGGAACTGGGTCCGGCGGAGTTCCGACGTAAAGATTTGAAACATGTTCCAAATCTAAAGTCCGACAGATTTTCGACCGAAAAAGTCCGCTGCAGGTTCGACATAGGCGTGTGCACAGGGTGTGCCGGTTGTGTCCAGGCACACCCTAATCACCCCATGCGCATTAGTGTTATCACTCTGTGTAGCAGCAGGAACATGGTAAAGATCTCCCTCTTACCTGCTCTGCCATAAGAAAAGTGTTTATGCTCTTCTCTTTCACTGTGCCGGCAGGGAGATCAATGTGCCGGGGTCATAAATATGTAGGCACATACACATGCATGTGTGTTTGAGCTTAAGGGTGCACACCCTAATACAATAGGCTGCGCACGCCTATGAGGTTCGATGAAGCCCACACACGGTCAAATTGTTCACCGGACTCGGTCCGCCGGACCAGTCCGGTCGAAAAGTCCACTCGTGTGTACGCGGCATAAGGATTCTTTTACATGCATGGCCATCATTGCTTCTCTTCTGAAAGGGGTTTTAGGTGAACCCTTTTCAAAGGCATTTGACAGGTGGCTTGGAGGCAATACATTTTCCCCTCACTGCCTATGTTAATCACTGAAAGCATTACATGTGGTTGCTGAGTGGTTTCAGTATGGTCCAATTTACTTGGATAGGTCCTGTTTGGCAGTAGTACTGTACGATGAACATGAACTGTGATATGTATTTTGCTGCACCATTACCACAGCAATTTGAAAAGGCCCCTCAAACTAGACATTTTCTGAAAGCACATGACCTGTAGAATAAGAAAAAGTGCTACTTATTTTTTGGACAGTGCAATAATTGCGCAAATGTTCATCATATCGCTATTTTCACAAAAAATACACTAAAAACATTAATAATGCATATAAACACAACAACTTAGAAAATTCCTGCTATATTGCTACTAAAGCATTGTTTACATGTGGCATACTAAAGTGTTTTACCCACACAGGGATGCACAGGTTTTCCATGCAACCCCCATACAGGCAGTCCCATTTATGTCAATTGGGATGCAATCGATGCACAGCCATAGCTGCTGTTCCCAATCTGACCCCCGTGTGGGTGTGGGTACATGACCCCGAATGCAGACAGTGTGAGCTCAGGGACATGCATGCTGATCTACATGGATGTAAAATTGGGAGCAACGGCTCCGTTCGTGCAGTTGCTGCATCCTAAATGACATCAGTGGGACTGCCTGCACAGGAATGCACAGAACACCTGTGCATCGCTGTAAAGGTACGCTGTGTATGCCCTGTGTGAACAAGGCCTTAGGCCCCCTTTTGACACAAACACATCGATTGGATCTGCCTGTCCATTTTTAGGTGGGCCCAATCGGACCACCCATGTTGGATGAAATGCAAAGAAGAAAACACATAAAGATTTAGAAAACCAAGAATTGTTAATCACAAATGGGAAAAATGGCCAATGCTGAAGTGGCGGGTTATGCGTTATTAATGACTGCATTATTATCCCATTCCACATTCATACCATGCAGACTATAAGATTTAAATTCATAGATCCATTTTGTTTCTGGCTGTGAAACTCCCCTTTTAGTTGGCCCCTCTCTCCAGGGTGCCTCATATCTGTCTATAGCCACAAACAGGGTACCCCTAGGGCAGCGATGGCGAACTTTGGCACACCAGATGTTTTGGAACTACATTTCCCATGATGCTCAACTACACTGCAGAGTGCATGAACATCATGGGAAATGTAGTTCCAAAACATCTGGGGTGCCAAGGGGGCCATCACTGCCCTTGGATCTCTATTGTGGCAACAGGCATAATGTTTTGGGACACTATGTTCCTTTATACCTTTGCGGATATTCTTAATGTTCATTAACCCGTACTGCAAAGGAGCGGGTGGTCCTGCCTATATATTGTTTACCACAAGGACAGACTATGAGGTACACAACATTTTTCCATGCACAAGCAATGAAAGGCTTGATATTATAGGATTTAGAAGTGACCGTTGACTGGAACTTATTTATCTTTCTACCTTTAGGCTGGGTTCACACCGCAGATTAGAGCGGCTCACAGCAGGGGTCGGGTAATCTCTGTTCACCGTTTCAGGTCCGATTTCAGCTCGAATTTTTGGCTGAATTCGGACCTGAAACGGACCAGAAGACACACAGGACTCCTGCGCAATTCGCACCAGAGCCACTCTGGTCGCCGGAGTCTCTATGATCGTTCGGAGGGCGAGCACGATGTTATGATGTCACGCCCGGCCTCTGTATTCAAAATAACGGCGCCGCTTCGGCTGGGAAGCGGTGATTGTTTTTTTTTTTTTAATTTCAGGCTTCCCAGCCTAGAGGTGAGATGTGGGGTCTAATTGACCCCATATCTCACTGTAAAGAGCACCTGTCATGCCATATTCCTATTACAAGGGATGTTTATATTCCTTGTAATAGAAATAAAAGTGATCAAAAAATTTTTTTGGGAAAAAAAAGTGTCAAGCTAAAATAAATAAAGTAAAATTAACAATAAAAAAAAAAAAAAATTTAAAGCGCCCCTGTCTCCATGAGCTCGCACGCAGAAGCGAACGCATATGTAAGTCCCGCCCACATATGAAAACGGTGTTCAAACCACACATGTGGGGTATCACCGCGAACGTTAGAGCAAGAGCAATAATTTTGGCCCTAGATCTCCTCTGTAACTCAAAACATGTAACCAGTAAAAAATTTTAAAGCGTCGCCTAAGGGGATTTTTAAGTAGCGAAGTTTGGTGCCATTCCATGAGCATGTGCAATTTTGAAGTGTGACATGTTAGGTATCTATTTACTCGGCGTAACTTCATTTTTCACATTATGCAAAAACATTGGGCTAACTTTACTGTTTTGTTTTTTTTTTTTAAACACAAAACTGTTTTTTTTTTTCAAAAAATTGCTGCGCAAATACCGTGAGATAAAAAGTTGCAATGACCGCCATTGTATTCTCTAGGGTCTTTGCTAAAAAAATATATAATGTTTGGGGGTTCTATGTAATTTTCTAGCAAAAAAATTATGATTTTTACATGTAGGAGAGAAATGTCAGAATTGGCCTGGTAGGCAAGTGGTTAAAGAAGCACAAAGTAATGTGCAATGCTGAGGACCGTAGACACAGTGCTCAGCTAAGGAAACTTAATGCAGCAGATGAAAGACACATCAGGCTTACTTCTCTTCGACATCAAGAGATGTCCAGCAGTGCCATCAGCACAGAACTGGTGGAAACCAGAGGGACCCAGGTACACCCACCTACTGTCTGGAGAAGTCTGGCCAGAAGTGGTCCTCAATGCTGAGAAATACAGGCAGATATTCATCCATCAAAACCTGATGGATACTCGCATTTAATAAAAATCATTAAAAGCGAAAACAGTGTTTAAAAACAGGAAACTGTTTTCGCTTTTAATGATTTTTATTAAATGCGAGTATCCATCAGTATTATTGATACATTTTTGGATATTTGTACGGTATCACATTATGGAGTCTCTTTCCTCTCTATATGTGGGCAACATCTAAGAGGTTAACAGTGAGGAGACCACTTACATTGCAGACAAGGAGGCACTTGGAGAACACAGGACAGGAAGTTTCCTCTGACTCCACAGGCTGCACAGTGGCTCATTCTGTGAAGGTGAAATACCTCATTGTGGGGTGAATAAAAGCGGTGAGTGCGTTTCTTATGGGGCACTGTTTTCCAAGATGCACACAGAACAATTTGAAGGAGCACATCTTCACTTTATTGGACTTTTTTATACATCAGGGTTTAAGGACGGTATATGCATATTTCTGAACCCAGTTTCACAGCAACAATATACACCAGTCATATATGTTGGATTTTTTTGCACAGAAATGTCACTTTAAATTGCAGGTTTTGCACAGCATTGTGTTTATTCTATTTTCATCTGAACATAACAATATGTATTATCCCCTTCCCGCCGAGCGTACGCAGATGTGCATACGCGGCTTTCAGGGGTTATACCGGGATGATGCCCGCAGCTGCTTTTTAGAGCCGGCGATCGCTTTCCAGGCATAACAACCAATGTGGCTAAAAGCCGCTCGGCTGTTTTACTGGAGGAGCGGGAGGGGACGTCCCCCCTCCGGCCGCTCTTACCGGGCCTCCCGATCAACCGGGAAGCCCGATCACCAATCCGCCGCCTCCGGCGGCTAGTGACAGTCTGGAACGAAGCCTTAAGCGGCTTCGTTCCAGCCTCCTAATAGTAAACACGGAAGCGACGGTATGACGTCACTTCCCGTTTACTGGGCTGCCAATGGCGCCAGTTTAAAAAAAATATACAGTATTCAGAATCGCCGAAAACTGCGATCTGAATACTTTGCAAAGGAGAGATTGGAGGTCTTTTAGACCCCAGATCCTTCCATAAAGAGTACCTGTCACCACCTATTACTGTCACAAGGGATGTTTACTTTCCTTGTGACAGCAATAAAAGTGATCAAAATTTTTTTTTTTTTTTAAACACAATTTATAAATATAAAAATAAATAAAATAAATAAGAAAAAAAAAATTTTAAAGCGCCCCCGTCCTCGCAAGCTCGCGCAGCAAAGAAAACGCATACAGAAGTCGCGCCCACATATGTAAACGGTGTTCAAATCACACATGCAAGGTATCAGCGCAATCGTTAGAGCAAGAGCAATAATTCTAGCACTAGACCTCCTAACAGCAAATGTCAAAAATAGGCTTAGTCATGAAAGGGTTATATATAAGCGGTTAGGAAGTTTACACATTAGGATTTTTTTGTGAATATACAAATATTTATTTTCTGCACTTTTATTGTCACTTTTTGCACTAAATGCACCCGTGACACAAACCCCTGAAGTATTTAGAGGTTGTAGGTCACCTCTTAATAAAAATAGCGCCATACCTTTCCCCTCTTTTTCATATTTCTTCTAGATTTACCTTAAGGTGAATTTATTGATAGAGGCTGCAGCTCCTCATTTTTCATTTTCACCAAAAGCGCGGTATAATAATTTTTTCACAAGAAGAATTGATGATGTTTTGAAGGCAAAGGGTGGTCAAACCAAATATTGATTTGATTTGAATCTCCCTTCTATTCACATACTTTCCATTTTGTTGATTGATAAAAATAAACTATTAACACTTCTATTTCTTAAAGCATTCTTAAATTACAGCATTTTTTTTCACGCCTGCCTAAAACTTCTGCACAGTAGTATACATTATGTCTGGATATAGTCTGGAATTTCTTATTGGTGTCCCCAGTCCCCCTTCTTATGCATGGATGATCTCCTGCACCAGCTGAGACATAATGGAAAAGAGGTGTGGCTTTTGAAAAATTGGGGCAACAGTCACGTGGCAATTTTTCAAGCCTTCAGAAAAGTACAGATCCGCAATGGCAGCCTCCAGAGGACAGGCACGTTATGCGTCTCTTCGTTCATCTGTACTGAAACCACTCATGCTATTGAAAGTGCACATTATGAGAAACAACGCCTTCACATATCAGGGCCATTACCATATACAAGTCTGTTCTTTATAGTGAGCAAGCTGTTGTTTTCTAGCCTTCATTAAAAAAAACGACAGTATAATCTGAGCAACAATTCCCATTCCTTTGTGTTTATTCTTCTAAATAACCTCATGTCTGTTTTAAAAGCTAATTACATATTGCAACAGTACCATGTAGTTGTAACATGAAGATGAACACAAAAGCCTTTGACATAGCCTCATTGTTATAATTCAGCAATATGTTCCGCCATTGAATTAATGATTTCATTGGCCTGCAGATACATCTGCAAGAGCGCGTTTCTATGACTCTCAATTCTACAGTCCTTATGGGCAACCAACAGGTCATGTTTTCCATGAGGGCTCATTCATACAAGCAGGTCCACATTAAGGTGTGTGTTTTGCATGCGCTCTACAATGCATTGTAAAGGGCATTGCAGTGCTTGCCTTTTTCCTTTTACTTGACACTCATTTAGGGTTAATGCACACTGGCTTAAAAAAACACCAGTGCTCTTGTGCTAGCATTTGGGAGCACTTAGCAGCATTTTGGCACATTTAGCGTTTTTTTTCTGCCAGAAAACCTCTTTAAAATATGCAAAACAAAAGATTTTTTTTTCTGCCTCTAAATGCTGAGCTTGAAATGACACATAGGATAATTGCTTCTATAGGCAAAATGCTAAACTCCTCTAGGTGCAGCGTTTTTTAAGCCAGTGTGCAGGGCCCCTTACTTGACTGGTGTATGGCTGATGTAGTGTCTGCCACCCCCTCCTACTACACATCCCTATTACTGACCCAGCAATACCTTAGAGAGAAACATGCGACACACTCTGGATTTAAATGGCCGTAGTGGCCCTTTGTTAACAACCATAACAAATTATTTTAAAACATATTCCATTTTATAACCCAACTTTTTTACCCATTTTAAACTGACTGACTACGTCTCAGGTTAATGAAGGAAGGTTTTTCTATCGCATCGACTGTACCACCACCACCACCACCTAAGCATCCTGGACCCTAGCCGCAGTTCCACCAGCTCAGGGACAAATTTTTTACCATTTTTTCACCCGATGCAGCCCGATGACTGATAGCACATTATTTCCATGGTAGGGAAGGTACCCATACCAAGATGGGCCCAACCCGTTCCACACCACATACTGTATTCCTTCAAACATTCCGATCTTCAAGAACCCAAGATCCCTGCCACAAATGCCCACCAGTGAAGCCTCACGCATTGGCCTCAAGGCCCTTTGAAGCCCCTCGTGGAGACCCAGAAACCACATATCTATGCCCACCGCTGACAAGTGCACTCTGTCACCCTTCAGATACAGCCCATTGTCTCCCTCCAACTCCCCATTGCGAACAACCATCCCCTTTGCAGACGATAATCTTTTCCACTGCTTTATTGACCTTGATCCTGGCCTTGTTGATATGATCCACCGATCGGGCCTCCCGCCAAGCTGCCCTGCCAATTATATTAAACCGGACTAGTACAGTGTCCAGAAAGGCTGACCTCAATTGGAGAAAATCCCACTTGATGTCACAAATAAGCTCTCTGGAAGCCCTAATACTGAGGTCATTACCACCCACATGCATTAGCAGCACATCAGGATGCCTATCCATCCTGGCGTACCGATGAATTTCCGGTAACACCCGGGACCACAGCAAACCGGGGATCCCAATCCACCTAACCACTGCCTCACTGCAGGGAAAACCCAACTGCCTGCTTTCCGGCCTAACCAGTGCCCTCTTAGCCCCCCAGTGAACATATGAGTAGCCCAGTATCCACATCAAGCACACCGGGTCTGAAAAACATAAAGCACAAGAAACAAAAGAAAAACCTTGAACACCCCCTCAACACAAACAGACCCCGACACTTACCGCCCGGCCCAGCAAGGCCACAGCAACATGAACACACATACAGACAACACAAGACAAAAGATGCCTCCCTTTTTCCACCACTGAGAAAACCCCACTAAGGAGCCCCCCTCAACCTTAAAGAAGATGCGGATGTACATACCAGCGAAAGCAGTGAGATTCCCAATGACCAATTCACTGTAAGATCTGGTCGCTCAAACCCCAATGCGCCTCCTCCGTGGCCGCCCCAATCCGGAGAGAATGTGAGGAATATTCCCCTTGCGAAAAACCTCCTGCCACCAAACATTTCCTGAACACAGACACAAACTGGTACTGTGACCCATCCTCGTGGGTCCGGAAAGGACCAGACCCAGCAGGCCGCAACAACAACCAAGCCCTTACCACAGTGACCGGGCATAGCGACAGGCCCGCCACTCCGCCGAGGACCACCCTAGCCCCTTTTCCCAGCTAGTCGGTTTTTGATTTGCGAATGAGCAACATGACAGCGTCGCCCTGCACCGACACATCTGCCACATCCAACCCCCAAACCACCGCCTTGGAAGGACTAACCGATTCACCCACCTGTAAAGCTCCAAAAAAGGTCACAACAAAAGCCGTCCTGAACAATTGAACCTCGAAGGAGGAAAAACAGACATGGGGAGGAACCCCCGACAACACTTCCAGCATACCCAATGACACAGGTCGCTGGGAATCCGGCCTACCTCGACCCTTCCTATAACCACTCAGGGCCATCCACACCATAAATGCCTTTTTAACATCCTCAACACCTGCCATTTTAAACAGAAAGGCCATCTTCCGATTAACCAAAGCGACGGACACCCCTTCCTCACAGTTCTTACTGAGAAAATACAGCAACACATGTAACCCATCCTCATCGCTAAAACAACCCCCAACGGTACTTACCAGATCGTGCCACTCTCGCCAAACCTGCTCATAGGCTTGCCATGTAGCATCTGCTACCGACTTCCGAATCAAAGCAGTTATGCTGGCAAAATGAGATACCACAAGTGACTGGGCCATGGGTTTCCAAGATCCTCCGCCCCCTGTGCCAACTGACGGAATCTGTCCCACTGTAGGTGAGAAAGCGCATCAGCCACATCATTCTCCACCCCGGGGCATGAACAGCAAACACAAAAACATTCAAAAGCAAACACAACAACACCAAATGGCAGAGTAAGCGGACCACAGGCAAGGAGGAAGCCAACAACGAGTTAATGGCATGCACCACACCCATATTGTCACAGTGAAAGTGATTCCTAAATTCTGACCCCCAAAGTTCCACCATAAGCACTATAGGAAAAAATTCCAAAAGTGCCAGGTTATGAATGAGATCAGACCCACAGGCCATGAAAGTAATCCGCGTAACCCACCGACCCAGCCGCGACCGTGTATAGTTCCAGTTCCTCAGCTGGAACCGCATGCCCCATCCAGAAAGACCTTCCATTGTACTGTTCCAAGAACATGTCCCACACCAGCAAATCATCCAGATGCATGTTGTAACGTGGCCAACAAGATAAGACAGGACCGATCCCCCAGAGGGCCCAACACCAAAAAATTATCCAGATAGTGCAAAATGGATCCCAGGCCCGACAAGTCCTTGATGACTTATTCAAGAAAAGAACTGAACATGAACAGGAAATGGCGCAACCCATCAGCAGGCACTGGTCAACAAAGTAGTTCCCAACGGCAACCTGTCAGGGCTGGCTCAGCCCTTACTTCTCTGAGCTGGCCGCTCAGCTGTCGGCTAATTGCCAGCTCTCATCTCTCTCCACAGTTAACCAGCTGTTGTGGATCTGCTCGTCAGTCCCAAAGTAGTTCCCAACAGCAACCTGTCAGGGCTGGCTCAGCCCTTCCTTCTCTGAGCTGGCCGCTCAGCTGTCGGCTAATTGCCAGCTCTCATCTCTCTCCACAGTTAACCAGCTGTTGTGGATCTGCTCGTCAGTCCTGCCTACTTAAAGATCTCCAGCTCACTTCATTCCTGCCTTCGCCTTGGTCACAAGAAACCATCTCCTGCGTTCCTGTTTAAAGACTGGCTTTGCTGACATCCCTTCTGGCTCCTTATCCTGCTTGCTGTTCCTCTACTTGGATCCCTGACTTCTGGCCTGACTGATTACCCAATCTGGTTACTGAACTCTGGCTTGGCTGACTACTCGATCCGGTTACTGGACTCTGGCTATGCTTTGACTGTGCTTACTTTGACTGTGCTTACTCTATTTACCTTTTTATTTTTATTAATAAACAAGTGTGATTTTACTGTACTTTTGTCTCGGTCTGGTTCATGGTTTCTGACACAACCCAACAGGTGAACACTACCCAGGTGGACCGGCAACAGGCGAAAAGCTGATTCGATATCAGTCTTGGCCATAAGAGCCCCCCCGACCAAACTTTTGAACCCACCGCACTGCTTCATCAAACGATGCATATGAGACAGTAGGGAGGGATCGATCACATCATTCACAACCCCTCTTTTGGGTGGGAAAGGTGGTGGATAAGGTGAAACTGGTTCGTTCCCTCCTGGGGACTACCCCCAATGGTGAAGCCACCAGGTCCACCACCACCTTCTGCAGGTTTCCAGAAACTACTTCAGAATGAGCAACTTCAAGTTAGCCGAAACAGGGTGGACACTGGCCAACGAACTCGGAATTCGAAAACCCTCCATAAAACCCAACCACAAAGTTCTCGCAGCAGCCCTATTGGGATACCTACTTAGGTACGGTGCCATTTCTTCCACCCTCACTGGTGTCTTCCATTTTTCCAGCGTCGGCCATTTTCTTTCCTTTCTTGAAGCACTTGGACAAGGAATGCGAACCTCTGCAACCAGAGCACTCATGGCGGAAACAGCAGGAAACTCCAAATCTGCAGGCGCCCTCATTAAACTGCCAGCAGAACCCCTTGCGCTTTGTGGCCGATGGTGAAGAGGTATTGGCACCCCCGGCCCCACCAGGAAAGCGGGACGGAGCAACCCTGGCCTATGTCATGAGCTTCATCCACAAGCCAATGTCTTTATGATCCCATCTCAAGGACGGTCTCACAGCCTTCCGCTGCCGGAATTGCTCGTTGTAGCGCAGCCACGCCACTCCCCCATAGACCCGCTGGGCCTCACTGATGGAGTCCAAATAGCAAAACAACACCGAACAATTCTCCGGCGGCCTTCTCCCCTATGACGCTAGCCAATATGTTAAATGATTGGAGCCATTTGGTGAACGTCCGTGGAATAAGTCTATAGCGTCGCTTCTCTTCCTCCTCTTTTTTGTTCTCATCAGGTTTAACTTTGTCCAGGTTAAACTTCTCCAGCGGTAGCAGCAAAAAGATCTCCACGTATTCCCTTTTCCAAATCTTCTCCCTAATCTCTGCTTTCAAATGAGACCCTAAGGGGTCCTCGTAGCACACATAAACCTTACACCGCAAACATGGGGAGGACTGTGGCCAACCCGTCTGATGCAGCAGGTGGCCACGGAGCTGCCGCACCAGTGGCGGAAGCAAAGGCGATCCCGCGACAGGCGTCCGTCCATCCCCCGCTGACGTCCAGGCTGAAACCAGTGAGACTGAAGGAGCGAGGGGCCCTAACACAGATCCCCTTCCTAAAAGATACCTGCAGCCTGAGACCAGAGCTATAAACAAATAGGGATGCAAAGCATCCCCAGATCCCTCTGTCCACTGGCCACCAGACCCCCCACTAGACCCAGGAAAGCCCAGCCCGCTAACCAGAGCCCCCACCCGTCCCCAGCAGCCAGGTGCAGAAACAGGCTCGCCCCCCGCGTGCACCACGGGAGATACAGCACTAAGGACAGCAGAAGCAGACACAGACACAGGACTAACAGGGACAGATAAAGGCACATTCAAGGATTTACCAGGCTGCCTCGGGGAATCCATCCGCACAGCCGTACCCCCAGATCCCTGAAGAGGTCTCATCTGGACCTCAGCCGCCGTGCTCTCCTCTTCATCCGGCTCTGACACCTCTCCTTCAGACCGCTGATCTCCTTGCAGGCAGTGGACGCTGATGAGGTGGAGGGGACCGGGTGCCCGGGAGTGACATCATCAGCCAGCGCCCTGCACACCACGCGGCTCCCTGTGTCCTGTCTCCTCCGCCGAGCACTCTGAAGGCCTGCACCTGCCTCAGATGCCGATCCACGATCACCGCAGTCTCCTGAGGTACCTCCACTTCTCCCATTTGTGGTCGCGGCCGTCCTGGAGGAGATGCCCGCACCTGCAACCGCTGTCCTTCCACACCGGCTCCTGGTCCGCAGCTGAAGGAGGCCTGGAGGGGGATGGAGAAAGCACCCTCCCAGCCGGGTCCCGCCGATATTTAGGGGATTCCTCCCAGCCCCCGCATAGGGAGGAGGAGCAGGTGTCTTCACCCTGGGGGCTGGAGGGTCCAAAATTGGGCTCCCTGGGCGGGTAACGTCCTGGCTGAAGCGCTCAGGAGGCCGGGACCTCCTCGCAAGTGGAGAAGCAGGGGCAGGCGTAGCAAGGCCCTGCCCCGACCCCTGTAGCACAGCTGCAAGCTGTGAGTTCAGCCACAGAGGGCCATTTGACAGGGCTGCTGAACGCAGCTGCCCCAGGATCCTATCCACGTCTTCCATAGTTTAACAGCAAAGAGAGGGGGGAGAGCGCAAAACCTTCTCCTGATGCTGTATCCACTCTTCCTACTGTCCCCCTACTGAGATCTATTACCCACACCCCCCGAGACCAAACCCAGCCTCCTGGCCGTGCCCCTACCCCCCCCCATTAAACCAATAAGGAAGCCCCCTTTGTAGGGCTAACTATCAATACCCCCAGTACAGATTGCCCGGCAACCCCCAGTCATGTAGGCCCTACATCTAAGCTGACCTTCTGCTCTGGGCCTGTTCTGTATGCATGGCAACATGTTGTAATGCATTATAGCACTAAAATGCAATATTTGCTACTTTTTTTGTCAGCACACACCATCGTGGCTCGTTAGTGTAAACTGGCGCAATAGGACATAAAGCAGTTTGCCTTGTCTATGCATTGGGACTGCTTTGAACAAGGCTGACCAATGGGCTGGGGTGCACAGGCCCTGGGTGAAAATCACTGACACAGACAGTAATAAAAACTTAAAAGCTGTTCTAACCTTTCCTCTCTCCAGTAAAAAAATAACTTTTTGTGACTGTATTAGACAAATTAAATCTCTGCCACTAGGCCACATGCAGCAATGAAAACTTGACAGAGGTTCTAACTCTTCCCCACATCCAAAGCAAAGAAAAAAACCTGTGCGTATGTGATCCACTTCAAGTAGATCTTAGTCCAACCACTAAAGTTTCATATCATCTTTACCATGTTGATGCAAAAGTAATTGCCAGTCATTTTAAATCTGCAGCTTTAAAATAATACCTGCTGATCTCTACCATAAAAGGTCCTTCAATAGACTTTTTCCCTTTTATGGGGATTACAATGGTCTTCTTGTTTTGCTCCTGCATTGTTACCCCTGGTATAGACTACAGGCATGGTACACCATTGTCTCTATCAGAAGGCCAGTTCATGTCCAACACTGAAGCAAGTGCATGTAGACAGGAAGTGACTGAAAAAAGGATAAAAAAGGGTGAAAACAGTACTTTATAAAAGGGTCTTTTTTATGGTATATGGTGCCTTAGCAAGCAAAATATCAACTATTTAGGGTTTAGATCTACTTTCAGTACACAGGAGCAGAAGAATGTAGTTAGAAACAATTTAAAAATGCCAGCACTCAATAGAGCACTGATCAAAGGTTGCTGTTCTTAGTCAACAGAGGTTATGTCATGCTTTCCCAGAGCCCTACTGGACTATAGCACACATTTCCTTTCCTCAACTCCACAATACAAGGAGGGTGTTCTATAGTCCAGCTGGGGAGAACTGGACAGGGCTGACAGTGCTGCTTGACATTTCACTGTAGCAGAGATGGCATAGTCAGCTCAATAGAAAATGTTGGGAGCCCACTGGATTTCTGGCAGATGGACATGTTTTTTCTGTGCTTCCAAACAGAAAGGTTGGCATCATTGTGTATACGCTCTAAAATCTTCTTTATTGCGATCCACAGGTGATATAAAATTCACATACAAAGTGTGTTGACGCGTTTCAGCCCAGGTAGGCTTTAGTCATAACAACGTTGTCAACAAACACAGCACAATAGACAAGTGGCATCTGGTTCAGGAGATGAACATCAATACATAAGTCCAAAATGCTATAAACAATATGAGATATAATTAAAACAAAAATATTAGGGAAATATTCTAAAATATTAGAAAATATGTCTAATATTTTTGTTTTATTTATATTTATATTTATATATATATATATATATATATATATACATATATATATATATATATATATATATATATATATATATATATATATATATATATATTGTTTTAATGTTTCCTTGTCATTTGGAGAAACCGTAGTCTGGGCACATGTGTGGCACTTTGATACACTTCATGATGATATTTGGGTTGTATCACCACACCACTCATTTTATTTTTCTGTACTTGCAACATTTTTGCAACAGAGAGGCAAAATGTGGGGGAAATGTGCTTGCATTATAGAGATATACTACAAATGTTTTTTTTTTAAACCGACACAAACTGTCATTTTTGACATGACTTTAAAATTGTATAAGTTTACTTGTCTGCTTTCTTGTTTTTGTACTAAATATAAGTGATTTCTAGATAAGCCACTTTAGGGATCTCTCAGTGGCTCAGTGCAATTACCCTAATGTCTCTTACCAACTATTGAGATACGATAACCACACGGATTTAAATTTTAACTAAGTTTTTCAAATATTTTCAAATCTCTGAATCACAATAATAACAAATTTCAACAAATCCAAAATAAATAACGAAAACAACAAATACATTTCTATTCATTCTTTTAATTTGAAGACAGGATGCAATAGATTGGGCCTTTTGTTAACGTTAGAAGCATCCGAAATAATGTGACAACATAACGACAGATTCAGATCCATTTGTTTTTATCTCAGTGAGCGTAGCATGAATTATAGAAAATGCAGTATATAATACGTGTGAAATGGAAACATATTGCAATAAAGAGTTACAGTAAGGTATAACATGTATGATTCCTACTTATTGTGTTTGGGTTGGATGGAGGTGGATCCCTTAGAATCTCTGAATCATTACATGAATTAATCTAAATCTTCCGAAATATTTTCTGAACGTGCAAATCAATTTGGAATGAATATACAAAACAAATCTGAATATACAAAATTAATTCCGAAAACAAATCATTCTAACATATCAAATATGACAAAATGAAATGATTAACTTAATGAATGAATACGAATTGAAAAAATGGAGGACATCTCTAATTACAACCACTGCGTAGCACTGCAAAGCAGAAAACAGAGCCTGTGTATATGATAATTACCCCGATGCCAACATAAAATTTTACACTCTACATACGAACAAGGTATTTTGAAACCAATAATATGATTATTGACATGAAGCTGATTGTTTTTACAGTGCCTTGAAAAAGTATTCATACCCATTTGAATTTTTCCACATTTTGTCATGTTACAACCAAAAATGTAAATGTATCTTATTGGGATTTTTTGTGATAGACCAACACAAAGTGGTACATAATTGTGAAGTGGAAGGAGAATGATAAATGGTTTTCAGAATTGTTTACAAATAAATATCTGAAAAGTGTGGCATGCATTTGTATTCAGCCCTCTTTACTATGATACTCATAACTAAAATCTAGTGGGACCAATTGCCTTTAGAAATCACCTAGCTAGTATATAGAGTCCACCTGTGTGTAATTGAATCTCAGTATAAATACAGCTGTTCTGTGAAGCCCTCAGAGGTCTGTTAGAGAACCTAAGTGAGCAAACAGCATCATGAAGGCCAAGGAACACACCAGACAGGTGAGGGATACAGTTGTGGAGAAGTTTAAAGCAGGGTCAGGTTATAAAAAAATACCCCAAGCTTCGAGCATCTCATGGAAAACTGTTCAATTCATCATCCGAAAATGGAAAGAGTAAGGCACAACTGCAAACCTACCAAGACATGACCGTCCATGTAAACTGACAGGCAAGGAGAGTATTAATCAGAGATGCAGCCAAGAGGCCCAAGGTAACTCTGGAGGAGCTGCAGAGATCCACAGCTCAGGTAGGAGAATCTGTCCACAGGACAACTATTAGTTGTGTACTCCACAAATCTGGCCTTTATGGAAAACTGGCAAGAAGAAAGCCATTGTTGAAAGAAAGCCATAAGAAGGCCCATTTGCAGTTTGTGAAAAGCCTTGTCGGGAACACAGCAAGAACACAAAAATGGAAGAAGGTGCTCTGGTCAGATGAGACCAAAATTTAACTTTTTGGCCTAACAGCAAAACGGTATATGTGTCTAAAACTAGCACTGCACATCACCCTGAACACCTCATCCACACCGTGAAACATGGTGGTGGCAGCATAATGGCACAGGGAAGCTGGTCAGAGTTGATGGGAAGATGGATGGAGCCAAATACAGGGCAACCTTAGAAGAAAATCTGTAATGCCGTGTATGTTGGATGTGAGCTTGTTGTGGGAAAGTCCGACCGTGTGTATGCTCCATCGAACATTTGCTGTCTGACTTTCCGCCAACAAATGTTTGCTAGCAGGTTCTCAAATTTTCCGCCAACAAAACTTTGTTGTCGGAAAGTTTTTGTACACAAGTCTGCGCACAAAAGTTTGCGCATACTTGGAATCAAGCAGAAGGAGCCGCACTGGCTATTGAACTTCCTTTTTCTCGGCTCGTCGTACGTCTTGTACAACACCGCATTCCCACATTCGTAATTGTTGGCCAACATTTGCGTGACCGTGTGTATGCAAGACAAGTTTGAGCCAACAACCTTTGAACAAAAATCCACGGTTTTGTTTGCGGAAAGTCCGATCTGGTGTACGGGGCACTAGAGTCTGCAAAAGATTTGTCACTGTTGCAGAGGTTCAGCTTCCAGCAGGACAACAACACTAAACATACAGCCAGAGCTGCAATGGAATGGTTTAGCTCAAAGCATATTCATGTGTTAGAATGGCCCAGTCAATGTCCAGACCTAAATTCAATTGAGAATCTGTAGCAAGACTTGACAATTGCTGTCCAAAGACGGTCTCTATCCAATCTGACAGGGCTTAAGATATTTTGCAAAGAATAATGGGCAAAAATGTCACTCTCTACATGAGCAAAGCTAGTAGAGACATATCCAAAAAGACTTGCAGCTGTAATTGCAGTGAGAAGTAGTTCTACAAAGTATTGACTCAGGGGGGCTGAATACAAATTTTACACTTTTTACATATTTATTTGTAAAAAATTTTGAAAACCATTTATCATTTTCCTTCCACTTTATAATTATGTGCCACTTTGTGTTGGTCTATCACATGAAATCCCAATAAAATATATTTACGTTTTTGGTTGTAACATGACAAAATGTGGCAAGGCACTGTACATATTAATCTAAAAGCCAAAAACAAAAACAAAAAACCCACTGGACGTTGTGTTCCTGATAAGGTAACATCAAAAAGAAGAATCTGCAGATACAAAATAGAGCAAGGAAATATAGTGCTGATATCTAAACAGTTGTAAAGCAAGATATCTGTGAATAAATATATGTTTATTTTCCGATGTAAAAAAATAGAGTTTCACTTTAAATGTCTAAGCAATACACTTACCTGTCTTTCAGTGTGGTCACGGAGCAATAAACCTCTTCATACAACCATCTTGAATCCTCACATTCACCTGATGGGAGATGAGTCTGCTTGCATTGCTTACATCCGCATAACCCAATACCTGGATGCCAGTGGTGTTCCCCGAACCGCCCAATCAGAGGAGACATGTATTTGGCATCGTCGTGATGGAAAATGGCAAAATGTTCACTTTCACCGATCAGGGGCCCCTTCAGTCCTCCCACAGTAAGAGCTTTAACTATATATTTTTTTGTAGGATAGTCACAGGCTCCTAAATATTGTGATGTCTTTTTTTTCTACTTCTGTTCATGGACCATGAACAATTACATATGGTATAGGCCTACCACATTGATACAAACAAGAAACTTGCAAAGCCCTACAAAGGATCACTGAATATTGACATTGCTGGTCATCACTTTACTCATTATAGAGGGCATTACTGTAAGCCAGTCAGGCTATACTGTCTTGCACCTAACAAAGCTTACTGAGAGTAAAGGAATGCAGTCCATTACCTATCCACCTGCATTCTTAACCATTTGACAATAGGAAAAAGTAAATGGCCAGGACCTTCTATTGTATTTGGCATTAAGCTCTGGATTGTAAAACTGGCTAAAATTAATTTCAAAACAGACATTAAATATGTATTTCAGTTGTGTATAAAAAGTCCCACATTTGTGTAAGGTATTTTTATAATGTAGGCTGGAAAGCATAAACTTCCATCCCTCTTTTTCTGTAAATGCGCCTCAGATTAGATCTAGACCAACTTTGATGAAAGTTATCATTCTACAGATGGCAAAAAAAGCATAAATGGAGCACTGCAAACTATTTGGACTTCCTCTTCAGCTATTTATTGGGTTCTGAAGCCCCCGATCACATAGATTCTAGCACACCAGGCCTGGCTGGCAGCCATTGTTTCTCTGAGTAGCTACAGGTTTATATTCATTGATTTAGTAATGCTGACAATCCTTTCTTTTACCTTCAAGTTCTGCCAGCAGCAGAATTTTACTCAGAACCATCCTCTGTCTTTGCGTTAAATGTCCAAAATAGCTCTGGTTTCAGTGACAGTCTTTTCAGTGAGCAGTCTAAATTTATTTCCTTAACTACTTACTGATTTGCTCTTTCGAACCAAGAAACTTTCAACAGCTCTCTGCAACATCCTATTTTTAATGTGTCCATTTTTTGGCACTCAGCCTTTCTAATAAACCAACTTTCAGTGCTTTCTGTTAGCTAGTCATAGTTCTGAAAATATGATCATGCAGATAGTAGTATGATGGTCCTTGAAGATGTATGTAGGATATATGCATCTGGGTAGAAAAAAAAAACAGTAGCCTATCCTAATCAAAACAACTATTAAATTAGTCTATATAACCAAGGGGTTTGGTTACCAACATATACAAATAAATCAGTATACACAAATTTCTGTTCTAAATGCTTTATGTATAGAAAAGTTAAAATACATAATAAAACCATCCATTGGGTCCTTAAAATAACATAAATATTACCCAGTGTTTTATTCCGAAAAAGTGGTTTTGTAACCACAGTGGAGAGCTAGTTGATCTCTAAATGAGTTACACTGAAGTTCATTATTAGTTTTAACTTGGACTTTTTATTCTTAAATGCAATAGGTGGATTATTTTTAACACAAAGTTGTGAATGAAACATTGAGTAACAGATGGATTTGTTATGTACTGTATTTTAAGGTTGTGTCAATTAAAAAGAAATGTACAGTGGGGCAAAAAAGTATTTAGTCAGCCACCAATTGTGCAAGTTCTCCCACTTAAAAAGATGAGAGAGGCCTGTAATTGTCATCATAGGTATACCTCAACTATGAGAGACAAAATGTGGAAACAAATCCAGACAATCACATTGTCTGATTTTTTAAAGAATTTATTTGAAAATTATGGTGGAAAATAAGTATTTGGTCAATATCAAAAGTTCATCTCAATACTTTGTTATATATCCTTTGTTGGCAATGACAGAGGTCAAACGTTTTCTGTAAGTCTTCACAAGGTTGTCACGCACTGTTGCTGGTATGTTGGCCCATTCCTCCATGCAGATCTCCTCTAGAGCAGTGATGTTTAGGGGCTGTCGCTGGGCAACACAGACTTTCAACTCCCTCCAAAGGCTTTCTATGGGGTTGAGATTTGGAGACTGGTTAGGCCACTCCAGGACCTTGAAATGCTTCTTACAAAGCCACTCCTTCATTGCCCTGGTGGTGTGTTTGGGATCATTGTCATGCTGAAAGACCCAGCCACGTTTCATCTTCAATGCCCTTGCTGACGGGAGGAGGTTTGCACTCAAAATCTCACCATACATGGCCACATTCATTCTTTCATGTACACGGATCAGTCGTCCTGTTCCCTTTTCAGAGAAACAGCCCCAAAGCATGATGTTGCCACCCCATGCTTCACAGTAGGTATGGTGTTCTTTGGTTGGAACTCAGCATTCTCTCTCCTCCAAACACGACGACTAGTGTTTCTACCAAACAGTTCTACTTTGGTTTCATCTGACCATATGACATTCTCCCAATCCTCTTCTGGATCATCCAAATGCTCTCTAGCAAACCTCAGACGGGCCGGGGCATGTACTGGCTTAAGCAGGGGACATGTCTGGCAGTGCAGGATCTGATTCCCTGGAGGCGTAGTGTGTTACTGATGGTAGCATTTGTTACTTTGGTCCCAGCTCTCTGCAAGTCATTCACTAGGTCCCCCCGTTTGGTTCTGGGATTTTTGCTCACCGTTCTTGTGATCATTTTGACCCCACGGGGTGAGATCTTGCGTGGAGCCCCAGATCGAGGGAGATTATCAGTGGTCTTGTATATCTTCCATTTTCTATTTATTGCTCCTACAGTTGATTTCTTCACATCAAGCTGCTTGCCTATTGCAAATTCAGTCTTCCCAGCCTGGTACAGCTCTTTGGTCTTCACCATAGTGGAGTTTGGAGTGTGACTGTTTGAGGTTGTGGACAGGTGTCTTTTATACTGATAACAAGTTCAAACAGGTGCCATTAATACAGGTAATGAGTGGAGGACAGAGGAGCCTCTTAAAGAAGAAGATACAGGTCTGTGAGAGCCAGAATTCTTGCTTGTTTGTAAGTGACCAAATACTTATTTTCCACCATAATTTGCATATAAATTCTTTCAAAAATCAGACAATGTGATTGTCTGGATTTGTTTCCACATTTTGTCTCTCATAGTTGATGTATACCTATGATGACAATTACAGGCCACTCTCATCTTTTTAAGTGGGAGAACTTGCACAATTGGTGGCTGACTAAATACTTTTTTGCTCCACTGTATATGTTGGTAATCTAACAATGTAGGTATACAGACTCCTTTAATATATATAATAGTCAATTAGAGGACACAATATCCCTCAACTGTAGAAATGAATTCAGAGAAAAGAGTAGGTGTCCTCCACTGCGACCAGCCCAGTTGTATTTAAGTATCTAAGACATTTTTTTAATCTTCGATAGAATAGAATATAGATAAAAACGTTGCAATATTTTTTCCTTGAAAGGAAACTCCATTTTAGACAGACAGTTTTCACCAGAACAAGTGCTCATATTGGAAAATTTTTAGTGTCCTGTTCCATTGACAACTTTGACAACTCTCGGTCACAATAATCACCAAGACAAAAAGAGGACAAACCTTCCTAGCAGAGAAACAGACAGCAATAAAAACCCAAGAGTTCAACATCTTTTAATAACTGTACTCATTCACAAGACAATTTAAAACAGCCAGTGTGTTTCAAAGGTACAACGATCTCCTCATTCTGTAGGGCTGAAATATTATATATAATTGTGAGGAATCAAAATTGCATAATCACCACCATTAATTGTTTGGATGATGACACATGAAAAATGTCCAGGATTTTAGACTGTCAGCTCTTTGTGCTGGCAGTCTCATTGAACTTTTAACATGTAAACTTCAAGCTTTGTGTCCCTCAGTGTAGGAAGTCATTGCACAATATAGGGGTTATTTACTAAAGGCAAATCCACTTTGCACTCCAAGTGCACTGCAGTTGCACTTGGAAGTGCAGTCGCAGTAGATCTGAGGGGGACATGCAAGGAAAATTAAAAACAGCATTTTAGTTTGCACATGACTGGATGATAAATTCAGCAGAGCTTCCACTCATTTCAGATCTACCCCTCAGATCTACATCGACTGCACTTCCAAGTGCACCCGCAGTGCACTTGGAGTGCAAAGTGCATTTGTCTTTCGTAAATAATCCCCTATGTGAATGTGATTCACCTTCTTCAGCCATAACTGATGAGTAAAATCTAACACTTCACACACACACATTCCAGCAATAAAAACCTGACAGGAGGTTCTAATTCTTTAAACACTTTATCTAAAACTAAGTTTTGGTTTTTAGATGTAATTTAAATGCTTGTGGTGTCAAAAACATTATCAATAGTCTTCATATCGATCTCTGTTTCCCTGTTCTGCCTCTTAGATCCTAGGTCCAGCTATAAAAAGAGCCTCAACTTCTGTCCAAGTCAACTTTAGGCCATTTTCCTCCAGGCACCAAGATACCCAAGCAGTCATTAATATGCCAAATGTTAAAACCTGTACTACCCATTGAAGTTCTGGCCTTTGAAAGGTAAATGACAGAGGCAAGGCTTAAAGTGTTACTAAATCCAGCACAATGCATTCACTATATCTGGTCTCCCACAGTACACAGAACATGGAAATGCAATTATTTTAGTAAATATAAACTGCTAAATACTATTTCTCATCAGCAGTACATAGCAATCTTGTGACTTCTATTAGTGTCTGATTAAAGCTTGTAGGAGGAGTTTTCATTCTTCTCTGACTGCGAGGCTGCAGGACCCCTGACCCTCTGTCTGGATAGTGCTGTTTGGCCCTGTGTTGATCACATGCACCTCCTCCAAGAAAAAAAAATAAACTCTCTAGCAATACACACCAAACTGAGCATGTGCAGAGTGTCCCCAGAGCTCTGTACTATCAGGAGATGGATTGGGGACAGTGGAAGAAGGAGGGATCAGAGAAGACTGAATCAAACAGCCTTTTTAAATATTGCAGAATATTAACCCCTTAGGTTTCACAATGAATATAGCAAGCATGCTTTACTGCAATGTTTCTCAACTCCAGTCTTCAAGTACCCCCAACATGTCATGTTTTCAGGCTTTTCATTATTTTGCGCAGGTGATTTGATCAGTTTCATGGCCTTAGTAATTACCACAGCCGTTTCATCTGAGGGAAATCCTGAAGACATGATCTGTTGGTGGTACTTGAGGACTGGAGTTGAGAAACACTGCTTTACTGCATATACAAACTGATTTTACTGTTGTGGGTTTAGTAACACTTTAAGAAAGTTGGGGTGTAATCTTGACTTTGGGCAGAAGTTCAGGTCCCATGTACTACCTGGACCTAAGATCAAATTGAAGAATAACACAGGCACGAGAAAGTGCTGTACTTATGTACTGTTGTTAAAAATGTTAGAATGGATCAAGTGTAGAAAACACAACTATTTTTGAACTTTTTATGAAAGAGTCGTGTTTATTGGCTGTACAATCATGTTTCTCAACCTTAGCATTTAAAATATACTTTTTTGTTTTTTTTTAAGAGAAGAGAAAGGTTTAAACGCCTGTAATTTTTTCCATCTGAGATTTACATTCACTTCCTGTTCCATTGATACAACAGGAATTGAGAGAATTTACATCCATAATTTGGGAAACCCTTGTTTGAGACAGATGTGTCCCCATTGAAAGATTTCCTGTGTGTTTCTTTTTCAGTGATAACACACAATTTTGCCTTCATATTTAGTCCTGGTAACACTGATCACCTGGATTTATAGAGACGGTAAATCTATAATCTAGAATCCTTACCCTATTCAAAATTAAAAAAAGTTTTGGTTTGGATACACTTTAACAGTTTACCCATATTTGAAGAAAACCATGCTTTGCCAACCCCCAACATTCTGTGGGTCTCTAGGTGGGGACAGTTTAAAGGTAGGAGTGCAGCTGTTCATTAAACCAATGTCATAATCTTATATGGCCATTGCCTTTCATGCCCTACAATCAGGGAGGAAATTTTGTACACTGTGTATTGAAATCTTATGCCTATACATTGAGTGTGTACTGCCTCTATCTTTTTTTTTTTGTCAAAACTTCAATAAATTTCAGTAAAAGAAACCAATATCATAATCTTTGTATCTTTCAGCTGAGACTCCATCTTTGACCATGGACTCTAATTATCAGTGCCAGAAGAAGCAGCCCCATTCGACTTCTGCAACTCTCTCCCCTTGTCTTTCTCTCTGCACCTCTCTTTTTCGCTGGTCCATACCTCTCTTTCTTTCTTTTACTTCTGAGGTATCAGGTGACAGGATACAGTGCGGAAGTTTGTGTCCAGATATGTGTGAGCCTGTATGCGTTAACATGTTCTCTGCGCAGTTCTAGTCACCCACCAATAAGAGGTCAGGGAGAGAGGGGGTGTGTCTTCTCTGGAAATTATGTCACTGCAAATTGGGACTGTGATTTCAGCAGTGATACTCAAACAGTTTAAATAATGCACCACCAACTTCAAAAACCATTTTACTTTCATTGTGCAATAAAATACAGATTACTTCATTATTAGTAATATGGCAGATATTTAAACAGCTGACGTCATCTAAACAAATTTAATAAAAAACAAAAGTCAGCGAAAAGTGTCAGACATTCACATAAACCAAAAGCACAAGTTCACACATAATAGAGGCATCCCAGGTTTTTAAACTATAAGGTTCTGCAGATGTTGAAAGTACTTATTGATCATTATTCATCTAATTTCATAAGGACTTATTTTTTTTTTTTACTTTTTTGAATATTAGATCAGAGTTATCAAAGGCTGCCTTAACTACTAGAGCATCCGATCAATTTCATAGCTGCGTTAGCAGTCCAGGGACAAAAGTAATAATATTAATAATAAAAAAAGTTTGATTTTTTTTTTTTTTGCTATACTCTGCCCAAAACCTTGCTGTTTTGTGGGTGCAGTGTCTCCGCCTACAAATGTTTTCTTTTTCAAAGAATGTATATTTATTTAAAAGAGCTAAAGGGTTCATCATTTTTACGTTGCAAAGCAATGTTGTGCAATGAACAAACAATAAAAAAATTAAAAAAAATAAAATAAATAAAGTTCAGTGCAGACCAACGATGCAAGCTATAGTAATAATAAATATCTATAAATATTCATATATATATATATATTTTGTGCAAATACATCAGTGTGTTAAGAAAAATAGTATTTCTATTTGAGATCTAATATATGCATGCTTTTATAGAAGTAAAACTTTCTTGTAATAATTGATTTGCAATATGTTACTACAATTTTTTGGGAGGGGGTGGGGAACAGCGATTCTCAAAAGCAACCTTAGAAGCAGTCTCTCTTTTTTTTTCACGTCCATCTTTTGGTGGATAGTGTACTGCTTACCTTTCTGAACATTTGTTAAAATGCTTGTACAATATTCTGCTGTTGAATGAAAAGTTAAAAGTTTTCTTTTTATGAGTTTAGAGTGTAGTTTAATTTATAGTGTTGTTCGGGTTCTACATTTAAATTAGTGGCTGCTTTATTTACTTTAATTATAGGAACACTCTTATTAAAGAGGCATCCTAATGTACAGGGAATTCAGTTTTACTGTCCTCTGCATGGTGGCTTTTTAAAATTAAGCAATGATGAAGTCTAATGATGAGAAGGTCTAGGCATGTTTACATTTTTAGCTATAATAGTGATCTGTCAGATTAGGCTGCTTATCAAATAATCTGTATGATAAATGTGGTGGGTCAATGTCCTCCTGCTTTCAAAAACACCTAAGAACAAATGACAGTACTGGGCTGTGATGTCTGTTTCTTTCTTTAGTGAAGACATGGAGTTAAAAATATATAGGCCATATCCTAGAAACTGGATGGAATAATTTGACATGACTCAAATGTATTCTTGTGCAAGATTTACTGAAAAAGTAGAAGACACGAATCGTAACTTCTGCATCACAATAAGCAGGACACTTGGTTGTTACTACTGGTGGATTTTTTTTCTTGGATATGTGTTATGCACTTAGAATGATCACTAAATTTCAAAGATCTTGACTTTTTGAAGAACAGAGAAGGCAGAAACCATCCACAAAGACTAACCTCTTGATTAATATTTATTTTGTCCTCTTTCTGTGGTCAGTTGTGGTCCTCAGTGATGTTGACTTCTTTTTAGGACGATCATTCATGACTCTTTTTACTTGACTGCAATTGTGCATCATTGCCAAATGGATTTATTTTGGTGTAAATAACACTGATTTAATAGACCATTAAAAAAAAAAAAAACTGGTCTAACAGCACACCTACCCTACACTTTCTTCATTTCAATCTAATGGAGATTAGCAGTGTTTTCAGAATGCATTTGAGTAAAGGCAATTATAGTTTCATTATAGAATTGCAGGTCAATTAGTGTTTAACCTGTATGTGAATGACTGGCCAAATAAGTTTATCAGCAAGGCTTTCTACATTTAGTAGACTCAGATATATTGTTGCATGGTGTCTTTGTTGCCTATATGTGGCCTGTGCCAAATGTCTCCAAAGAGGGGCATTTTTGCATTCACTTCTTGGGGTAAATTTTATGGTCAGGGTAGTTTGCAGAATGTCTTGTCTCTAGTCTTCCGAAAATTGTACCTGTAAAGATTATATTGTGTTATACCGCCTCTTCAGTAACTACCCTCTCACCTGCTACAGAATAATGGTTCTCAAAATTTATAACGGAATGTGAGGGCTAACTTTGAAGTACCTTGAACCATTCCTAAAAAAGAGAACAAACCACAGATACGTCATCATTTGACGCTAGCTAATCTAATTTATCACAGTATCTGAAAAAATAACTTGATGTAATGCCCATACCCACATCAAATGGTTAACCCCCCTATACTTGAAAAACCCCAGCTCATATCTGATTGGTAGCTACGGGCTACAGTGCAGTCTTCACTTGAACTGGACACTATGTGGCTGTTATACACAAATCTCATAAAAACGTTGTGCCTTCACCTAGCATTTCTTGTAGAAAAGTTAGATCCTAGAGTATTGGTTGACTTGGGGAAAGATGTGTGCCAATAGATCAACATTAACTGGATCCTGGTTTGTTGCATACTGGCTGTGGCCAACAGAAACAGTCCTTTTTTCAGATATTTTAATAAATGTAGCTTACTGTGTCTTCACAGCGAGCGTTTTTTCCATTGGGTGCTGTCCTTACTTTTTCTGCCACCTGACAAAAGGGAATTTGTTTATGTTTGACCCCCTGCTCACATGGGGGATTGGTGGCATAAGTGTATCTAACCTTTCCACTAAATGCTAAACTGAGGTGAAGAGGTGGTGCAAGCTTATAGGCTACAGAGGGATGGAGATGGTAGCCTAAAGAGTGAGCAGGGGGAGCAAAGTAAGAATCATTAACCTTATCTAAAAGAAGATCAGTTGGGCTTCCCACCTGCCATTGCATTGTCTCTTTATTTTATCCTTGGTGCAAGCTAGAGGCAAGAGAGCCCTTATTTTAAACATGTTCATACAGGAGAAACCTTAATTTAGCCTCAATAGTTACTCTAAAAGAAGAATCTCTTTAAATCTTAGCTAAACTGATCCAAGCTGTAAAGTCATCAAATACCGTGAAAATCATTATACAGATGTAGGCACTCTCTAATTTCTTGGCTTCATTCTTCTACCAAATAGTATTGAAATTGGATAGATTCAATTTCACTGCACTAGATGTTTTTGAACATCTATTTTGCTTTCATTTTTTTGAAAAACACACCATCATAAATTATCTAGTACTGTCTAAACTTTTTTGGGTGCTCTATGATTTCGCTTTTTCAATACCTAATGAATGTATTTTCTTGAGTGACCAAACATTTCTTGCCTTACCTGCACCCTGGAATTATATTTAATTTACACCCTGACAGAGCTAGTTAATTTTCAAAATTTTTGGGGACATATACATTAGCATAGTATAGATCACTGCTATTAGAGCCCTTTACAGATCAATACTCCACCTCATACTGCTGGCTCACTGGCTGCAGGTGTCAAAGGGCTGCACAGTAAATACCAAGGGGCCACATGTTGGGTACTAAGGTGTTGGGTACTCACATATGATAGCAATGGAAGAACTGACTGTGTAGCTATGGCTGCCTATTAGATGCTGGCCTTGCTGCTTTCAAGGTATGAAAAGTAGAATGAGCTAGTAGCTATATCACTAACTAAAATGAAAACACACTACAGTATTCCTTTAAAGCAGGGATATGCAATTAGCGGACCTCCAGCTGTTGCAGAACTACAAGTCCCATGAGGCATAGCAAGTCTCTGACAGCCACAAGCATGACACACAGGGGCAGAGGCATGATGGGACTTGTAGTTTTGCAACAGCTGGAGGTCCGCTAATTGCATATCCCTGCTTTAAAGGATCAATGTGATATTCCTGACTTTAGAGAATGCCAATGTGCTGTACTCATACTTAAGAAAGGTGAGCGTCAGAGGGTGCTTGCTATGCAGCTTCATAATCACTCTTCTATTTTATGGGCATAAAACTAATTTTCCGCAACTATGCAGAACTCCTTTCATTGACAACACCTGCTATATGAGCCTGTGAATAAAACAGCAGTGAGCAGAGAGACTTTGAGTGTACATTGCTTTCATCCCTGCATATGCTCTTGCTCCTGTATATTTCTTATGGGCCAGAACACTTTCTATATTTTAGCTCTGGCCCTAATTCAGTAAAAATGTTGTCATTGCTTGTACTACCAAATTTTTTATTTTATTTTTTTTTTGGGGGGGGGGCTTTTTTTTACATTACTGTCTTCAAAATTGTATTTTATTTTCTACACATTCTAATATGTTCTAAAGACAAAAGTAAGTAATAGTATGAAACATCAAATTAAAACAAGTTTTTTTGTGTGTTTTATGGTGTGAATGTGACAAAATGGAAAATAGTTTTCATACATACGGTAAAAATAAAAAATCATTAAAAAATAGCTATGTGGAGGACTGAATTAACAATGGTTGAATAGGGTTAAGAAAGGGTTATATATTACATAGAAACCAGTTTAAAAAACAAATTTAAACTTAAATGGTTGCAATAGCTTACATTATATAGAGGGCAACATATAGCATTATACAAATTAAAATGTAATAGTATTGTTACAATATATTTATGAATGAAACTTGCAAACAAAGTATTTAGGCTTCATACATACAGGAGCTACTGTCAGCACTCCTGAAACATAGAGTTCAACTGTTAAACTGACAGCCGGTTCTTGTGCCTTCACTGTGTAGATTAGGCCAGGTAGAGCTCTAAAATCAATCAAATAATGATCCTGCGCTGCAGCAATAAAAACAAAGTGCAAACAGTGCCCAATAAATACAATAAATATACAATTAATGAACTGGTAAATTGATCCAGGGGCATTGATAAATAAATTAAATAAAAGTCAATATGGTGATATTCTTCTAATCAGATGTTTTTCAAATTAATGTCCAAAATGCTCCTTCGAAATAGGTTTAAACAAACCGCAACATCTTGCAAGTGAGAGGTATAAAATCCCATCAATAAGCTCACAGAACCCTCACCTTAATGTCTTTAATCAACATCATAGAATTGTGTAAATGAATCTATTCCGCTACTCTGACATCTACCACCAGGGGGTCCTCCATTCCAGTTAGTGTTGAACTTGAATGGAAGCTTTAGATCCACATCCTCATATTATTCTCGTACTCCCGGGGGGGGGGGGGACTTTATCAGGGGATGAAGTCACGTGATGACGTAACGCGTAGGCAGTGGCCGGAGGCTGACTAGATACCGGAAGTGACGTGAGAACGGCGTTCAAACGCCACGAGATTTGATTTTAAAGCTTATTATTGTTTATATCAATGTAAGAGTCCAGCTTACTGATTTAATAAAAGCCCTTTACGTTTAAAGGGCTTTTTCTCCCATCCCTTCCCTGTTCTCTCTCCCCCCCCCCCCCCCCCCGGGAGTATGAGAATAATATGAGGATGTGGATCTAAAGCTTCCATTCAAGTTCAACACTAACTGGAACGGAGGACCCCCTGGTGGTAGATGTCAGCATAGCGGAATAGATCCTTTTAAACAATTCTATGCTGTTGATCAAAGACATTAAGGTGATGGTTCTGTGAGCTTATTTATGGGATTTTATACCTCTCACTTGCAAGATGTTGCGGTTGGTTTAAACCTATTTCAAAGGAGCATTTTGGACATCAATTTGAAAAACATCTGATTAGAAGAATATCACCAAATTGACTTTTATTTAATTTAATTTATTTATTAATGCCCCTGGATCGATTTACCAGTTCATTAATTAATTAATTGTATATTTATTGTATTTATTGGGCACTGTTTGCACTTTGTTTTTATTGCTGCAGCGCGGGATCATTATTTGATTGATTTTGGTCTTATGAGTGTGATGTGAACGCTGTTAGAGCCTGCTGCAAACAGTGTTTATTATATTTGGTTGCACTTTAATTGCACACACATACTTTGATTTTTTCACAAATTTATGATAGTTGTTTTCATTTATTATTTTATGGCTTATACTATTTGAACACATCACAGTAGCGCGAAGGCTTTTCACTTTTATAGGTAGAGCTCTAGATGTGCTGGATATGTCTAAGGTATTTAGATTGCGGCATACCGCATATGCCCAAGGTCTTTATCTGGTTAAAATCACCTATATAGCTTAGCCCATGACACTAATGGCAATTTTAGCTAATATCAACCAGCTATCAATCAAGAACATCTAACAAATCAAGGCAACCTACCACTAACTGTTTCAGCTGTTTCAAACATTTAATAGCAACTCATAGAGGTAGGTGACCTTGCTCTTTTTCATCATTTTTGTAATTCACAGCCGGATGAATGCAGTTAAGATTTCCTGAAATTTGATGTAAGTGTGGCAAATTTTGCAAGCTTGCATAAGCTCCTGTGTGCAAATAAAATTAGAAACTATATATAGGAAAAAAAGGTTTTGGATGCATTAACATGTTTAGATGATGTTTACGTAAATATGATTACTTTTATGTTTGTAATAAAAAAGAAAGTTGAAACAAACTTTTAAAGCACAATTTCTACTAGCAGTGCCATTTTGCAGTGTCTTGTTTTTTTTCATTTAGATTTAATAGACTTTCTTTTAACTTTTTCCATGATTCTTCACTTTGATGTGGCTTGGTACAGACAACCTGCTTCAGATTACATGAATAAAATATAATAGCTGCCAGATCCTTATATACTCATTCGTCATGTGAAAATTAGGAATGAGCGAAGGATATTGCGTGAAAAAAAGATTTTATTTCTTTATTTAAAGGGTTACTTTTATAGAGTGTATTTAGGGTAGTTTTACTTATTTTATTTATTGTAACTTATATATGTGTTTTTTTCCCCTTTTTATAAATCTATTTGATTGCTATCACTGCTGTTTTCCCACTGCTTTTTTTCTCTGTGAAAAAGGACATAAAACAATGTCTTAAGGGGCCCTTTTTTGGCCCTTTTCTCGGTCCATAAAGATAATTGAAGATAAATGAAAGAATCCATTTAGGAGGACCTTGGGAGATTTTCAAAGGCTATTGCACTCATAAAACAATCACAAATCTCCTTAATTATGCCTATCCTTTGGCTGTAATCAATTTCACTAAAATGTCAAAATGTTGCTAGAATCTTTAGATTGTTACTGAAATTTTGAGGTGATGAAAACCCTTAATTTCATAAATCCCTGGTGAGAAGCAGTGCATGCAGGGAAATATGTTTTCTTATGTGTTGGCTGGTAGAAATGCAAGGAAATAATAAGAACAGATTCATATAAAGAGTTAAAATGATAAATGTTTGGGATTATTTCAAAGAAAGGTCTATATTAACAAAAAATGTATAGGCAACATGATTTTTTTTTTTGTTCTCATATTCTGTGGTGTAATGGTAGAATTTCCTACAAAATGTTTACATTTTCTACAATCTTTTACTTTTTGGAAATGTCCCAAACTTTTGAGACGTTAAGTCTGTAACAGGTGAAAGGAAAAAGCACAACTGTCAGTTTGCTCTAGGCATAAAATGTTTTAAATTAAACTTTAAAACTAAAAAAAATCTATTTATTTTCGAAGTAATTCAGAGCGTGCACCGGTGTAACGTGTTGCAGATGTACTTGTTCAGGTCAATGAATTTTGTTCTCTCTTTCCAGTCTGTGGCTGTTACACTGGTAAGATAGTGGTTAATACCCTGGCACAGTATTTTCTGGCTGTATATTTTAATCTTGATGTCTGATTTCAATAAATGGCACAAACTGAAATTTTATGACGTCTGCTTTCTTTTTTTTTTTTTTTCTTTTCTTTTTTTCTAAGCATATATTTCTGGCTCTGCTAAAATAAACATATGTGATTTTTACTGTAAATTATGTCTGCTTATCCACTTTGTTCATCATTTGCTTTGCTATATTGCCTAGGTTTTTAACATGTTCACTTTGAGACCTGACAAGATAAGTCTATTTAGCCTAAATCAATAAATCTTGAGCTGGAGTGACTTTTACTAAGGGCTCATACACATGTGGCCAGATTTCTGCTTAACCAACAAAGGCATACCTCACAACTTTTTGAGATGGGAGCAAGGGACACCTATTATCACCTATTATCAAAAGTATATAGGCATAGGACACACCCCCTGCTACTCCCCCTTAAATGAGAATTATGCAAAAAGATTAGTTAATCCCACAAGTGCTATTTTTAACCACTACTATTCCGTTATACTGGCTTTTCTAATTTACAAATGCAGCAATTTAGAAATTGGATGAAAGGTTTAGTGCTGGGAAACACTTGAAAGATAAATAGTGCATTTTATATACAACTATATAGATCAGACAAACATGAGGGAAAAATGAAAAGGACAGAGGGAATTTGTTCCAAATCAGGGACAGTCCCACAAAGTTAGGAACATGAAATTGTCCAAAATGTCTTGGTATGCTGACGCCTTAAGAGTTCCCTTCACTGGAACTAAAGGACCAAGCCCAACCCCTGAAAAACAATCCCACACCATAACCCCCGCCGCTCCACCAAATGATTTGGACCAGTGCACAAAGCAAGGTCCATAAAGACATGGATGAGTGAGTTTGGGCTGGAGGAACATGACTGGCCTGCACAGAGTCCTGACCTCAACCCGATAGAATGCCTTTGGGATGAATTAGATCAGAGACTGCAGGCCAGTCCTTCTCATCCAACATCAGTGGCTGAACTCACAAATGCGCTTCTGGAAGAATGGTCAAACATTCCCATAGACACACTCCTAAATATTGTGGACAGTCTTTCTAGAAAAGTTGAAGCTGTTATACCTGCAAAGTGTGGGCCAACTCAAAATTGAACCCTACGGACTAAGACTGGGATGCATTAAAGTTCATGTGTTTGTAAAGGCAGGCGTCCTAATACTTTTGACAATATAGTGTAATTGTCTAGGTGTACTGACACAAAGTAGGCAAATTGTCTTTTTTGGGTGTACCTCATGGTTAAGAGATTTGATTTTGTTAGTGTCATACAAGGGCTAGACAATCAGGCAGAGAAGGAAGATGAATGTGCAAACAGGACTGATTTTATATATAATCACATATATGTAATGTTTCCATGGGGGCATCACCCCAATCTGACAACGCAATTACACAAACCAGAAAAAATAGGGACTTTAAATATGCACCCCAGGACAGTTTAACTCATCATGAAAAGGAGGATCAAGTTACAACACAATTGTCCAAGTGGGTATGAAAGACGCTCAAGTGCAAATTGTGACAAGTCAGAACACAGGAAACTAGTCAAGAAGGTAAGAACCATGAATTGAAGATCAAGACCAACTCTGGAAACAATTGGTGTCACATGTGTGTCTTTACATGAGTTAGGCCCCTTTCACACTGGGGCGGTTTGCAGGCGTTATTGCGCTAAAAATACCGCCTGCAAACCGCCCCAAAACAGCCTCCGAAAAAATCTCCTGCCAGCTGCATCTTTGGAGCGGTGAAGGAGCGGTGTATTCACCGCTCCTAAACCGCTCCTGCCCATTGAAATCAATGGGACAGCGCGGCTGTACCGCGGCAATACCGCGGCTATAGCCGCACTATACGAGTGGTTTTAACCCTTTTTCGGCCGCCAGCGGGGGGTTAATACCGCACCGCTAGCGGCCGAATACCGCGGTAAAACAGCGCTAAAAATAGAGCTGTTTTACCGCCGACGCCCCCTACCGCCCCAGTGTGAAAGCAGCCTTACCCAAGATTAGATGAACTGCTTCTCATCCAACTAAGGCCTTATTTCCTCAAGCTTCAGTTTGAATAAGAGCAGTGTGTACAACAAGATTTAAAAATAAAATGTTTGAAACTGGATGAAAGAGCATAGAATATAATAGATATTAGAATTATTCTGATAAAGCTGTATTTTAGTTGTACATGACACTGGATTATTATTTTAAAACACTGCTACCTTCAGGAGAATTGGCAAGCAAAGCTGTAAGGACAATCCAGTATAGTCACTTCAGCTGCCAGTATGCCTTAGTAGTGTTCTTGGAAGAATGGAGAAAAACAATACTTTTTTTACTTTTTATCAAGACATGTTTTTCTAGTAGCAAGATTCTTCAGTTCTGCAGAACCATTGGGTCTTCTTTACAGCCTTCTAATCAGTTACTACTTAGCTTTGCCCTGGGAAACCATACCCAGCCCACACCAGGAAAGGGTGTGTCTGTACTGTTGCCCTCTAGACACTGGATTCTGTGTTTGTTGCTCACGAGATGTGGTGCAATGCGTGAGTTAGCCACTGGGTGCTCTACTGGTCAAGGTACATCCATCTGGTGGAACTCAATCCTTAGAAATCATAAGGGGGCTTGTCCCCAACACCCTGCTTATCTTCCTGAGGGGATCCACAGGATGGAAGACATCTGCAGGAAGTATGCAGCTCCACATTTAGTTGCATGAAGAGGATCATTTTCTAGTTCAAACCCAGTGTCTTTTTTTTTACTGGGCCTTTTTTGCCTGGGCACTAAGCTTGTGCAACTGCCTTCATGGTTGTCCAGCTGCAAATGTGTGTGAAATTTTAGGACATATGCTAAGACCCAGCTCAGTCGCTCCTTCCTTCTCCTCACCCACTCCTGCACCACAATCCTCAGGGATGTTTTCTTCTAGACCTTCTGAACCTTCAGTTAACCCTCAGTTAACCCTTCCTGTCCTGCAGTGTTATAGTGAGTACCCTAGGGGATTTCTCTCACACCTATACAATGGTGGAGCATATACATACCCGCACCACTCCAGGTCGGTCTGCCATTAACAAGCCAAGGAAAAACTGATCAGGTGCCGGTCTGGCTCGTACTGTGGATGTGTAAAGGGAAAACGGACTGCAGTCCAAAGGCCCTGGCAGGGCAATCAGCCACAGGCGTTATTGACCTTTTACAGGTCTAACATATCTGGTAAGCAGGCATTTTCTTTGGTGGTGGTCACATGCGGTCTTAACCGCACAGGAGAGCTGGAATGTCTGCAGTGTACCTATGAACTCTGATTGAAAATTCAGGAGTGTGACGCTTCTATTTTTTTCACTACCTTGGTCCTGCACCTGTCTTCCTCCTACCACACAATACTGTGTAGCATTGGGTGTCCATGCTATTTTTTAACCTTTCTTTTTTGAAGAAGGTCTCGTACTGTAGATGATCAAAAGACAAAAAAATTGGATGACGCACAGTCCAACTTCTTTATTACAAAGTTTAAAAGTCTAAAAATCTGTCATGCCTACTATCCCTAGCGTTAGTGGTCAGGCACTATAGTTGGCTTCTGTATTCTTCACTTATAGCAGTCCCCTTTCCCATAAGGCAAGCAGGCCTACTGGTACTCAGTTGCCTCCAGGTCTTATACACAATGCTATAGTGCCTGGCTACCACTCCAGGGCAGGTGCAAACTGAGCACAGCGAACAGATACTTGAACTGAGCATGAACAGGTACTTACACTGAGCACAGCAAACAGGTACTTGCAGTTGACAGACAGGCAGAGTGGTCAGTGACAGTCTGGTTTGAGGGCAAGCTGAGTTCTGAGTATAGTCAATATCAGAACTGAGGTTGTCAACAAGGGAATCCAAACTAGAAATCTGCGCAGGGAGCAGGCAAGGTCAAGGTACAGGAACAGGTCAGGCAAACAGGGAACTTGAAGCATGTGTTGAAAACACTATCACAAGCAAGACACTGAGGTTTTGGCTGGCTTAAAACAGGCTTAGTTTCTACCCAGAGGCTGGCTACATCAATCACTTTGCAGGTGGACAGGCAGACAGGAAGAATGCAGCCCAGGGACCAGTAGATGTCATGGAACAGGAGTTTTACACGCTCCTGACAAAATCACACTACACATTCACAAAGGAGAAACAACTGTTAACAGTGTTTCACACAACAGGAATGTATGTGAGTTGCAATCAAGCTAATTAGGTGCTAGACTAGGAGTGCTGGACTGGAGGGTGAGGTTTAATGTTTTCCTGGTTCTTTTGGTTTGGCGGATTTTTCTTTGGGCCTGACCCATGGTCCTGTGATATAAGAGAGGGACAAGGGTTCGAGACACAGAGGAGAGCCGAGCCGAACCCAGCGCCCGAAGGGGAGAGAGTCAGAGGACCTCACATATGAGGAGTGAAGGAATGTTGCCTCCTGCTGCTACTGCCGTAATGTGGAAGGTCATTGAAACCTAGGGTTTGTCCCTGAAGATACCAGCTACTGGGAAATACCACTGATGGACCCCTGTTTATACATGGACACCAGGACAGCACAAAGCTTGAGCTAGGTGTAGGGATGTAAGAAGAAAGACTGTACTCGCATGTTTAAAGTTGCTAAAGGGGTGTAATGCAAGTAACCAGCAAATTTCTATAGTTCAGGTCACTAAAGCTAAGGTATATGAAGACTTCAGTACAAGGAGTTTATACAGTGTGGTGATACAAATGGTTACCAATGGTAATGAAGATTTCACATGCAGCCTGTCGTAAATGTGTGCCTGTGACAGGTGGGACAGCCTTTTGCAGTGAGAGATTTTTTGCCAGCACGCTTTCCATGAGTGGCCTGTCCCCCAAAGCAACAGGAGCGGATCAGCGCCATAGAGGTCTTCAGCCTGTGCACAGGTACTCTCTGTCCCAGACCACTGTCCCTCTCTTATATCACAGGATCCGTGGTCAGGCCCAAAGAAACACCAAACCAAATGAACTAGGAAAACATTTACCCTCCCGTCCAGGGTAGCACCTAACTAGCTTGATTGCAACCCACTTACAGACAATTAATCATAACAATGATGTTAGATTTGATGTTTGGACTTCTAAGCATTGTAATAAAGAAGTCCGAATTTTAGTTCTAACAGTGTGCAGTAGCCCAGTTTTGATCATGGTGGGTCACAGGTGCAAGGGGGTGGCCCTGGGGGTCCTGCCGGCTCATGTTCGGCTAGGAACTTGTGAGGGAGTCTGCAGCATCTCCCTTGATGCTGAAAGCCCAAACTGCTGCTTCCAGACTGAACCATTGCCCTCCTCAGGGGCCTCCTTGACCTCCAGAGTCTGTCTCTGATCATTCTCTAGCAACAGCTGCTGTGTTTCATTTGGCTGTGAAAGATGAGGATTGTACCTTGTCCAGTTCTAAGGACTCTGCACATAAGGAGAGTCAGAATACTTACATATCTTCAAAGCTTGAGACAATTTCAGTGTGTATTTCAGTGTGCACGCACCTTGACTTAGAGCAACCTGTGTCACCGGGGCTGTTTGAAAATGCCTCAACCTGCTAAAACCTTCATTGTATATTGTTTGTAAAGCCTGTCCTGTACAAGGACTGTTTTCAGACTGAAATAGTCTATGCTCTTGCCAAATATTTTGCTCAGCAGTACCCTATTGAAGAGAGCTTCCTAAAAAAATGGGCTGTTCTTGTTGTGGACCCAGAAATTTCCTGTTTCAACAAGACCTTAACTGTCTCTGCTGAGGATATCCTAGTGTTTAAAGACCCTGTTGATAAACAGCCAGGAAGCCCAATGTAAAGCTTTATTTTCTTTTGCAGGACTAGTCATGCAACCTACTGTTGTGACCATATCCATCTGCCAACTGTGGATGTCTGTGCCAACTCTCCTGATATTGGGTTAATACTCCATTAATCCTTCTGCCCTCCAAAAAGTGGAAGTGCCTTCGGTAGCCCTGCTCTATTGTGTTGACAGGCTAGCAGATACAATCCCCCAAATATCCAGAATAGGCCTCCTTTTGGTGAAAATGAGAAGGACCCTTTGGTCTAAATGTTGGTCTGCAGAGATTCAATACGAGAAGCGTCTATCAAGGATGCCTTTCACATGGGTATGTTTTTTTGGCAAATCCCTTGACAACTTTATCAAGAAAATCACATTGAAGGGTACCCTTTTCCCCAAAAAAAGAAAACAAAAATTTCCAGCGGCTAGAACTCCTGCTCTTGAAAGAAAAATGAGCTCCTAAGTCCAAGGTCAAACCCATTCCTGACTAAGCCCTGGTCCTGGGAATCTTCCAAGACCAGAAGTAAGTCCTTCTTACAGGGAGGGGAACCCCCCCCCTATCTTGTAAATCTGAATATTTTTCTTTGAACTTCACAGCCATCTGGTCCTAGGACACCTCAGATGCTTGGGTCTGGATTGTTGTCTGTGGGGCTACAAACTAGAATTTTGGTCCTGGCCTCCAACTCTCTTCATATTGTCAAACTTGCCACTGCAAAGATTGGCAGACCTCCATGCTGTTCTGGAACAGCTCCTTTCCCAAGAGGTCATAACCATAGTCCCAAAGGAGAAGAGGTTCCAGGATGTCTACTGCAACTTCCTCACCAACTTCCTTCCCCAAGCAAAGCAGTTTTTTCAAGCTCATAAGTGCTGTAAGAAATCTACCTAGTCAGTCATTGCCTACCTCCTCCTAAAAGTGGCAGTATAACGCAGTGTTTCAGAATACTATTTTGTGTCCCGTATTGTACTCCAAGAAAAGGATTATACAGGTGTGTTGAAAATTCTATTTTTTTATTCAGATTACTGTATTTATTAAAGAAATGCACGACAAACAAGATAAGATTAATCATAGCTAGTCGTATCTCGAAATTAAGTTTAAGGTTAAGAACAACTAACATAAAATTTTTTTTTTTTTTAAATGTATTTTGTTTTATTTTGATGGTCTGCGTTAAGTGCCAGTCACTCGCAGGTGATCACTGCATGGCGATTGCTAGTCTAAATGTAAATAATTCAAATAGGTGATTTGAATAGAGGGATAGTGAACAGTTTTGGCCACTGGATGAAGTTGGTCACTACTAAGATGAGATCGTGTATCTATAATCAAATTCCAGAATCATTTTTTATTTAAATATTTTTTAAACATACCTTTGTAAGAATCCCACAGAGCTGACTTCTTTTAATGCTGTGACACATATTCACTATGCCTTAAATATGCACAGCCTGTCTCATCCCTTTTATAGAGCTTGACACTAAATTACTACCATTGTAAATTGGAACATTCTATGCATTCAAACATTCAGCAGTTATGTCACAGTTAAAACTCCACCTTTTAGGATCTTCCTGATCTATACATCACTGTAATAATTCTCTGTTGTGCCGTGTTCAACAGCAACACCATTTGTGGAATGCACAGAGAATGTGGAATGGGCACAATGTAACATAGGATTTGCAGTCCTCTGAAATCCTGTCTGACTATTGGGTTGTCAAAAGTAACTATTGTTTATATTGCTATTACAATGCTTTTGTTATAAAAAGAAAGTGTATGCTGTAACTTTAGATCTCCAAGGTACCTGCACACAGGATAAAAGAGACTAACGATTTGTGGTAGCATCCCAAAGAAGTCTATTGACGCAGACTAAACATGCTAATGTGACTAGCTACCTCACGTTTTCTTCGCCATTTGTTCTGGGCAGGATGATTTGCAACCCCAATTCCCAAAAAATTGAGACGCAGATTTTACACAGGAATTGGGGTTGTACTATGCGTTTGCTGAATACCTTGAGATCACGATCACAGCAGGAGGTGTGAACCAGGAGTGCAATCACTGTGTGTGCACTATCAACATCTAAAGACATTTAGATGAGTATACTGTCTGATGGACTATCAAATAAAAACAGCAATATGAAGCAAGTACCTATGTGGATGTTAATGCTATTATACCATGTGCAAAAAAGATATATTAAACCTAAAATCAAAAATGTATTATATTATAGGTTAAAGTGACACTAAAAGCTTCAGATTTTTTTGTTTTAAAAATAACAAACATGTTATACTTGCCTGCTCTGTGCAATGGTTTTGCACAGAACAGCCCTGCTACTCCTCTTCTCTGGTCCTCCACCGGGGCTTCTGGCTCCTCCCCCCCTGCTGAGTGACCGCAACTCCTGCGTGCTCTATAAGACACACAGAGGGTGGCTCGGCCCCACCCACAGCATCCCCCTAACTGGCTGTGGTTGACAGCAGTGGGAGCTAATGACTCCCGCTGCTGTCCCAGCTAATGAGGAGAGGGAGACCCAGGAGAGCCAAGGCTCCCATGCACAGCACTGTGCACAGTTAGCAACAGTTTTGTTAAAATCAAATGTGGTGCTTGTATAGTAATCTGTATTGCTATTCCCTGTGTGTCCTGATCACTTCCTGGCTGTACTTGATGACTTTACCCTACACATTTTATCACAACACATGACTTCCTTAGGGGTAATGGTATAGGCAGTATTCTGGCGTGTACCAGATTATGTGCACAACAAAATGTGAGTGAATTTTTTTTTTAGGTTAATGCATTCCCTGCGTTTAGGTAAAAAATCTTTAGTGTGCTGCTCCCCCCCAGCCTCCCTTATACTTACCTGAGCCCAATCTCTATCCAGCAATGTGCATGAGAGCAGCAGCTCTCTCTGCACTCTCTCTCCTCATTGAACAGAGATGCAGCAGCGGGAGCCATTGGCTCCTGCTTCTGTCAATCAGTCAGTGGGCAGGCAGCAGGGGGTGGGGCCAAGACACGTTCTGTGTGTCAATGGCAATCAAGCCGCTTGCTATGGGGTCACTTAGCAGGGGGGAGGAGCAGGGACCCCAGAAGAGGGCTTCTCTGTGCAAAACCATTGCATAGAGCAGGTAAGTACTGTATACTATGCTTGTTCTTTTTAAAAAAAAAAAGTGAAGATTTACAATTACTATAATAAATGTGTTTTGGTTTTAATAGAAAACACTATGAGAGTGCTGAAGTGAGGAGGAGACAAAACAGAGGATAGGAGGAAATGTTTAACCCCTGTAGGGGAAGGCTTGTTCTGACCTCTATAATTTACAGGTCATACACTAAAAGTGAGAGCCCAACCTGGGTGAAGAGTTTGCACAGGGTGGAGGATGGAGTTTAATTACTGTGAATCACTGGGATTTTGCAATTTTGGATTGATTTTTCTGAATTTCAAGGACATTCTTTTTTTTTTCTTTTCAGCATGATGATTTTGAATTCTTGACAATAGAAGGAGGAGATACTATACTGTGTAAGGTGGTTTATTTAGAGTGTGAGATTTTGGGAGCAGATTATAAACATTTATATATTGAATATTTTAGTGAATATTTATTATTTTTTGTTAGGTTAGTAAGAATAGGCAAGTAGCGCTGCACTGACTTATAGTATACTGTTCATACACTGCTGACATCAACTACTAAAGAAAAATTGTTTGTTTTGGTCAAGCTGGCCCAAGTGAAAGTAAATCTGAAGTTGAGCTATAGGTGGTCACAGCAGCCTTTATTAGACAACAACATTACAAACATTTTAACTAACAGTATAGACCAATATGGCATTAAAGTGGTTGTAACCCTAAAAAAAAAAAAAAAAAAAGATCCTGTTCCCTTAAAGCATGTTATACAATGCCTGTGCTGTGTAATTTGGCCCCCTGTATAGCCTAAAATACCTGGCTGATCCTGCCTGGTTCTGCCCTCCCCGCTGTAAACTGACCACGGTTTATCATGGCTGCTGACCCTTGACCCCGTGGCCAGTTTATGTGCCTTGGTCATCCGCAGCTCTCCTGTATACCCCCCCTCCCTTCCTGCCTGTCAGCTGTGTGAGTGCAGATCTACTCCCCTACTGCTGCTATCATAATGCAATGATATTCCTACAATCAGCTCTACTATAGTAAATAATGTCCCCAGTGTATGTGTTTTTAAATAAAACGCAGCTGTGCACCTCATTTCATAGCGCCGCTCGGCGCTCACATGACTGGCACAATGTAACAAGCAGTGAAAAAGCTTTAAAAAAAAAAAGAAACACTGACCTCTGTAGCTGTAAATACTGAGGAGCAATGCATCCTCAAAATATGCAGCAGAATCACTTAGGCCATAACATTCCTTAAGAGATCACCTTGCTTCCCCTTCCTGGCAGTGACTCGGCAGCTCATTTTCCCCTGTTCCTCCCTCCCTGAGGTGACTCAGTTGCTGAACCGCCTGCTCCCAATCTTCCATCAGTGACTCAGTAGGCTTTCAGCATAATAATATCAAAAGTACACACAGAGCACGGGCTGTATGAAGGGGAAGCTGAGAACAACTTTTATACTTCAGATGAAAAGGTAGGGCTTATTTAAAAGCTAATTTACTGATTGTTAAGAATATGTAAATACTTAAATGCCCATAACATGAACACATGTTCATTTTAAAGTGTGTGTATGGTATATTATCTACACAGAGATTCACATAAATTAATTATGTTTCTGTCTAATACTAACACGTTAATTTTGAGCACCATCTATAAACATCGAAAGTGACGGCAGAAAAAAGGTGTTCCATTGAGTCTGCCTGTTTGTTTTTTAATTTTTTTATAAATGTTTTGTATTTTTTTGTGCAGAGTACAAAGGCAGGAGACAGAAGAAGGTCCAAGCAATGCAGTGTATGTAAAAGTATTATGCTTCAAACAAAAGTACAGCTTATTCAGTAAATATTATTATTACAAATGGAATTACAAGAAATATATGTGATATGAGCATTTCAACTATATATGTGTAGCGCCCACCTACTTAGGTGAGTGCTAGATTAGATAGGTGTAGAAATAGGCCAAATTACCAGTGTTTTACCCTGTGGTGTAAGCTGGTGGGTTTGATTGGCATGGGAGGTTGATTAGAATAGAGGAAGGTGTGGCCACCTACACTCTGCCTGTATAGTTTCCTCCATTTTGTAAGACTTAATCTGGAAAGTGGGAGGAATAAGGGAATAGAGTGGCAGGTAGTTCTGGAAGATCCCTCTGGACCAATCATTAATTTGCTTGGGCAGAGGCGGGACTTCTATTTAAGGCAAGGTCACATGCTTCTGGAGGGTCGGTGGGAGAAGGATGTAGAGACGAGTACAGCTTTGGTGCTCTCCCCTCCGGGGGAGGGGGAGGGAAATCTGTATGCGGAGAAGAGATTACAGGACATTCTTCTTGGCGGTTGCTAATACTGACATACACAAGGACTGGGAGAGGATCCTCTATGTGCTCCATGGATGGTCGCTCGGTAACACACGTAAGTGAAACCCAGGGGAACAGTGCTTCTAAAGACTTTATAGGGATTAGTGTGCGGGTTCAGGAGAACAGGGCTGGACCTTAGAGAACTAATACCCTGAAGGAATCCAAAAGTCGTCTCTTGGACTTTATTCAGAGTATCGTCCATAGAGTTAAACTAGAAGTGCTGTGCAGTCAGGAAGAGGTGACTAACAGGAGGAAGAGGAGATGCATTACACAATTTGGAACTGGTGCAAGATGGAAGTTTTATTCACAAAGGCTTCATATATTCTGGATTGAATGTTGTATTCTCATCGCTTAAATCATTGGAAGTTATTCAGTGTGGCTTTTTAATGTAATGCAGCATTAAACACCAGAAGCAAGAATAAAACTGTATAAAGTTTAACTGTTCATGGACTGTCTGTCGTGTCAATTCTGTGAGGGATAGGGGGTAACGGGAACACACTTCAGGGAAGAACGAACTACCCAGCAGCTCCTACGGGGGTAGTGCGCTTCATATGTATATGAGAACAGGTTGGTCTCACCATTTTACTGAGAGGAGGTAAAGAAAAAACTATTTACTGACCAGACTATAGCCAAACATTATGCTGTGATGGTTGAGAACATTCATAGTGTGAAGGAATGTGATGTAGATAATAATAATAGTAATCTGAAAATGTCTATTTTCTTATGTGCATACATATTTTTCTCCTTACTCATTATATAAGTATACAGATTTGCTCTGTTCCTATATTTTCTCAAAATGGCGTGTACCCCCTACCTCCCACACACAGAAGAACGCGGAACTGGAGATAAGAACAAAGAGAGCCAAACCTCGTTATGAAAATTATCCATCTTCTTTTCTATCTTGACCAATGAGATGTACCTATTAGACTGACATAGCAATGACGTATTTGTGTGTATAAAACATTAACACCGCCTTGAATAAATTAGAAGTGTAACAGTAACGAAACTGAGCGTGTCTCAGTGTGTTTACTTTTATATGCATGCATATCAACACTTTTCAAATTAGAGACAGCAGCAGATAACCTTGAGCTCGATTGGAGCTCTTAATCATTTCCATAACAGATGGTGCCGAAACCCGGGATCTCAGGCTACGGTCGAAGTTATACCGCGACAAGCATTCGGGCGTTAACTGATTAATGAGAGTGGGGTTTGCGCAGCCCTAACAGTACCGGTGAGTTGATTGATATTCTTACCACTGTACGACTCTCTTATCTTTCGGTTGACGGCTGGATTCTGTCGGTATGCTGAGACTGTTTTAGAGGCAGGTATTTCCTCGCCTGAGGTTGTTTTAACGAACCTGCTAATGGGTTTCTGCTGACTGTATTCTTTGTTCACTGTCTGCCATTCTTTGGGCTGCGAAACTCAGCAGTCTAAGGGTGCTACATGTGTGAATGGGTAGTCTCATCTCCAGATGAGCTTTTGGCCTCTGGCATGAGATTGTTTCCCGTGTAGCAAACGTTGTAGACTTGTTACTCTAGGTTCGACGAACCTTTGAGGGGAATTTCAGCTGCTGGCTTTGCAGCCTGAAGTGCTACATGTGTGAATGGGTAGTCTCATCTCCAGATGAGCTTTTGGCCTCTGGCATGAGATTGTTTCCCTTGTGGCAAACGTCTATAAACGTGTTTATTTTGCAGGGTGGTCTGCCCTTATGGTTATTTTAGCCTGCTGAAATTTTGCAGTTCGAAGAGTGGCAGGTGTAATGTCCTGTCGTGATTGTATTTGTGGTTTATTGTTTGATATACACGAGAGGGGGAGGGGGGCTGCCCGGGGGATCTGTTGGGTCGCGGGCCGTTGCTCCTCATTACCCCTGATGTGTTTGTTCTTGTTCTGAGATTAACTGTACATTAGTCTTATGTGCCCACACCGAAGGAATTTGCTGATAAGAACGCTGAGAAAAATATTAACTCCTTGGTTGTATGTATTCCCCTCTCAAGCCGTTAGCCGAGAAACAGAAAGTGATATGCCGCGTACACACGGTCGGACTTTTCGTCTACAAAAGTCCGACAGCCTGTCCGACAGACTTCCGGCGGACTTCCGGCGGACTTTCGGCGGACTTGCAGCAGACTTTCTAACGAACGGACTTGCCTACACACGACCACACAAAAGTCCGACGGATTCGTACGTGATGACGTACACCGGACTAAAATAAGGAAGTTCATAGCCAGTAGCCAATAGCTGCCCTAGCATGGGTTTTTGTCCGTCGGACTAGCGGATTTCGGGGTCCGTCGTAGTTACGACGTAAAGATTTGAAGCATGTTTCAAATCTAAAGTCCGTCGGATTTGAGGCTGAAAAAGTCTGCTGAAAGTCCGGAGAAGCCCACACACGATCGGATTACCAGCCAGCTTTAGTCCGTCGGCGTCCGTTGGACTTTTGTAGATGAAAAGTCCGACCGTGTGTACGCGGCAATATTGTAATGAAAGTGATATTGTAAAGAAGGAGAGAAGAAGATGTTGAAATAGTTAACAAAGTTGAAAGAAGTGACGAAAGTTATGTTGCAGAAGAAACAGGGAGAAAAATCCTGTGTGATAAAGAAAATTGGATAAAGGAAGTTAAGAAAGATGGCGATTGTATTATGTATGTATAGCTGATGATATGTTGGAACTTTAAACAAAGGAGGGGAGGGACAGCACTGCCCTCCGTCTAACAACCACTCCTTTCTCACCACCCAAGCACAACCCACTGTGACAACTCAGCCCGGCGGCCATCTTAGTGCACCCATGCCTTCACTTTCTACCCAGTCCAGTGCACTTCCTGCCGGCGGCCATCTTGGTACACCCAGTAAGCTTAAACAGCCTGTACCCAGCCCTCCCTGTTTTAGACCAAGATGGTTCATACCACACACCTGTCTTCCCCAATACGGGAGCATCACATTCCCAGGCTGGATATGTTAATGATGAAGAAGCATCTGAGTGGGAAGCCCGACAGCAGGCAGCAAGGCCACCCACTGATTTAACCCCCAATCCGGCTCCAGACTCTCAGTTCCGAGAGGATCTCAAACACATGCTGGCAACCGTAAAGAACAGTGCCTCTTGTCAGCCCCCGCCCCAACAACAGTCTCGGTTACCAGAAGGGGCACCAGTGATGTATGTCGCTTTTACTCTATCACAAGCAGTGGCCTTAGTGACAAGTCTGCCTGACCCAGAGAAGCAGCCAATTCCCTTCTACCACAGGATAGTGCAAATACAAGAAACTTACTCAGCTGCCTGGAGAGACTTGATCAGCCTATGCCAAATCAAAGCAGGATATGTCTTTTGGCCAGTCATGCAGATGGCCTTCAATGATGCCTGCCTGACAAGTGCCACTTCCTACACCTCAGGCGTGGAGTTCTGTGCACAACTCCACGACTGGGCAAAGGAGAAGTTGACGGATCAGAAGACCACAATCCAAGATATTACCCAAGATAAAGGGGAGTCTGTGAAGAAGTATCATGCTAGACTCATAAAGGCACACACACACATGTTATCAACTGCTTTTGTTTCAGGGCTCAGAGAGGATATCAGAAAAGGCCTGATGGTGGCCCGCCCTGAATACTATTCAATGAAAATGTCTGATTTATTGTTGGTGGCCAGAGGTATAGAAAATCAAAAAGGTAAAAAAACCAACGCCCCTCATGGTAACCCATGACGAAGATCCCACCTACACTAGTCCACCACCACTGCCCAATACCAGGGAAAGGATCACCTGTTACAACTGTGGGAAACGGGGTCACTTCAAAAAAGAATGCAGAGCCCCAAGATGTCCCAGACGAAAAACCTACCACTTTCCTCATTGACAGGGGTGCAGCCAAAAGTGTGTTGAGAGCGGTGAACCTGCCTAATAATTCTTTCCTTTCCACTTCCTGATTTGCTTGCCAGATTTGTGGTGTCCTCTACATGTCCCTTGAATCTACTAGGAGCTGATGTGTTGTCCAGACTACAGGCCTCAATCAGGACACGCCTGAAGGGGGGTGAAGTTACATACTCCCCTATCTTTAGAAGACTCATCTGCTTTGTGTTCTCTGCCTCTCCTGATGACACTTAATGAAGAAAAAAACTTCAGGTTCAATACTGCAGGAAGTACTTGACAGAATCCCTGCGTGCCTATGGTCCACAGGACCGGAAGACAACGGTCACTTAAAAGGTGCCACCAGTTTCAGTCAAGCTAAAAGAGGGCGCTTCATTGCCCCGGAAACCACAATAACCCCAAGAAGAGAATCCTAAAAAGAGAACCAGGTACCTACTGTGGATGCCTTTGACTGCAAAGTACCTCACAGAGGTGGACCTTACAAACGTTTTCTTCAGTGTCCACCCTCACCCCTCCTGCTGGTACCTTTTCGCATTCATCCACGGAAAGAAACGGCAACATACCTAAACCGTTGTGCCACAAGGGGCACAGAACTTTCCAAGCCAGTTTGCAAAAGCTATGGCTATCATCCTTGACACATGACAAGAGGAACACCCGGAAGTGATTCTCTTCCAACATGTTGATGACCTTCTCCTTTGTGTAGCTGACTTACCCCCTGTTGAAGTCACCTCAGAAAGCCTGTTGTGCTATCTTGCCAACCAGGGCTGCAGAGCCTCAAAGCCCAAATTGCAGTGGTGCTCAACACCTGTCATTTTCCTTGGACTAATTTCCTAGTGCAGAGCATGGATTCCAGAAGCCTTCCTACTGATGCTCTGCAATCAGACCCTTCCAGATGTCTCCTGAAGAAATATCTAAAGTTTGAAACCCTTGAGTGCGCCACCCCCGGCGCTAGGGCTCCCAGCCTACGACAAAACGCTCAAGCTCTTTGTATCCGAACGTCTGGGACATGCTGCAGGTGTACTCACCCAATCACACGGCATCAGCCTACGCCCCATAGGATATTATTCCTGTCGGCTGGATGCGGTAGCAAGAGGAGGCCTATTGTGTCTGCGAGCTGGATTTGCTACACAAGACTTGCTTGACAAAACTTTGAACTTGGTCCTCGGACACTGCCTCGTTCTGCTTGTTCCCCATGACGTTGTTGCCATATTCAACCAAGATCCAGCCGAAACACTTGTCCACTACCAGACACTTGAGACTCCTGTGTTCCCTCCTACTGGACAGCATTACTCTATTAAGTTGTCAAACACTGAACCCTACCACCCTTCTTCCACTTCTCGAGGGGGGAAAGGAGGAGGAGGAGTAGAGTCTTGACTTGTTACCCCCGTGACCGCACAGGACACGCGGTCACCACTGAAAACACTGTTCTACAAGCTGAAGCCTTAACACCGGTGATGTCTACACAGGAGGCAGAGCTATAAGCACTTACTACAGCACGTAAATGGGCAGAGGGAAAAAGAGCCAACATTCATGGACTCAAGATATGCTTTCAGCATTGCCCATGATTATGGTGTTATCTAGGACAGAGGATTCCTGATGGCTGCAGGAACACCTGTGAAAAATTGATTGATGCCTTGCTTCTCCCAACCCAAGTGACTATTCTGAGTAAAAGCACACAACAAAATGAACTCAAAAGAAGCTTAAGGCAATCATCGAGCCAATACAGCTGCCAAACAGACAGCTGGTGGTCCGCGGGAAGTGGACAGCAGGGTGGTAGAAGAAGACCACCCCGTGCTTACCTTACAGACTTTCCCAGTGGACAGAGTTTATCTAAAAGAACTACAGGAAACAGCAAGTCCGGATAAGAAGGAAAGCTGGAAACGGAGAGGAACAACTCTCAGAAATGGACTATTCGAGTGCAACAAGAAGCCTTGTCTACCCAGGAGTATGTACCCAGCCGTGGTGCAATGGGCACATGGAGCTGCCCACTTGACAAAGACTTTTATGAACTCTCTTATCAACAAGTGTTGCACCAAGAGTTACTCCACTGACCGACAGCTTCTGCAGATCATGCATTATCTGCACCAAATGTAACCCAGAATGCACAGAAGAAGCACCTGGCAAAAGCCCTATACCCCATTCCAGAGGATGCAAATTGATCATTCTCAAGTGCCAAGAAGTGGCAGATTCGAATACGCCCTAGTGGAAGTGGTCATGACTGCCAGGACCACAGCTAAGAAATTACTGAGTGAGATAGTATGTAGATTTGGGGTCCCAGAGGTGATATTGAGAGATCAGGGACCAGCCCTAACAACAACCCTTACTAAAGAGATTTGGGCAGCACTGGGGGTTCAGTTGGCACTACACATCCCATACCACCCTCAAAGTAGCGGGAAGGTAGAAAGGATGAATGGGACACTAAAAACAGGATGTTAAAGATGGCCCAAGAGACTAACATGAGTTGGCCAGACAGTTAGCCCATTGCCCTGTTCAGTGTCAGACACACCCCCAGGGGAAACATGCCCTATCCCCTTATGAAATTTTGTTTGGTTCAGCTCCCAGACTTGGTTGTTACTTTCCACAACAGTTACAGTTACAGTCTGATGTGTTGACTAATTATGTAACCACATTATCACGAGAATTAACCTGAATGCATGTCCAGGTGTTTTCTTCCATTCCAGATCCTGAATTAGATACAGGAACACACCAACTACTGTCTGGAGATCCTTGAGCCAAGTTATGATGGTCCATTCCAAGTTTTGCTGACCACAGCCACCTCAGTCAAGTTGGCCAGGAAGAACACCTGAATGCACGCTTATCACTGCAGGAGAGCGTGTTTTCGGGTGCTGCATATCCTTTTTCTGTTTGATCTAGGGGGGAGGGGCCCAGGAGGTGGCCATCACAAAAATGATAACATAATTACGTTTTGGTGTAACTCTTCAGGTACACATGTGACCACCTTTACCTTAGATTACTGTGACATAGTACCTTGTCCGTTTGACCCTTCATGGTGATGCCATTGGTACAGTGATATCCCTGACGGTAAGGACATATATGTATGCCACACAGACAGTTACTGGGGACAGAGTTGTGGTTTCTGTGGGGGCCAGTGGGTTGGAACACAGGGCCAGAATGGGCGACCACAGAGTGCATTAGACAAAAAAGATGAAAATAGAAAGTCCCATATCCTAACCAAAGATACCCCTGATACATACACTGACCCAGCACACAGTCAGAGGAGGAAGCGAGCAGCTCTCTCCGGAAGCTTTGATCCTCATGTATACATACATGTCATAGGGGTTACAAGGGGGGTCCCTGATGAGTTTAAAGCCAGGGATCTGGTAAAAGCTGGTTTTGAGTCTTTGATCCCCATAACAACTGTCAGCAAGAATGTAGATTGGATTAACTACATGTCATGGTTATGCAATAGAGTTTGTCGATCAGCATACCTGTCTCCATGTGTTCATCTCTAGAGACCAGCTGACCCTCACCTGACTGCTTTTGTAACCTCCCCTCTAAGCATGACCCCACCCCAGGCCCTATCAGGGAACCCTATATTAACCTGTGCACTGCAAGCCAGCAGTGCTGATCAACCACTGTGTGTTAGCCTCTATGTGTACTTGCTGTGTTTCCTACATCTGATTCCTGTTACCGACTTTGGCCTGTTCCCGACCATCCCTGTTTGCCTGTGATCCTGATGTTCCAGCCAGCTCCCTCCTTCCTCATCTCCTGTAGTCTACCGTGAGCGTGAGCTGTGAGACCCTGGGGACCGCGACCTGGAGCCAGACTGCAGCGCAGTCCATCCTCACCACTAGAGGCTCTGGTGAACACCCGCTGGCTCTTAGACTCCGCGCCCTGGGGAATCTATGCTCTAGCTCCCAGTGGGATCTGTGTCAGTGATCCAGTAGACCTGATTCCTGAACCTCCCAGGGTACAATCCGCAGCAGTCAGCCGTAGGGTCTACTACCTTGCGGTGCACTCCTGATCCCAACGGTGTGCATCTGTCACCCAGCCTCTAGGTGACCTGACACTACACATATTATAACCAACAGAGATTTGTAAATTACACTAAAGATGCCCTCCAGGGAATTTCTGATCAGTTAGCCCCCACTTCCTACATGACATTCCAGGACCGGATGGCCTTAGACATGGTGCTAGTGGGGAAAGGAGGTGTTTTGTAAAATCATAGGAAAAACCGGGAACCTGTTGTACATACATTCCTGATAATACTGGCCCAAATGGTAAGGTTACTTTAGCTATAAAGAAATTAGAAGATCTGTCACTAGAGTTGAAGAAGAACTCAGGTATCACAGACCCATGGGACCAATATTTTAGCTGGATGAGTGGGTGGCAGAAGGTGCTCGCCCAGATACGGGTAACGGTATTAATAATCCTGGATCTTTTAGCCCTGATTATATGCTGTATTCTACCTTTTGTAAAAAAGTTAATGAGCAAGGCTGTAGACAATAGCACACCTACATTTCTCCACCAAGAAGAAGAGGACCCCCTTATGATGGAAGATGACAAACCCTTCACTCCTCTACAATCACTCCCTGTCCATAATCTCACAATCCTATAGGGTTATAGGGATAGATAGCGCCTGACTGCACCTCTCCAGCTGTATCGAGGAGGGAAGTGAACAGTTGCTGCCCAATTCTATATACAGCCTAAAAGAGTTGCTGAGGAGAAGGGCCAGGCTAAAAAGTAGGACCTTTAGTATTAGGGACAGAAAAGAGAAAATAGTCATTTTAGGGGGGATTGTGAAGGAATGTGATGTAGATAATAATAATAGTAATCTGAAAATGTCTATTTTCTTATGTGCATACATATTTTTCTCCTTACTCATTATATAAGTATACAGATTTGCTCTGTTCCTATATTTTCTCAAAATGGCGTGTACCCCCTACCTCCCACACACAGAAGAACGCGGAACTGGAGATAAGAACAAAGAGAGCCAAACCTCGTTATGAAAATTATCCATCTTCTTTTCTATCTTGACCAATGAGATGTACCTATTAGACTGACATAGCAATGACGTATTTGTGTGTATAAAACATTAACACCGCCTTGAATAAATTAGAAGTGTAACAGTAACGAAACTGAGCGTGTCTCAGTGTGTTTACTTTTATATGCATGCATATCAACACTTTTCAAATTAGAGACAGCAGCAGATAACCTTGAGCTCGATTGGAGCTCTTAATCATTTCCATAACAATAGGAATCATTTAAAGGTTATAAAGATAAATTAATTTGCCAGACAAATGTACCCTCTTACCTGTTGATTAAGGCCTGAGAGGTCAGAAACTATCATCTACTGTATCCCAACAATCACTCAACAATAGAAGAAGATACAAGTTGGAGCCCAAAAGCAAAATAAACTAGAGCCGTTACTCTGCAGTGCCCCATAGTGGCAGAAATGTATATGTTTCTTGTTTAAAAACTGCGTTGAGAAGTACAGTGCTATTTTAATTGTATTCCAGGATTTGTTTGTCTTTAGCTGAGAGAGCTTGCAATATTTTAAGACTTTACATAAAGTCTCAGAAATCTTTAATGAACCACTTGCTTACTGGGCACCTAAACCCCCCTCCTGCCCAGACCAATTTTCAGCTTTTAGCGCTACTATTCTTTGAACGACAGTTGCGCGGTCATACAACATTGTACCCAAATGAAATTTTTATAATTTTTTTCCCCCACAAATAGAGCTTTCTTTTGGTGGTATTTGATCACCTCTGGGTTTTTTATTTTTTGTTAAAAAATTTTTTAAAGACCGATTTAAAAAAAAAAAAAAAAAAACCTTTTTCAATTTTGTTAATAAAGTTTGCAAACAGGTAATTTTTCTCCTTCATTGATGTACGTTGATGAGGCTGCACTGATGGGCACTGATAGGCTGCACTGATGGGCACCGATACGCTGAATTGATGGACACTGATATGGCGGTACTGATAGGCACTAATAGGTGGCACTGATGGGCACTAATAGGAGGCACTGGTGGTGCACTGATGAGGTGGCACTTGTGGGCACTGGTAGGGGGCATTGGTGGGCACTGAGAGGTGGCACTGATGGGTGGTACTGAAGGGCATTGATAGGTGGCCCTGAAGGGCACTAATAGGTGGCACTGATAGGTGGCACTGATAGGTGGCAGTGATGGGCACTGGAAGGTGACACTGATAGGTGGCACTGTTAGGTGGCAGTGATGGGCACTGGAAGGTGACACTGATAGGCAGCACTGCTGGGTGGCACTGATTGGAACCACTGGTGGGCGATTGATAGGTGGCACTCGTGGGCATTGATAGGTGGCACTGATTGCTGGCACTTATGCACTGATTCGTGGCACTGTGTGGGCACTGGCAGGTGGCACTGGAAGGCGGTATTGATGAGCACAGATGAGGCGGCTTTGCCTCTTCCTCTTCGGGACCGATGTCCCTTGCACTGAAGCCAGTAATCGGCTTTTTTTTCTCCTCATGCTCTCAGCGTGAGGTGAAAAAAAAAGATTAATACAAAACAAGGACCTCTGCGCTACTAAAAAGTGAGAATGAAGAGATGCTGCAAAATCTAATGGTGTTCACAAATCAACCAATAATTAAAGTGCATATATAAAAAATGGAAAAACAAGAAAAAAGCTGCGCTTGAGGGATGCAATAAATATATTGAAGGATTATAATGTACGTGAAAACAAAGCAGCCAGCACCAAAGGTTTAGTCTTGAACCTCACAATAATAAACAATACAAAAAGATGCAGCGCTAAAAAATTGGCAAAAGGAAAATGAGAGGAGAAAACCAAGGCACAGTCTCATCCACATAAATAACTAAAAATTGTGCAAAAAACTGGTAAAAGTGAACCAACAAGTGAAATTAAGGTGAATATCAATAGAATATATGAATAAACACAATATCCCAATGAAATAACATATGGTGATACATTTTCCGTACTTATGAACCATAGGTATTACAACAAATTAATAACAAATACATAAAAATGTGTAAGAAAAGGACCCACAAGAATGAAATCCACAAGAAATTATTTTTCTAAAGAAGGTGACTTGAACAAAGGTGCCAAGAAAAAGCAGGTGAAAATAGTCTTCTAAGTCTTGTCACACCCAGGGTGCAATATCAAATGCGCTTACCGGACGGTGATGACTGCTATTACGGCAGTCCCACTCAGCACAGGGATATCGGTCTCCCCACAACCATAGCGTACAGCAACCGTTAGCAGCAGATGATTCCCAAGAGTATAAAACAGAAACAATCCATAGTGTAATACGTCCAAGCGGTTAATTTATTGAATATAAAGATTGCACTTACAAGATCGCGGTATAAAAAGGCAGCAGAATATTGCAGCATAAAAACTTCGGCGTCTCCGTCTGTAGCCTCCACTTCCTACGTTCGTGTAAAGCCCATCCAAGAACGAACGTGATGATGTCGTAGGCTCCTCCCTACGCGTTTCGTCATGATAGGACGTCATCTGGGGATTGGCCAAGCTCGAACGTCACCACGTATGGGCATTATATACACTGCGGGCACCATCTTAACTGATGGCAAATTGGATATTACATTGAGAACGGTACAGCCTTCTTAGGTGCCGGCCGTCAATGCACATAACGAAGCTAAAAAATATCTATAAAGTGGAGGAAAGAAGAGCGCCATCTTGTGGTAAAAAAATATAGTAATTAATACATACTCGGATGGTAGAAAAAAACACAAACAATGAAGGGATGCAACAGACGGCAGACACTGCAATTAATTTAAAGTATATAATAATAATTCAATCATACATAAAAATGATGAATACAATAGAAAATATATATTAATATCCGCAAATATTGTTGAATAAAAACAAATAAAAATATACTTTAAAATTCGTAATTAAAAAATAAATTTCCAAAAAACACAAAAAAAAAGGAAAATCAAGTTGTAAAAATTTTTTTTTAAGAATTATTTATAAAACAATTAATGTCCCAATCAACATTGAATCCAAAAGGAACAAAAGATTTCATATGGAAGATCCACCTAGTCTCAAGTCTAGAAATGGATCTAACTTTATTTGTACCTCTCCAATGGGGGTGTATCTTATCAAAGGCTAGAAACAGAGTACCCTTCAATTTTTTATTTTGATATTTGGCGTAGTGTCTAGATAGGTTATGTTTAGTAAAACCCCGCTTTATATTAGCCACATGTTCTGATAAAAGTACATGTAATTCACGTTTGGTTCGTCCAATGTACTGTTTGGAACATGGGCACTGAATAAGGTAGACGACATATTGAGTGGAACATGTGATAAAAGACTGAATGTCGTATATCTTATTCATAACCGAAGACTGAAAAGTCTCACATTTCCTCCCCGTAAGGGAGTTTATTTGGCAAATGCTACATTTTCGGCAGGGATAAAAACCCTTCATGGTATGAAAGAAAGAAATAGTCTTGGGGGGATCTACAACATTCTTAGCGATACTATGTCGCAATGAGGGTGCACCTCTGTATATCATTACTGGTCTGTCAGGGATGACCGCTCCAAGAACTTTATCATTCTTAAGTATACTCCAATGTTTCTGAAATATTTTTTTAACAGAAAAATGTTGATTGGAGTAACTTGTAATCATAGACCAACCAAATTTATTATCAGTGTCCTATCCATATTGGCAACCCAAATTATGGTGACATCTATCTCACTTTCAGAGTAACCCTTGTCGAGAAAACGTTGTTTCAGTATATGGGCCTGCTGATGGTATTCTGAAACATCTGTGCAATTACGCCTAATACGTTGAAACTGGCCCTGAGGAACAGCCCTTAACCAGGCTGGATGATGACAGCTGGAGAGTGAGATATAGGCGTTTCGATCGGTCGCCTTAAAATGTGTGTTAGTAGTAAGGCGACCATTCCTGACCAGGATGTTGAGGTCAAGGAAATGGATCTCAGTACAACTGATTTCGAATTGAAGGGATATACCCCTCTCATTCCGATTCAGTTGTGCGAAAAAATTCTCAAGAGAAGATTGGTCACATCCCACAAAAGAAGAACATCGTCTATGTACCTTTTCCATAGACGTAACTCTCTAGGGGGATTATTATCGATGACCTCCATCTCCTATCTGGCCATAAATAAATTGGCCAGACAGGGCGCAAATTTGGCGCCCATGGCCACGCCACAAATTTTCAGAAAAAAATCACCCCCAAACCAAAAATAATTGTGGCCTGTTGCAAACCTTAAAAGTGATAGAATAAATTCTTTTTGAGGCCGGGGTAAAGAGGAGTCCTGATCTAAAAGTGGATTACCGCCTCAAACCCCTGTTGATGGGAAATATTAGTGTATAGAGAGGCCACATCTGCCATGGCAAGAATGTAGCTCTCTCTCCACTCACAACCCTCCAAAAGGTTAATAACCTGAGTGGTGTCTCTCAGATACGCTGGGGTTGCTGTCACTAAGGGCTGCAGAAAATTATCTACATACCTCCGGATCCTAGCCGTAACCGAATCTATGCCACTAATAATCGGGCGATCTGGAGGGTTAGAAAGGCTTTTATGTATTTTGGGCAAGAAGTATATAACTGGGACCCTTGGAGCAGAGGGAACCAGGTATGCCTTTTCTTTTTTGTTAAGAATCCCTTGCTCAAAGCCCCTGTCGATCAATACCTGAAGTTCTTTTTTTAATTTGATTGTGGGATTTGAGGCCAAAGGCAGATAATTATCTCGATCGGAAAGGAGTCTGTTCATCTCTTCCAGATAATGAGTTTTATCTAAAATAACAACCCCTCCCCCTTTATCCGCAGGACGTATGACAATGTCATGTCGTTCGCAGATTTTAGTTAAGTGAGGAGATGGTTATCAAGGATCTTATTGCACTTAAATGCCCTCTGAATCAACACAGTGATTTTCATCATCACTTAACTAAAATAAGGATCTTATTGCACTTAAATGCCCTCGGAATCAACACAGTGATTTTCATCATCACTTAACTAAAATCTGCAAACGAAATGACATTGTCATACGTCCTGCAGATAAAGGGGGAGGGGTTGTTATTTTAGATAAAACTCATTATCTGGAAGAGATGAACAGACACCTTTCCGATCGAGATACTTATCTGCCTTTGGCCTCAAATCCCACAATCAAATTCAAAAAAGAACTTCAGGTATTGATCGACAAGGGCTTTGAGCAAGGGATTCTTAACAAAAAAGAAAAGGTATACCTGGTTCCCTCTGCTCCAAGGGTCCCAGTTATATACTTCTTGCCCAAAATACATAAAAGCCTTTCTAACCCTCCAGGTCGCCCGATTATTAGTGGCATAGATTCGGTTACGGATAGGATCGGGAGGTATGTAGATAATTTTCTGCAGCCCTTAGTGACAGCAACCCCAGCGTATCTGAGAGACACCACTCAGGTTATTAACCTTTTGGAGGGCTGTGAGTGGAGAGAGAGCTACATTCTTGCCACGGCAGATATTTCCCATCAACAGGGGTTTGAGGCGGTAATCCACTATTTAGATCAGGACTCCTCTTTACCCCGGCCTCAAAAAGAATTTATTCTATCACTTTTAAGGTTTGCAACAGGCCACAATTATTTTTGGTTTGGGGGTGATTTTTTTCTGCAAATTTGTGGCGTGGCCATGGGTGCCAAAATTTGCGCCCAGTCTGGCCAATTTATTTATGGCCAGATGGGAGATGGAGGTCATCGATAACAATCCCCCTAGAGAGTTACGTCTATAGAAAAGGTACATAGACGATGTTCTTCTTTTGTGGGATGGTGACCAATCTTCTCTTGAGAATTTTTTCGCACAACTGAATCGGAATGATAGGGGTATATCCCTTCAATTCGAAATCAGTTGTACTGAGATCCATTTCCTTGACCTCAACATCCTGGTCAGGAATGGTTGCCTTACTACTAACACACATTTTAAGGCGACCGATCGAAACGCCTATATCTCACTCTCCAGCTGTCATCATCCGGCCTGGTTAAGGGCTGTTCCTCAGGGCCAGTTTCAACGTATTAGGCGTAATTGCACAGATGTTTCAGAATACCATCAGCAGGCCCATATACTGAAACAACGTTTTCTCGACAAGGGTTACTCTGAAAGTGAGATAGATGCCACCATAATTCGGGTTGCCAATATGGATAGGACACTTATGTTACATAGAGAAGTGGAACCTAGCCCTGTATCTGATAATAAATTTGGTTGGTCTATGATTACAAGTTACTCCAATCAACATTTTTCTGTTAAAAAAATCTTTCAGAAACATTGGAGCATACTTAAGAATGATAAAGTTCTTGGAGCGGTCATCCCTGACAGACCAGTAATGATATACAGAGGTGCACCCTCATTGCGACATAGTATCGCTAACAATGTTGTAGATCCCCCCAAGACTATTTCTTTCTTTCATACCATGAAGGGTTTTTATCCCTGCCGAAAATGTAGCATTTGCCAAATAACCTCCCTTACGGGGAGGAAATGTGAGACTTTTCAGTCTTCGGTTACGAATAAGATATAAGACATTCAGTCTTTTATCACATGTTCCACTCAATATGTCGTCTACCTTATTCAGTGCCCATGTTCCAAACAGTACATTGGACGAACCAAACGTGAATTACATGTATGTTTATCAGAACATGTGGCTAATATAAAGTGGGGTTTTACTAAACATAACCTATCTAGACACACTACGCCAAATATCATAATAAAAAATTGAAGGGTACTCTCTTTCTAGCCTTTGATAAGATACACCCCCATTGGAGAGGTACAAATAAAGTTAGATCCATTTCTAGACTTGAGACTAGGTGGATCTTCCATATGAAATCTTTTGTTCCTTTTGGATTGAATGTTGATTGGGACATTAATTGTTTTATAAATAATTCTTAAAAAAAAATTTTTACAACTTGATTTTCCTTTTTTTTGTGTTATTTGGAAATTTATTTTTTAATTACGAATTTTGAAGTATATTTTTATTTGTTTTTATTCAACAATATTTGCGGATATTAATATATATTTTCTATTGTATTCATCATTTTTATGTATGATTGAATTATTATTATATACTTTAAATTAATTGCAGTGTCTGCCATCTGTTGCATCCCTTCATGGTTTGTGTTTTTTTCTACCATCCGAGTATGTATTAATTACTATATTTTTTTACCACAAGATGGCGCTCTTCTTTCCTCCATTTTTATAGATATTTTTTAACTTCGTTATGTGCATTGACGGCCGGCACATAAGAAGGCTGTACCATTCTCAATGTAATATCCAATTTGCCATCAGTTAAGATGGTGCCCGCAGTGTATATAATGCCCATACGTGGTGACGTTCGAGCTTGGCCAATCCCCAGACGATGTCCTATCGTGACGAAACGCATAGGGAGGAGCCTACGACATCATCACGTTCGTTCTTGGATGGGCTTTACACGAACGTAGGAAGTGGAGGCTACAGATGGAGACGCCGAAGTTTTTATGCTGCAATATTCTGCTGCCTTTTTATACCACGATCTTGTAAGTGCAATCTTTATATTCAATAAATTAACCGCTTGGACGTATTACACTATGGATTGTTTCTGTTTTATACTCTTGGGAATCATCTGCTGCTAACGGTTGCTGTACGCTATGGTTGTGGGGAGACCGATATCCCTGTGCTGAGTGAGACTGCCGTAATAGCAGTCATCACCGTCCGGTAAGCGCATTTGATATTGCACCCTGGGTGTGACAAGACTTAGAAGACTAGCTTCACCTGCTTTTTCTTGGCACCTTTGTTCAAGTCACCTTCTTTAGAAAAATAATTTCTTGTGGATTTCATTCTTGTGGGTCCTTTTCTTACACATTTTTATGTATTTGTTATTAATTTGTTGTAATACCTATGGTTCATAAGTACGGAAAATTTATCACCATATGTTATTTCATTGGGATATTGTGTTTATTCATATATTCTATTGATATTCACCTTAATTTCACTTGTTGGTTCACTTTTACCAATTTTTTGCACAATTTTTAGTTAATTATGTGGATGAGACTGTGCCTTGGTTTTCTCCTCTCATTTTCCTTTTCACCAATTTTTTAGCGCTGCATCTTTTTGTACTGTTTATATATAAAAAATGATTTCACGCAAAGAACAATCCGTGAAGCTAAATGAATCACAGTGTGATCACAAACATAAATAATTTCTTTCAAATAGTGAAGATCAAAAAATGAAGGAAACCAAAAATTCTAGTGCTAAAAGCGAAGTAATAGCTCTTGAAACAAATTAATAACAATCAAAGAACCACATTGACAATGTGTATCCAAAAATATTAATAATAATAATAATAATAATAATTATACAAAGTCCAGTGGACAAAAAATTAGGATGTAAAAAGTAAGTGGCCAAAGTAATAATGTGCAATCGTGACTCCAAAAAATGTGGATAATTAAAATAAATAAAATAGCTTCACGGATTGTTCTTTGCGCAAAATAATTTTTTATATATGCACGCAAAAAAAAATTACAGATCTTCTGTTTACATCACGTGATCAGCTGTCATTGACTGACAGCTGATCACGTAGTAAGGGGCCGGGACTCGGTGATCACAGGGCGCGCGGGGAGCGTGCAATGGGGAGGACGTCTATTGACGGCCTCCCGGCAAAGTAGATCCACGCTGTAGCCGTCATTCGGCTATAGCGCGGATCTGATGGAGTTAAGGTCTTCATGTTATATAGTTTGAATACCATGTGTTAGATATAGTATTTATCCTTGTAAAATAACATATTACACACTTCTTTTTGTTTTAAATTTTTCTGGAAAAAAAACAAAAACGGCCTTGAAAAAAAACATTGAAAACAAAATGTTTTATCCCAATATCCCAATTATTCCAGGCCTTCCCATCTCTGTTAGAAATTGGTGAACCCCCAAAAAGCACTATGTTGCTTTCAGAACAGAGGGCTGAGACAAGTTGGAGATGACTGCACCTAAATGAGGAGGATGGCCGACAAGTTAGAGGGGGGCTTTTAAACTAGGCAACAGGGGGAAGGGTCCAGAGGTAGATATAGTCAGCGCTGAACAAATTCCAGAGGGTAATATTGTGGGCATTAGTGGTAGGTTGACTAAACCACTTAAACCCGAGGCAAGTACAGTATCAAATCCTATTTGCAACCTCAGAACACCCAATAAGGAGATAGTATGCTACCGGTCTAAACTACGAGGCATGCAAGGAGTCTGGCGGACAAGATGGGAGAACTAGAGCTGCTATTGTACTAGAAGGATTTTAATTTTGTACGAATTTCAGAGACCTAGTTCAAAAGTTCTCATGATTGGCTGGCAACCATTCAAGGGGATTCCCTATATCGCAGGGATAGATAGGGTAAAAAAGGGGGAGGGGTATGCCTGTATATCAAAAATGATGTACAAGTGAATGTGAGAGACAACATCACTAAGGGAGCAAGGGAAGAGGTGGAATCCCTATGGGTAGAGCTACAAAGGGAGGAAACTATGGGGAAAGTAATACTGGGAGTATTCTATAGGCCTCTTAACCAGAGGGACGAGGGGGAGGCGGACCTCCTATCACAATTTGGATTAGCGGCAAGGATGGGAAGTGTCATTATAATGGGGAATTTTAATTATCCAGAAATAGAGCGGTAGGAACCCTGCATTAATCTAAAGATCGCCATTTCCTACATGTCTTGCAGGACAATTTCATGGGTCAGATGGTAAATGCACCAACTGGAAAAAAAAAACTTTACTAGACTTACTGATTACCAACAATACAGACCTGATCACAGATGTGGAAATACGGGGCAATTTAGGAAACAGTGATCACAGGTCAATTAGTTTCAATATAAATCACACAAATAGGAAACATAAAGGGAATACAAAGACGCTGAATTTCAGAAGAGCCAACTTCCCTAAACTACGATCTTTGCTAGAAGGTACTAAATGGGATAAAATCTTAGGAACACGGAGGAAAAATGGTTATGTTTTAAGAGCATATTAAATAAGGGTATTAGTGCATCCCAATGGGAAATAGATTTAAAAGAGCTAATAAAAGTTCTGGGTGGCTTAACTCCAACGTAAAAATGTATATAAAAGCAGAGGAGAAGGCCTTCAAAAAATACATGGCTGAGGGATCATCATCAGCTTTCCAACTTTACAAAGAATGCAACAAGAAATGTAAGGGTGCAATCAGGGAGGCTAAGATAGAACACGAAAGGCACATAACGGGGAGAGTTAAAAAATCCCAAGAAATTCTTTAAATAAATAAATAGTAAGAAAGGGAGGTCAGATCATATCGGTCCCATAAAGAATGGTGAAGGGAATCTGATTACTAAGGATGGAGAGATGGCGAAGGTATTGAATTTATTCTTCTCCTCAGTCTTCATGGGTGAAACGGGGGGTTTCAGTAACCAAAACTGCAGTGTTTATCCTCATGGCACGTCACAGGAAGCACCCTCATGGCTAACAGAGGTTAGAATTAGAAATAGACTTGAAAAACTTAACATTAATAAGTCACCGGGACCATATGGCTTGCACCCGAGGGTCCTTAAGGAACTCAGTCAAGTCATTGCCAGACCATTGTTCCTAATTTTTAAAAAAAGGACACGATACATCACTGGGAATTACAGACCAGTTAGCCTAACATCAATAGTATGCAAGTTCTAGGAGGTAATGATAAGGGACTATATTCAAGATATTAGTAGTGAAAACTATCATTAGCAGTAATCAGCATGGATTCATGAAGAATTGTTCTTGCTAAACCAATCTATTAACCTTCTATGAGGAGGTGAGTTGCCATCTAGATAAAGGAAGGCCCATAGATGTGGTTTATCTGGATTTTGCAAAGGCATTTCATACAGTTCCCCATAAACACTTACTGTACAAACAAAGGCCTGTTGGCATGGACCATAGGGTGAGTACATGGACTGAAAACTGGCTACAGGGGTCAGTTCAGAGGGTAGTGATAAATGGGGAGTACTCAGAATGGGCCCGTGTGGAAAGCAGGGTCCCCCAGGGTTTTGTCCGGGGACCAATCCTATTTAATTTATTCATAAACGATCTGGAGGATGGGATAAACAGCTCAATCTCAGTATTTGCAGATGATACAAAGCAAAGCAGGGCAATAATTTCTTAGCAGGATGTGGAAACCTTACAAGAAGATCTGAACCAATGAATGTGGTGAGCAACTACATGGCAAATGAGGTTTAGTGTTTGAAAAATTTAAATAATGCATTTGGGTGGCAAAAATATGAATGCAATCTACTCACTAGGGGGAGAATCTCTGGGGGAATCTAGAATGGAGAAAGACCTGGGGGTCCTAGTAGATGATAGGCATAGCGATGGCATGCAATGCCAAGCGGCTGCAAGCAAAGCAAACAGAATATTGGCATGCATTAAAAAGATTATTAACTCCAGAGATAAAACGATAATTCTCCCACTCTACAAGACTCTGGTCCGGCCGCACTGGAGTATGCTGTCCAGTTCTGGGTACCAGTCCTCAGGAAGGATGTGCTGGAACTGGAGAGAGTGCAGAGAAGGGAAACAAAGCTAATGGGACTGGAGGACCTTAGTTATGAGGAAAGGTTACGAGCACTGAACTTATTCTCTCTCTGGAAAAGAGACGCTTGAGAGGGGATATGATTTCAATGTACAAATACCGTACTGGTGACCCCACAATAGGGAAAAAAATATTTCTGCGAAAGGGAATTTAAAAAGACATGCAGCCATTCACTAAAATTATGTAAATAAATGTGTAGCGCTAAAAGTGCTGATCGTGGCCACCTGAAAGGTGGTTACACAAATAATAAAAATAAATATACCAAAATACAGTGAAATATAAATAGGAGATAAGCAGTCAAGAAACACAGTGATGTGTCACTAGTGTTAAATGTATGTGAAATATATGCATAAAAACTGAACCGTCAAAATGAAGTGATTAACAGGTAAGCAATAAAAATCACACACTGATGTGTAATAGGTGCTAAAAATGTGTGCACGAAAACCGGTGCAAAAATGAACAGGTGAGCAATCTATATCACACAGGTAAATGATGATAAACAAATAAGTAGTCTCAATCACACACTAACGTGTCATTGATGTCCTCATTAAGTGAAACAATATTATGAGATATTGTAACATAAAATGGTGAAGCAAAAAAAAAGGATTTTTTTCAAATAGTCATATGCAGGTGGGTACACATATATATACATATATATTACCCAAACATACATAAAAGTATAGTGTTTCTCATAAAAGTAACAATCTTATGAAAAGGTGATGTGAAAACAAACAATCCACCGAAAGGAGGCAGATGCACTCTTACTCGTTCTTTGATGACCAGTAGATATCAGGGATACATATAGTCACCGGCCACACTTCTCCAGACAGTGATATGAGCAATAGTTGTTTGAGATATAAAAGAGAAAAAAGGGCCTCCACATAGCATAGATCAAAAATGGTGGGGTTTATTTGAATAAAAAGTACAGCATCAAAACAGATGGGTACTATAAAAAGTTGATCATATAATCAGATAAAAATGCGCAGTAGGTGTAGCTTGACAAGCGCTATAACTCAACATGTTTCGTCCGCACAGACTTTAACTGGGGTGTACGGGTGTTAGCTACCACTGCGCTATATATAGTAAAACCATGATTAGTAAATGTGATGGACCGCCACCTTGTAAAGCCAGCATGGCATACTTCCCGAATCGGCGGCGTGCATCCCACGACACGTGGACGTCAGCCAATGGTAAGTAGAAGAAATATGGAAGTACGTAATGATACTGTTACTAACCTGCACATGACTATTTGAAAAAATCCTTTTTTTTATGCTTCACCATTTATGTTACAATATCTCATAATATTGTTTCACTTAATGAGGACATCAATGACACATTAGTGTGTGATTGAGACTACTTATTTGTTTATCATCATTTGCCTGTGTGATATAGATTGCTCACCTGTTCATTTTTGCATCGGTTTCCGTGCACACATTTTTAGCACCTATTACACATCAGTGTGTGATTTTGATTGCTTACCTGTTCATCACTTCATTTTGACGGTTCAGTTTTTAAGCATATATTTCACATACATTTAACACTAGTGAGACATCACTGTGTTTCTTGACTGCTTATCTCCTATTTATATACTTCACTGTATTTTGGTATATTTATTTTTATGATTTGTGTAACCACCTTTCAGGTGGCCACTTTTTAGGTTGGCACAGTAATTATATTATTTTACATGTTCACTAAAATTAGAAGAGAAGCGGTTTAACCTTAAACTGCGTAGAGGGTTTTTTACTGTAAGAGTGGTAAGGATGTGGAATTCCCTTCCACAGGCGGTGGTTTCAGCAGGGAGCATCAATAATTTCAAAAAACTATTAGATAGGCACCTGAACGACCACAACATACAGGGATATACAATGTAATACTGACATAAAAGCACACACACAGGTTGGACTTGATGGACTTTGATGGATGGTGTCTTTTTTCAACCTCACCTACTATGTAACTATATGTAATCTGTAGTATGGCTAGGTCTACAAGCAGCCCTTTATCCGTAACTATACAGTATAACCAAGAAAAGGGGCCTGGCTTTGCGCGAAGAGGCATTTCTCAGCTTTGCGTATAGGCAGTGATCTCAAAGACATTGAAGAGCCATACATACATGCTGACGATGAGGCTTCAGATCCGGAGTATTTCATCCAGATACACAATGACACAAAAGCATAAAAGATCAGAGATAATCTCATTAAGTCCTGAAAAATGGCTGGGGCATTACATTAGCCAAAAGGCATCAAAAGATACTCGTAATGCCCATCTCTGGTGTTGAAAGATGTCTTCCACTCATCACATTCTTGAATCCTAATCAAATTGTATATACCATGAAGGTCTAACTTTATGAATATTCGAGCATCCCAAAGCCTATCAAAAAGTTCCAAAAGCAAGGGTAGCGTATACCGATTCTTAATGGTGATGGCATTGATGCCTCTATAGTCAATGCAAGGTTGGAACACACCATCCTTTTTCTGCACAAAGATGAAGCCAGACCTCACAGGAAAATTGGATTTTCGAATTAACATTTTCCTGAACATACTCAGACATGGTTTGAGTCTCCAGAATGAAGAGAGGGTACACTCTGCTCTAAGGCAGAGTAGTCGCATGTTGAAGATTAGTCATAGGAACGATGAGGGGGCAGACGGTCAACAACTTTTTTTACAAAAAACATCTTGAAAGGCCTGATAATGTCAAGGGAGTAGAGAGGTAGTGACCTCAGCCAAGTGTACAGAAAGAAGTGGTAGCCCCTTGGAGAGACAAGTTCGATGGCATTGTGAACTCCATAACAACACCTGACCAAAGCTCCAATCTAGATGGGTCGAATGTTTTTGCAACCACAGAAGATCAAGAATGATGGCACTAGAAGACTTGAGAAGCATCAGAAAGGAGATCTCCTCACAATGTAGCATGCTGACATACATAACTACAGAGATGGTTTGGAACCGCAGGGGTCCTAAGGCCAAGGTTGAGCCATTGACTGCAGATACCGAGAAGGGCATTGCCAAGAGAATGAGAGGAATGCCCAATTGCAAGGGACTGCACGATGAAATTCCGAGCTGCCCTAGATTCCATATATGCAGATAAACAATTTGAGTTTAGGGCCAAGGAATGGAGACAGGTATGATGAATTGAGAGAAGGTGGCAGAATTCAAGTTCAGGTAAGATCACCTCCCTCTGAGCGACCTGGACTGGAGAGTTTTCCTGGGCGAACAGATCAGAACATTAACATGTGTCCATTGCCCTCCCAGTAAAGGCATAGGCCGAGTTTGAGGTGACGAGATCACTCTTGTGCTTGCAACATTTTTGTCCTAATTGCATGAGTTCTTCTGATGCCGGGATAGTTGGAGAGTTGGGTTGTTCAAGACTTAACACAGGTGCTAAACAACCTACTGGGGGGGGTGACGTGGACCAGTCCTTTCCAGCTCTTGCTCCTGGAAGCGAACACTGATTTGTATGCTAAGGTCAATCAGATTATCCAGGGTGGAGGGTATGGATCTGCCAGCTAGTTTGTCTTTAAAACTGTAGCACCCTCTACTTAGGTAGGTGCTAGAAGTGAGATTTTTGTCAGAGCAGGTACATTTAGGCCCATTTGTTTTGATCTGTGTGGGCTGGGAGTGGCTCAGATTAGGTTGGTGACTCACAGATAGCATCACTTCTTGGTTACCTCCCTCTGGCTTCTAGAGGATTGTAGAAGAGAGGAGGGGAAGAGAAGTGGAGCTGTCTGAATTGTCATAAGGTGCCCTGACCAATCCCCAACTAGGATTGGCAGAAGGGCAGGCCTCCTTTATATACCAAGGGTCAGCCCAGCGGGGGAGGAGTTGTTGGGTGGAAGAACTGGAGATGGAGTGCTAGACTGTCGGTGCCTTTGAGGGCGCTTCCCATTCTGGGGGTGATCTTGGGCCTGGAACTCGGGTGCAGGAAGGATCCCTTCAAGACCGCATGAAGGAGCTGGATGGGAGGCATAGAGAGGAGTCAGAGAGGACAGTGGGAGCTAGTGCTGCTAGGCAAGTCTTCAGGAGGGAGCCAGGAGGGCTGGTGAGTGACCTGTGCTATCGGGAGTACTGGAGAGGCATGCCAGAGAGGACTGAGAGGAAACAGTCAGAGCTGGGTGTGGAGCCAGTGGAGCCTGTGGTCTGGCCAGTGGTCCGGCGACTGTGAGTACTGCTGCACAGGAGCCAGCTGTAATCCCTGAAGAGCCGGCCAATTCTGAGTCCCTTGCCATCCCAGTCCAGAGGGAGCCTTTACCAGAGGAAGGTGAACCTTCAGGTGAGCTAGACAGGGAAAGCGAGGGCCAGGTCATTGATTGGGGTTCCCCCAGAGTGCAGGCAGAGTTGGGGTCTCTAGAGAGGTTGTTGGAGTGGCCATCACCCAGTGACAGTTTTAAAGAGGAGTGGGAGACCGGGGAATCTCAAGTCCTTGAAAGTGGAGATGGGCCAGAGTAAGTAGTGAGGAAGCTGCAGGAACCCTAATTAGTAGCAGGCAACACTTTTTGAACAAGCCTTCCACCACCCAGAGCAAAGCGCTCGCCTACTGTCAGTGGGTCATGAGGGCCTAGGACACCTGTGTTCTGCAGGGAAGAGGGAATCCCAGGGAGTTGCCGTTGATCTCCCGTTTACAGCGTGAAGTGCAGAGGAGGGTAGCCCTGGAGTGGGGCCTGGACTTCCCATATGTCCCTCCCCAGATTATGGATGTCATGGAATACTCCCAGGGGGAGTGGGAGGATGACATAGTCTGGGACTTTCTACATATTCCAAAGCCGTTATGGATGCCAGAAAGTGAGGTCTGGGCCAGTTTTAAAGTCAGTTAGGGAGAATGGCAATGGTTTTTCTTCCCTATTGCTTCTGTTAGAAGGTTATAACCCCCTCCTGACAGAAGAAGACAGAAAAAAAATGTGTGTGCCTTTGTTTTATATTTCTGTTGACAGGATGCTAACCCCCTCCCAACAGAAATAATGTACAGTACGTAGTTAGGTGTAAGTGTAGGATATGTTGTTTTTGTCTTCTCTTAGGATCTTTGGGGATGGACCAGTTGTCCGTCCCCTCCGGCTGGAGTCAAGAATTTCATTGCGGGGGCGTGGCCAAGACCGGCATGTGAGAAGACAACACCGTTAATTGATCCTCTCCCAGCAGCGATCCATGGCTACAAAACGGCTTCCCCGCTAGTTCCCGACCCCCTCACCCTCCTGGATCACCAGCTCTCTGCACCCGAGGGAAGGCAAGGAAAGGGGAGGAAAGCATGACCTCCGAATTCCAAGATGGCACCGCCGCGGCCCTTGCACAGCGTACACCGCGAGGCAGTGACAAGCTCAAGGGAGGATCCAGCAAGAGGATACAGAAGCTCCAGGGTAAGGAACCACCGAGGGACATGTTATATTATGCCCAAAAGCTGGGGGGACACCAGGACCGAAACGCAGGGGGGTCTGCTGAGCGGACACATGTGGCAGCTCATGAGACATTAACACAGAGCACACTGCACGCTGAAGGACATGGAGACACATACGCTCAGGCAGAGCAGCCCCCCTTCCTCCCTGCTGACACTGACGCTGAGGAATCAGTGCAACCCACTTTGGCTGAAATACTTAGGGCTGTACATGTTTGCACGGCCTCTGAGCAATTTGGAGGGTTGAGAGAGGATGTCTCCCTGCTAAGGCAGGACTTGCAAAAAATTAGAGAGCGCACGACTGCTGTGGAGAGCAGGGTGAGTGATGTAGAAGACAGACTCCCGCCAGTTGCTCTAAAGGCTCATGCTGCCTATCAACTTGCCAAAGACACTAACCAAAGAGCTGACAATATGGAAAATCGACTGCGTCGCAACAATATCCATATAGTAGGACTGCCCGAGAAAACGGAAGGGAGAGATACCACCACCTTTGTTGAGACCTGGCTGACCAAGATATTTGGGAGGGAAGCTTTTTCCCCTTTCTTTACAGTTGAACGGGCGGACCACACAATGGGCTGCCCGCCGCAACCAGGGGCTCCCCCAGACCTATTCTGGCCCGGCTTCTGCATTATAGAGATAGAGAAGCGGTACTGAGAAACGCACGGGAAAAAGCCAATATACAGGTAAATAGGGTTAGAGTGACGTTCTACCTCGACTTCTCGGCGGAGGTGCAGAAATCCAGAGCCAAATTCTCGGATGTAAGGAGGCACCTGAGAGCTTTGCAGCTACCCCTTTGCCATGCTGTACCCAGCCAAACTCAGAGTTACAGCAAATAGACAGTCCCATTTCTTTGAGTTGGCTCAGGAGGCGGCCATGTGGCTGGATCGAAAAGAACAGGCCCTACGCCACCGAGCTAGGGATGAAGATGGAGATAGACTTGCCTGACTCGACCATCACTGAGCTCCCCCGGAGATCTTCACAGGATTATTAGAGGAAAGTTGTTTGAAGCTCACTTATTGCCCCCTGGGTGTTGATGGGGTTCCCCCTTTGTTCATTCATATATATATATATATATACAGGCCCCTATTCCCCTTTTACTTATTACAACGGCAGAAGAAATTGCTCTTCAGGGGAATTCCCCTGTCTTATGCTGCTGGGAGACATAATATTACCATGTGAATCATGAGCTATCTTGTGAAGTAGGCAAAAAAAATTGCGTTCCCCCTATGTAAAGTAAATCAAGATCACAATGTTGGTTTCTGTTCCCAGTTTACATTCTAGGGGTTGTCCTGTTGACAGCCTGGTTCTCTTTTTTGTTTTTACTTATACCGAGAGGTATACCTGCACACTACTGCTTTCTGGATGCATGGTTCTGAATTCTCTGACACTTCTGAATTGGTTGCTGTACTTGCGGCCACTATCTTTACTGCACGTGTGGAAAGGGGGACCCCTGAGTCTACCCGACCAAGGAGACTTAGATCTATCAAACAATTCTCTAGACACTGGTTTGATATTACATCCCTCTTTGAGGATATGTCTGCCTCTTCCAGATGGCTGAATTACCAATAGTTTCTTGGAATGTGAGGGGTTTAGGCTCCCCACTTAAGCACATGATGGTATCTACCTGTATGAAGAAATATCACCCTATGATTTTATGTATGCAGGAAACGAATTTAACCAATGAAATAAAATGTTGCCTTAAATATGCATGGGTGGGTAAGGCCTACCATTCCACTCACACCTCCTATTCCAGGGGTGTGAGTGTAATGATACATGGCTCAGTAGATTTCCAGGAAATTGATGTTTGCATTGATGCCGAGGGCTGCATTGCTGAGTGGGAAAAATGTACTTTTGGCTTGTGTATATATACCTCCGCCATTTTCGGTGGCGGTACTCCGACTCTTGCTGGCGTATTTAGAAGGCAAACCGGATCTACCGCTACTGATAGTGGGTGACTTTAACTGCTGGTTGAGTCCCTCCATGGACAGACACCCGAACTCGGATCTCTGCCGCATCGAGGGGAGTCTCCATTGCTGAGATTACTAAATGAAATGGGCTGGATTGATATATGGAGGTTTAAACACCCTGTTGATAAACAATTTTCATGCTTCTCTAAAACCCATGGGACGCTGTCCAGAATTGACCTTGCTGTGGGTAACCCCGCCATGCTCCCATCCATCTCGGAGGTGATGTATAACCCCCGCAGTGTATCGGATCACTCACATGTAGTGATATACTTGATTATATCCCCGCCATCCACACTCCCCAGAGCCCCGTGGAAATGTAATGCCTTCTGGCTGAAACTATTTTTGACACACGATGAGATGGATCGGAGCATAGGGGAATTTCTGGATGGACGGGACTTCACTGACTCCCCGGCGACACTGTGGGACGCTTTTAAGACATATATGAGGGGGCTACTTATCTCTGAAATTAATAAGGTAAAGAAGAACTCCTCTGGACTCAAAGAGGATCTTGAAAAACAGGTAGTGGCTCTAGAGGAGGCATATGTACAAACCCCGACAGACTCGGCCAGGGAGGCATGGCAGTCGGCTCAATCAGCATATGAGAGGCTGCTGTCCTCCACGGCAGAGAAAAAACGTATTTTCTCCAAGGTAGCTTTCTATGAGGAGGGGGAGAGCATGGGGCGCATGTTGGCCAGGATAGCTAACTTCCAACAACGTTCTCCTAATATCGGGGCTATCAAAACGACAGAGGGCAGGATAGTAAACTCCCCTGACTTAATCTTGGTGGAACTGGCCAGATTCTATGAGAATCTCTATCTTTTGACTGGACAATATACTCAGACGGAACTTACGGACTATTTACAGAGCATTGATTTCCCACAACTCACGACTGACCAACGAGGGGCCCTGGATGCCCCTATTACTTTGGAGGAGCTACAGACAGCACTGGCAGCGTTTCCCAATTGTAAGGCCCCTGGGGAGGATGGGATACCCATGGAGGTATATAAGCAATATGCGGATATACTCATGCCCAAACTTTTACAGACCCATATCTTTGCTACAGAGCGACATTAAGCTTCTGGCCAAAATTCTGGCAATTAGGCTGAACGGTGCCATCACAGGAATCGTTCACCCTGATCAGGCTGGCTTTATGCCTAATAAGTCGACGGCTGTCAACTTACGGAGGCTTTACCTTAACATGCAATCCCTATCGGATAACGTAGGGCAGAGGACCTTGCTCTCATTGGACACTATGAAGGCCTTCGATAGCATCGAATGAGAGTACCTGTGGGAAATTCTCAGACTTTTCGGCTTTGGAGAATGATATATCTCCTGGGTGCGCCTGCTGTACCACAGTCCTCAAGCAGCCATCCGGGAGACCGGAGCTATGTCACACACTTTCACGTTGGGTAGGGGCACACGCCAGGGGTGTCCCTTGTCACCCCTGCTTTTCGCATTAGCCATCGAACCCCTAGCAATAAGGGTGAGAGCCAACCCAGGAATTGTGGGCTTTAAATATGAGAACAAACAGGAGAAAATAATGTTATACGCAGATGACACTATGATCTTACTTGGTGACGTGGAAGGCTCTCTTACAGAAGCTATGGCTACCATAGGAAAGTTTGGCAGGTACTCCGGTCTTCAGATAAATTGGACTAAATCCTCTCTGATGCTAATTGATGAAGGGGGGACGCCCCCAACCTCTAATATGGTATCCCTGACTACTTAATTTAGATACTTGGGTATTCAGGTGACGCCCAACATTTGTGACTATGGAAGACTGAATGTCTCCCCGCTGCTACAAACATTTAGAGACCGGATCACAACGTGGAACTCACTCTGCCTGTCGGTAACAGGCAAAGTGAATCTAATTAAAATGATCCTCATGCCTCAATTACTCTACGTACTCCACAATGCCCCGATCGTGACTTTGAAGGTGTTTAGAATTGTTAACTCCCTGTTTCGTACACTTATATGGAAGAACTGCACACCTAGAATTAAACTTGAACATCTCCAAAGACCAAAGGATGAGGGAGGGCTTGCCCTCCCAAATCCTTGGTTATACTACATTGCTGCGCAGCTACAACAGTTGATAGGTATGATCCACACGAACACAGACAGAGAGAGGGGGACTGGTGACTCTTCTGAATTAGTAATGTTATACACAATGGGGAGGGACTCTGTATCAACAGCCCTGGAGTCAACAGCATTTGGGAAACCAAATAAACTATACTAGACATATAACCTTATCCCAAAAATTTGGAACAAAACTAGATATCTGCAAGGGTAAAGACTAAAGACTCATACCCAGAGCTAGCTAAACTACAGCACGGTACACTATGGAAAAGATGTGGGGTGGTCTACCTTAGTCAGATCTTTCATAATGGGAAAAACTTGCAAGGCCTTTTTGGTCTACCGCAATCTATGAGATTTTACTATATGCAACTAAAGCATGCTATAACGGCCCAAAGTAGATCTTCGGAGTGGGTCCCCTCTCCAACTCCATTGTTTAATTTAACAGCGAGAGCGCCTAATACTAATGGTTTTATATCACAATGCTATATTATGCTATTGCAAAACTTTTTGAATAAATACCAGCTGCGAATACTGGACGAGTGGGAGGGGGAGGTGCGCCCGATTGATGGAGACCAGTGGGAACAGGTCCTGCAGGCAGTACCCAAATGCTCCTTGAATGTATCACACAGATTGTCACAGCTGTATTTATTGCTCAGTGTGTATTATACCCCCCACAGTTTGTTTATTATGGGACTATGACCTACCCCACTTTGCACCAGATGTAAAAGGGATCATGGAGACCTGGTCCACCTACTGTGGAGGTGCCCGAAACTCCACCCCTACTGGAAGGGGGTGGTGGACACCATAAACAGGGTGTTTCAGGTCTCAATGCCTACAAATCCAAAACACTGCCTTCTCAATGTTCTGGAGCAGGGGCGTAACTAGAAATAGCAGGGCCCCAGAGACATGAATAGACACCAAAACTAACGAGAGGAGGAGGAGGGGGCGTGACCGGATGCTGGAGTGAGAGGAGGTGTGTGTGAACTCCCCCCAGCCTGATGCCTCCGTGTCTGCCTGAACTAGCCCGGTGATCGGACTTGCCTGCGTGAGCTCTTTCCCCCTGCAGCACCTGGCGTCTGATCGGCTGCCTGGCTCTCCTGTCTCCTGTCTCTTGTCTGCTTGCCCGTACCGGAGTCCGACGCCGGAGTAGCAGCGCAGCCGCCCGGGAGAGCACGCGATCCGAGCCCTCGGGGCGGGGAGGAGAGGGTCGGGCTCTCTGCTTGAGTGGTTGCCCGGGCAACGTCCTCGGCACCAGCGGGAGGAGGCGGCTGAGACGGCATGCGCTGTTGGTGAAAGGAGCTATCGAAAGGAATGTCAATGTGCTGCCCAGTCGGCTGGCAGCACTAAGGTACCAACAACTGTACTTATCTAAAGTGGACTATCTCTCCCCTCTTTCCCGGGGCTGGGTTACCGCTGCGGACGGGGGGGGTGAAGGCCTAGGTAGCCTGTCATATGGACATTCAGTGATTTTGTCCCTATCTGGAGAGAATATACCTCCTGGCAACTGGTGGAGGGCTGTACCACTAAGACAGACTCTAATCCATCACCATAACATAAAGTCTTTTTGTAATACTCACTAATCTCAGGCTGGTCAATTATCCTAGCAGTAGCTAGAAGGACATTGCTGGGCCAGAGACGATACTGAGGGAAGAGAGAGGAGGAGGGGGGGAGGGGAGGAGAGGAGGGGGAAGGAGGAGGAGAAGGGGAGAAAGTGGAGAAAAAAAGGAAAGAAAAAACGGTAGAGTATCGCTCCACGCGTGGTTAAAACCCCTCATATATCCCTCTGGCTCACATAAAAAAGTCATGACTAGGAAAAAGGGAGAGGAGCTGCAACAACAGGAGAATACTAGCTCCCAAATGACCCGTACCTCAAAAGAGAAGGGGAACCAGGCAGCAGCTGCAGCAGCGGCTAAACTAGAAAAATTTGCGCACCCCTCTACCTCATCTCCATCTAAAAGTACCCAGCAGCAGCAGGATAGACCACAAGCGGGAGGATCAGGGGACAGGAAGAGCCTAGGAAAAGGACCAGCGGTAATGCATACAATAAAAACGGCGAGCAGTAAAAGTTCTGCGGGTGAGCCCGCGGGATTAGCGACTAATAATGCTACTGCGCAAAACGCACCAGTAGAAGTTGAACCCACGCTAAAAGATGTCCTATGCGCTGTTAATTCCTGTAAGGCCTCCCTAAGCGACTTGTGCGACCAGCTGACAGGGTTAAAGGAAGAGTTAATCATAGTAAGCCAAGAACTACAAAGGACTATTGCCAGAACAACAACATTGGAGGAGAGAGTGAGTCAGGTTGAGGACGACCTAACCCCACTAAAGCGGGAGCTTAAGGCATTAAAAACGCAGATGGATCTACATAAAGTAAAAATGGAGGAAATGGAAAACAGGTCCCGCAGAAACAATGTAAGGGTGGTAGGCCTACCGGAGCGGTGTGAGGGTCCCCACCCCGAGGAGTTTTTGGAGAAGTGGCTCAGGGGAATATTCGGAACGGAAACCTTCTCTCACCTTTTTGCTGTTGAAAGAGCCCACAGAGTGCCAACTAGGGCCCCACCACCAGGGGGATATCCCAGACCAATAATTATGACGCTCTTTAACTATAGAGATAAGGTAACCTTGATGCGCAGGGCCAGAGAGCTGGGAGATATTTTTCATAACGGAGCCAAGATTTTATTTTTCCCCGACTACTCCCCAGACCTCCAGAAACGAAGGGCTGAATTTAGGGATATCAAACGTAACCTACGGAATTACAAAATAGAATATGCCCTGCTGTATCCTGCACGGCTACGCATCACTGCTTTAGGGACTACCCATTTCTAAACTAAATGGCTGGAAGATAACAAAATGGACCTGCAGAGCTAGGGGTTAAATAAGGCTAGTTAAACTTGGAAAGGAAAAGAGGAAAATGTATTCTTTTTGTTTTTTTTTTTTTTTTTTCTCACCTGTTGTTTTCCTCACAGCAATTGGTTGATGACACGGGGGAGGGGGGAAGGGGGGGGCGTGACAGATGGAAGCACGGACAAACAATGTGATTTCACTAGTTATGAATGTTTTAAGTGTTGTTCTGAAGGTTTGGAAGTGGGCTATGGGAGGGGGGGAGGGGGAAAGAGTGTGGTAGTAAGTCACAATGCACTTTTCTGTCATATGAGAGGGGAGTTATTTTTAGTATGGTTGGAAGGGAGGAAAAAAAAGGTCACAAGTGCAGCCCCTAGGGCTAGCCTAATTAGGCAGGAGGGGGGGTCGCGAACAAGGGTGGGGAGGTGGGGGATGAATAAAGTGGAAAGGGGGGGGGGAGGGGGGTTTCGCAGCGAGATACAGGGTTGGGCAACAGGGCGCACGTAAGATACACATAGTTAGGAGGGGAGGGTTTATAAAAGTAACGTATATTGGTACACATGATTTGTATTTGCAACTAGGAAATGCAGAGTGGGGAGGGAGAGGTCCCTGGATGTGGGGGCTCTTTGCCCCTCCCCACTCTCTCTTCCTTTTCCCTTTTCTGGTTAACACAACCACAGAGTTGGCAAGTTTTGTACTCACTAACCCACGAATGAAGTGCTTTTCCTTTTTGGGTATTTTCTTTTCTTTTCTTCTTTTTTCTCTTTGCTGTTCCCGTTTTTCTTTTCTTCTTTCTCTTCCTCCTTTTTTCTCTTACTCTTCATTTTTGTTAGATGTCTTTGAAAACGCTAAAAATAGGTTCTTGGAATATTAGGGGCATGGGTGATCCGGCCAAAAGGGCTGCAGTGTTCTTGGCGATGGAAGCTTATGGCGTTGAACTGGCTTGTCTGCAGGAAACTCATCTCACCAACGACACCAAATTACAAGTTCGGAACCATAAATTTCAAGAACAGTATCACTCAGTCTACACCTCATATTCAAGAGGGGTGAGCATATTGGTGGGAAGAGGCATTTCATTTTCCTGCAGGGAAGCCAGAGTAGATGCGCTGGGACGCTACGTCTTTTTAAGCTGTGTTGTGGAAAATAGGCCTCTGGTGTTAGCAAATATTTATATCCCGCCTCCGTTCAAAACAGAGACCATTTTGGAACTGTTGGAGTTTGTGGATAATAAGGCTGACGTACCGATAATACTGGTGGGGGATTTTAATGCAGTTTTGGATAATAAAATGGATCGGTTCCCACCAGTGAATCGGGCGGAGAGATTATCAGAGGGGCGCCTAGGCCAACTTCTGAAAGAAGTTGTGTGGTGCAACCTATGGAGATCTCACAACCCAAACGCCCGGCAGTACTCCTGTTATTCTGGGTCACACTCCACTCTCTCGCGTATAGATATGGTATTAGGTAACAGTGAAGCTTTGCAACTGATAGGGAACATAGAGTATAAGCCTAGGGGAATCTCAGATCACTCGCCCTTGATCTTGACCTTGAACCTAAATACCAGACCTGGCCAGAAAAGGTGGACAATAAAACCACTTTGGCTGGATTTAATAAGCAGCCCAGTAGAAGTAACCTCCAAATTAAAAGAATTTGTAACATTCAACTCAGGTACAGCACCAGCGGGGGTAGTGTGGGACACCCTAAAAGCATTCCTTAGGGGACTATTACACCAGCAGGTTGCCATCGTAAAGAAAACGTCACGGGAATGGGAGGCGAGAGCTAGTAGGGAAGTTATGGAATCAGAAGCGCAATACGTGGCGGATCCAACCCCTGAAAAACAGGAGACTTGGCTTAACCGACAACAAGAGTATAGAGAAATAATTAATAGAAGAGTAGAGAACAAAAGACTTTTCCAGAAACAAAATTATTTCGGTGAAGGGGAGAAAGTAGGCCGGATGCTTGCACTTATAACTAAGTCTAATTTATCTCCAACGGCCATTTTCTCAATTAAGACACCGGCTGGAGAGATTACTTCCGATCCCGCCGTGGTCCTAGAGACTTTCTCTGCGTTCTACAGGGATCTGTACAGGTCGCGCCGGGGATCGGACCGGCGCGACATGGACGGGTTTCTAGAAGGGGTGGATCTGCCCGTGCTCTCGGAAAGGGATAGGAGTGAGATGGAGTCTCCTCTGACCCTGGAGGAGTTGCAAAAGGCTGTCATGGAGTTGTCAGGCCAGAAATCTCCCGGTCCGGACGGATTGCCACTGGAGATCTATAGAAAGTACGGGGAGGTGCTGCTCCCGGAGCTCTTAAAAGCACTGGAGCAGTCGACCAAGGACGGGAGGCTGCCCTTATCAATGTCAGAGGCTGATATAATAGTGATACCAAAAGAGGGGAAAGATCAACTGGAAGTCGCCTCATACAGACCGATATCATTACTGTGCTCAGATGCCAAGATCGTTGCAAGGGTGCTTGCATCCAGACTGAACAAATGTATTGCAAATCTTGTGCATCCAGACCAATCGGGGTTTATCCCCGGTCGGTCTACCAGTGTTAATATCAGAAGGGCCTATTTGAAACTCCAGGTACCAACAGAGAACGTTGGGTCTAGAGCTATATTATCTTTGGACACCGCCAAGGCCTTCGATAGCCTGGAGTGGGAATATCTCTGGTGGGTGCTTGAGAGGTTCGGATTCGGCCCTGTATTTATCGGTTGGTTAAAGATCTTATATAAGAATCCAAAGGCAAGACTCAAGATAAAAAATGATTACTCGGAAAGTTTCCCCCTTGAAAGAGGGACGAGACAGGGGTGCCCCTTGTCTCCTTTGCTGTATGTTTTGGCCATGGAGCCACTGGCGGGAGCAGTGAGATCATCATCCGAACTCCAGGGATTCCATAGAAAGGGGGAGGAAGAGCGAATAGCGCTTTTTGCGGACGATGTCCTATTTTTTCTGGGGGACACGACTGCCTCACTGGAGAAAGTGATGCACTTAGTGGAGGACTTTGGAAAGTTCTCAGGATTGACCATTAACTGGGAGAAATCATCGCTCCTGCCGGTTGATCCATTGGCCAATCTGATTCCGATGAGCTTGCCCCAACTGAAAGTTATGGAGAAAATGAAGTACCTCGGCGTTGTGTTATCCAAGGACCCCAGCGCATTTATCGAAGACAACTTGGTCCCCCTCCTATCAAAATTTAAAAAAAAATCTGACATCTGGAGTAGACTCCCCTTGTCTGTGGCGGGTCGGGTCAACCTGATTAAAATGGTCTGGTTGCCTCAGCTGTTGTACCTGCTCCACAACTCCCCAGTTTGGATTGGGGAGAAGTGGTTCCAAAAAATTCAATCCCTATTCAGGGAATTAATATGGAAAAAAGGGCAGGTCAGGATAGGCCTACAAAAACTGCAGTGTCCTGTTACGGAGGGGGGGTTGGGGGTTCCCCACCCGTCCACCTATTTCCTGGCAGCCCAGCTACAACAACTTGGCGGATGCGCCACCGTTGGAGGGGGAAGTAAGAGTGCCCAAATTATTTTACAGGGAAGCCCACATAGCTCACTTGTGGAAGCACTGGAGGCAGAATCACTACAAGGAGGGATCCCGACACTTAAAATGATCACTAGGGTTTGGCAGACAACTAAGAGAATAATGGGATATAAAGGAACCTCAGAATACTCACCAATCTGGAATAATAAGAACTTGCAGGAATTACTGTCTGTAGACAGTAACAAGCTGTGGGAAAGGTGTGGGATAAGTCGGCTGATACAGTTATACGCCGGGGATACCCTGAAATCCTTTGAGGAACTGAGGCATGAGTACGGGTTGCCAAATCGAGTATTTTATAGCTATCTACAGATTAGGCATGCCTTGAGCAAGCAGCTCGGCAGGAAACCCCCCATATGGTGTAGGATTCCACTGCTGCAAACAATAATTAAGTCAGAGATCTCTAAGGGGTTAATCTCTGAGATTTATACCCAATTAGCAAAGCGAACAAACACGCAGGTAGGCCTCCCTGGGGGCAGGGACAGATGGGCGGCCGATGTGGGGGAGATAACGGACACAGAGTGGAAAAGGATCCTGGAACTTGGACCAGAGGTGTCGGTCTCACCCTCACAAAAAGCCTCCCATCTGATGCTGCTGCACAGATCCTACTACACGCCAAAAAGGCTTTTCATGTTTGGCCGTAGAATTAATGACGAGTGCCCTAGATGTAGAAGAACAGGCGACTTAATTCATATGGTATGGAGGTGTCCAAAACTAGTCAGGTATTGGTCCGAGATCTTGAAGAAAATAAATACAACGTTCAAAATTAACTTAGAGCTTGATCCCAAGACTTGTGTGTTGGGACACGTTAACAACGAGCTGAGAGACAGGAGCACAGCGGTAGCAGTAGCAAGATGCCTGTTTCAAGCCAGGAAATTATTAGCACAGTCCTGGCAATCAAGAATCCCCCCAACCCCGGAAGATTGGATTAGAACCGTCAACTCCACAGTGTGGAGTGAAAGGACATTTTACACTAGGGAAGGTAACTACAACAAGTTTGTGAGATTGTGGAACCTGTGGGTCCAAGCAATGCCATGTCCGCAATCAGTGCTACTTTAGCGCTGAGAGTATCCGCCTCCTCAGCAATGGGGCGCGGCTGAGTTAAGAGCAGATTAGACATAAGAGAGAATAACGCACAGAACCGATGCTGTCCATTGGGTGTGCTCTGGAACCATGGGGGTCCAACAAGGGAGGGTCACAGGGGGGTGGGGGGGTGGGTTTAATTAAGAGAAAAGCAATAGCACATAAACATGTATAATGGTAACGATAGGATATGCGGCCAACTGGCTTTGAGGTATAAGTTGTATGGTATGTGCTTTGTAGTCAAGGACTATTGTTACTATTTTTACATTGTAATGCAAATTGTAACACATTATTTAATAAAAAAAAAAAAAAACTCGAAAGGCCACAATGATGTGACTGGATTTGAGACATATATGAGTATTATTCTGAAAGCAGTCTCTGGACAAAGTTAACTGATGTGACAAAAAAAAAAAAAAAAAAAAAGAAATAGCAGGGCCCCATAGCAAAATGTTGTATGGGGGCCCCCCTGCAAACAGCCCCCCCCCCCCACAGCTGCCCTAGTGTCAATGCAGCGTGACCTGTGTCACATACAGGGTGACCTGTGCCCAATGCAGTGTGACCTGTGCCCAATGCAGCGTGACCTGTGCCCCATACAGCCTAGTCTGCCTGTGCCCCATACAGCCCCACCTATGCAGAGGAAGAGGTAAGCCACCCAGATCAGCAGAGAGCGGGATTGCCCGCTGTAATAGCTTTCATTTGAATTTCCCATCTTCCCGGGGCTCATCGTCACATAGCCCCACCTCTTGGCCCGACGCCTTTGATGACGTCAGATGTCCCGCATTGGATCGGCGTTCTGTCTATCAAAGGCACCAGGCCAAAAGGTGGAGCTATGTGACGTGAGCCCCAGGAACACTGGAAGTTCTAATGAAAGCTATTACATCGGGCAATTCAGCTCTCTGCTGATACGGACAGCTCGCCTCTTCCTTTCCTCTCTCTTCCCCTGGCTGGGAGACTGTGCCGGCGGTGCTCTTATCCTCACTGGGCCCCACTCGGCTGCGGGCCCCATAGCGCCCGCATGGATCGCTCTGGTGGTAGTTACGCCCCAGTTCTGGAGGAATTGGACTGGGAGGAACACACTAGGGTGGCAGTCATTAGATCACTATTTCAGGCACACAAGCTAATAATGGCTCACTGGATTTTGGAAGATCCTCCTACTTTTAAGGAGTGGATTAACATAACGGGAAGGAGAAAACAATTTATCAACATAGGGGCTCCGCCCAGAAGTTCGAGAAGCTATGGGGACCATGGCTAGATGTACCGGGACTGGCCCCGGTGGATCTGGTCATGGGCAGACTGCTGGGTATTGGTACCTGAATGGGGAATACCCTGGATCATTGGCTCGAACCTGTGGGTGCTGGTAATTCAATATAGAACATGGCATGTGGCATGACCAGGTAGTCAAAAAATGTTTAGATAGATTTGCAGACCGTGCAAAATTATTGCTTGTGATGTTTGTATATGTACTGGAATGTATGTGTAGCTTCGGTATATGTATATATATATATATATATGTTCTTTATTAAACTTTTTCTTTGAATAAAAAAAAAAATCATAGAAGGAACCACGGAAGTCGAAGCAGCAGGAACCGGAGCAGGAGTAGGATTGGAAGGAGAAGGAGTTGTAATTTTCAGCTGGTCCAAATGGGAGGAAAATTACTGTAAACATTGCATGATCTGCTCTTGATAGGCCTGCTGGACATCAACTCTGTGCCAAACATTAAAGTTGTTCATGTAGAGGCTGAGGTGCCTCCAAGGAGCTCATAGCCTGAACAAACTGTCAGGTTTCAGTGGTAGTGAGCACTTAAAGAATGCCAGCTCGGGGTTCCCCAGAGTGCAGAGTCTAAGCCCCAGTCTGCTTCTTCACCAGGGTCCCTGATGCTGGGGATGGACTTGCAGAAAGCTGGACCCAGGCCCCCCAGGCTAAGCATGCGGAGACCACTCACATGTGCAGAGTACAAAGGCAGAAGACAGAAGAAGATCCAGGAACAAGCCAAGGTCAGGGCAGGCGGCAGGCAAGCACAAACAGTAGACAAATTCAGGGTAAGTACATGGGAAGTCAGACACTGGATACACCAACTCCTAGGCAAACAGGAGCTCATAGAACTAGGAAGTTGCTCAGGCAACCCGAGCTGCACTGAGCATGTCTATATATATAGGGAAGTAGACTGGGTGGTAGGCCAGGGAGTGATAGAAAGGAAAAGGATATAATTAGAGCAGGCAATGCCCATAGGTGAACAGAGAAGACAGCAGCATATGTGAATAGAATCACAGATCTAGTAGAACCACTGCAGCAAAAAGGTAAGAATTTCACAAACAGAAAGCTACAGCCTAGACCATGATATTTGATAGTGATTTGGTCGGAAGGGATAGGAGGATTTGTTCTGGGGGGTGATTTGGGAGGGGAGAGGATTTGTACTAGAAGGGGGAACTTGGGGGGAGGTTGTGTTAGAAGAGGGGAGAGTATTGATGGGAGGAAGGAATTTTTCTGGGAGGAAGGATAGGGGGATTTGTGCTAGAAGGGGGAGAGAATGTTTGCTGGGAGGAAGAACTTGGGGGGATTTGTGATGGGTATAGGGAGGTGGGGGATTTGTGATGGGGAGGGGGGTTGGGTGGAGATGGATTTGTGCTGTGGGGGTTTTGGAGAGTTGAAGACTTGTTGGGAAGGGAAAGGTAGAGGATTTTGGCTGGGAAGGGGGATTCTGTAAGGTGGAAGAGGATTTGTGTTGGAAGGGCATGGGGGGGGGGTCTATGCTAGAAGGTAGGAGAGAACTTGGGCTGTAAGGGGGGTAGAATGAGAGAGGGAAGAAGATTTGTTCTGGGGGAGGAATGTAAGGGGAAGGAGGATTTGTGATAGGGGGAAGTTGGAGGGGAAGAGGATTTGTGCTGGCGAGGAAGTTGGAGGGGAAGAGGATTTGGAGGGATTTGTGCTGGGAGGGGAAGAGGATTTGTGTTGGGAGAAGGATTTGGGAGGGGGAGGATTTGTGGTGAAATAGGGTACATTTGTGCTGGTAGGGGGGGTTTAGGAGGGGATTTGTGCTGGGAGGGAGGATTTGGTGGGGAGGATTTGTGCTAGAATGGAGGAGGAGAAAATGTGTGCTGGCAGGAGGAATTTGGTGGGGGAGGATTTCTGCTGGGAGGGGGAGTGGCGGGGAGAGGATTTGTTCTGGGAAGGGGGAATTGGGGGAAGGAGGATTTCTGCTGGGGGGTGATTTGGAGGGGAACAGTATTTGTACAAGAAGAGGAATTTGGGGTGTGGACAGGATTTGTGCTGAGGAGGGGAGAGGATTTGTATTGGGAGGGAGGATTGAGGGGGTGGAGTAGCATTTGTTCTTAGAGGAAGAAGAGGATTTGTGTTGGAAGGGCATGGGGGGGGGTCTATGCTAGAAGGTAGGAGAGAACTTGGGCTGTAAGGGGGGGTAGAATGAGAGAGGGAAGAAGATTTGTTCTGGGGGAGGAATGTAAGGGGAAGGAGGATTTGTGATAGGGGGAAGTTGGAGGGGAAGAGGATTTGTGCTGGCGAGGAAGTTGGAGGGGAAGAGGATTTGGAGGGATTTGTGCTGGGAGGGGAAGAGGATTTGTGTTGGGAGAAGGATTTGGGAGGGGGAGGATTTGTGGTGAAATAGGGTACATTTGTGCTGGTAGGGGGGGTTTAGGAGGGGATTTGTGCTGGGAGGGAGGATTTGGTGGGGAGGATTTGTGCTAGAATGGAGGAGGAGAAAATGTGTGCTGGCAGGAGGAATTTGGTGGGGGAGGATTTCTGCTGGGAGGGGGAGTGGCGGGGAGAGGATTTGTTCTGGGAAGGGGGAATTGGGGGAAGGAGGATTTCTGCTGGGGGGTGATTTGGAGGGGAACAGTATTTGTACAAGAAGAGGAATTTGGGGTGTGGACAGGATTTGTGCTGAGGAGGGGAGAGGATTTGTATTGGGAGGGAGGATTGAGGGGGTGGAGTAGCATTTGTTCTTAGAGGAAGAAGAGGATTTGTGTTGGGGAGGATTTGGTGGGCATTTTTGCTGGGAAGGGTGGGCGTTCAGATTAGTGCTAGTGGGGATTTTTCTTGAAAGGGTAAAATTTAGGAGAGTTTCGCTTGAAGGGGGGGGGGGGGGGTTTACTCTTCTGACCCCTACACTGTGTGTTATACACCCCTGATTCCTGCAGTCTTTTTTCTCTTTACATACTCCAGCTCCCTGCATTCTGTGTGGTACTTCTGAACCCTGATCTCTGTGTGTTATGTACTTTTAAATCTAGCACTGACTGCATTGTGCCTTACAAAATCCTGACCCATGCATTACACACCCTGGAGCCCCGCACATTATGCATTACACACCCTTGACTCCTGCCACCTGCATTATGCATTCCCAAACCTGATACTGACTGTAGCACACTGTGCATTACGTACCCCTGACAATTATACTAAATCTGCTTTACAGACTTGTGCACTGTATACACTATGCTGTACATCTCATACTTCTCATCAAAGTGTTCATTGTCTCAACAGTGGCTGATTGCTAAGCAGTCTATAAAAGTGTTGCAGTACACTCCCTTATTTAGCCACTAGTTGGCGTCCTTGAAGAATAAAAACTAGTGTGAGTGGATGTAGGGGTGGAGAAAGTAGTGTGCAGGAGGAGAAGAAGCCACTTCCGGCTGTGTTTGCCACCCGTGGCACTTCTTGGGGCCTACTACTTATTATGTAGCCTCGCCAGTAAGATGTATTCCTCAGCTGGGGAATACCTGACAAGGTCCTGTGGCTCCTGAGTAGGGATGAGCTTCGAGTTCGAGTCGAACTCATGTTCGACTCGAACATTGGCTGTTCGCAAGTTCACCGAACAGCGAACAATTTGGGGTGTTCGCGGCAAATTCGAATGCCGCGGAACACCCTTTAAAAGTCTATGGGAGAAATCAAAAGTGCTAATTTTAAAGGCTAATATGCAAGTTATTGTCATAAAAAGTGTTTGGGGACCTGGGTCCTGCCCCAGGGGACATGGATCAATGCAAAAAAAAGTTTTAAAAACGGCCGTTTTTTCAGGAGCAGTGATTTTAATAATACTTAAAGTCAATCAATAAAAGTGTAATATCCCTTTAAATTTCGTACCTGGGGGGTGTCTATAGTGTGCCTGTAAAGGGGCGCATGTTTCCTGTGTTTAGAACAGTCTGACAGCAAAATGACATTTTGAAGGAAAAAACTCATTTAAAACTACCCGCGGCTATTGCATTGCCGACAATACACATAGAAGTTCATTGATAAAAACGGCATGGGAATTCCCCAAAGGGGAACCCCGAACCAAAATTAAAAAAAAAAAATGACGTGGGGGTCCCCCTAAATTCCATACCAGGCCCTTCAGGTCTGGTATGGATATTAAGGGGAACCCCGGCCAAAATTTAAAAAAAAAAATGACGTGGGGTTCCCCCTAAATTCCATACCAGACCCTTCAGGTCTAGTATGGATTTTAAGGGGAACCCCGCGCCAAAAAAAAAAAAAAAAACGGCGTGGGGTCCCCCCAAAAATCCATACCAGACCCTTATCCGAGCACGCAACCTGGCAGGCCGCAGGAAAAGAGGGGGGGACAAGAGTGCGGCCCCCCCTCCCTCCTGAACCGTACCAGGCCACATGCCCTCAACATTGGGAGGGTGCTTTGGGGTAGCCCCCCAAAACACCTTGTCCCCATGTTGATGAGGACAAGGGCCTCATCCCCACAACCCTGGCCGGTGGTTGTGGGGGTCTGCGGGCGGGGGGCTTATCGGAATCTGGAAGCCCCCTTTAACAAGGTGACCCCCAGATCCCGGCCCCCCCCCTGTGTGAAATGGTAAGGGGGTACATAAGTACCCCTACCATTTCACGAAAAAAGTGTCAAAAATGTTAAAAATGACAAGAGACAGTTTTTGACAATTCCTTTATTTAAATGCTTCTTCTTTCTTCTATCTTGCTTCATCTTCTGGTTCTTCTGGCTCTTCTGGTTCTTCCTCCGGCGTTCTCGTCCAGCATCTCCTCCGCGGCGTCTTCTGTCTTCTTCTCCTCGGGCCGCTCCGCACCCATGGCATGGGGGGGAGGCTCCCGCTCTTCTCTTCTTCTCTTCTTCTTTTCTTCTTTTCTTCTCTTCTTCTCTTCTTCTTCATTTTCTTCTCCGGGCCGCTCCGCAATCCATGCTGACATGGAGGGAGGCTCCCGCTGTGTGACGGCGCTCCTCGTCTGACAGTTCTTAAATAACGGGGGGGCGGGGCCACCCGGTGACCCCGCCCCCCTCTGACGCACGGTGAATTGACGGGACTTCCCTGTGACGTCACGGGGAATGCCACAGGGAAGTCCCGTCAATTCACCGTGCGTCAGAGGGGGGCGGGGTCACCGGGTGGCCCCGCCCCCCCGTTATTTAAGAACTGTCAGACGAGGAGCGCCGTCACACAGCGGGAGCCTCCCTCCATGTCAGCATGGATTGCGGAGCGGCCCGGAGAAGAAAATGAAGAAGAAGAGAAGAAAAGAAGAAAAGAAGAAAAGAAGAAGAGAAGAAGAGAAGAGCGGGAGCCTCCCCCCCATGCCATGGGTGCGGAGCGGCCCGAGGAGAAGAAGACAGAAGACGCCGCGGAGGAGATGCTGGACGAGAACGCCGGAGGAAGAACCAGAAGAACCAGAAGAGCCAGAAGAACCAGAAGATGAAGCAAGATAGAAGAAAGAAGAAGCATTTAAATAAAGGAATTGTCAAAAACTGTCTCTTGTCATTTTTAACATTTTTGACACTTTTTTCGTGAAATGGTAGGGGTACTTATGTACCCCCTTACCATTTCACACAGGGGGGGGGCCGGGATCTGGGGGTCACCTTGTTAAAGGGGGCTTCCAGATTCCGATAAGCCCCCCGCCCGCAGACCCCCACAACCACCGGCCAGGGTTGTGGGGATGAGGCCCTTGTCCTCATCAACATGGGGACAAGGTGTTTTGGGGGGCTACCCCAAAGCACCCTCCCAATGTTGAGGGCATGTGGCCTGGTACGGTTCAGGAGGGAGGGGGGGCCGCACTCTTGTCCCCCCCTCTTTTCCTGCGGCCTGCCAGGTTGCGTGCTCGGATAAGGGTCTGGTATGGATTTTTGGGGGGACCCCACGCCGTTTTTTTTTTTTTTTTGGCGCGGGGTTCCCCTTAAAATCCATACCAGACCTGAAGGGTCTGGTATGGAATTTAGGGGGAACCCCACGTCATTTTTTTTTTTTAAATTTTGGCCGGGGTTCCCCTTAATATCCATACCAGACCTGAAGGGCCTGGTATGGAATTTAGGGGGACCCCCACGTCATTTTTTTTTTTTAATTTTGGTTCGGGGTTCCCCTTTGGGGAATTCCCATGCCGTTTTTATCAATGAACTTCTATGTGTATTGTCGGCAATGCAATAGCCGCGGGTAGTTTTAAATGAGTTTTTTCCTTCAAAATGTCATTTTGCTGTCAGACTGTTCTAAACACAGGAAACATGCGCCCCTTTACAGGCACACTATAGACACCCCCCAGGTACGAAATTTAAAGGGATATTACACTTTTATTGTTTGACTTTAAGCATTATTAAAATCACTGCTCCTGAAAAAACGGCCGTTTTTAAAACTTTTTTTTGCATTGATCCATGTCCCCTGGGGCAGGACCCAGGTCCCCAAACACTTTTTATGACAATAACTTGCATATAAGCCTTGAAAATTAGCACTTTTGATTATTCATGTTCGTGTCCCATAGACTTTAACGGTGTTCGCATGTTCGAACGAACTTTTTTCCTGTTCGCATGTTCTGGTGCGAACCGAACAGGGGGGTGTTCGGCTCATCCCTACTCCTGAGGGAAGAATAGGGCCAGGACAGAGCTGTCCCGCAAACAGGAAAGTGCTGAGAAACTGCCTGGGAGCCAAACAACGCCCTTGCATCATCTCTATGAAGAATTGCAATACCTCTGTATCACTTCCATGAAGTTTGTTAAAGTGGTTGTAAACCCACTGTATAATTTTCAGGCAATCCGCAGTGTTCGATAATGCTATGTGCCTAGTGTGTGTGCTTTATTAAAAAAATTTTGTTTTATACCTTATTTCAGAGCACCGCTCGACGATCTTGTGACCGCCCACTGTTCCATCCCCCGGTCTCACAGCTACAGTGGGAGGGACTGAGAATCCCCCGTTGACGTCAGTCAGGAGGAGGGGAGGAAAGGAGGAAAACAACGTGCAGTAACGTGAGCATCAAGCGGCACTCTGAAATAAGGTATAAGAAGGCATTTTTTAAATAAAGCACGTACACTGGGCACACAGCATTATCAAACACTGGGGATTGACTGAAAATTACAAAGTTATTTTAGCAGCAGGGGGAGGGGTGGGCACTGACATGAGCTGACAGGCAGGGAGGAGGGGAGAGGACAAAGGAGAAACAGTGGATGACGGAGGCATGTAAACTGACCACGGTGTCATGGCTCAGCAGTTTACAGGGGGGAGGGCAGCACCAGGCATGATCAGCCAGGTATTTTAGATGATACAAAGGGCCAAATTACACAGCACAAGCGCTGTGCTGTTATTTATGCTTTAAAGGAACAGGATTTTTAATTTTATTTTTAGGGTAACAAGCGCTCTAAGTAAAAGACTGGAAATACATTGGGATGGTTGTCTTTTTTCTCTAGGCCATTTCAACAACCTGGTTCTGCTGGGTGGACATTGGACCAGCATGGTATGTGACAGTAACCATTCAAGGAACTGTAAGTTAACATGCTTCCTATGGGAACAGGGATCCACATAGACGAGGGAACCTGAGCTTTGGTCAGTCTGTGGTACCTGGTGAGGTCATGCTGTGTCCATGTCAGAATGCACCTGCTTACAAGTCCCTGGATATTTGAATTAATTCTTTCTTTATGGTAGGCTTAGACAAAGTTTTTTGCTCTCTATTTTTCTTGTGCACAAAATCATATGCAGGTGGTCAGAATACAGTAGTTTGCAGTGGAGATCCCTCCATCCATGTGCTTTTGCATAGATATGGGACTTTTTGGGTTCTCTAGTTCAGTAGAAATCTTTACACATATGGCCACAGTTTAAGTCTACTGTATATATGACCACTAGATTGCAATCTTATCTGTTTGTTACCTATTGACTAAAATCCAAAGGGGATTCCATATTGCTTTCACATTGTAATAATTCTGTCACCTTGCTGCATTTCACAACTCCATACTCATTAGACCCTTAGACCTTACAATGCACAATCAAGTGAACCAGAAGCATAAAACACTTTCTGAATAGAAAATCTATACTACATTGGGCCATAAACATAAATTAAATTACTATAGTGCTCATTGCTACTGTTTTAATGGCTCGCTTTATTTACTCAGGAAAACAATGCCTTATAAATCAGCAGCTATACAATTGCTTTAAAGCCTCACTAAAGATCTTAATGAGGTCTGATGACCATAGTCAATTCCACGCAAGGCTTTATGATTGCAGTACTCACATTTTGCCTGCAGATGGCAACAGATAACCATTGTGAATGAAGAGTGTAGCAGAAGGCTGACTTTATTTAACTCTTCATTGGCAAGGAGCTCAATTGTTTGCATGACTTTGTTCCTTTAAAAGTGTTACGTCGGTGAGCAAATGGGTTAACTAAAACCATGGTGCTTTCCACGTAGGCAATCTGCTTCTATCAGTCTTTGTTACTGTGCTATCTCTTAATAATCTGCTTACCATGTCTTTTGAAGTCTCTTCCTCTTGCAATGGAAAAAAATGTTCAATAGAGTGCATTCATGAAGTCAACAGTGAATGTAGCGGTTAGTTTTGTGACCAATATAAAACCTCATGCAAACCAGTGTATTAAAATACTGCTATGTAAGCTGGATCTTTCTGCCATGACCTGGCAAAGAAATCAGGCTTAACCACTTACTGACCAGCCCTTTTCTGGAACTTTTTGTTTAAATTAGTATTTTTTGCTAGAAAAGAGCCCCCCCCAAACATTATATTTTTTTTTTTAGCAGAGACCCTAGAGCAATCGTTGCAATATTTTATGTCCCACTGTATTTGCGCAGCAGTCTTTCAAATGCAATTTTTTTGGAAAAAATACACTTTAATGATTTAAAAAACAAAAAAACATAAAAGTTAGCCCAAGTTTTTTGTAGAATGTGAAAGATGATGTTACACCAAGTAAATAGATACCTAACATGTTGTGCTTGAAAAATTGCACACGCTCGTGGAATAGCGACAAACTACGGTACTGAAAAATCACCACACTTTTCAAAATGTTTACAGGTTATGTTTAGTGTTACACATGGGGTCTAGTGCTAGAATTATGGCTCTCACTCTAATGATCTTGGAGAAACCTCACATGTGTGGTTTGAACACCGTTTATACGGGCGCGGCTTACGTATGTGTTTGCTCTGCGCACGAGCACGGAGGGACTGGATGCTTTACTTTTTTTTTTTCTTATTTATTTTACATTTTTATTTTTATTTTTTACACTGTCCCTTTTTTTAATCACTTTTATTCCAATTACAAGGAATGTAAACATCCCTTGTAATAGAAATAAGCATGACAGGTCCTCTGTATTGAGAGATCTGGGGTTAAAAAGACCCCAGATCTCTCATTTACCCTTTAAAAGAAAAAAATTAAAATAAAAAACATTTTGCCTTTAGCAAAAAAAAAAAATTAGCCCTTTAAGCCTGAGAGGCGGAAGTGATGTCAGACGTCACTCCAGTCCTCCAAGGGCATAAAGCCCAGTGGGGCTATCTTGCTCTCACTCAACTTCCTGCCCAGGCATCTGAGGGATCAGCTCCCGGCCTACCGACGGCTCCGGTAAGCTCGGAGATGACCGGGAAGCGGCAGGAGGGGGCATCTCTCCCACCACCTCTAAAAGTTATCCAGTGAAGAATTCAGCGCTAGGACCACTTATATATGAAAGAGAATTCCCCACAGTACAAAAAAATACGGGAGTTATGACAGCTAGCTGCTGCCATAACAACAGTATTTAAGGTCAAAGTAATGAAGTAAATGTACTGTCAGCCGTCAGCAAGTGGTTTTAAAAAAATGCTTGTTTTTGCAGATGATTATGCACATTTATTGGTGTTTACAGCTTACTTTCATAAACTCATTCTATTTATTCACTTATTCTAGCCACTGATAAATTATGCCAGAAAGCATCTCCCCATATGCAGCTTTGAGACATTTTTTAATGTCTCTAAATGCTACTCTAAATACGATTCTAAACACTACAATGAGCATGGACCAGTGTTAATTTTGTCGACTAAATGAATACTATTTTAGTCGACTAAAATACGACTAAAACAATTGAGATGACTAAAGTACGACTAAAACTAAAATGGCATTTTAGTCAAAAGACTAATGCCGCGTACCCACGGTCAAATGTTCGATGGGAGCTTGTTGTTGGAAATTCCGATTGTGTGTAAGCTCCATCAGACATTTTCCGTCGGAATTTCCGACAAACAAAATTTGAGATCTGGATCTCAAATTTTCCTAAAACAAAATCTGTTGTCGTAAATTCCGATCGTGTGTACACAATTGCGACGCACAAAGTTCCACGCATGCTCGGAATCAAGCAGAAGAGCCGCACTGGCTGTTGAACTTAATTTTTCTTGGCTCGTCGTACGTGTTGTATGTCACCGCGTTCTTGACGTTCGGAATTTCCGACAAGATTTGTGTGACCCCGTGTATGCAAGACAAGTTTGAGCCAACATCCGTCGGAAAAAAAAACATGGATTTTCTTGTCGGAATGTGCGATCCTGTGTACAGGGCATTAGACTAAGACTAAATTGAAATTTGACTTCAAAATTAACACTGGTCTGTAGTGCATGTTCATACCTCAATACCATAAATAAAAACATATTCGATTTTTCACTCCAGCAGTATATAATGAGTTTGTAAATTGTAGAGAAATGTTTAACTAATGCCTCACAAATTAATTACACCCATTAGATTTTAGACGACTAAAATGAGTTTTAGTCGACTAAAATGTACTGGAGATTTATTCGACTAAATACGACTAAATCTAAAATAATTGCAAAGACTAAAATGGGACTAAAACTAAAATGCCATTTTAGTCCTAAGGCTAATGCCCCGTACACACGGTCGGACTTTGTTCGGACATTCCGACAACAAAATCCTAGGATTTTTTCCGACGGATGTTGGCTCAAACTTCTCTTGCATACACACGGTCACACAAAGTTGTCGGAAAATCCGATCGTTCTAAACGCGGTGAGGTAAAACACGTACGTCGGGACTATAAAAGGGGCAGTGGCCAATAGCTTTCATCTCTTTATTTATATTGAACATGCGTGGCACTTTGTGCGTCGGATTTGTGTACACACGATCGGAATTTCCAACAACGGATTTTGTTGTCGGAAAATTTTATAGCCTGCTCTCAAACTTTGTGTGTCGGAAAATCCGATGGAAAATGTGTGGTGGAGCCCACACACGGTCGGAATTTCCGACAACAAGGTCCTATCACACATTTTCCGTCGGAAAATCCGATTGTGTGTACGGGGCATAAGACTAAAACAAAATCGAAATTTGCTGCCAAAATTAACACTGGCATGGACACATTGGCTAAAATAGAGCTGCGATCAAAGAAATAAACAAAAAATAATTTAAAATGTCTTTAAAAGCAATGTTTTTTTGCCCGTTTGCATGAGGCCTAAAAGGCTGATTTTCATAGAAAGTGGTTAGGCAATAGTCCAGCAGTTCACTAGAAATAGATCCTAATTCAGAACAGTGTAACATGGAGTTATTGATCACTGACCTTTACTAAGAGAACAGGCAGACTACCAGGTCAGAACTTTGTTATACCTCAACACATTCTAACCACACTTTTTTTGTTTTTTTTTACACAAATGACTACTTGAATAGCCTGGGTTATCACAAGAGTGATTAATGAACCCTTCATTTCTGAATTAAGGTAGGCACATATTGGTAATGTTTTGATATATATTGATCATCACCCATAAATAGGGTGAATCTGCCCAGGATCAGCTTGCAAGGGGTGGGGGTTGAGGAATCCTGTTTGAAATCCACAAACCTGAACTTAGCATTGAATCCCACTGAAGTCTATGAGGCAGCAAATCTTGACTATAAAATCTGTCCATTTTCAAGGCTGCAAGGCATGCTATTGTTAAAAAAGGCATAGGAAACAGGGCACTGCGGACTTTGGTGTGACCGTGTGTATGCAAGACCGCTTGAGCGGAACTCCGTCGGAGAAACCTTCGGAGTTTATTCCGATGGCAAAACCGGTCGTGTTTATGCGACATAAGTATGCATATCTCATACCAGGGGCTGCTGGAAAAGTTGGAAATCCATGTAGTAATTGCTGTAATCTTCCAGGCTATTCTACTGGAGCACATATATAGCCTGTCCTGCTGCTGTTCCATAATATGCTATATTATATGCTATAGCGCTAATAATTAAATATTTTGGAAAATCTGAGTATTGTTTAAATTTTTTTTTTTTTTTCTTAAGGAATACAGTGAAATGCTCTGAAAAAGGAAGTTCTTCAATTGATATTTGGCAACAACTGCCTGATGCACTTGAATCACCCCAAACTAAGTAACATCTAAAAAAAAAAAAAGACCCCAAATAATAGAAAACAGTAACTAAGGTGTGGATAATGTGCTAGCTAATAATCAGTTGTTGCAGACAGATATTGGTCTATAAAAGTTGTTTTGGGTGTACAGATATGTGCCCATAAAAATGTACCCAGAACTGCAATTGATAGAACTGAAACGCAGTTTGTAAAAGTGGATGTAAACCCCCCTAACCATTACATTCTCATAAGATTTAACGTGATAATATCACTTGAAAAATCTATTTTTATTTTAATTGTTAGCTTTTAGTAAAGAAATAATGAAAAAATTATATTTTATATTAATAAATCATTTTATTAAATAAAACAAAATAAATAATAATGCATTTCTGATAGCAATATACAAATCAGGTCACAAAATAGGAACAACTTAGGAGGAAATAAAAACAGAGTGGTTCAGATCTAAAAAAGACAAGGCCTCCACATGTTGGACACTTGGGAGCTATGCATAAGAGCAAGTGTCTGAACAAGGGCGTTCTTTGCAGGTTTACCAGTATTAGTTTAAAAGCCTGAAGCTGAAATGCTTCAGGAACTCCCCTCTTCTCCAGCCCTTGCCACCCCCCCCCCCCCAAAAAAAAAACCCCAAAAAAACTATTTTTTAATCACCAAAATCTGTGATCAAGTAACAAGCCTGATCTCAAAACTTGTATCATCTTCAAGTAGGGTGTGAACATTTCCTATTGGCTGTCCAGTGGCAGAGTCCTCTCAGAATCTGTAGTGACGGTGGCGGTGATGTCTGGCTGGACATATACTGCAGTGCTGGATCATTGGTAATACCTGCTGGAAGTGGCTCCAGTAAGGGACATGGACTTTAGAGTTAGTTGGGGAAAAAAAGACTTTGGAAGGTACTTCATATACAAATAAGTGCTAAATGGGTGAGAGGGTGGTAATAGGAAGGATATCTTAGCCCAGAGATGAAAAAAAAGGCCATTAGCATGTTAAGGATTATAAGGAATACAGCATTCATGCAACTGTATCCTGTACATTTAAGGGGTATGTCCGGCTTGAGGTAGAACACCCAAAAGATTAGCACCTCATCCCAGATAGTTAATTGTATGAAAGAAGGAGGAGAAACGGGATTTTAACGGTGCTGACAAATAATAATGAAAACCAATAGAATAAAATTTATAATATTTTTAATGAGAATATAGTTAAACATATATAGACAAAACCACTTGGGTCAAAAATGATCAACAATTGGTGATACAGGTGGTCAGAGACGAGTATTCTGCTTTGAACAGAGATTGCTTTTTTGTATATTAACCCGACGTGTTTTGCATTTAGCTTCATCAGGGGATATACGAATCAAGGGGATTCGTATATACCCCTGATGAAGCCAAATGCAAAACATGTCGGGTTAACATACGAAAAAGCAATCTCTGTTTGTATCCTGCACATTTACTAGTCATGTACGTTGTATGTTTATGTGGTTCTATTTACATCTCTGGCTCTGTCTTTGACTGATAAGGACTGTGTTGCCTCTGCCCAAAGTTTATTATAACTAGGTTGAGGTTCAACAAAAGGTAACAGGATAATCCTGCCACAAGTTATCTGTTACAGGAAAAATTAATAATTAGTATGGACACAAAGCTGAATGATTATGAGTGTCATCAAGATGAACTTGGAAAACTCAATTACTAGTCTATCTCTTGGATTTCCGGAATAAGGAGGAGGCTTGGTGATATATGAGGAATACAAAGTGCACTCTTAACCTTGTTAAGTACAAACAATGTTTTGCTAATATATATTCCAAACTGGAAGGTTTAGTTATTTGTTGCACCATCTACAAATCACCCTATCGGTTCATGCACATGGGGGCATTCTCCAATATAGCGTAAAAAAAATAGTGCCTGGAAGTTCCTGGTGTTGCGTACATTCACCCATAGAGACATGAAAAGTTGCAGGCTGCTGTACACAGCTATGCACCACCACTTTTGGTGGCAGCACACAAGTACAGACGTAAGGTCTCAAATGCAGGTAGTCTGGTAGTCTACTGTTCTTAACCAGCACTGGTGAATGTGCCCGTTTTCATAAGCTCTGAGTTTGGTTTATTCAATTCCACTTTTTTTGTTTAGGTAGCTCTATTAGCAGCTGGAACAGCTTGGCCACCTGTGGAAATTTGTGTGACTTCCACTTTCTTGAATATAAGTTGGCTATTATTCAGTATGACTGTGTTTATTTAACTGCTTGCCGACCGCCCCACGTATATGTACGGCTCCTACAGGCAGAATCACGTACAGGTACATGCGCCGCCGGTGACCAGCTCCCACTCTGATTGGACCAGTGGGAGCCAATGTAAACAAGGTAGATCGCTGTTCCGTAACAAGGGAACACAGAGATCCTGTGTTTCTGCTAAGCAGGAACACGGATCTCTGTCTTCCCACTGTACAAGCACCCCGCACACGGTTAGAAAGCACTCCCTAGGGACCCATTTAACCCTTTGATCACCCCTAATGTTAACCCCTTCTTTACCAGTGTCATTCGTACAGTGACCATGTAAATTTTTTAGCACTGATCACTGTATTAGTGTCACTAGTCCCCAAACAAGTGTCAAAAGTGTCCAATTTGTCTGCCGCAGTCCCGTTATAAGTCACTGATCACCGCCATTACTAGTAAAAATAAATAAATAAATAAAAATTCCATAAAAATATCCCATAGTTTGTAGACGTTGTATATAGTGTCTACATATATAATCCCAATAAAAACTTGATTGATTTCTTTACCAAAAATATGTAGAAGAATACATATTGCCCTAAACTGATGAAGAAATTCGATTTTTTACATTTTTTTTATTGGGTGTGTTTTATAGCAGAAAGTAAAAAATATTGTTTTTTTTTTTTTCAAAATTGTTGGTGTTTTTTTGTTTTTAGTGCAAAAAATAAAAATCGCAGAGGTGATCAAATACCACCAAAAGAAAGCTCTATTTGTGGGGAAAAAAAAGACATCAGTTTTATTTGGGTACAGCGTCGCACTACCGCACAATTGTCAGTTAAAATAACACAGTGCCATATCGCAAAAAATGGCCTGGTCATGAAGGGGGGTAAACCTTTCGAATCTGAAGTGGTTAAAGAGGAGCTCTGGTCAAGTCAGTTTTCTACAACAATTTTACATAATGGTACATATTAAAACAGAAGAAGCTGCCTGTAAAAATAATATAATATAATAAATACAAATAGTATCCCACCACCCATTCCTCAGATCTTCACTCTCTTGCAGAGCCACAATCACTGGTTAAGTCTTCACATATTCCACTGGAAGCATTTCGTTATATTGTATTGATAAGTGCAAAAAATATTGATTTTGTCAGAAATACAGAGCTGTCCTGTGTCCTCTGCACACTTCCTGTGTTATAAGAAAGAACCCTCATAGTTCTTGGACTACAGAATTAAGTCGGCCATAGATGGTTTAAATCGCGGCTGCTTCAGCAGGAACTGGCCGAGATTCGAACCATGTATGGGCAGGCTGATTGTACGCAAGTTGATCGATCAATCAGCTTGGATACAACCAGCCTGTCGGATTTTATCATGCGATTATTGTTAGGAGCTATTATAGTCGCTAGCAGTAATTACAGTTTTCTCCCAGCGGGGACGGCTCCCCCTGCCAGGAGAACACAATGGCTCCGCAGGAGGGGTTCCCCATCAACATTGACTGTGTTGATGGGGGAATCAAGTGATTTTTGTTTTTTGCAACCTTCCGATTTCCCTATCTTCAGATAGGGAAATCTTAATGGTAAACAACAAAAACATAAACAAGAGGGCACAGAGGCCTAGCACATTACTTAATGTAAATTTTATTAAATATAAAAACCAATGCCAAATACATATTCACAAAATGCAACAAGCAGTATACAAGGAACCCAAGTGGCAGGGTGGTCGGGCTGAAGGTAGGTATCACCAAGATCCAGGCATCACCCAGACTTGCATGCTAATTCATTTAACTAGATGAACCCTCTTCTTCAGAGACCTCAATTTTACATAGCCCATTGTCCATGCTCATTTGCTAGGAAAGCTAGGTAGCATGTGCATGTGTGTTGTATGTATATCTGTAATACTTTGTATGTATTCTATTGTTTGCCTACAGTTGTATGTAGTTTGTATTTACATCATTCTTGTTTAGTAAAGCACATTAATACACTACAGTGGTTCATGCTTTCTTACTTTTACTGCAAAGTGACCTTAAAAGATACAAAGCAAATAAAACACCCTAAGTAAAGAATAGTAGGTCCCTTACCATGAGGAGAAGTAGTTAACATTTATAGTTAAAAAAGGAAATAGTTAAGTGCAGTCAAAAACAGAGGTGTGCATTAAGTGGGTTATACTGAGGCTAGATTGTGGTTCAGCATACACATAAAAAATGGCTTAGTATAAGATGAATTAGAGAAAATAAGTGAAAAAAAATGTCAGAATTGGTATTTGAACAAAAAAAGACATATAAATAAGTATAATAATAATAATCATAATATATCATATAAAATAACACATTGTTTATTTAGCAGTGGGTGGCGTTTGAAGAACTAAGAACCCTTTTGTGATCTTTCTTCTGCATTGTCCAATTTGAGATTTGATTTTTTTAGTGGTCCATCCTATATATTTGCAGTTGAGCTGCATTTTTACTTCCCCTCAACCGCTCTCCCTTAAAGTGTAGCTCCACTTTTGTTGAGAAAAAAAAACAAAAACACTCCCCTCTGGGTGATCTATGTTCATTGCAAGGATTTTTAACAAACTTTGTTGCTGATTCCTACCTTTTTTTTATTCTGAAGAAATCCCTGTTTGTTCCTCTGTGCTGAATGAGTCTAAAAGGAGAGGTTTCATAATTTTCAACCAGCTGCTGCAGCTGTAGAGCTCTAATGAGGAAAACTGCAGGGCCTGCATCCCTGTAGAAGTGATTTCCTATTGGAAGTATCTCACCAAAAATGCTAATTTTGTTGCAGGGGATGCCTGAAATCTGACTTATATCTTAAGGCAGACTTCTGGGAAAATCAGTAAGCCAGTTACACAAGCAGGAAATTATGTTTCTAGGTGGTGTTCTGTACACATTCTGTGTACGGAAAACCTTAAGGTAGCTATATTGAATTGCTTTTAAAGAAAATTACAGAGCTGCAGATTGAAAAGGAAATGCATTTTTTAATAACATTCAATTACAATATGACTTGTGTCGCAATTGTATATGCTATATCTTTTTTTTTTTATATACTATTTTTTTTCCCATGAAAGTGGAGTTACCCTTTAAGCTGCAAAAGACTGCAGAATGTGTCTCAATTATCCCGCTGTCTATAAATTGAATTGGCTGTGACATTGTGGTGTGGGTATTTATGAGTTAAACCTGTTAGTGAGGAGGCAAGATAACTCCTCCTTCCTACCTGTCAAAGCAGCAACAAGGTACCATGGGATATGCGGTCTTTAGAAATTGAAAGTCAATAGCAGAGGAGAAGCTGCAAAGCATGTAGGGAATCCAGGAAGTTGTGGAAAGAGTTATATTTTAGTTCATTTAGCTTATCAGTACATAAGAATCTACAAGTCATGTCCTTTGTTCCTTATAGATCAAGAGAATGAGTAAGTGAGTCCCAGTCTGTATATACATAAAGGCCTGGGTTTGCTAATATAAATAGGTGGAGCTCCAATGTAGCAATAATCTGGAAGGGAGCTTGGTTTTTCTATATGTTTACAATGGAGTCACCCTACTACAACTACAACTAGAAAGAGGCTTGGCCAGGCTTCTCAAGTGCTTTACTATTATAGCCATTCTAAAGCAATAATGAGGCTTGTATATCTCCTCTCCACCAATTAATAAGATCTGGATAAACCAGATAGTGGCTTAATTCAGGTCTCTTGGAAGTTTAAGCAAGGCCAATTGGCCATTTTGGGAATCTAAAATAAGGCTTGGGTTGCCCTATTCAGCAACGGAACCTCTCCTCACTAATGTAATAAATATCAGCGTGGTGACTGGTTCATTCCCCCGGATGATGTCGGATCTGATGAAATGTGTAGGGTGGAGCCTGCTTGCCTGTCATGCGGTCACTTTGACTTCTGAATCCCTGATTTGCACTACACAAATAAGCAGTTCAGACTTTTTTCTTACTTTCATTTGATGAATGCTTGTTTCAGGTCAGTGACTCAAGTACTGAAAACAACAAATTTTTAAGAAGAGCCATCTAAAGACTATGGGTTGCTGGTATTACAGTGGTTTTTAGCGAACCATCGCCTTTTATTGTTAGCATTTTATATTTGTGAAAGTAAGATCAATATAAAGAATGACCTTGGATGAACAAGACAATGACACTTCCCACTTATTATGTCAAACACAGATTTACATCTTGATGAATGAGTTTCATATCCTGGTAATTCACCAAAGCAACCTCCCTGAAACCCACTTTGCAATCTCTCTATTAAATCGTTCCTCTCTTCCCTATAAAACCAACTTTGCTAACTATGTTATTTGACCTGGAAAGCCCTTTTTTCTGTAACAGAGACTGGACACATCTTGGTGCTGGTAGGGAAAATTAATCTATAAAACAATCTGATTGTAGAGCGGTCCTGACATTAGAGGCACATTGGCTCATATCTGTGTGCATTAGGGATGAGCCGAACACCCCCCAGTTCAGTTCGCAGCAGAACATGCGAACAGGCAAAAAATTTGTTCAAACACGCAAACACCATTTAAGTCTATGGGACATGAACATGAATAATCAAAAGTGCTAATTTTAAAGGCTTATATGCAAGTTATTGTCATAAAAAGTGTTTGGGGACCAAGGTCCTGCCCCAGGGGACATGTATCAATGCAAAAAAAAGTTTTAAAAACGTCCGTTTTTTTCGGGAGCAGTGATTTTAATAATGCTTAAAGTGAAACAATAAAAGTGAAATATTCCTTTAAATTTCGTACCTGGGGGGTGTCTATAGTATGCCTGTAAAGTGGCGCATGTTTCCCGTGTTTAGAGCAGTGTGAGAGCAAAATTACATTTCTAATGGAAAAAAGTCATTTAAACCTACTTGCGGCTATAATGAATTGTCGAGTCTTGGCAATACACATTTGAAAAAAATGGCATGGGATTCCCCCACAGTCCATTACCAGGCCCTTTGGGTCTGGTATGAATATTAAGGGGAACCCCGAACCAAAATTTTAAAAAAAAAATTTGCGTGGGGGTCCCCCCAAATTCCACACCAGGCTGTTCAGTTCTGGTATGAATATTAAGGGGAATCCCGCACCAACATTTTCAAAAAAATGTTGTGGGGGTCCCCCTCAAAATCTATACCAGACCTGATTTTAAGGGGAAACCCGCACCAAAATAAAAAAAATGGCGTGGGGGTCCTACCAAAAATCCATACCAGACCCTTATCCGAGCATGCAACCTGGCAGGCCGCAGGAAAAGAGGGGGGACGAGAGAGCGCCCCCCTTCTCCTAAACCGTACCAGGCCACATGCCCTCAACATGGGGAGGGTGCTTTGGGGTAGCCCCCAAAGCACCTTGTCCCCATGTGGATGGGGATAAGGGCCTCTTCCTCACAACCGTTGCCCGGTGGTTGTGGGGGTCTGTGGGCGGGGGGCTTATCGGAATCTGGAAGCCTCCTTTAACAAGGAACCCCCAGATCCCGGCCTCCCCCCCGTGTGAAATGGTAATGTACCCCTACCATTTCACAAAAAGGTGGTAAAAATGACATGACACGGCTTGGGGACAAGTCCTTTATTAAAAAATAAAAAAATAAAACTGTCCCACAAAGTCTTCTTCTTCTTCTCTTGCTCCGCCGACAGACCGAAAAAGAAAAAAAAAACCAGCACGCCGCCAGCAATCCGCCTCCATTGGAGGCACCCGCTGTAGTGACCGCCACCCGGACCGCCCCCCAGACTCACGGGGACATCCCTATGGCTTCCCCGTAGCATCAGAGGGGGGCGGGTCACCTGGCTGATGCTACAGGGAAGTCATAGCGATGTCCCTATGCGTCAGAGGGGGGCGGGGTCAGCCGGCGAAGTCACCGTGTGGCCCCGTCCTCAGTTGTAAAAGAACCTGTGAGGACACATCATACAGTGGGTGCTTCCCATGGAGGCGGGTCGGTGCAGCTTTTTTTTTTTTCTTCTTTTCCGGTTTGTCGGCGGAGCAAGAGAAGAAGACTTTGTGGGACATTTTTATTTTTTAATAAAGGACTTGTCCCCAAGCCATGTCATGTCATTTTTACCATTTTGACACTTTTTTTGTGAAATGGTAGGGGTACATTTACTGTATACCCCGTTACCATTTCACACAGGGGGGAGGCCGGGATCTGGGGGTTTCCTTGTTGAAGGAGGCTTCCAGATTCCGATAAGCCCCCCGCCCGCATACCCCCACAACCACTGGGCAAGGGTTGTGGGGATGAGGCCCTTGTCCCCATCAACATGGGGACAAGGTGCTTTGGGGGCTACCCCAAAGCACCCTCCCCATGTTGAGGGCATGTGGCCTGGTACGGTTCAGGAAGGGGGGTGCCCTCTCGTCCCCCCCTCTTTTCCTGCGGCCTGCCAGCTTGCATGCTCAGATAAGAGTCTGGTATGGATTTTTAGGGGGACCCACATGCCATTTTTTTTAAATTCTGGCACAGGTTCCTCTTAAAATCCCATGCCTGTTTTTTCAATGACTTATCTGTATTGCCGAGTCCCAAAAATTCATTATAGGCGCGAGTAGTTTTAAATTACTTTTTTTTCCTTTAGAAATGTAATTTTGTGCAGGGACTGTTCTAAACACGGGAAACATGCGCTACTTTACAGGCATACTATAGACACCCCCATGTATGAAATTTAAAGGAATATTTCACTTTTATTGTTTCACTTTAAGCATTATTAAAATCACCGCTCCTGAAAAAATGCCAGTTTTTAAAACTTTTTTTGCATTGATACATGTCCCCTGGGGCAGGACCCAGGTCCCCAAACACTTTTTATGACAATAACTTGCATATAAGCCTTTAAAATTAGCACTTTTGATTTCTCCTCACAGCCCATAGTGGCAGCAGTGGGTGCCATCGCATCCTGCTGCTGTCAATCAAATCCTGTGAGGAGGGAGTGGGCGGCGGGACTGAGCCAAGCTTTGTGTGTCTATGGATGCACACAGCCAAGCCCAGGAGGAAGCCCAGAGGTGCGCCGCCATAGGAAGCAGCTTTCTATGGGGACACACATGGAAGAGGAGGAGCCAAGAGTGCTGGGGGGGGGGGGCTCCAGAAGAGGAGGTTTGGGGCCACTCTGTGTAATACCATTGCACAGACCAGGCAAGTATAAGATGTTTATTTAAAAAAATAATATTAACATATAAATATTTATGTGTATTGAAAAATATATATGCCTATCGTTTACAACCACTTTAAGCAGATGTGTGTAATTCATGACAGTTCTAAGTAATATAAGTTATGCTTCCCTTTAGCTTTCCCCGTGATGTCAGAGGGGGGCGGGGTCACTCGGTTACGTAACGGGTGACCCCGCCCCCTCTGACACCACGGGGAAAAACATAGGAAAGCCCCCGTGAAGTCCCCGTGCGTCAGAGGGGGCGAGGACACTGGGTGGCCCTGCCCTCAGTTATATAGAACTGTCAGAAGAAGAGAAGCATCACACTGCGGGAACCTCCCATGGATGCGGATCATCCGAAGAACGAAGCGGGGAAGAAGAAGCCGGAGGAAGATGCAGATGAGAAGACTGAAGGAAGAAGCAGAGGATCAGAGGAAGAAGCGGGGGAAGAAAAAGATGGAGGAAGAAAATCGAATGAAGACCAGAAGGAGATGGAAGAAGAAGCGGGGAAAGAAGAAGTCATTAATAAAGGAATTGTCAAAAACCTTCTCTTGTCTTTTTTAACATTTTTGACACTTTTTTTGTGAAATGGTAGGGGTACATTTGTACCCCATTACCATTTCTCACAGGGGGGACCAGGATCTGGGGGTCCCCTTGTTAAAGGGGGCTTCCAGATTCCAATAAGCCCCCCCCGCCCGCATACCCCCACGACCACCGGGCAAGGGTTGTTAGGATGAGGCCCTTGTCCCCATCATCCTCTCCATGTTGAGGGCATGTGGCCTGGTACGGTTCAGGAGGGGGGCTCTGCCAGGTTGCGTGCTCAGATATGGGTGTATGGATTTTTAGGGGAACCCCACGCCATTAAAAAAAAAAAATTGGTGTGGGGTTCCCCTTAATATCCATACCAGACCTGAAGGGCCTGGTATGGAATTTGGGGGGACCCCCACACATTTTTTTTTTTAAATTTTGGTTTGGGGCCGTTTTTTTCAATGACTTTTATGAGTATTGCAGAGACTCCACAATTCATTATAGCTGCCGGCGCTACCGCTAGTACTTTTAAATGACTTTTTTTTCCTTTAGAAATGTCATTTTGCTCTTGGACTGTTGTAAACACAGAAAACATGCTCCACTTTACAGGCATACTAAAGTACTAGTGGTAGCGCCGGCAGCTATAATGAATTGTCGGGTCTCTGCAATACTCATAAAAGTCATTGAGAAACACGGACTGGGGTTCCCCCACAGCGCATTACCACGCCCTTTGGGTGTGGTATGAATATTAAGGGGAACCCTGAACCAAAATTTAAAACAAAAATGCATGGGGGTCCCCTGAAATTCCATACCAGGCCCTTCAGGTCTGGTATGGATATTAAGGGGAACCCCGCACCAAAATTTTTTAAAAAAATGGCGTGGGAGTCTTCCTCAAAATCCATACAGTCTGGTACGGATTTTAAGGGGAACCTCGCCCCAAAATTAGAAAAACAAATGGAGTGGGGGTCCCCCTAAAAATCCATACCAGACCCTTATCCAAGCATGCAACCTGTCAGGCCGCAGGAAAAGAGGATGGACGAGAGAGCGCCCCCCCTCCTGAACCATACCAGGCCATATGACCTCAACATGAGGAGGATGTCCCCGTGTTGATGGGGACAAGGGCCTCATCCCCACAACCCTTGCCCGGTGGTTCTGGGGGTATGCGGGCAGGGGGATTATTGGAATCTGGAAGCCCCCTTTAAGAAGAGGACCCCGAGATCCCCCCCGTGTGAAATGGTAATAGGCAAATGTACCCCTACCATTTCACAAAAATAGTGTCAAAAATGTTAAAAAAGACAAGAGACGGTTTTTGACAATTCTTTTACTAATGTCTTCTTTCCCCGCTTCTTCCATCTTCTTCTGATCTTCCTCCATCTTGTTCTTCCACAGCTTCTTCCTCCGATCCTCTGCTTCTTCCTTCGGTCTGCTCGTCCGCATCTTCCTCCGACTTCTTCTTCCCCGCTTCATTCTCCGGACAATCCGCATCCATGGGAGGTTCCCGCTGTGTGACACTTCTGTTCTTCTGACAGTTCTTATATAACTGAGGGCGGGGCCACCCGTGAACTTCATGGGGACTTCCCTATGGTTTTCCCCGTGGTGTCAGAGGGGGGGGGTCACCCGTTACGTGACAGGGGGGTGTTCAGCCCATCCCTACTAATTGTACATGGTTATTGCCTTAATTAAGAGTAATATCAGGGCATTCAAAATATTAGCTGAAGCGCAAATCTCTTGTTTTTATTCATCTAGAAGAGAATAGAGTTAGATGAGCAGCATAGATATTGTAATTAAAGGTTGGAGCATTATCTCCCCAGAGATGATCCTCCACCAAATCGACAGCATATAATGATCTATAATCCTGAAATATTGGGTTCAGAGTCCATAAACTATTTTTATTCCTGCATTGCCAACTAGTGGCCAAAAAGTACTATGGATTTAATTCTCCTTGGTCCAGCAGTCAGGAACAAGAGCAAAGGATCTCCACCTCCCTGCAGAACTTAGTAACTGACAGGAAATGTAATGAAGTTTTGAGCAACAGTTCAGCTTCCAAAAAAATCCCTACCATCAACAACAGTCTCTTCTTAGAAGATGCAACAACAACAACATAAAAACATACACACAACCAATACTCGCCCATGGGACCTTAAATGAGGCATAATGCAAAAGTCATAACATATCATTTTTGTACAAAAATTTGGCACATAAATGTATAAAGTACACATAAAAAATGTCTGGCATATCAAGCCAATAGGTTACACTTAACAATACATAATGTACATCAAGCTGATATATTTTCAAGTACATGCTTTACATAACCAAGATGATTGCAATATCAGAGAGAAATGCATTTTGTAACTCGACACGTTTCATGAATACTTTCACTTCTTCAGGAGTATATGCCACCAGCAACAGAACAGACAACAACAGAACACTATACTAAAAAACAGATACATAAATTTCATTAAAACACTCCCTAGAACAGTAGGGGGGGTGCCACCACCCTACATATTGATGTTCCTCCAAATGGTGACTGCTGCTCAGTGTCTAACACGGGAGTCGTGGAAGGGGACAAAAACACCTAATGGGAAAACCAATGAGATGGCACAAGAGAGCTTATGGCTGTAATAAAAAAAATACCAAAACATTTTTACATTTGCAGTTTTCATTTTCAATGCCCATTTAGTATACTACCTCCTTAGCATACATATGAAACTTACTTGTAACACATTGGGGGTGATTTACTAAGAAGAAGGCACTGCACCAGTTCATACATTAATTGGTGCGCCGTAAAAGTCATTAATTGAACATGCAAACTGCCGAACATTGAAGCACAAATAACGATAATAAATACCCGTATATGTAAACTGCAACTGGCGCTAGGGTAACTGCGGTTTTCTCATTGCTAATAGCGCACGCCCAATACAATTGGTTTAATTTCATCTCATTGGAAGTGTCATGTTAGGCAATTAGTAGGTGTCTAAATGATGGTCAGCAAGTTTAACACGCCCACACTTGAAGCCCTACCACTGCGCCCCTAGGAAAGATTAGAGATTTGAATAAAGCTGCCACTCTAAATAAATTAAAAATAAAAACTGTATTTTACCCTCTACCTAAAATGTAAAAGTAAATAGTGGCGCTGATATTGAAATATGACAATCAATGCTGTAACATAAACGAACATAAATGAAATAACACCCTGTGACAAGTGAAAGTTACTGTGAACATTAGTGACACAAATTAAAGTCCATAAAATAATCCAAATTTTTACTCCGTGACTTCAAAAATATCTTTCTTTAGCAGTTGTAATATTCCAGATCTTCCACCACACCTCATGTGAAAGTGCCTCCGCTCCCTTTAAGAAACACACTCACTGGCTTTAGGTGCCTTGCACTCTCATACTCAGCATATACACTTTACATGGGGTAAATCATCCCACCGATAGCCAACCGTGCATACGGAAAAAGATCTTTCCACATGAAAATAAAATAAGTGCTCCAATAGTGTGATAACGTTTAAAACAATTTCATGAATAAAAGCAAATCTCCAACTATTGCACTCACAGAGATCCAAATAAAGTAAGCATGAAAACAATCCTCCTGTTATCAGCAAGTGGTGGTATATTGTGGTCACAGCAGACCCACGGAGTACGATCTGTATCTCACCCTCACTGACTCAGACTAGGTGTACTCAGTTAATTAACCCTTTTGATGCTAATCTCATTCCTAATATATCTTTGAAATTATTTTCTTTTTCTTTTTTTACCCAAATCTTTCAATACATTACAAAGAACAGAGAAGTGTTTCTAAACCGAATAAATTAATATTTTCAGATCTTGATCTTTTTTTTTTTTTTAATCAAAACTTTTTTTTATTGACAAAAATAATGGGTAACTGTTTTACAGTAAGGGGACATACATATTTCCCCATTCCGAAATTGTACATATATACATAACTCAGTGACCTAGAATTAGGCACGTATAACCTCGTTTTTTATAGAACTTAAAACTAACACAAACAAAACTAATAAAAAAGTTAAAAAAAATAAGAAGAAATGGGAAAAAAATAGCAAAGATAAGCTAACATAAAATAAAATAATATAAAATATTGTAAGGCATAGGTTCATTCCTCTAGGCTTATCTATGGGCCTTATTACCATATGAGTTACCTTCTACACAGCATATGCATTACAGGAGAGGCCTCAGGCTCAAGAGTAATGCCTATTTACAGTAGTAGAGTCTTTACATCTGCAGCAGTCTATCCATTATTAATTGGGGGGAGCAAGGTTGGGGTCATCCAGCCAATTTTTCCATATAAGGTCAGTTTTTTTGGAGCCTTCCGATGTCGATATGCCAACTGCTCTCTAATAAGGAGTGAGTTGACATATGCTATCCACTGAGCCTTTGTAAGCACGTTATTTGCGAGCCAATAATGTGCAATGAGTTTTCTAGCCAAGTATAACAGTCTAGTTACCATTATATAAACACCTTTTGGATACATTTCAGCATCAACCGAGCCCAGGAGACAAATCAAAGGTGTACATGAAATGGGTGTCTGTGCTATAGCGGATACAGTCTGTGTGACCTCTGTTCAATATCTAGCACGTTTCGGACAGTGCCATATCATGTGTATAAAGTCTCCCCTGTGTGTTGCACATTTAGGGCATAAAGGGGAGTCTCTTCTGCCCCATTCAAATAGTTGTACGGGTGTACGATATGACCTGTGAAGCATAAACAATTGTGAGAGCCTGTGAGATGCCGCAATTGACACCGCCGGGATCGACTCCAAGGCCATGTTCCACTGGTCATCATCTAAGTCACCCACATCCGTAGACCAATGTGTTCTGCATTTAAGTGTGGTCGGATTTTGGATTGTGGCCACCAAGGTGGCATAGGCCATGGATATCAACCCCTTGGGGCTGTCAGCTTGTAGGACCTCCTGTATCAGATAAGAACTAGTGAGAGTTAGGCTGATTGTTCATGTTTGGGTCTGCAATGCATGCCTGAGCTGGAGGTATTGATAGAATTGGTTCCGAGTTAGAGAGAATTCCCTACATAGGTGTAAAGAACCATATCCATATTTTTGACCAAGAGACAAATCCCTGTAATTTGATTATTATTAGGGTAGTTGGGGTTATTCCAAATGGGAGTAAACTCCATTGGACCATCTATGGTTAGTGCTTTTTTGACTGCCTTCCAAACCTTCTGGATTAGTATTGCTGTTGGAGAGGACGAGGGGATACCCCATAGACCCATCTCCAGATGAGAGCCAACTGTTAATATGGGGTTGGTGCGAGTCACCAACTGTATAATGGGGTCGTCTGACTCATGTAAATCCCAGCCTGCAAGTTGTTGCAGCTGTGATGCTAAGAAATACATCTTGGAGTGTGGCACTGCCAGGCCCCCCCCGTCCTTCCCAAATTGTAGTGTTGCTAGGCTAATACAGCTCTACCTTTTTTCCAAATAAGGTCGCGAAATTGGGTGTCAATCTTCTTAAACCATTTGTTGGGAATCCACATATGTGACTTGTGGAAGATATATAAAAGTTGCGGGGCCCAGACCATTTTGATCAAATTCACCCTCCCTACTACCGACTGTGGAAGCTTGCACCACCCCTGGGATTTTACACGTCGTCTTTCCAGTAGGGGTGCCAGATTCAGTTTCAAGTATTCAATAAGGTATATGATATCACTACTCCCAGATATCTAAAAGTGTTAACAATAGCTATATGAGACGCCTCTGGGGGGGAGATATGACACCAATGGGTCTAAGGGCATAAGTACAGATTTGGACCAATTAATAGCGAATCCGGAAAATCCACCAAATTTAGTAATGGTTGCCATCAGCCTCCGCAACGAGTCCCCTGAATCTGTGAGATAAAGTAGGGCATCGTCGGCATACAGAGATAACTTATCCTCCAGCCGACCCCTGCGGAATCCCACAATATTTCCATCATTGCGGATTAGCATTGCGAGTGGCTCTACTGCTAACACAAATAGTAAAGGGGACAGCGGGCAGCCCTGATGAGTACCCTAGTGTAAGTGGAGGGGCTGGGAGAGGGAGCCGTTGATTCGCACCCTGGCCCGGGGTTCAGAATAGAGTACCTTCATCCAGTTGATAAAAGTTTGTCCCAGGCCAAAGCCAGCCAGGACTTCCCAGGGATAGGGCCACACAACACTGTCAAAAGCCTTGGCGGCATCCAAGGACAGAATGACCCTACATCTGGGATTATCCACTGGAGTTTGAATATTTTAAAAAAGGCATCGGATGTTATCCGCCGTGGACTTTGTCGGAATAAATCCGGACTGGTCACGATGTACCAGCCTCCCAACAATACCTGCAAGCCTGTTGGCAAGGACCCGCGCCAGCAACTTGACATCAATATTTAGCAGTGATATAGGACGGTATGAATCTGGTATCTGTCTATCCTGGCCCGGCTTGGGGAGGACCACTATAATAGCCTCCCTCATTGAGTCAGGCAGATGTCCCGTCTTAGCCGCCTCTTGTAGGGCCCGCAATAGCGGGGGCAGGAGGGTAGACCCATACCTGATGTACACCTCGGCAGGCAGCCCATCCGATCCAGGAGATTTATGGTTTGGTGCATCTGCTAGTGCCTCAGCTAGTTCTTCTATCGTGATCGGGGAATCTAATGTTTCTTTTTCAGCTGCCGTCACCTGGGGAAAGGAACAGTTCCCCAGAAATAGGGCCAGGTCAGACGGGGTATTGTTAGTTTTAGAGGTATATAAATCTGCATAAAATTGCTGAAACGTATCCAAAATGTCAACAGTAGAAGTGCTAATCTCTCCATTAGGATTTTTGATTTCTGTAATGGAGGTAGACTCCTGCTGCGCCTTAGCAACCATAGCCAGTAAGTGACCTGTATTCTCTCCCTCCTCAAAATAATTCTGTTGCAAGAAATATCTTTTTCTTTCAGCTGCTGATAAAACCACCTTGTTATATAGTGATTGGGCCTCTTTCCAGTTATTTTGGTTAGTTGGAGTGGGATCCATCACTAGAGCCATCTCTCTATTCTGTAACTCAAGGCGGACCGTGTCCTCCCATTCTCTAGATCTTTTCTTTATTCCAGATATTTCCCGTATGAGGAGACCCTGCAGGAAAGCTTTTAAAGCATCCCATACTACCGCCCCATTAGCAGAGTGTTTATTGAATATCAAAAATTCCTTCAGCTCACCAGGGATGGGATCTGGGGTAGGGAATAAAGTTAACCAAAACGGATTGACTCTCCACAACGGTCTGACAGATGGAGCTGCCGTGTCCACCCACACCCAAAATGGAGAATGATCCGAGAGGAGACGGGGTTCGTAGGCTGCATCTAAAACATGTGGGAGCAGCATATCATTACCTATACCCATATCTATTCTAGAGAGGCCTCCGTGAGATGTAGAATGACAGGAATAGCATTGCACATCCCTGTTGCGCTCTCTCCAGACGTCCCTTAAACCCATCTCAGTTATTAAAGCTGCAAAGGGGAATGCCCGGGGTGTCACCCCTCCGACACTGGGACGCATGGACAGCCTGTCCAGCTGTGGGTCAATAACATTATTGAAATCCCCCAGAGCTAGAACAGGGATGCCCAGGTGTAGCGCCATAAATTGCGCTAATTTCTTTAGGGGGTCTGAATTAAACGGTGGAGGTATGTACATTGCTGCAACAATACATTTAAAGCCCCCTAGGTTGCACAACAGGAACACAAATTTACCCTCTCTGTCAATCTGCTTCTCCACACAGTAAAAAGAAGTAGTATTATTAATCAGCACACTCACTCCCCCAGAGAAAGAGGAGTACGTAGAGTGGAATTGTACCAGAAATTTACGAGTTTTAAGCAGGCGGACAGAGTCAGTTTGTAAATGTGTCTCCTGGAGACACACGACATGTGGTTTCATTCTATTTAAATAGTGAAACATTGCTCCGCCTCCTCTCTTTGTCCCATCACCCAAGCCCCTCACATTCCATGAAAGGAGAAGTACACCCTTACCAGTATTGGTAGACATAGTACATAAAGATAAAATATGTAGATGCATTATTGGCTTGTCCTCTATATTGCAAGACTAGGCCCATAAGGTAGCATTTTATTAGAAACTGCATTGTTAACACATATTTGGAGCTCCCCCTAGTGTTAAGTTGAAAAATAGGCAGCTGTGGATTTACCCCATTCAGACTCAATTGTAAAAGAAAATGGAGATAAGCAAAAAAAGAAAAAAAAAAGAATACTGCTGCAATATAAGTTGTAAAAAAATCAAAATCAAAATAGAACCAAAACCATAGTTCCGGGTCAACAGGACCCAAATAATCATAGTGTACCCCTCATTGGGAGGGGGGGGTACATCCGCTCAGGACCAGTTTTCTGGGGGGAGGGGGGGGGGGGGGCGATAACGTAGCCCAAAAGGAAAGTAGGTCAGACGATTGTCAGACTTGAAACCTTAGTGTATGTCCCAGAACGTAGTGAGTTAGTCATGCATTGTGGAGTGGGACCAATAGATCGTAAGATCAAACAAAAGTAACCTGCCCCACCACACAGCTCATCTCTCGTGCTTTGCACCAATGAAAAGAATTCCGTTTGTTTTCAACCTAAAGGCTGGCGTCGCTACAGATTCTGTTCCTCTCTGTCAAGCCAGTGCATGACAGATGTAGGATTGTCAAAAAATGCAACGATCCATTTGCGATTACCTTCAATTTTGCCGGATATAACATAAAATACTGAACATTCACTGCCCTCATACGTTTCTTGATATCCAGGAATTTCGCTCTTTGCCTTTGTACTTTTGCCGAGAAGTCAGGGAACAGCAATATTTTTGCATTATCCACTTTGAGGGACGGAGCAACTCTGGCTATGGACAATATTGTGTCACTGTCTCTGTAATTAAGTAGACGAAACAGGAATGGTCTCGGGGATGCACCTTGTGGTGATGGGCACGCTGGGACCCTGTGGACTCTCTCAACTGCGAACATGGGAGAAAATGCTTCCTTACCAAACATGTCAGCTAACCACGCTTCGATAAACGCCACGGGATTCTTGCCCTCCCCCTTTTTCGGTATACCCACAGCGCGTAGGTTGTTTCTGCTCAGGCGGTTTTCCATGTCCCCCAGCCTAGATGTGTTGGCGGCCACCATGGAATGAGTGTATTTCACATCCCTCTGCAATGGCTGCCAGTCATCCTCCATTGTGCTAATGTGCCCCTCCACTGCAGATGTGCGTTCGCGTAGCTTTTGCATATCCTGACGCACAAATGATATTTTCATGCTTTTTACTCCCCCTGCAAGATTAGTGATAGAGGAGTTACAGGTGGTAACAGCAGCCAGTATGTCCCTGAGTGTTGGCTCTGGGTCAGTGTTATCATTGCCCTGCATGCTGAGCGCCGCCATATTGGATAACTGTGTGGGACTGAGAGACAGGGATGGCAGAGCAGGTGGATGATCCGGGATAGGAGGGATCTCATCCAGATCTCTGCTGTCCTCCTCCGGATCATGAGCGCTAGGCCCTGGGGTGGATGGGGTGTCTTTCCTCCTATTGCCGAACAGGCGCTGGGCTGCTTCCTTGGCGGAGCGGGGAGGGAGGCCGCCATCTTGGGCCTGGATGTCCGGCGGGAATCGGGAGCCTTGTCCGCGCCTGGACATTATAAAACACACAAATGGTACTCGCCTTGTGTTCAGGGGAGTCCGCGGAGTGCAACGGTGTCCGTCCCGAGGCTGTAGGTTGCAGGATGGTGGTGCTATAGCTCGAATTCCTCAGGATATTCAGTGGAGCTGACCGCTGCACGTCTTCCTACATGCCTCGTTCGGTCACGCCCCCCAGATCTTGATCTTTAAAGGTGACCATACACTGCAATCAGTTAGATCTTAAATAAATTAGATTTAGTGCAAGAGCCTGTTTTATTTCCTATATTTTGAATTAATTGTTCAAGTGCGTCTTCCTATTACCTATTTTGCCTAAATATCGAGTTGTACAGAGATTGGCCAATCAGATTGCATAGTGCATAACCATTTTAAGTGCCAAATTTGGAATGTAGATGTGCCATGACCCACTTGTATTTTCCTAATGATATTTCTTGGGCGTTATACAAGGCACATGAGAAACCACCTTTTTTCAAGACATGCTAGAGTGATCAGGAATCTTTAAACTACAGCTCTCCAGCTGTAGTGGAACTATTCATCCCATGAGGCATTGTAAAATTCTGACATTCACAGACATGACTAGGCATGATGGGAATTGTACTGGAGGGCCGTAGTTTGAAGACCCCTGTGCTAGACCATGATTATGCCTCCAGAATTGGGAGTGTGGCATCTACCAAACTTATCTCTGCTGGTGGATACAAGAACTTACATCTATAGATATATCTATATATGTATAGATATATCTATGAATACACACACACTGAAGCAGAAAGCAATATACATTGGTGAATCTGTGCACAGGAAGTAGGTGTGTTTTGAGGCCAAATCATTTAGACATACACACGACCCACACAAACACCACCCCATGTAAAAACAAATCAAAAATTATCTTAATTTGCAAATAAGGATCATCTGTTCCTCAGAGAACAGTGAGCAGGGCATGGTGGTAGGAAGAAATTAGCAGCAGTACAAGCAACTTCCTGTGTGCTGGCCACCGCTTCCAGGCACTAGATATGCGCCACGGGTACATACCTTCACGCACACAGCATTTGCGCATCTCACATACACAGAGGTCATGCATCTAGATGCATTTGCGCATCTAGCTGCAGGAACCCAATTTTTATGGAAATTAATAGTAAAGCAGATGCAGATTCCAGGACTGGACTAACAAATGTTTCTAGTGAAAGGCAACTGGTGTTTTCTATTAAACAAGGTCTAAATGGGCCATTGACATGCATCACAGTTGAACTTAGGAATGTGTCTTTGCAAAGTTAAACTAAATGAAATCCTTTCTTATTTTTGCTTGGGGATAGAGTGCAGAGGGATTAGAAGTCTTGTCAGTTTTTGGGGATGTCTGCACCCCTAATAGGGTGCAGACATCTCCCAAATTTTGCCAGTTTCTCCCTCAAATATATTCACTTCCTGTCACATAGCCAAACAGGAAGTGAGGGTAAAACCCTACCAATGTCTTTCCTTGGGGACACACAGGTCAATCTAAATAGTTTCCTCATTAGGGAAATTGCACTCTAGCATTTTTCTATGTACACCCCAAATTATTAGGTATCTTGGAAAGTAGCCTTTAGACAAATCACACCTTTTTTGTTTTGCCACCAGCCTAGTTAAACTGCAGCTGGGAAATCTGTTTAGGGGGCATGGGGGGGGGTGTAAAATGCATTACTTGGATTGAGCATATGCATCTGAAAGACAAAATATTAACAAAACAATTTTGCTACACATTTTATTGGTCAACAAAACAGGACTTGTAAAAGAGCAAGGAAAGCAAAAAACACATGAATGTTAATTTGAAACACTAACAAAATATGGTTTGGAGGTCTGACCATTTTGCAGAGAGACTTAACAGGAATTAAAAGGATTATGCCCACAAACGGACAGTCTCTTAAGGATTTAAACATTTAGTAGTCACAACAGCTTGAGGAAGATTTTGCAAATAATGCAGCACAGACAATTAAATCACAGTGAAACTAGCAACCTACAAACAACACAGATTGACAATGAAAAATATCCCCCCGCCAAAAATAAAAAATACTTGCTCTAAAATACATCTGTTAAACACGCACGCACGCATGCACGCACACACACACACACACACCAAGCCAGCCCATGAAAGGGGGTGGATGCTTGTGCTTGGGGGCAGGAGGGGCTTGGGCACCCCAAAAGTCAACCACCTTGTTCCCATATTCAGGGGGACAATGGCCTCTTCCACACAACCCTAGGCTGGGGTTGTGGGGGGCTGCAGACAGGGGGCTTTACGGAATGTGGAAAACCCCTTTGAACTAGTGGGTACAAGGTGCTTTGTTGTTGGTATTGGGCTGAACCCAACATGTCCCAAAAGGCAGCCAGCTATTTTGAGTGCATGTAGCCTTGCATGGTTCAGGAGGGGGTTGGGCGATCGCTCTTCTTGCCCCTTTCTTAGCTGGCCCTATTGTATGCTCTGCAAAAGGATGTGGTTTGGATTGGTGAAGGCAGCTCACAGCCTTTGGAGAATAGAGTGGAGTGTGGAGTTCCCCTTTAAAAGCAAAGTTAGACCATGGAAATCCATGGGGTTAGAGGGGGGAGACAAGCGCATTGGAGAATGGAGTGTGGAGTTCCCCTTTAAAAGCAAAAGTTAGCCCATGAAATTCTTAGGGGTTAGAGGGGGAGACAAGAGCATTGGAGAATGGAGTGCGGCGTTCCCCTTTAAAAGCAAAAGTTAGCCCATGGAAATCCAAGGGGTTAGAGGGGGAAGACAAGAGCATTGGGGAATGGAGTGTGGAGTTCCCCTTTAAAAGCAAAAGTTAGCGCATGGAAATTCAAGGGGTTAGAGGGGGTAGACAAGACCATTGGAGAATGAAGTGTGGAGTTCCCCTTTAAAAGCAAAAGTTAGCCCATGTTAATCCAAGGGGTTAGAGGGGGAGACAAGAGCATTGGAGAATGGAGTGTGGAGTTTCCCTTTAAAAGCAAACGCTAACCCAAGGAAATCATATGCATTAGAGGGGGAAGGTTAAATGCCTTTTTAGGAGGAGCTAGAGGAGCGAGAGTCTTTTTACATAAGTATAACAAGGTGCATGTCAAGGTAACATGCTAACATGACCTGTGTGCAAATCTCCTTAAAAAAATACACAAAGGTAAACCAGCGTAAAAAAAAAATGTGTCAAGTTTAGAGGTGCGCCCGTTCAACCCATGCAATTGCATGTATGTTGCTTAACATTTACTAAGACTTTGGCAGTGCAGTGAAAAAATGCATGTGAACAAGCGCAACAACTGTTTGCGCATTGGTTACATTGATCTCACGCAGTTCTAAACGTACTTGCAGGCACAGCAGGCTTTCTCTGAAAAAGTTATTTTCTTATTCTATTTTGGGCATATTTATTACTTGGGCAGTTGTTACTAAACTTCCTCACATCACACCATAATATTGGCACCGCCATCTTCTGTCAATATTGATTTGGAGATGCCGTGTGCCCTGTCCATAGTGGCGCACAGATTGCATTCTCCTGTGCTCCAAGATTGCTATAGTAAATGGAGGATTTGCGCTTTGTTACTGGCGCACCATTTTGTAAATATGAAAATGTGTGTTGCGCCTTACCGTGTGCCTCTACTGATGGCGCACGGCTTTTTAAATCAGCCCCATTGAGATAATGGGGGTTATTTACGAAAAGCAAATCCACTTTGCACTGCAAGTGCTCTTGGAAGTGCAGTCGCTCTAAATCTAAGGGGTAGATCTTTAATGAGTGGAAGCTCTGCTGATTTTATCATCCAATCATGTGCAAGCTAAAATGTGTTTTTTTTATTTTCCTTGCATGACCCCTCGGATCTACAGTGACTTTACTTCCAAGTGCACTTGCAGTGCAAAGTGGATTTTCTATTAGTAAATAACCCCCAATGTCACCTTTGCAAATACTAGGTGACTTTTTGTCTCTGGTGGCAAGTTTCCTGGCTCACACTACACATTTTTATGGGTCTATTTTTGTGTGCAATCAGTACTCATATTGGGATTTCAGACATTGTTTGTCCTGCTATTGCACATTTTTTTACATTATCAGGTTTCATTTTTAATACCCATTTAGTATAGCACCTCCTTAGCATACATACTGTATTAACCTCAATGGTAACACATTTTGACCATTTTCGTGTCTATATTGATAGCTCCTGGATGTACTTAGTACTGGGAGGGGCCAGTTTTTCCTCTGGGGATAAATTGACGGGGCTAATTGAGGGCTTTTCTTTTCCTTTGAGATCATGATCTGTCTGGTTGGAGAATCATCACTCACCTTTGCAGACACTAGGTCATTTTTTGTCTCTGGTGGCAAGTTTCCTGGCTCACACCACACACTTATATGGGTCTATTTTTGTCTTTAATCAGTACTCATATTAGGGTTTCAGACATTGTTTCCCCTGCTATTGCACATTTTTTACATTTTCCGTTTTCATTTTCACCACACATTTAGTATAGCATCTCCTTAGCATAAATATTAACCTCACCTGTAACACGTTGGGATAATTTTCTTATCTATATTGACAATACCTGGAGATACTTAGTACACTTCTAATTTCCCCTTCTTTTTTTTTAGGTTGGTTTTTGGTACTTTGGTATTTTTTTTTTTGCTACAGCCATGAACTCTCTTGTGCCAGCTCATTGGTTTTCCCATTGGGTGTCTTGGCCCCCTTCCACTACTCCTGTGTCAGACACTGAGCAGCGGTCATGATTTGGAAGTGCTATGTTTTATCAAGTTCCAAGCTGGTTTGTAAGTCCCTTTTTAGAACATCAACATGTAGGGTTGTGGCACCCTCCACCTTTCTAGGGATTGCTTTAACTCAATTTATCTATCTGTTTTTTAGTATAGATGTCAGGGATCTACCAGCACCAGACCGGGGCGCTTGCATACGCCTATGCGCCGGCGCGCCCCTGTTCAGACACGGCAGCAAGCTGCTGCTGTTGCTGTGCATCAGCGCGGCGCTCGGGCGCGCGCGGGTGCGCGGCGTGGGTGCGTGCGCGCGTGCGCGCGCACGGGCACGCGCGCGCGGGCGCGCGCACGGGCACGCGCGCGTTCGCGTTAGCGCCGGTTTGGCGCCATTTAGCACATAAAAGTTCTCCTGTTCCATGGGAACATCGCTGCTTCGTCTCAGCTTTGTGATTCTGCTTGAACCTGTATCTGATTGTCTGCTACCTGATTTGACCCGGCTTGTTTGACCATCCGACCTGCTCCAATCCTGACCCGGCTTGCGTGACCATCCTGCTGTCTGTATCTGCTACCGTTGCCGACCTCTGCCTGCTCACTGACTCTGCCTTTGCCTGCTGTGATTACCTGTGCCAGTTACCTGCCGACCCGGACTGTCTGACTCTGCTTGTGCCTGCCGCTCTACTTGCTGTTGCACCTTCAGCTTCAGCTCCTGTGATCCCTCACCTCCAGTGTGTCAAGTCCGCTGCTGTTCCAGTCTCCACTCACCTGCAGTCCTGCCATCCCAGGAGGGATCTCTGCCTCTTCATCAGAGCCTATACTCCAACAGGCACTCCTACCCCACTGCGCTCAGGAGACCACTGTCCCCACTCCAGTGGCTCCTGAACCAGCGTTGTATGAGAGGTCTTCTCCTACAGTCAGGCTCTCCTACCAGGTACCTAACAATAGAGTTCTGTTGTTGGAGGCATCTACTCCTAAAGAAGTGAAAGTATTCACAAAACGCATCGAGTTACAAGTTGAATTCCTCTCCCATTTAGCAATTATCTTGGTTATGTAAAGCATGTACCTGAAAATATACTAGCTTGATGTACATTATATATTGTTACGTGTAACCCATTGGCTTGATATACCAAACATTTTTTATGTGTACTTTATACATTTATTTGTCAAATTCTTGAACAAAAATTATATTTCATGACTTTTGTATTATGCCTCATTTAAAGTCTCATGAGTGAATATTGGTTGTGTGTATGTTGGTGTGGTGTTGGTATGGAGGCATGATACGTTAGGTACCTGGTCACAGTTCTTTTCAACAACATAAAAAAGACTATGTCCAGCTCACCAGTAAAACCATGGATAAGGTTTCTGGATCATCTTGCCATCTGGGCCCCAGATGTTTGCAGCCCACCCTTGATCCCTGCGCCTGGCCCTTTTGATAAGAACTCTCCTGTCCTTGAAAATAGAATGTGTCAGGCTCCATTCATTTTTAATGACCAAGAACCTTTTCCAGAACTTGAGGATTTCTGCAGGGCTCTCTTTTATCATCGCACTATTGCTGGCAACTCATACCCATATATGGTAAACGTTCCGCTCTACCCCCAACTGTGATAAACCAATGTGAAATTTAAATTAGTGAAAATCTATTTCAAAAGTGCATAAAAAACACACAAAATCGTAAATATATGAAACATAAATAATCCTGAGTGCTGCAACTAAAAACCATTGAACATGAGGTTTTGTACAGTATAAAGAAAAAAGTTCAGTGCACTACTCAAATAATAATGTGAAAAAAAATAAAAAAATTATAGTTCATATGGAAAATGATGGTATCATAAACCGGAGGTGTGATTCCTCTTTAAGTCTTCAGTAAATCTTCTATGGATCTTCTAAGACAGTGCAGAAATAGGAAAAGGGGATGCTTACCAGATTTGATGGATCCCCACCACAGAGATCATGCAAGCCTGAACAAACTCCTCTCGGGGTCAGGAACAGCTGGTCTTTGAGTAGAGACAGACTTCCCTCCACGCCTGGTAGTGGAGATTTCAGAGGCGGCAATCAGGAACACTCTCATCAATTAGCTGCTCCAGCAAGACCACTTGTAGCAGGAAATAGTATATTTTAAAAGAAAAAGAGGCGCTTCATTGTGCAGTAGTTTAAAATGCTTTAATCCATTAATGGACAACTGACATCAAAGCATTGGCAGGGTAAAATACCGTAGCAATTAAAAAACACAGCCGAAGCCGATCAGCTGAGAGTGTGGTGACGTCAGGTCCTCTGGCTCCACCCAACGTACGTTTCTCCTAAACAGGCATCGTCTGGGAGAGGAGGCTATGGCCAGACGTCACCCACCACACCTTTAAATACCTCAGTGCATCGTTGACACAGGAAATGGATTTGGGATCACATCCTGCACAGTCCACTATGTGCATGGACATGAAACCAACCATCCTCCTTGTCAGCCAAAAAATTAGTATGTACTAGCTAAAGCACATCACAAATAGTGTATATAATTTCATAAACCATAATATGTTACAGTCCTATTGCTAAAACATAGCGAATATAATAGCGAATAATTTTCCAGTGAAGCATTCACTATAGAATTCGCCCCACTGGAAAACATATCACCATATATAAATCTGACATTTATCATGGAAACAAGCTGATAAAAAATAAATGGGTAAAAATATAAAAATATAAAAATTATTATTTACTTTATTTCAAAACCAACATAACAGGAAAATTATTTATAAATTCCTTAACACATGTCTATGAGCCAAAGTCATCCAAAGGAATTTACTATGAAATAGGGACAACATCTGAATATGTGTTAAAATGAATTGTCCCAAAAATCCAACAATCCCCATGCAACCAAAAATTACTAATATAATTCCTTTGCAAGGAAGGTGGGATGCCGAAACTTCAATTGAAAATATTGTACTGGAGGATATTGGCAGTGTTAGCAGCCCCATTCAGATTGTCCCAAATATTCAACAATCCCCATGCAACCAAAAACTACTAATATAATTCCTTTGTTACAGGAAAGGAAGGAGACAATGGTTCCCTGACATATGATTATGTGCTATAGCCGCTCACAAGGACATGTTATAGGCAAGTGCAGCACACTGACATATGTCCTACCATTTCCGTGCAAGGAAGGTGGGATGCCGAAACTTCAATTAAAAATATTGTACTGGAGGATGGTGGCAGTGTTAGCAGCCCCATTCGGATTGTCCCAAAAATCCAACAATCCCATGCAACCAAAAATTACTAATATAATTCCTTTATTACAGAAAAGGAAGGAGACAATGGTTCCCTGACATATGAATATGTGCTATAGCCGCTCACAAGAACATGTTATAGGCTGGTGCAGCACACAGACATATATCCTACCAATTCCGTTCAAGGAAGGAGGGAAAGCCATAACATCAATTAAAAATATTGTACTTGAGGATAGTGGCACTGTTAGCAGCCCCATTCTGATCTAAGTGAAATCGTACCTCAAAAATGCCTCAAAACAAGGGGACATCTGCTTCCCCCCTTAACTATTATTTATATAGCAGTTTTTGTCCCACCCGATGTTGAGGCCCCAGGGGCTGTAGCACTGCATGTCAAATATCCATCGATTTTCTTTACGCGAGATATGGCGTTTTAAATTATTTCCCCTCCAGTGAGGGGTATATTTCTCGATGGCTATGACTTTTAGGAGGGACGAATCTCGATTATGAACTTGGCGAAAATGCCACGAAACACTATGTCCAATAAATCCTCTCCCGATGTTGGACCAGTGTTCGTCTATTCTGATTCTAAGGGCACGGGTGGTCCTACCGATGTACTGGAACCCACATGGGCAACTAAGCAGGTATATTACCCCTATAGTTCCACATGTGATGAAGTCTTTGATATGGTAGGTCTTAGAAGTAACAAATGATGTAAAAGTAAAACTTTTCAAGTTTGTGACGATCTACAGACCGCGCAGCCTTTGCAAGGAAAAAAGCCTTTCAAATGGCCAAACATTTGTACCTTTGGGGGAGGGTCAATAACACTGGGTGCCAAAAGGTCCTTTAGATTTTGATTTCTTCTGTACAGAACTTTGGGATGATCAGGGAGCTCCGGGCCCAGAACCTTATCGCACTTTAGAACCTGCCAGTGTTTTTGAATTATTTTATTTACCCACCAAAAATGGGAAGAGAGAGTGGTCAAAAAGGACCATTCCAAATCCTTTTTAGTTTGGTCACTATTTTTAATTTTAGGCACCAGCAAGTTGGATCTATCCCTACACGCGACCTCTTGTAAATCTTTATCCAATTGGAGGGGTTCATATCCTTTTTCTACAAAACGTTTTTGAAGAATCTCTGCCTGGATTTCAAAATCTGTAAGATGTGAACAGTTTCGTCTTATAAGTAAAAACTGACTTTTAGGTATGGCTTTAAGCCAATTAGGGTGATGACCACTGTCTATTGGTATATATATCCATTGCGGTCTGTATTTTTGAAAAATGCTTTGGTGAACAAAGACCCTCGTTCTTTAAAGATAACCAGGTCTAGAAAGTTAACCGACGCAGTACTGCATTCATATGTGAATTTGATCCCCCAATCATTGGCATTGAGGAGTGTCATGAATACCTCAAGTGATTTAACATCCCCTTTCCATAGAAAGAAGGCATTGTCTATGTAACGACGCCATAGTAGGAGGCAGGGCTCATTTAAGGAAAAAAGTTGTTCATTTTCCAAAAGGGCCATGAACAGCCCAGCCAGGCTGGGGGCAAATTTGCCCCCCATGGCAACCCCGGTGCTCTGGAGGTAAAACTGGCCCCCATAAAAGAAGTAATTATGCTCCATCACAAACTTAAGCAGTTTTAGAATAAATTCCAACTTAGAGGATTTCAGCGAGAGGTCTTTTTTAAGAAAAAATTCCGCGGCTTTATAATTAATGGGGTATAATAGTGAACAGGGAGGCCACGTCTGCGGTGACCAGCAAAACGTCATCCTCCACTGTGTATTCAGACACTTCCTTTATGATCTGCATAGAGTCCCTTAGAAAGGCCGAGGTTTTGTTCACAACTGGCTGCAAAAAATGATCTACAAATTCTCCTACCCTTGACTTTTAGGGAGTCTATGCCGCTTACTATGGGGCGCCCTGGGGGCTGTATAGGTTTTTTATGAATTTTGGGAATATAATATATTATGGGTGTTCTCAGTGCCAGTGGAATTAAAAATCCACATTCCTTATCATTAATAATCCCCTTCCTATAACCATCCTAGACTATATTTTTGAGGAATTTTTTATATTTGTCTACTGGATCTTTGTTTAGGATAGTGTATGTATTCCTATCTGATAATAGGAGCTCCATCTCCTTCAGGTAATTATCCTTTTTGAGGACAACAATCCCCCCCCCACCCCCCCATCCGCTGGTCGTATAATTAGCTTTTTCCTCTTACACAGGGAAGCAATCCCTTCTTCATTCTTTTTTACACATTCCTTATTAAAATTCACCGGTTGCAAGTCCTGTAAACCAGTTCCTTAAATACAGTAATACTGGGAGCTGGTGTACCAGGAGGGTTGAACAGGGATGCATTCCATAGTCCTGTTCCTCTTACTTGGGGTCCATCTTTTGAAGTATAATTTCTCATAATGGGGTTAGAGAGAAAATACTGTTTTATGTTTAGTTTTCTGGTGTATTTTTGTATGCCCAAAAACATCTGGAATTTATTTAATGACTTCTTGGGGGCATATTTTAAACCTTGATTTAGTGTTAATTTCTCAGATCTAGTTAATTCTTCTCCACTGAGATTGAAAACACCCTCACATTTTATCTCCTCCTTTTTTTGGGGGTAGCTGCGCTTCCCTTCTCGGCATCCTCTCATATGCCCCGTACACACGGTCGGATTTTCCGATGGAAAATGTCCGATCGGAGCGTGTTGTCGGAAATTCCGACCGTGTGTGGGCTCCATCGGACATTTTCCATCGGATTTTCTGACACACAAAGTTGGAGAGCAGGAGATAAAATTTTCCGACAACAAAATCCGTTGTCGGAAATTCTGATCATGTGTACACAAATCCGACGGATAAAGTGCCACGCATGCTCAGAATAAATAAAGAGATGAAAGCTATTGGCCACTGCCCCGTTTATAGTCCCGACGTACGTGTTTTACGTCACCGCGTTTAGAACGATCGGATTTTCCGACAACTTTGTGTGACCGTGTGTATGCAAGACAAGTTTGAGCCAACATCCGTCGGAAAAAATCCTAGGATTTTGTTGTCGGAATGTCCGAACAAAGTCCGACCGTGTGTACGGGGCATTAGTCTTCCTTTTCTGTTTTGGCCCCTTCCTAAAAAATTGTCCGTCTTATTTTGCAGGGGGGCCGCCCCTGGGGGAATATCTTGAATACGTGTCTGTGAATTCCCCAATGGTCTGTGTTAGTATTGGAATATTGTCCTGTGTCTTCTGTGTTTACCCCATATCCCTGTAATGGGCCATATTGGTTCCTAACGGGTATGTCATACCCCCAAGGGGCTTGTCGGGAATATGGGGGGTCATCTCTATATGGGTCCTTTATGGGATTCCGCTGTGATCGGTCATCATAGTATCCCTAATGATCCATATCTGATTGTCTAGCGCGGGGATGTGTGTGTGGGCCAGAATAGTGTGGGTTAGTTGAGGGTATACAACGGTATTTTCTCTCTAACCCCATTATGAGAAATTATACTTCAAAGATGGACCCCAAGTAAGAGGAACAGGACTAAGGAATGCATCCCTGTTCAACTTTCCTGGTAAACCAGATCCCAGTATTATTGTATTTAAGGAACTGGTTTTACAAGACTTGCAACGGGTGAATTTTAAGAAGGAATGTGTAAAAAAGAATGAAGAAGGGATTGCCTCCCTGTGTAAGAGGAAAGAGCTCATTATACGACCAGCGGACAAGGGGTTGAATTGTTGTCCTCAAAAAGGATAATTACCTAAAGGAGATGGAGCTCCTATTATCGGATAGGAATACATTCACTATCCTAAACAAAGATCCAGTAGACAAATATAAAAAATTCCTCAAAAATATACTCTAGGATGGTCATAGGAAGGGGATTATTAATGATAAGGGATGTGAATTTCTAATTCCATTGGCACCGAGAACACCCATAATATATTATATTCCCAAAATTCATAAAAACCCTATACAGCCCCCAGGGCACCCCATAGTAAGCGGCATAGACTCCCTGACATCAAGGGTAGGAAAATTTGTAGATCATTTTTTGCAGCCAGTTGTGAACAAAACCTCGGCCTTTCTGAGGGACTCTATGCAGATCATAAAGGAAGTGTCTGAATAAACAGTGGAGGATGACGTTTTGCTGGTCACCGCAGACGTGGCCTCCCTGTTCACTATTATACCCCATGAACTTGGCTATAAAGCCGCAGAATTTTTTCTTAAAAAAGACCTCTCGCTGAAATCCTCTAAGTTGGAATTTATTCTAAAACTGCTTAAGTTTGTGATGGAGCATAATTACTTCTTTTATGGGGGCCAGTTTTACCTCCAGAGCACCGGGGTAGCCATGGGGGCCAAATTTGCCCTCAGCCTGACTGGGCTGCTCATGGCCCTTTGGGAAAATTATCAACTTTTTTCCTTAAATGAGCCCCGCCTCCTACTAGGGTGTCGTTACATAGACGACGCCTTCTTTCTATGGAAAGGGGATGATAAATCACTCGAGGTATTCATGACACTCCTCAATGCCAATGATTGGATCAAATTCACATATGAATGCAGTACTACGTCAGTTAACTTTCTAGACCTGGTTATCTCTAAAGAACGAGGGTCTTTGTTGACCAAAACATTTTTCAAAAATACAGACCGCAATGGATATATACCAATAGACAGTGGTCATCACCCTAATTGGCTTAAAGCCATACCTAAAAGTCAGTTTTTACATATAAGACGAAACTGTTCACATCTTACAGATTTTAAAACCCAGGAAGAAATTCTTAAAAAACATTTTGTAGAAAAAGTATATGAACCCCTCCAATTGGATAAAGATTTACAAGAGGTCGCGTGTAGGGATAGATCCAACTTGCTGGTGCCTAAAATTAAAAATAGTGACCAAACCAAAAAGGATTTGGAATGGTCCTTTTTGACCACTTTCTCTTCCCATTTTTGGTGGGTAAAAAAAGTAATTCAAAAACACTGGCAGGTTCTAAAGTGCGATAAGGTTCTGGGCCCGGTGCTCCTTGATCATCCCAAAGTTCTGTACAGAAGAAATCAAAATCTAAAGGACCTTTTGGCACCCAGTGTTATTGACCCTCCCCCAAAGGTACAAATGTTTGGCCACTTGAAAGGCTTTTTTCCTTGCAAAGGCTGCGCGGTCTGTAGATCATCACAAACCTTGAAAAGTTTTACTTTAACATCATTTGTTACTTCTAAGACCTACCATATCAAGGACTTCATCACATGTGGAACTATAGGGGTAATATACCTCCTTAGTTGCCCATGTGGGTTCCAGTACATCGGTAGGACCACCCGTGCCCTTAGAATCAGAATAGACGAAACACTTGTCCAACATCAGGAGAGGATTTATTGGACATAGTGTTTCATGGCATTTTCGCCAAGTTCATAATCAAGATCCGTCCCTCCTAAAAGTCATAGCCATCGAGAAATATATCCCTCACTGGAGGGGAAATAATTTAAAACGCCATATCTCGTGTAGAGAAACTTGATGGATATTTGACATGCAGTGCTACAGCCCCTGGGGCCTCAACATCGAGTGGGACATAAACTTCTATATAAATAATAGTTAAGGGGGGAAGCAGATGTCCCCTTGTTTTGAGGCATTTTTGAGGTACGATTTCACATAGATCTGAATGGGGCTGCTAACACTGCCACTATCCTCCAGTACAATATTTTTAATTGAAGTTTCGGCATCCTACCTTCCTTGCACAGAATTGGTAGGATATATGCCTGTGTGCTGCACCTGCCTATAACATGTTCTTGTGAGCGGCTATAGCACATAATCATATGTCAGGGAACCATTGTCTCCTTCCTTTTCTGTAATAAAGGAATTATATTAGTAGTTTTTGGTTGCATGGGGATTGTTGGATTTTTGGGACAATCCGAATGGGGCTGCTAACACTGCCACTATCCTCCAAGTACAATATTTTTAATTTAAGTTTTGGCATCCCACCTTCCTTGCACGGAATTGGTAGGACATATGTCAGTGTGCTGCACTTGCCTATAACATGTCCTTGTGAGCGGCTATAGCACATAATCATGTGTCAGGGAACCATTGTCTCCTTCCTTTCCTGTAACAAAGGAATTATATTAGTAATTTTTGGTTGCATGGGGATTGTTGGATTTTTGGGACATTTCATTTTAACACATATTCAGATGTTGTCCCTATTTCATAGTAAATTCCTTTGGATGACTTTGGCTCATAGACATGTGTTAAGGAATTTATAAATAATTTTCCTGTTATGTTGGATTTGGAATAAAGTAAATAATAATTTTTATATTTTTATATTTTTACCCATTTATTTTTTATCAGCTTGTTTCCATGACAAATGTCAGATTTATATATGGTGATATATTTTCCAGTGGGGCAAATTCTATAGTGAATGCTTCACTGGAAAATGCTATATTCGCTATGTTTTAGCAATAGGACCCTGAATATATCGCTTTGGTTGTAACATATTATGGTTTATGAATTTATATACACTATTTGTGATGTGCTTTAGCTAGTACATACTAATTTTTTGGCTGACAAGGAGGATGGTTGGTTTCATGTCCATGCACATAGTGGGCTGTGCAGGATGTGATCCCAAATCCATTTCCTGTGTCAACGATGCACCAAGGTATTTAAAGGTGTGGTGGGTGACGTCTGGCCATAGCCTCCTCTTCCATTCGATGCCTGTTTAGGAGAAACGTACGTTGGGTGGAGCCAGAAGACCTGACGTCACCACACTCTCAGCTGATCGGCTTCGGCGTCGGCTGTGTTTTTTAATTGCTACTGTGTTTTACCCTGCCAATGCTTTGATGTCAGTTGTCCATTCATGGATTAAAGCATTTTAAACTACTGCACAATGAAAAGCCTCTTTTTCTTTTAAAATATACTATTTCCTGCTACGAGTGGTCTTGCTGGAGCAGCTAATTGATGAGAGTGTTCCTGATTGCCGCCTCTGAAATTTCAACTACCAGGCGTGGAGGGAAGTCTGTCTCTACTCAAAGACCAGCTGTTCCTGACCCCAAGAGGAGTTTGTTCAGGCTTGCATGATCTCTGTGGTGGGGATCCATCAAATCTGGTAAGCAGCCCCCTTTTCCTATTTCTGCACTGTCTTAGAAGATCCATAGAAGATTTACTGAAGACTTAAAGAGGAATCACACCTCCGGTTTATGATACCATCATTTTCCATATGAACTATAATTTTTTCATTTTTTTTCACATTATTATTTGAGTAGCGCACTAAACTCATACCCATACTCAAGAGCAACTTTCTTTTGTACTATTTGTTGCAGTTGTGACAAGCGGGGTAACTCGGTTATATTACTCCTCCCTGGAAGGACACAAGGGTCAGTTGACTTCTTGATGAGCTCCTTGTAGGCTAAACCCTGAGCAGCCACCCATGTCTGAAGCACTAAGAGGGCAAATTGATTCTTCACTCAATATAAGACTTCTTTAGGCATATCCTCTGTGCGCTCATCAATAACTGCTTGGTGGATTGTTTCTGTTCTGCCTCATTAGGATCACTGGTACTCTCACACTCCCTGTCACGTACCTTTTGGCAGAGCCTAATGTGCAGAAGTCGACCTCTCATACAGCCCTGGCTCAAAGGCCACTGGTGACAGTGGCCACGAGAGCACACTGAGGTAAGAGTGCCTGTAAGATCTTTCGTTGGTTGCAGAGATGTGTGGCAGGTTAATCACCTGAGTTGGACTAGATATATGAAGCAGGAACAGTAGACCCCAGGCTGGGTAGGCAGCAGGTGGTAGCAGATACAGGCACACAGCAGATGGAGGACCAGCGTCACCAGGCACTATGCAGAGCAGGACAGATGGATGACTGAATGCAGAGTCAGACAAGCAAGGTCAGCAATGAATAAACAGGTATATCAATGGCAGGCAGAGGGTTGGCAACAGGGCCGATCCTAGGGTCACCGGCGCCTGGGTGCAGAAATATTTCTGGCGCCCCCACATGGGCGCGGTCATCTTACCAACTCCTCCCCTTTACAAATGTTTCTATGGCAAGGCAATGACTCAAACACAGAGATGCTCTCCTAAGAACTCTTTGTTACCCTAGGATCCTCCCATGATCTTTTAACAATAAAAAAAAAATACAGGAAGAGCGTACACTAATGAGACCTGGAGGGGAGTCTCTCTGATGCACACAAAGAGGGCTTCTGTTAGAGAGTCTGTTAGAAAGAACCCCCAGACATAGTACAGGAGATGATCAGATACTGCAGACATAGATCAGGAGATGATCAGAGACTGCAGACATAGATCAGGAGATGATCAGAGACTGCAGACATAGTACAGGAGATGGTCAGAGACTGCAGACATAGTACAGGAGATGGTCAGAGACTGCAGACATAGTACAGGAGATGGTCAGAGACTGCAGACATAGTACAGGAGATGGTCAGAGACTGCAGACATAGTACAGGAGATGGTCAGAGACTGCAGACATAGTACAGGAGATGATCAGAGACTGCAGACATGATACAGGAGATGATCAGAGACTGCAGATATTGTACAGGAGATGATCAGAGACTGCAGACATAGTACAGGAGATGATCAGAGATTGCAGACATAATACAGGAGATGGTCAGAGACTGCAGACATGATACAAGAGATGGTCAGAGACTGCAGACATGATACAGGAGATGATCAGAGACTGCAGACATGATACAAGAGATGGTCAGAGACTGCAGACATGATACAGGAGATGATCAGAGACTGCAGACATGATACAAGAGATGGTCAGAGACTGCAGACATGATACAGGAGATGATCAGAGACTGCAGACATAGTACAGGAGATGGTCAGAGACTGCAGACATGATACAGGAGATGGTCAGAGACTGCAGACATGATACAAGAGATGGTCAGAGACTGCAGACATGATACAGGAGATGATCAGAGACTGCAGACATAGTACAGGAGATGGTCAGTGACTGCAGACATGATACAGGAGATGATCAGAGACTGCAGACATGATACAGGAGATGATCAGAGACTGCAGACATGATACAAGAGATGGTCAGAGACTACAGACATGATACAGGAGATGATCAGAGACTGCAGACATGATACAAGAGATGGTCAGAGACTGCAGACATGATACAGGAGATGATCAGAGACTGCAGACATAGTACAGGAGATGATCAGAGACTGCAGACATGATACAAGAGATGGTCAGAGACTGCAGACATGATACAAGAGATGGTCAGAGACTGCAGACATGATACAGGAGATGATCAGAGACTGCAGACATGATACAAGAGATGGTCAGAGACTGCAGACATGATACAGGAGATGATCAGAGACTGCAGACATAGTACAGGAGATGGTCAGAGACTGCAGACATGATACAGGAGATGGTCAGAGACTGCATACATGATACAGGAGATGATCAGAGACTGCAGATATTGTACAGGAGATGATCAGAGACTGCAGACATAGTACAGGAGATGATCAGAGATTGCAGACATAATACAGGAGATGATCAGAGACTGCAGACATAGTACAGGAGATGATCAGAGACTGCAGACATAGTACAGGAGATGATCAGAGATTGCAGACATAAAACAGGAGATGATCAGAGACTGCAGACATAGTACAGGAGATGATCAGAGATTGCAGACATAGTACAGGAGATGGTCAGAGACTGCAGACATGATACAGGAGATGATCAGAGACTGCAGACATGATACAGGAGATGATCAGAGACTGCAGACATAGTACAGGAGATGGTCAGAGACTGCAGACATGATACAGGAGATGATCAGAGACTGCAGACATGATACAGGAGATGATCAGAGACTGCAGACATGATACAAGAGATGGTCAGAGACTGCAGACATGATACAGGAGATGATCAGAGACTGCAGACATGATACAAGAGATGGCCAGAGACTGCAGACATGATACAGGAGATGATCAGAGACTGCAGACATAGTACAGGAGATGATCAGAGACTGCAGACATAGTACAGGAGATGGTCAGAGACTGCAGACATGATACAGGAGATGATCAGAGACTGCAGACATGATACAAGAGATAGAGACTCCAGACATGATACAAGAGATGGTCAGAGACTGCAGACATGATACAGGAGATGATCAGAGACTGCAGACATGATACAAGAGATGGTCAGAGACTGCAGACATGATACAGGAGATGATCAGAGACTGCAGACATAGTACAGGAGATGATCAGAGACTGCAGACATAGTACAGGAGATGGTCAGAGACTGCAGACATGATACAGGAGATGATCAGAGACTGCAGACATGATACAAGAGATAGAGACTCCAGACATGATACAGGAGATGATCAGAGACTGCAGACATGATACAAGAGATGGTCAGAGACTGCAGACATGATACAGGAGATGATCAGAGACTGCAGACATAGTACAGGAGATGGTCAGAGACTGCAGACATGATACAGGAGATGGTCAGAGACTGCATACATGATACAGGAGATGATCAGAGACTGCAGATATTGTACAAGAGATGATCAGAGATTGCAGACATAATACAGGAGATGATCAGAGACTGCAGACATAGTACAGGAGATGATCAGAGACTGCAGACATAGTACAGGAGATGATCAGAGACTGCAGACATAGTACAGGAGATGATCAGAGACTGCAGACATAGTACAGGAGATGATCAGAGATTGCAGACATAATACAGGAGATGGTCAGAGACTGCAGACATGATACAGGAGATGATCAGAGACTGCAGACATGATACAGGAGATGATCAGAGACTGCAGACATGATACAAGAGATGGTCAGAGACTGCAGACATGATACAAGAGATGATCAGAGACTGCAGACATAGTACAGGAGATGGTCAGAGACTGCAGACATGATACAGGAGATTGTCAGAGACTGCAGACACGATTCAGGAGATGATCAGAGACTGCAGACATGATACAGGAGATGATCAGAGACTGCAGATATTGTACAGGAGATGATCAGAGATTGCAGACATAATACAGGAGATGATCAGAGACTGCAGACATAGTACAGGAGATGATCAGAGACTGCAGACATGATACAGGAGATGATCAGAGACTGCAGACATGATACAAGAGATGGTCAGAGACTGCAGACATGATACAAGAGATGATCAGAGACTGCAGACATAGTACAGGAGATGATCAGAGATTGCAGACATAACACAGGAGATGATCAGAGACTGCAGACATAATACAGGAGATGGTCAGAGACTGCAGACATAATAAAGGAGATGGTCAGAGACTGCAGACATAGTACATATTGGCCGATCGGCCCTCTCACCTGACCCAGCGATACAGCAACGGTTCCTCTGATCAGGAGTCAGCTCACTCTGAATTGCCCATGGTGACTCCGCTGTATTCCTGCAATGACTCCATTCCTTTCAATGCCAGCGATGGCGCTAGGCTGTGTGGCTTTCCCTCTGGTGGCGCAGGGCAGCGGGGTTCTCTCTCTGATGGTGTTCCCTCAGCACTGTCCTCTCCCTCTGGAGTCCTGGGTGTACTTCCCTGAAAACTTTCCCAGGCTCCTGTCTCTCTCTCTCTTTCCCATTCAGCTGAGCATGTTGTGTGGGCTGCAGTTTCCGTGTTACAGTGGGGCTGCCAGTTCTCAGGAATATATGTCCCACAATCCTCTTCTCTGCTCCTTTTTTCTTTTCCATTAGTACAGACCCCCCAGGACAGACCCCCCTCCATTAGTACAGAACCCCCTCCATTAGTACAGACCCCCATATTAGTACAGACCCCACCATTAGTACAGATCCCCCCTCCATTAGTACAGACCCCATTAGTACAGACCCCCCCTCCATTAGTACAGACCCCACCTCCATTAGTACAGACCCCCTCATTAGTACAGACCCCCCCATTAGTACAGACCCCCCAGGACAGACCCCCCTCCATTAGTAGAGACCCCCATATTAGTAAAGACCCCCCCTCCATTAGTACAGACCCCATTAGTACAGACCTCCCCTCCATTAGTACAGACCCCATTAGTACAGACCCCCCCTCCATTAGTACAGACCCCCCCTCCATTAGTACAGACCCCCCCTCCATTAGTACAGACCCCATTAGTACAGACCCCCTCTCCATTAGTAGAGACCCCCCAGGACAGACCCCCTCTCCATTAGTACAGACCCCCTCTCCATTAGTACAGACCCCCCTCCATTAGTACAGACCCCCCAGGACAGACCCCCTCCATTAGTACAGACCCCCCAGGACAGACCCCCTCTCCATTAGTACAGACCCCCCAGGACAGACCCCCCTCCATTAGTAGAGACCCCCATATTAGTACAGACCCCACCATTAGTACAGACCCCCCTCCATTAGTACAGACCCCCTCTCCCTTAGTACAGACCCCCACCATTAGTACAGACCCCCTCTCCATTAGTACAGACCCCATTAGTACAGACCCCCTCTCCATTAGTACAGCCCCCTCCATTAGTACAGCCCCCCTCCATTATTACAGCCCCCCCTGCACTAGTACAGCCCCCCTCCATTAGTACAGCGCCCTCTCCATTAGTACAGCCCCACCTCCATTAGTGTAGCCCCCCTCCATTAGTACAGCCCCCCTTCATTAGTACAGCCCCCCCCCTCCATTAGTACAGCCCCCCCCCTCCATTAGTACAGCCCCCCCTCCATTAGTACAGCCCCCCTTCATTAGTACAGCCCCTCCATTAGTACAGCCCCCCCTTCATTAGTACAGCCCCCCCTCCATTAGTACAGCCCCTCTCCATTAGTACAGCCCCCCCTCCATTAGTACAGCCCCCCCTCCATTAGTACAGCCCCCCCTTCATTAGTACAGCCCCTCCATTAGTACAGCGTCCCCTCCATTAGTACAGCCCCCCCCCCTCCATTAGGGTACATATATACACCCGGGCGGCAGCTGAAGAGGAGAGAACAGTGTGCAGCCAGCCGCGCCGCCCGGGTGAAGAGCAGAGGAGTTTAAAATAGGCAGGAGTGGGAGACACAGAGCAGAATGTGTCGGGCACATACCGCTCCTCCGCTCCCTCCCCCCCGCGCGACATCACTGTGCGGCTGGTCTCTCTCCACGCAGAGACCAGCCGCTCAGGAGGGAGGGGCTTGAGCAGCACACACAGCGGCGGTGGCGGCGCCTTTCTTCTTTTAACACCGGCGGAGAGCGCCGCCGCCGGACGCAATCAAGAGGAGGAGGAGGAGGGAAGGGAGCACTCCGGCGCTTCAGCGCCCCCACCTCTCTGGCGCCTGGGTGCACTGCACCCCGTGCACCCCGTCTAGGACCGGCCCTGGTTGGCAACAGGATAACAGGCAGACTTGAAGAGATAAACAAAGTTTTAAGGCAAGCCAAGGTCAGGACAGGTGGAGAGCAAGCGTGGTCACGGTAAGCTGATTCAAACACAGTAATCAAACAAAGGGCACAGGAACGGGAACATGGGTAAAGCTGCAGATCAGATAGAAATGGATTAGTGCAGCTGCTGTCCTTATATAGGCCAATTGGCACCAGCATTAATGGCTAACATGAGCGTTCATGCGCATATGAATATTGGTTGTGTGTATGTTGGTGTGGTGTTGGTATGGAGGCATGATACATTAGGCACCTGGTCACAGTTCTTTTCAACAACATAAAAAAGACTATGTCTAGCTCACCAGTAAAACCATGGATAAGGTTTCTGGATCATCTCGCTGTAGAATTCGAGTTGTTACTGTATTAATAACTATATTTCAATAATTCATATTGATGAGAAAAGTTCCAAGAAAAATCCGTTAAGTTCTCATGTAAAACCTCCAAAATTGATTTAATGATCAATTAGCAAAATGTTACAAAAACAATGTCAACATGTAGAATACAAAAATAGATTATTCTTAAAATGAAGTTTAAATCAGATATGTCTGTGTGTAAAAGTTTCAATGTCTTGAGATCTGTGTGTGTCTGTGTGTGTGTCTTCATGGAGAACTGCCGTGCATGTGAGTCTTCCCCCACAGTCTGTCTGTACTCCTTCAATTAACCCCCACCTTTTCCAAAGAGCCTGGCCCAAAAAGCTTCATTATACTTATAGTACCACAGAAAAGACTGGGAAATTCAGTTCCTCCAACATTCCTAAGGGTGGGGCTATGAACTATATGAGAATAGCTATCATTTAACTTACAATATATACATTTCCTTTAAACATATAAAATCCTACATATTAGTATACATATATTTAAAATGCAGTGTTCTTATTAATATCCTAATCAAGAAATATAGTAATGTAAAGAAACAGCTTATATTCTTAACATACTGAAACTTTGTGTCTTTGGAAAAGATTGTAACTTTATCTCTTACGATGGGGGAGGTGAATTGGTCGACACTAAATTGTATCCATATGTGAGATGAATCTCTCCCAAAAAATGCATACGAAACCTATACCAGCATAAACTTTCATGAGTATAAAAACCTATATAACTTCACCTTTTCCTAACACAGAAGATATATATATATATGTATATATATAATTCAATTATCATAATTACTCAACCATTCATAAATTCTGATATTCTAACACTCGCCATCTGGGCCTCAGATGTTTGCAGCTCACACTTGATCCCTGCGCCTGGCCCTTTTGATAAGAACTCTCCTGTCCTTGAAAATAGAATGTCCCAGGCTCCATTCATTTTTAATGTCCAAGAATCTTTTCCAGAACTTGGGGATTTCTGCAGGGCTCTCTTTTATCATCACACTATTGCTGGCAACTCATACCCATACTCAAGAGCAACTTACTTTTGTACTATTTGTTGCAGTTGGGACAAGCGGGGTAACTCGGTTATATTACTCCTCCCTGGAGGGACACAAGGCTCAGTGGAAGCCAAGGTCAGGACAGGTGGTCACAGTAAGCTGATTCAAACACAGTAATCAAACACAGGGCACAGGAACATGAGCGTGCATGCGCACATGCGTTCGCATCTGCGTACGAATATTTGTGTGCATATGCATAATCATTCTCCTCTGGCCGGCAAGATAGGCAAATGCAGGGTTGCGCCTGCGCATGCATATCTGCCTTTGCCTAGGAACTTCCGCTACGCTATGGCCAGCATGTCCCTGACACTCCCTTCACCCTGTGGGCAACTTCCTGTCTTTTTTGGTTCCCACAGTCCCATTCCAACTGGCCAACTGGAAAGCATCAGAGGAACCCCAGTCCTCAACCTCTGCCTCTGGGGACACGAACTCCACCCCAAACTTTGGTGACCTAGGGTCAGTCCCTCCATTGCTCTTTCCCAACGGGCTCACCTTCCTTGACTTTGACTTTAGGCTCCTCCAGTAAAGAGTCGATGGGGTTTATGGCAGCTGCTGGTCTCCTTGGTTCAACCCCAGACTCTGGTCGTGACTCCACCACATAACTTATAGTGGTCCGATATAAAACTCATAATGTGCGTGGTGCATCTCAGCTGTGCAAGCAATAGTGTAGGGCTCGCAACCATAGGAGGCATCGGACCAGTTTCAGCTTCCCCCGAGCAGATTTTTTGTGATTTCTTGCTGGTAAGTGCTCTTTTTAAGCAAAAAAACATAAAGCGGTATTACACTATATCCTGCCTTCTGTGGCTCTTTGTTGGGGAGCTAGGTGAGCGCATTTTGTTATCACTTCGGGTAAAGCACTTTAAGCAAGTTTATTTAATCACTTGTGCATTTTATTTTTCACAGTGTTGGAGCACACACAAGAAGATTTGTTCACATATGATTATTATGGACATTTCTGATGGTTTATTTTATTATGCACTTTATTAATTAGATACACAGTGTTTATTATTAATTTGATATTTCATTTTTGTATTGTTTCCTTTGCGCCCTTTATATATATATTTTTCTACCTTTGATTCACATTGACCTGAACGTTGGTGTATATAGTAGCCTTATAATTATCCTTATGCTATGTATAGTGATCAGTAACTAATGGACAAGACAAGGGGCTTCCGTCATGGCAACTATCGAGTATGGCGGTCTCATCCCTATCAGAGTAAACCATAGAAAAAGAAATCCCCCTACGTTTGGGATTTTAACAGGCCACCAACTCGTGAAGTAAAAAAATACAAAATTTTATTGATATAATTTTAAAAAAGACGTGCAAGCGTCTATAACAAACAAAATTAAACATCAATTCCATGATAGATACAACAATCAAAAGAGATAATATATGTAGGGTGACAAGAAATGGATGTACTCTCACGAGTGTAATGTACCCAGATACCCGATGCGTTTCCAGTAATCTAGTACCTTCATCAGGGGTTTGAGAGTTGTAGATATTTTGTGCATATATGAATTCAAAACGGAATGACTCTGTGTGTCGCATTATTATGGGTTTGCTACTGAACACTGATCCATCCGGCACACAGCCGGTATGCAAATGGTTCGTTTGAACGCTCTATTCATTAGTCTGCTCACCTATTAAGCCTGTTGATATCAGCAACTCAATGTACGCATTCGTTTCACATTACCCTGGTCTGGCACTTACAAACACACGTTATTAAACCCCAGGGGTCATGGGTGCTATCTGAACACAGAGTCATTCCGTTTTGAATTCATATATGCACAAAATATCTACTACTCTCAAACCCCTGATGAAGGTACTAGATTACCGAAATGCGACGGGTATCTGGGTACATTACCCTCGTGAGAGTACATCTATTTCTTGTCACCCTACATATATTATCTGTTTTGATTGTTGTATCTATCATGGAATGATGTTTTATTTTGTTTGTTATAGACGCTTGCACGTCTTTTTTTAAACTATATCAATAAAATTTTGTATTTTTTTACTTCACGAGTTGGTGGCCTGTTAAAATCCCAAACGTAGGGGGATTTCTTTTTCTATAGTGATCAGTAACTAGTCGTCTTCTTTTATCCTTTCATACTACATGGGATAACAGGATCAGTTTCTATGGCTCTTCTTATTACAGACAAATCACTGAATAGGACTTTATAATAGCTGAATCAGTTTTCTAACACCATGGACAGAGCATGCACCATTGTACCTCCTTTCTATGGTCGACAACAGTGGGGACACTTATTTAAGACCACACTCCAGAAATGACTTTACATGGTTTATGGGGTCATTACAGTTTGTATGATCCACTATTCCCTTTGTGTAGTAATATCTGTATAGTAACTCCTTGTAGTAGCTGTAACTATTTCCTGCCAGAGAACATGATAAGGCTATATTTATACCTACCTCACTTATATACTTAATGATACATAAGTGATTAAAACCTTTTATCTATATATGAATCAACCCACAAAATTAAGGACGAATGATACCTGTGCGAAAAGGGTAACAATCTAATTAATTTAAACTTACTATTGTACAGAAAAGGAACTTGTATTAATATGAGATTAGCAACTGTAGCATAAATGATACAACTGTAAAAAACAATGTTACCAATGATACAAAATATTGCTAGAATGGTCATACATCTGCTATCAAGAGATTAATAATGTATTAAGGCCAAATCCTACGATAGAAAAGGTTAGGGAAGAAAAGAGACATCAGAGATAATACAGATACATTGTACAGAGAGGTCTTACATGTGGCCATCTTCCATCTAGACTGTAAGCCCAAGAGAACTAGCATCTCTGGGTTTTTGTTTTTATGTTGTTAGAACCCACTCCCACCAATCAGAACTCAGGGTTACCTCATTGGTTCAGAAGTGGCATTGAATCCTGATTGGCTACCCCTGAAGCCTAAGGTTCATTGGTCAAGTTGCCGCAACTTCTGATTGGCTGTAATTTCAAGCCCAGTTAAACATCGTGCTTAAACATTAGACTCTCTGGTGCCTCTGAGTCTGCCTTAAACCAGTTAGCTCTGTTTGACCTCAATATAACCAATTCCGAAATTAGCATGTCAAAAGACCCCCCAACCAGGTGGTGAATTATCACCTGCCTAAAACATTCAACAGCTTTTGAGAACCAGGAAAAATCTAAGCTGGGCTCAACCTGATATAACAATATATAGTCCTTTTATTAGAGAGTTCCCCTGAAGAAATAAATATGGATTGCAAAATCTTCACCACAAACAGAGGTTTGCAATTAACCAGTCAAAAAACAGCAATTAGCAGCATAGTGTGGCAGACAAAGGCTGCATGTTTTCTGGGAGTGTCCCTTTGCACAGGACCTAATGAGGGCCTTGGAACCGGAACTCAAAGACTTTATGCCACAGACTGCTATCACACACTTTGGTGTGTTGAACGGACTCTTCTGTGGAACTCATTCACAGGAGGACATTGACGGTGCCTGGCGGGTGCTGTGCTGCTTTAAGGACGCTTTATGGTGCGCCAGAAAGCGCCTCATCCACCAGCGGGAGAGGATATCCATCGAGGACTGCCGCAGACTGGTTCACAGTCTGCTCAGAGACTATCACTTGATGGACTTCAAGGAGGAAGAGGAGGTCTGAAGATTTCCCCATTCCCCCCCCCTCCCACCCGTGTATCCTTTGGCAGTTCAAATAAAGCTTCGGGCCTGTGAACTCTTTTACTCCCTCCCCTACCCCACCTTCTCCACCCCCCCCCCCCCCCATCACACCCGTTGCCCATTTGAATGTTATCTGACTGTATGACCGGATTTTTTTGTGAAATTGTTTTGAAGTACTGCTTTCAGGGTAATGCGGCGTCATGCATGATGTGATGTTTCGGGGTATTATTACTCTGCACAACACATTAGGCATCATACCGCAGGATGAATGTAATTTATTTGTATGCTTGGCAATGTACTGTTATGTAGTGTATTTATGCGCTGCGTCGCAGTACTGAATGTACCCTGTTTAAGTATTTGTTTTTTGTATATTTTCTTGCAAAATAAAGTATACATTTTCAATCAAAATAACCAATTCCGAAATTAGCATGTCAAAAGACCCCCCAACCAGGTGGTGAATTATCACCTGCCTAAAACATTCAACAGCTTTTGAGAACCAGGAAAAATCTAAGCTGGGCTCAACCTGATATAACAATATATAGTCATTTTATTAGAGAGTTCCCCTGAAGAAATAAATATGGATTGCAAAATCTCCACCACAAACAGAGGTTTGCAATTAACCAGTCAAAAAACAGCAATTAGCAGCATAGTGTGGCAGACAAAGGCTGGCTATGCACTATACAATATGATTGTACGATCTCCTTTAAACTTACAATCAACTTAGTAGGGCAAGAACATGCATGCTTTAATATAAAGTGAATGGATTGTCCTCATATTATAGATTTTTAGTGAGTCTAAAGGAGATTGGACAATCAGCTTGTATAGTATATCACCAGCTTTAGTGGGCCTAATTTTACAAAGTCTATAAAATAAGGTGCTGTTTTTTTGGGTTTTTTTTGCCCTAATAAAATAAGGATCCTAACCCTCCTATCTTGATGTGGTTCAACAAAGTTGAAGATGTTAACAAGCTGGAAGATTTGGTCCTCACTGCCCAGCGGGAGCAATATATGAAAACGTGGTCCTACTGGAACATGTTCGTCTACTCTGATGAGGGCAAGTCCCTTCTAGACGCCTGTTCTGGGGACTGAATTCTCCCAGCCTTCACTTTATCCATGCGTCTTCCAGCATGCTATTCCTTATCGCCACTCTCCCCCTCCCCCACTTTTATTTCATTTATATTTTTCCTTCCCCTCTCCGCCTCCTCCCTACTCCACTGTCTTATCCTTATCCCTTCACCCTCTTTGAAAATTGGGTGTCCAATTAAGCTGGTTCTTTCCATACTCGAAAACGGCTCCCTTACTGACATATGTTATTTGACCCTCTTTTAGTATGCTTGCACATTATATTTCATATACTGTACATTTTCTATGTTATATGACACTTTACCTGTTATGAGATGTTGCTGATATGTTCTCATGTACTGCTTTGTTGGATACTTTTTTCCTATAAATAAAGAATTTGAAAAAAAAAATTATATCTCAGTATGGGTGGGGGTTAACACAATAGGGTAGATTTACTAAAACTGGAGCACTCAGAATCCGGTGCAGCTGTGCATGGTAGCCAATCAGCTTCTAACTTCAGCTTGTTCAATTAAGCTTTGACAATAAAACCTGGAAGCTGATTGGTTTCTATGCAGAGCTGCAGCAGATTTTGCACTCTTCAGTTGTAGTAAATAACCCCCAATGTCTACCAAAATCCTCTTTGGAACTTTAAAGGCAAGCCAGGACCAAAATAGACCTCCTACTCTCTAGCTCCCTTGTCACCTCCTCCCATGCTCGCCTCCAGGATTTCTCCAGAGCTTATTTCATCCTTTGGAACTCCCTACCCCAATTTGTCCCCTAATCTATCCATCTTTAGACAATCCTTGAAAACCCTTCTTTTTAACCGCTTGCCAACTGCCTCAAGCACATTTACGTCGGCAGAATGGCACGGGCAGGCGAAGCAACGTATATATACGTTGCTTTAAACCTGCCCCCTAGCGAGCGCGTGCACCCCCGCCACGGTCTCCATGACCCTGACTAAGGTACCCGTGGACTCGATGTCCGCCGGTGTCCTGCGATCGGGTCTCAGAACGGCAGAATGGGGGGATGCCTTTGTAAACAGGGCATCTCCCTGTTCTGCCTAGTGACACAATACTGATCATCTGCTCCCTCTCATCGGGAGCAGCGATCAGTGACATGTCACAGTAAGCCACACCCTCTAACAGTTAGAATAACTCCCTAGGGCACACTTAACCCCTTCCCCGCCCTCTAGTGGTTAACCCCTTCACTGCCAGTGTCATTTACACAGTAATCAATGCATTTTTATAGCATCGATCGCTGTATAAATGACAATGGTCCCAAAATAGTGTCAAAAATGTCCGATGTGTCTGCCATAATGTCGCAGTCATGATAAAAATCGCAGATCGCCGCCATAACTAGTAAAAAAAATTAATAATAAAAATGCCATAAAACTACCCCATATTTTGTAGACGCTATAACTTTTGCGCAAACCAATCAATATACTCTTATTGTGTTTTTTTTTACCAAAAATATGTAAAAGAATACGTATTGGCCTAAAATGAGAAAAAATTAGCTTTTTTTAAAAAAAAATTGGGGATATTTATTATAGCAAAAAGTACAAAATATTGCTTTTTTTTTAAATTGTCGCTCTATTTTTGTTTATAGCGCAAAAAATAAAAACTGCAGAGGTGATCAAATACCACCAAAAGAAAGCTCTATTTGTGGGAAAAAAAAGGACATCAATTTTGTTTGGAAGCCATGTCGCATGACCACACAATTGTCAGTTAAAACAATGCAGTGCCGAATCGCAAAAAGTGGCCCAGTCATTTGGCAGCCAAATGGTCTGGGGCTGAAGTGATTAAAGAAGCCTATCCTGCTTCTAACTAACACTGTTTTACTTCCTCCATCAGTTCATCCCCCACAGCTATTACCTTTTGTATCAATTGACCTTCCCTTTTAGATTGTTAGCTCTAATGAGCAAGGCCCTCTGATTCCTCTTGTACCAAATTGTAATGTAATTGTAATGTCTGCCTTTGGTTTGTTAACCCCCCTGGCGGTATTCCCGAGTCTGGCTCGGGGTGGATTTTACATACCAAAAGCGGTATCCCCGAGCCAGACTCGGGCTTGCATCGCAGGATCCAGGAAGAGCATACTTACCTTGTCCCCTGGATCCTGCGATGTCTCCCCGCTGTGATCGGCGAGCCGCTGTGTCTCGCTCGATTCACAGTGCCGAGCTCCGTTCCCTGCGAGCGTTGCGACGCACGGGGGCGGAGTTCGGCGGCAAATTCAAAAGTGAAACACACAGTATAGATACAGCATACTGTAATCTTACAGATTACAGTACTGTATCAAATAACTACACATCCCCTTTGTCCCTAGTGGTCTGCCCAGTGTCCTGCATGCAGTTTTATATATATAAAACTGTTCTTTCTGCCTGGAAACTGGAGATTGTCCATAGCAACCAAAACTGTCCCTTTATATCAAAAGTGGCTTTAGACCAGCTACAAAAAAGCGATAATAAATTATAATCACTTGCAGAATTGAGCGATAGTGATTTGTGGGGAGATCCGTCATCAAACACTAAAAGTAATAAAAGCTAAAATTCTGGAACTGAGCAAATTTCAGTGTTTTTGATTTGATTAGATTATTATATAATTTTTATTATTATTATATTATTATGTGTTTTAATTATTTATAGTTATTTATTATATTATAATTTTTTATTTCGTTTTTCAAACTTTATCATACCCGGGATGTCTACTAGACTCTTGTTTGGACAGATTTAAGTGAACTATTCCTAAGAATTACAGGCCTACAATATAAAACGCCAAATTTCTGTGCAAAATAATGGTACCGCTTTCAGCACCTAAAATCTGAAATAATCATACCGCCAGGGAGGTTAAGAGCTGCACAAACTGTTGGCGCTATATAAATTCTGTATTATAATAATAATAATTATAATATGTATAAAAACTGTTTTATTAGGTACCAAATTTAAAAGAAGCAATACATTCATAGAAAACAAAATGGTACCCCCAGATTGGACTTATAACATATGACCACTCATGTGCTTGTGATCAGTGACAAGTCCGTATACTGGGTGAGCCAACACTTTTCCAACTTTTGCTTTTTTTAAAATATACCACCCTGAAATTAAAATATACGCAAAATTGAATCTCATGTCCAATCTACATGTAAGATACAATTTTTTAAAAATTTTAAGTCCACTACTGCCTCAGAAAAAGTGCTGCATGTCTTTTTTTGTCTGTTTTGGTGTGTTGCCAGCTCTTTCAAAACGAACAGGCTGCCTAAACACAATGGGGGTTATTTACGAAAGGCAAATCCACTTTGCACTACAAGTGCAAAGTGCACTTGAAATTGCGCTGAAAGTGCACTTGGAAGTGCAGTCGCTGTAGATCCGAGGGGACATGCAAGGAAAATAAAAACCAGCATTTTATCTTGCACATGATTGGATAAAAAAATCAGCAGAGCTTCCACTCATTTCAGATCTACCCCTCAGATTTACAGCGACTGCACTTCCAAGTGCACTTTCAGTGCAATTTCAGCTTGCACATGATTGGATAATAAAATCAGCAGAGCTTCCCCTCATTTCAGATCTACCCCTCAGATTTACAGATACTGCACTTCCAAGTGCACTTTCAGTTCAATTTCAAGTGCACTTTGCACTTGTAGTTTGCACTAGTAGTGCAAAGTGGATTTGCCTTTCGTAAATAACCCCCTATGTATGTTAACACAACACAATTTGCTAACATGCATGCATTAACTTTACACACCAGTGTAAATGAGCCTTATATATGTACATTACCATGAGTGAGACTAGGCCATAATTCTTTGAATACGAAAGCAAAGGAAAAGGCAGTGTAATTTAATAAAACCTGAGATAATGAATGTACAAAGGGTGAGACATGTACGGGGTTAAAGTGATACTAAACACATACTGTTTATTTTTCATTATCCCTTCTCTTTCTGTATGTGGATGATGGTACTGTAATTATTTTAATGAAAAAAAAGCACCTAAGTACCTTTTTTTCTAATCGATATACAGCTGTCACATGACCCAGTTCTTTCCCAGTCTGTCTATAGGGAAACAGTGGCAGAAGGAGCTTCTAGTCCTCTGCTGCTAGTCACATGTTCAAAAAAAATTAAAAAAAACAGCCTTTGCAATAGAGAGTAAAAATAAATACATAATATCAACAAACTGTTTTAAATTGTCATACAAATATATATTTGAAATCAAATCTTTATTATTTTTTTGGCAATAACATGGTGTGGGCAGATTTCTGCCAGTCACAAGCTGTGCCACACCCCTCCAGTCTGTGTCTTAGAATAACAGGGAGGTGATTCCTCCATCAATCAAGATGTAATATCCTGGCCATGGTGGAGGAGGGATGGAGTGGGCTGTCATTTACCATTGTGTATACGCCCACATGTGTGACTCTATAATCACATGGGCTGCTAAGATGTGATAAAGGAAGGACTGCTCAGCATAGAAACACACTGAAAACTGAGCATGTGCACTAGCTACCAACACTGCTTTGCAAACTTCCCAACTGCAGTCGGGACATGGACAGGAGGGGGAGAAAAAGAACAGAAGGAACATCCAGGCTTTTTTTTGCAGAAGACAGAAAATGAATTCCATAGTGACTGAGTGAGTATGAAAAGCATGTAATACACCATTTATTGATAGTTTTTAATGATGTGAGTTTAATGACACTATTATCACAAAGCGTGTGGACATAGCAAGTCAGGAGTAAAAAGACCAATCAATTGGGATCTTTTTAGTGTTAATGATCAAATCACGAAAATCCCTAATTCATTATTGTTGGCTTCTCCAGAGTATTTGCATGTAGATCTCTTTGGTCTGTAGAGTATCATTCAAGTCAGGCAGACCCTAAAATTGGTTTACATTTGTACAAATTGGTTTCCAAGTAGTTTGCAAATGATTAGCGGATTGCTGCTTTTTAGAAGATCATATACAGTATATTTCTATCTTTGCACAGACTAGCTTCACTAGTGTGCTCCTTTTTGATCCCTGCAGATATGACTGTTTTTTCTGCTCAACTCTCCCACTTCTCACAGCTGTGCTGCTCTCCATTCCACTGTGTACTGGGAGTCCAATTGCAAAGTCATAAATGGAAGCCCATGTATTTCCTTTAAAATTAACCCATCATGAGAAAACATGGAGGCTTCCATTGCTTACCTCCGCTTCTTAAAATTCCACATGTCTGAATGTCATGTCCATCCTATTACTTCAATACTTTGAGCCACTGACCTGCAGCAAGTATACCGATAAGGGCTTCTGACTTTTCTTGAAATTTTCTGATCTGCATGGGATTCAGAAAGCCATAGGGTCAGCGTGACATCCCAGCAACTAACATTTTTAAAAGGAGGTCAGCAATGGTAGCCTCCATACTTCTAATATGACAAGTTAATTTTGAAATGCATCCTGCTTCAGCTTTGCTTCCTTAGGACCCCTTCACACCAAGTCTTGCTGTAATGCATGAAACTGCAGATGTTTGTGCATTGAGGTACATTCCAGAACACTGTGTTAGGCTACCCATTTAAAATTAAGAGGCTGCATCTCACCTCAATGCACAGAAAACAAGCAGGATTTTTTTCCCAACACATGAAAGCACTAACACGCACAATGGGTTACCAGTGTTGCAGTACTGTGCATAATTTAAAGTGATTGTAAAGTCTTGTTTTTTTCATATATTATACTTATTATACTTACCTGCTCTGTTGCAGTGGATTTGCACAGAGCAGCCCAGATCTTCTTCTTCCTGGGTCCCTCTTCTGTGCTCCAGGCCCCTCCCTCCTGTTGAGTGCCCCCACAGCAAGCAGCTTGCTATGGGCGCACCCGAGCCGAGCCACAGCTCCCTGTGTCCATTCAGACACAGAGCTGCAGCCCAGCCCCACCCCCTCTCTCTCCTGATTGGCTGGCTGACTTTGATTGACAGCAGCAGAAGCCAATGGCACCCATGTACATTATTGGATAGAGATGGGGCTCCGCTAAGTATTAGGGGGGCTGAGGGGGCTGCTGCACACAGAAGGCTTTTTATCTTAATGCATAGAATGTATTAAGATAGAAAAAACCTTCTGACTTTACAACTCCTTTAACAAAGGATACTGCACAGGCCTAGTGTGAATGGGCCCTTAATAGATACAAAGATACCTTTTTACAAAAAGATATGTGTGTGAGCATAGTATGCCACAGTTTACTACATTGTCCAGATTTGTAAGCTGAAATAATGAAACAATACTGCAGCATGGCTGAGTAAGACACATTAATCTTCTTTATGATCACATGCAACGTATGCCACCTTCACCTGCTGCTGATAAGCACTGGAAATATGAATTCTGATTGATTTCTGAAGGTCATTGTACTTTGTTCTTTGCCTAAACAAATCAACTTTTTCTTCTGTGTTGCCCATGGCAGTTAAAATGTGTTAAATCCCTAACAATAAAATTCTCTTAATCAGTCCCTTTTGGTCTGTTAAATATTCACTTGATAAGTAAAAAAAACACCTGTTTTTAAGGGCCCATTTACACCTGAGCGTTTTCAGCTCGGACAGCGCTCGGAAAACACTCGGAAAACACTCATCTCAAAAGTTCCAAAACGCCCAACAAACAAAATCACTTTCATTTAAATGGCCACTGTTCACATCTGAGCTTTCTGTCGCCGTAGCCTCCCTGGCGGTTTTCCCGAGTGTGGCTCGGGGTTAAAATTCAGTACCATTAGCGGTAACCCCGAGCCACACTCGGGATCACATTGCAGGATCCTGGGGCGGCGTTACTTACCTTGTCCCCGGGATCCTGCGATGTCCCCCGCAGTGTCCGAGGGCTCCGTCCTCCTCCGAAGCCTCTCCGTGCCAGGCTCCGTTCCCTGCGAGCGGCGCGACGCACGGGGGCGGAGCCTGGCGGCAAATTCAAAAAACTGTCAAAATCATAACACATACAGTACTGTAATCTTACAGATTACAGTACTGTATGAAATGATTTCACATCCCTTTTGTCCCCAGTGCTCTGGCCCATAAGTGGCTTTAGACCAGCTAGAAAACAGCGATAGTAAATTAGAACACTTGCAGAATTGAGCGATAGTGAATTGTGGGGAAATTTATTTTATTACTATTTTTTAAAAATTTTTTTAATTATTTATTTTTATTTATTATATTATAATTTATGTTTTTGTGTTTCAAACTTTATCATACCCGGGATATCTACTAGACTCTGGTTTGGACAGATTTAAGTGTGTTATTGTTAAGATTTACAGACCTACAATATAAAACGCCAAATTTCCATGCAAAATAATGGTACCGCTTTCAGCACCTAAAATCCGAAATAATCATACCGCTAGGGAGGTTAAGCAAAACGTCTGAAGCTCAAAAAGTAGATGAGCTTCTTTTTAGGCAGATGACAAGGGTTTTTCTGCTTTTTACATTGGTGACCTTTTGACCTGTACAAAAATGCTGCAAAACGGCCAAAAAAAAAAAAAATTGAAAAAAAACCCACCAGAAATACGCCCTAAAAAAACGCCTGAAAACAATACACTCAGGTGTGAATTCAGCCTTACTGTGCACTCTACCAATGCTGTTTGTTGTCAGTAAGCAGTGTTACCAGATTTTTTATACAGGTGAACCCTTGGGACTTGAATTTAGTTCTGTCGACATTACAGAAACAGCCTTTTGAGCCGATATGACATATTCCTTTTGTCCATTTGACAAGAAAGCTAGTTTTTCTGGTAGCCATTTCTTCTGCAAGAAGGGTATGAAAGTTGGTGGCTCTTTCTTGTAAAGAGCCATATTTATGCCCTGTACACACAGTCGGATTTTCCGACGGAAAAAGTGCGATTGGATTGTGTTGTCGAAAATTCCGATCGTGTGTGGGCTCCATCGGACTTTTTCCGTCGGAATTTCCGACACACAAAGTTTGAGAGCGGGCTATAAAATTTTCCGACAACAAAATCTGATCGGTTAACTTATGATCGTGTGTACACAAATCCGACACACAAAGTGCCAAAGAGACGAAAGCTATTGGCTACTGCCCCGTTTATAGTCCCAACGTACGTCTTTTACGTCACCGCGTTCAGAACGATCGGATTTTCTGATAACTTTGTGCGACCGTGTGTATGCAAGACAATTTGAGCCAACATCCGTCAGAAAAAGTCCATGGATTTTGTTGTCGGAATGTCCGATCAATGTCCGATCGTCTGTACAGGGCATTAATCATTCACAAAGATAGAGTAGTATTGCGTCCTCATCCTAGCTTTCTGCCAAAGGTGGTTTCAGGTTTTCACCTAAACCAGGATATTGTATTACCATCATTTTTGTATTCATCTCTGTATTACCCCCTGCATAAAGCTTCGGACCAAAGAATGCGAAGCAAGCGGACGTTGAAACAATAAAGATAAGGCTGAGACCTGGCCCCTGGTAGTACTCAAGGCCAGTTTCATCTCTAGCCATATTTGCAGAAAGGCAAGAATTCTACCTATGGCATGCTTCCTAGGATGCCAACCCCTGGATTCACACCAGGAAACATATGCCTTCCAGACTCTATAATAAATGACTCTGGAAGCTGGCTTCCTTGCATTAATCAAGGTAGGTATCATTGAGCCTGAAAGCCCACGATTCTTCAGAATGTGGGTTTCAATAGCCAAACCGTTAAATTTGGCGTTTGTAAAGTAGGATGGAAGGACGTGGTGGTAGGGGCCATGAGGCCCCATCACCATCTTTACTATTTTTGCATACCAAGATCTTCTGGACCATGCTGGGGCCACAAGGACTACCGACTTCCTTTCCCACTTGATCCTGCAAAGAAGTCGAGGTAGCAGCAGAATAGGAGGGAATGCATAAATCAGCGATAACTGATCCCATGGGGTCACCAATGCATCTGATCCGCATGCGAGTGGATCCCTCGTTCTCGACACAAAGTTGTCGACTTTGTGGTTGAACCTGGACACAAAAAGATCTACATCCGGGATTCCCCATCTGCTGGCGACTTAAGTAGTCCACCTGCCAGTTCTCTACCCCTGGAATGAAGATTGCCGATATGCACGGCACATGTTTTTCTGCCCAGGTTAGGATATGGTTTACCTCTCCCTGGGCTGCCTGACTTCTGGTGCCCCCTTGGTGATTGATATAAGCCACTACTGTGGCATTGTCTGATTGAATCCTGACAGGAGAATTCTGCAACCTGAATGTCCAGCCCCTTAGGGCTAGATGCGCTGCCTGAATCTCTAGAATGTTGATGGGCAAGGTCCTTTTGGTTCTGGACCATTTCCCCTGGACAGACGCTTCTTCCAGGACTGCTCCTCAACCTGAAAGGCTGGCATCTGTTGTTACCACCTTCCAGGTAACTGGTAGGAAGGATTTCCCCTTCTGCAAATTCTCGGATATCCTCCACCAACCGAGGCCCTGGCGCACTTTTGGCGAAAAAAAGCATCAGAAAATCTAGTGCTTGAATCTTCTTGTTCCAGGCCAATAGTATACTTTTTTGCAGCAGTCTCAAATGAAACTGAGCATAGGGAACTGCTTCGAATGAAGCCACCATCCTCCCCAACGACCTCATACAAGGGCGAATGGAATGACCCATCTTTGCCCTGACCACCTGAACCAGCTCCTTTATGGCGCTGATCTTTGCCTGGGGTAAAAACACCTTCTTCTGGGCTGTATCTATGACCAGACCCAAGTACTCTAATCTTCTTACTGGCTTTAAAGAATGTTTCTCTAGGTGAGGACCCAACATAGGTATTCCAGGTAGTTGACGGTGGTAACTATGCTTTGGTCCAAGTGGACTACCGACCGGTCTATTAAGAGCAGGTCCTCCAGGTATGCTATTATTGTTATAACTTGAGTCCTTTATCTGGCCAGAGGAAGGGCCAGAAGTTTTGTAAACACCCGAGGTGCAATAGCTAGACCGAAAGGCAAGGCTACAAACTGAAAATTAAGTTTTTCTACTTCAAAACGCAGGTTCTTCTGGTGAGCGGGGAAAATAGGGACATGCAGGTATGCATCCTTGATGTCGATTGATGCCAAAAGTTCTCCTCCTTGTAGGATGGAGACTACTGATCGGACTGATTTCATGCGAAAAGAGCAAATTTTCAGGAACCGGTTTAGATCTTTGAGATCTAGAATGGGTCTGACATCCCCATTCGGTTTTGGTACCATGAAAAGGTTTAAACCCCAACCCCTGCTCTTCCACAGGGACCACCATGATCACTTTTTGTGACAAAAGTCGGTCTAACGCTAGAAAGAGAGACTTCTTTTTCACTGGATCTTTGACCTGAGGAAACGAGGAGACGGGAATTCTCGGAACTCTAGTTTGTAACCTAGAGCTATTGTGGAGACCACCCATCTGTCCCGAAATTCTTCCTGCCAGACCTTTGAGAACTGCTGAAGTCTTCCCCCCACTCGAGCGAGCGGGGCGCCCCTTCATAAAGAAGCTTTAGCGTTCTGTCTTGTGGGTTTCCTCCCCCTTTTGTTCCTGGGTTGACCCTGAGGTTTACCTCTTGAACCTGATGGTGGAGGCCATCCCTAGAGGCTGATGCCCCTGGCACTGGAGAAAGAGCCCATTTGAATGAGGGGCATTTACTCTTTTTCTTAACTGGCAAAAGGGTACTTTTCCCACTTGACATTTTTGGGATATATTTGTCCAAATCCCCCCCCAAACAGCTTTTCACCGCAGAAAGGAAAACCAGCCAGGAGATTTTTTGCATGGCGCTTCAGCTGACTAACTTTTCAACCATAACATTCTACGCATATTTACCAACCCAAGCGTAAGGCTAGAGGTTTGAAGAATAGAATCTCTTATTTCATCAATTGCAAAACACACAGGCACTGGTACCTCAGATAACTCCTGGGCCTGCTGTTCAGGGAACACCTTGAGCACCTGTTTCAAATGGTCTCTCAAGGACTGACATACACCAATTGCCACCACTGCAGGTTGAGCCACTGAACCTGCCAAGGAGAAAATGTTTTTTAACAGGAATTCCAATTTTTTATCAGTTGGATCCTTAAGCATTTGCGCATTATCAACCGGACAAGTCAAACTTTTATTCACAGAGGATATAGCAGCGTCAATTGCTGGTATACTCCACATATTAGTACATTTTTCCTCCATAGGATAAAGTGTTGAAAACTTTTTAGGAGGAAAAAAGTGCTTATCTGGGTGATCCCACTCAGAATACATAAGCTTTTCTAGTAATGAATGGACAGGAAAGGCGCGCAAGGCTTGAGGAGGCTTTAGTGAACCCAAAGAGGAGGTGGACTCTTCAATCGACTCCGTTAAGGGTAGCTTAAATGTGGAGTGGACCATTTCAGTAAGAGAATGCACCAGCAACTTCTCAACATGTGTAGCTGAAGAAGGTCCTTCCCCACTTGATCCCTCGGAAGAGGAATCATCAGCCTCTTCACAGTCCCCTGAGGGGGATTCATCTTCCCCCTCCCACTGTTCTTCTGTTTGAGGATCCTGGATGGTAGAAGGGGACCTAATGCGTTTTCTTCTACTCTGTGAAGATGCGATTAAAGCCACTATTCTCCAATCCACTCATAGCTGAGGAGAAAACCTGCTCAGTTATATAGACAGGGGCTGAAGCAATTGCAGCCCCTGATGACCCCGATGGCTCACTCTGATCAGCCTCCCTAGATCTTTCGGGGGGGGGGGGGTGTTTCAGAAGGAGGGTCCTTAGGACCTGAGTGTGACCACGCCCTCTGGTCATAGTGCTGAGCACAAACGCAGAGGTACTACCAAAAAAATGCACCCACTGCTGAGCAATAATCCAGCAACTGCCGCTGCTATTAAGCTCAGCCTGATGCTTAAGTAAATGTGTGGTGCGGCCCACCGCCGACTGATGCCATGCTCCCTCTGCCTGGGGCAAAGCTATCCAGGTGGGGGGACATTCCTAGGAGAAAGCCCCCCCCCCCACGTCTTTACCTGGAGCTTGGGCTGGAGGAAGCATGCAGGTTGTTACACAGAGCAAGACTGACAAGCATGGAACAGGTATGTGCTCTTGACAGCCCCCGGTGGTGACTATAGGCATGACAACATTTACTTAACCACTTCAGCCCAGGAAGAATTTACCCCCTTCCTGACCAGAGCACTTTTTGCAATTCTGCACTGTGTCGCTTTAACTGACAATTGTGCGGTCATGTGACATGGCTCCCAAACAAAATTGACTTTCTTTTTTTCCCACAAATAGAGCTTTCTTTTGGTGGTATTTGATCACCCCTGCGGTTTTTATTTTTTGCGCTATAAACAAAAAAATAGCGACAATTTTGAAAAAAACGCATTATTTTTTAATTTTTGCTATAATAAATATCCCCAAAAAAATATTTAAAAAAAAACATTTTTTTCCTCAGTTTAGGCTGATACGTATTCTTCTACGTATTTTTGATAAAAAAAAATCGCAATAAGCGTTTATTGATTGGTTTGCGCAACAGTTATAGCGTCTACAAAATAGGGGATAGTTTTATGGCATTTTTATTGATAATTTTTTTTTACTAGTAATAGCGGCAATCAGCTATTTTTTTTCATGACATTATGGCGGACACATCGGACAATTTTGACACATTTTTAGGATCATTGGCATTAATACAGCGATCAATGCTAAAAAACTGCATTGATTACTGTAAAAATGTCACTGGCAGTGAAGGGGTTAACCACTAGGTGGCGCTGTAGGGTTTAAGTGTGTCCTGGGGAGTGTTTCTAACTGTGGGGGGGGAGGGGCTGTATGTTACACTGATCGCCGGTCCCGATCACAGGGAGCAGAGATCAGTGACAGTGTCACTAGGCAGAACGGGGAGATGCTTATTTACATTAGCAACTCCCCGTTCTTCCTCCCCGCGGACATCAGGTCTGCGGGACCTGCGATTGCGGTCATGGAGCTCCTGGCGGGCGCGAGCGCACACCCACGAGCCGCCTCTTAAAGGGCAACGTACAGGTACGTTAATCTGCCTGTACGTGCCCTTCTGCCGCAGTATATCTGCGTGAGGGGGTCGGGAAGCGGTTAAAGGAGAAAACCCACAAGAATTAGAAAAAATCCTTAGGAATCTCCCTTACCTTATCCAGCTGCAGGGTTCTGTGATAACAGACCCAATCTTCATCACTCACGGTGGGCTCCGTTAAGAAACCTTCAGGGACCGGGGAATCCACAGCCCTGGGCCTGTAAAGCGCCCTGCCAGGAATATGGCTGAAAAAAAAACAAATACTGGATCCCCGGGTCCAGCTCTCTAAAAAGAGAAGCGTCACAGGCAAAACCTTGTTTCTTCGGACACGAGGCCCGAGTATCATTCAATTCGGCCTGGAAAAGGCACTTTGAATGGATCCGGTTGCATAGCTTGCCCCAGCAAGGAATATTCCAGTGGAGCTCAGCACAGCACATCTTTACTCATGACCAACACCTAAGACACTGGCAAAAAAACTGAGGTACTCCTGGTAAGGGGAGGGGTTATATGGGGAACGTCCTGTCTAGGGTGTGCCAGTGTCCATCACCTGAAGGTGCCATACAACCCATACAGTTATTACTGTGGCTCTGTGTCCCGTGATGTACGATGAAGAAAATAAAATATCCAGCCGTGATTAAATACCACCAAAATAAAGTTCTATTTGTGTGAAAAAAAGGACAAAAATGTCATATAAGTACAGTGTTGCATGACTGAGTAATTCAAAATGTGAGAGCACCGAAAACTGAAAATTGGTCTGGTTAGGAAGGGGGTTTAAGTGCCCAGTGGGTAAGTGGTTAAATTGCGCTAAATATTTGGCGTGGCTTAAATGGGGTGTGGTTAAATAGAGTGCTTAAAGTGTTACTAAACACATTACAGTCTGTATATGCAGTTAATCATACTTGTTATACTCACTGTGGAATTCTCTGCATTGTGTAAAAAGGCTGTTTGATCCTGGCTTTTCTGGTCCTCCCCTTCTTCCACTGGCCCTTAATATTATCCTGATAACACAGAGTCTATAGAGTCAGGCTGCACATGCTCAGTTTGGTATGTATTGCTAAAGATGTTTTTTTTTTTTTTGTGGGAGAGCGCATGTGATCCACACAGGGCCAATCAGCACTGTCCAGACAGCGGGTCAGGGATCTTGCAGTCTCATAGGATAGTCAGAAAACTCCTCCTACAAGCTTTTTTTTAACTCAAGGAAGTATTTTAGTGAAAAAGATTACAGATACAAATTAGATGTACACATCACAAAAAGGGGATGCAACGTACTTAGAGGGAACCCGATTTAGTATACCAACAAGTCCCTACCGTACCCATTTATCTGCATAGTCAGTTTTAGGTACCAGTTTGTACTTGCACAGCCCATAATATAATCATAGCTATATCACACAGGTGACTATATTTACAAAATTCTGTCCAAAATTAAATCAACAGGTGACAGACCAGGTGTGTCCAACCACAGAGACCACACCGCTTGAAATTTGTTCAGGCTTCCCCTATGGTGAAAGATGTATTTCTCTAGACGTAGTGTGTCCCCCATTGCAACCACCCATTCTTTCCATGAGGGAGGATCAGTGGATTTCCAGTGTCAGAGAATATATTTTCTGACCTAGAACAAAGCCCGGGCCAATGCCTGTTTAGTGACATCCTCTATCAGCTCTTCATCCAAGACACCCAAAACAAGGTGTAGTTAGCATCTCCATAATAGGTGGATGAGGGCACCATGGTCCCTAGAACATCTATCACAGATAGAGTCCTCTCTCACTTTTGGAGAGTCTTGCTGGAGTAAGGTGAACCCTTGAAAGGATGTATAACTGTGACAGTCATTGTGTAAGACTGAGTAAACACATTTGTACATCCTGTAGAGCCTCCTCCCATTGTTTCTTTTCAAATATTCCCACATCACGCTCCCATCTGGCCTCAGCCCTTGAAGGGAAATCTTTCAGGAAGATGAGCAGCAACATGTAATAGGATCGCCCTTATATACCTCCACCTCAGACATATAGTTAAAAATAAGTGTCGAAGACAGCACCCAAGTAGCAGAACCAGTTTGCGCCTTAGCCGCATGTCGGAGTTGGATATAGTAGAAGTACATAGTCTATGGAAGCCATAATTTAGATTGTAGAGTGGTGAAGGAGCACAGTTTACCATTTTCAAAGACGTGGGATAAAAGCGTAATACCATAATGTTGCCATTTGGCCCCACATTACAGCACCTTCAACTCCTCATAATATGCATTATCCCATATTGGACTATACCTAGTGAACCCTGTAATCTCCTGCATTTGCCGCACCTTGTTCCATATCTTCTGCATGAGAACATAGGTGGGGAAAAGCTTATTAGATTTGCTGTAGGCTAGAGCTTCCAGACCCATTGCGACATCCCCCCCCCTGTAATGTGGTGTAGGATATGGTTTGTTGTAACAGGGTTGCTGTTGGTCTGGTGCATAGCTCTAGCTATATGTTGTAGCTGGGGCTGCCACGTAATATAGCCAGGGTTTGGGCAACGTGAGAGCGCCACTCTCCTTTGGTCTTTGAAGTTGTTCTAGCTTAATAGTGCAGGAAAAGTGGAGTTGATGACTCTGAACATTTTGAGGGGAATAACTATGGGAGAATTGTGTAGTATATATAATAGTTGTGGCATAATGATAATTTTAAGATAATTTTTGATAATAATAAGGTTGGTTCTCTCTACCACAGAAAGTCTAAGTTTGGTCCACACTTTCACTTTATCTCATATACGTGTCTCCTACATACTTTAACCAGTGTTAGGCTGAACACTGATAGAAGTCACAAGACTGCTCTAACTGCTGATGAGAAAATGTATTTAGCAGTTTATATTTACTAAAATTATTGCATTTCCAAGTTCTGTGTACTGTGGGAGACCAGATATAGTGAATGAAGGGTCCTGGGCATGGGCGTAGCATAAGGGGTTGCAGGGGTCACAATCGCAACCCCGCCCCTAGCTCCAGGGGGCCCCTGCAGCCTCCCTGTCATATTATCATATCCTCCACAAAGTCCAGCTCCAATCTGCCCTAGGGCCCCACAGCCACGCTACAGTACTGGGCTTCCACTTTGCCTTCCACAGTCCACACCCCTCTGTACTCATTGGCCGGGGAGAAGCTGTGAGCCATTTCCTGAATGGAGAGGAGCATGGAGTGAGAACAGTCCAGGATGAAGAGGTGTCTGTGCTGTGTGCTGGCAACATGGAATGGTAACCAAGCTCAGTGAGTTAAGAGGAGGAGAGTGCCGTCCTGTAGCCATAGCCACGATGGGACCGATGTCACTGGTTAGTAAAGACACCGCTCAGTGTCTTCTAGTCACTAGCTGGGATTCTCTGTACCCCCCCCCCCCACCCGGGGATGTCCGCTTACCCCACTTCCCTGACAACTGGGGAAAAAACATGCACCTCCGGGAGGTGACCTTCCCCCAACACCTGCCAATACTGACAGAGAAACCTTCAGAAATTGCAAAAACAAATCCCTTAACACCTCCTGAGGGGCCCCTGGGAGGCTGAAGGCTCCAGATTTGGTGTCACATGGCTTTGCCTCCCCAGATCTAAGTTGCGCCCCCCCATAGCCCCCTGACCACCCCCTCTGCCCTGGATGCTATGCCCGCTGCTGAGCTTTTTTCCCAGTACAGCATTCTATGCTGCTCCTCCTACGCAGGGCTGAAATCACATTCCTTTACAACACAGCCAGTCAGCCATGATCTGCACAGGGTGTATCTGCCTACTGCAACTACACTGCCATTCCAACCAGGGGATTTCACAGGTCAGAACGGCAACATAAAATCCAGATACACCCTGTGAAGGCTGATAGACTGTGTGTAAAAGAATGTGATTTCATCCCTGTGTATTGTGTGTGTGTGGGGGGGGGGCTGTTTCCAGTGCTGGAATGGGAAAGGAGCTCTGCCAAATGACCTGCCAGGGGTCTCTGTCCTCTGATTCTCCTGCAGTGGTCCCTGTCCTCTGATTCTCCAGGGGTGAACCCTGTCCTCTAATGTAAGGAGGAACTCTGGGAACTCTAAACTCTTAAGCCACTTTGAGTATCTTAGCGTGCGATGGGTGTATCTGCACACACAGTGGAACTGGTGGGTGGTAGTGGGGGGGGGGGGCAGGTCAACTTTTGCATTGAGGCCCACGAGCTTCAAGCTACGCCTCTGGTCCTGGGTTTAGTGACACTTTAACAAATCTTGAATGCAATTAAGAAACAGTTCATTGCTGTCTGTAGGGCTGGATTTCCCATTAGGCACTGTAGGCATGTGCCTACAGGTGCCCTTCCTAGAGGAGCACCCGTCTGTATGAGTATTTGTAGCTGCTGACTTTTAATATTTTTGGAGGAGCCTGGAGCTCCCCTATAAGGCTAGTTTAACGCAGAGGATGACAAATTGTGCTGATCTGATAGTTCAAGTATGGCCATATTTACTGATCGAAAGCAAAGTGCTACATAAAAACCAAGAACACAAAGCATAGTATGTAGGGGCAATAGGCGTTTATTATATAGATCCAAATTTTACACAGCTCTCAGATGACCTTTATGGAAAAGTGACTTTGATAACACACACAAAAAAAAAAAAATACTCAGTTGCAAATGAGTGACCAAAGGCAGCGGCAAAGCCCAGCTCCCCTGGATGCATTGATGGATACATCAGCACTTAGCTTAGCAGTAAACATTCTCCTAGTGGGGAGGAGCTCCAGGCACCCTGTGCAGGTGCGATGCACCACATACATTGCATCCATATGCAAGAGGGAACGAAGAGGGGACGAAGAGGGAAAGTGTAGGGTTCACAACTTCTCTGGACTTCTTCCCACTTGGGCACGAAGTGGCCAGGCTGCATTCTTCCCCTCCTAGCAGGCGCTGTCAGTTCGGCTGAAACCTGCTTCTCTACACGCTGTTGGAATTAGTGAATGTTCCCAGTCGGGTTGTCTTCTCACTGGGTTTATTGTGAACTGTCTTTGCTTTACTTCAATACTAGTTGTTTACATTCCACCCAGACTGTACAACCCCTGGCAAAAATTATGGAATCACCAGTCCCTGAGGATGTTCCTTCAGTTGTTTATTGTTATAGAAAAAAAGCAGATCACAGACATGGCCAAAAACTAAAGGCATTTCAAATGGCAACTTTCTGGATTCAAGAAACACTAAAAGAAATCAAGAAAAATAATTGTGGTGGCCAGTAACAGTTAGATTTATAGAACAAGCACAGGGAATAAATTATGAAATCATTCAATTCTGAGGAAAAAATTATGGAATCACCCTGTAAATTTTTATTACAAACACCAACTCCTGCATCAGATTAAATCTGCTTGTTAGTATGTAGGTAAAGAGGGTAAATCATCACGCAGTGTTGCACAAGATGTTGGTTGTTCACAGTCGACTGTGTCTAAAACATGGACCAAATACAAACAACATGGGAAGGTAGTTAAAGGCAAGCATACTGGTAGACCAAGGAAGACATCAAAGCGTCAAGACAGAAAACTTAAAGCAATATGCCTTGAAAACAGAAAATGTACAACAAAACAAATGAGGAACAAATGGGAGGAAACTGGAGTCAACATCTGTGACCGAACTGTAAGAAACAGCCTAAAGGAAATGGGATTTACATACAGAAAAGCTAAAAGAAAGTCATCTCTAACACCTAAACACAAAAAAACAAGGTTACAATGGGCTAAGGAAAGGCAATCGTGGACTGTGGATGATTGGATGAAAGTCATATTCAGTGATGAATCTCAAATCTACACTGGGCAAGGTGATGATGCTGGAACTTTTGTTTGGTGCCGTTCCAATGAGATTTATACAGACGACTGAAGAAAACATGCAAATTTCCACAGTCAATTATGATATGGGGCTGCATGTCAGGTAAAAGCACTGGGGAGATGGCTGTCATTAAATCTTCAATAAATGCACAGGTTTACATTGAAATTTTGGACACTTTTCTTATCCCATTTTTGAAAGGATGTTTGGGGATGATGAAATCTTTTATCAAGATGATAATGCATCTTGCCATAGAGCAAAAACTGTGAAAACATTTCTTGAAGAAAGACACATAAGGTCAATGTCATGGCCTGCAAACAGTCCAGATCTCAATCCAATTGAAAATCTGTGGTGGAAGTTAAAGAAAATGGTCCATGACAAGGCTCCAACCTGCAAAGATGATTTGGCAACAGCAATCAGAGAAGGCTGGAGCCAGATTGATGAAGAGTACTGTTTATCACTCATTAAGTCAATGCCTCAGAGACTGCAAGCAGTTATAAAAGCCAGAGGTGGTGCAACAAAGTACTAGTGATGTGTTGGAGTGTTATTTTGTGTGTTTTTCATGATTCCATAATTTTTTCCTCAGAATTGAGTGATTCCATAATTTATTCCCTGTGTTTGTTCTATAAATCTAACTGTTACTGGCCACCACAATTATTTTTCTTGATTTCTTTTAGTGTTTCTTAAAGCCAGAAAGTTGCCATTTGAAATGCCTTTAGTTTTTGGCCATGTCTGTGATCTGCTTTTTTCTACAACAATAAACAACTGAAGGAACATCCTCAGGGACTGGTGATTCCATAATTTTTGCCAGGGGTTGTATGTGTTATTGCTTCCACACCACGCTGCACCCACCTACATGCAATATATTACATTTTTGTTTATGGGTCTAAATAGACATTAAAGGGACACTCTGGTTTAAAAAAGAAAAAATCCAGTCAGGTAAACAATCTTAAATCAAAAAATACTTTCTATTGCTCTCAGCATCCTTCAAATTCCCAAACCTTTTTGTGCTGCTGTGATCAGACTTCCTGTTAGAGGGTGGCCACTTTTATTCTCCATGGCCCACTAATTGTAGGATTGTCGCCACCCTCTCTTGCTCCTTCCGAGGATGTACTATGTACTATGGAATATGTAGTGTACAAAGAACAGTGTACATGGCCACAACTAACATGCATTGCTTGTTCCAAATGCAAAGAAGTGAGGACATAGAGAGGTTTAGGAGCTCACAAAAAAAAAACATTACAAGGAGGTAGAAAAAGACAGAAAAAATTTCAAGAAAAATAGATTATGGGACTATTAAAGTGATTGTAATGCCCTGTACACACGGTCGGATTTTCCGACAAAAAATGTGTGATAGGACCTTGTTGTCGGAAATTCCGACCGTGTGTGGGCTCCATCACACATTTTCCATCGGAATTTCTGACACACAAAGTTTGAGAGCTTGCTATAAAATTTTCCGACAACAAAATCCATTGTCGGAAATTCCGATCGCACAAAGTGCCATGTATGCTCAGAATAAATTAAGAGACGAAAGCTATTGGCTACTGCCCCGTTTATAGTCCCGACATTACGTGTTTTACGTCACCGCATTCAGAACGATCGGATTTTCCGCCAACTTTGTGTGACCGTGTGTATGCAAGACAAGTTTGAGCCAACATCCGTCGGAAAAAATCCATGGATTTTGTTGTCGGAATGTCCGATCAATGTCTGACCGTGTGTACAGGGCATTAGGGTTTTTTTTTTAAATAACAAACATATCATACTTACCTGCACTGTGCAGCTCGTTTTGCACAGTGTGGCCCCGAACCTTGTCTTCTGGCTTCTGGGGTCCTCAGCAGCTCTTGCACTCCTCCCCACATCAGATAACCCCCTAGGAGAAGCGTTCTCCTGGGGGGGCTACCTTGCGGCACACTATCGAGTCCATCATTCGGCATCCATAGCCGCCGAATGTATGACTCGGCTCCGCCCTCCAGCGCCCGAGTCATTGGATTTGATTGACAGCAGCGGGAGCCAATGGCTGCACTGCTATCAATCTATCCAATCAGGACACGAGACTCCGGACGGAGCTGGTATGCTCGTTCCCGTCGCACAAATTTCAGGGCTCTGGTAAGTATAAGGGGGCTCGGGGACGCTGCTGCATTAAAAAACATTTTCACCCTAATGCATAGAATGCATTAAGTTGAAAAACGGCAAGAGTTTACAACCCCTTTAAGTAGTGGATGTATATACTGTAGATTATGTTTTGAGAATAAGGATATTGTTTATCTTCACTTTCCTTCTTTTTCTTTAAACTCAAACTGGAACATTTACAACCACCGTCTGCTTATTTGCTAAGGACGACAAAGAGGATTCTGACATCAGACACTTTGATAAATAAACCCTATTATTTTTTTCAATTTTTTTTTCAGAGAAAGTAGAATAATACTTTCCTAGTTCAAATTTATAAAGAAAATAGTCCGTGAGAATTGGACTGATTTGTTAGCTGTGCCATGGATGCTGAATATTTTATTGCTGAGAACCCTATAAATATCAATAAACTATAAACACAACAATCAGATCTCAACAGTCTGCAGAACACTCACTAGCCACGTTCTAGTTAGCCAGATTCCGAGCAAACACTTAGATGTTCCATAAGTGTCCATATCCTAAAAGGTAATTTATATGGAACTCATAAAACTAAATTCATTAATGGCTTAGCGCAAGCATCAAGATATTTCAATTGCATAGCTAGGATAGTGAAGAGCTTAATGAGATAACAAGAGCACCAGCGCCTATTAAATTATTAAACTAGATGTCTTACTTCCTTCTCTTGGAAGCTGGGTGAGGAATTGGCCAATGGCAGTCTTTCAATGTGACTGCATGATGTGACAAGATCTGACAGTGAAAACAGAGTCAAGGTTAGAGCTCGGGCTTCATTCCACCCATAAATCTTTATTGCCTTTGCCTGGTCATAAACTGAACTTTCCATAAACTATGCTTTTATGACAGGATGCTAATGATTAATCTTTTGGCTCCCAGTACTGCCATGGGTTCCCAGAGCCACCCAGCGCATTCAGGCATTTCCCATCACATACATAGAAAGGAGGAACTGTTGCACCTTCCTCCTTTCATAACCTGTTGAGAAATGCAATGTTTTCCAATTAAACATTGTGGGAGATAGGTGAATTCACAAGCCTGTTGGCGCCCATCAGGCGTACGATAATTGGCTGCGGGCTCTGCCTCGATGTCATCATTTTTTTTTATTTACATAAGCATTGCTATCTGTTGATATTTGAAAAAAACATGAGGCCTGTTTTAAAAAGGCATAATTGTTCTGCTGTTTATGCTAATTTTTACCAGTTTTAGAGGTTTGGATTTAGGGTGACATCATTTATTGGCTAACTGAAAAGATTGTAATGAAAGTTTTCAAATCATGCTGACCTTTTCTTCAGGCAATACTGCTTGAAGGGGAGGCCAACATGTAAGGGGGGTGGGGCAGCTTTTTTTTTACATGGTCGTCAGGCGCAGCTGGTCTCCACCATTACATACAGGGTCTCAGGGCATCGCACCCATGTTCCACCCAAACCCATAAACAGTTCACATGCACTAATGCTGGTCCTAGACCCATCCTTCAAATCCTCCTGGTCACTGCACACCTTAACACCTTCACCCACGGAGTACATAGGCTTGTTATTCTCGTGGTGCAGATAGATGCTCCAGAAACCCAACCAACCATCTGGGGCCCATGAGACATGGTGGCCTGGGCCATCTGATGCATGTTCCATGAGGGTTTCTCTTTCACCCTCAGGTGGTGGACTACCTTTCCTTTGTTACCACCTACTGAAGAGTTGACCAGGCTTGTACGAGTAAAAGCACATAAGTCATCACCCCCAGGCATTGGCTTTTTTTTTGACACACCACTCACAACAGAACTTCACTTTTTGGCTTTTCTTTGCAAAAATACCATGTTTACTTCTCTTAAAACAGAAGAACAGCCCACGTCCTTGACATTACAATTTTCCAAGCATTGTTAAATAGACTCATCTTTAAAATGTTACTTCACCATCTGATAGTGAACATATGACACAGAAAAAGAGAGAGACTTGTACCACAATGTAGGCTCCAGTCCCATTCCAGGCCCTCTACTTGAATGGGTATATCACCCATCCCTTGAAAGGGAGAGAACCTCAAACTTCCTCAGATGTCCCCTCTACAGGGGTGACAGACTATCTTCTCTTTTTCCACAGACTCCTCCTACCTTATAAAGAGGCACCCCATGTCACCTACCTACAAGCATGCAATGAAAGCTTGCACTTATCTTTTTATTTAGCCAATAAATTATATCACCCTAAATCCAAACTACTTGTGCTAATGGTAACATGGCACAGCCCTTTGCTTGCACCAGTTGTTCTACATATTAGGAAAGTTTGGCATGGGAAGCACTGATGAGGACATGCAGTGCAAATAATTGATGAAAAGATGATTAGTGAATAAAATAGTAAAAAGCCAATCTGAATTATTATTTTTCATAATAAAGTAGAAATACTAATATTGACTTACATAGACTACTAAATGTAATATGCATGAACCATGGGGCTGAATTCTGACTTTAAAGTTAAACTTTAGCAAATAACTAAGTTGAAATATATACAGTGCCTTGAAAAAGTATTTTTACCCCTTGAAATTTTCCACATTTTGTCATTGTCACAACCAAAAGCATTAATGTATTTTATTGGGATTTTATGTGATAGACCAACACAAAGTGGCACATAATTGTGAAGTGGAAGGAAAATAATAAATGATTTTCCAAATTTTTACAAATAAATAAATGAAAAGTGTGGCGTGCATTTGTATTCCACCCCCTTTACTCTGATACCCTTAAAGTGGGGTTCCACCCAAAAAAACAAAAATACCTGAAAAATTGTAAAAAAAACAAAAACAAAAAAACATTTGAATATTTTTTTTTTTACTTACCTTTAAATGCCTGTTGCTAGGTGGTCCCTCGTAGTCTGCCTCTTCCTTTGCCTGGGCTGGTGACATCACTTCCCCCAGGCACAGGAAGGGCTCGGCTCTGCTCCCCTCCCTCCTGTCAATCATCTGGGACCCATTACAGGTCCCAGGTGATTGAGCAGCCAATCACGGCGCACGGCGCCGCTCGCGCATGCGCAGTGGGTGCCAGGCTGTGAAGCCACAGCCCGGCGCCAACAGTTGAAATGCCGGCGCCGACGAGCGGAGGGGGGGACGAGCGGGGCTTCGATCCCCGCATCACTGGACCCAGGGACAGGTAAGTGTCCAATTAAAAGTCAGCAGCTGCAGTATTTGTAGCTGCTGACTTTTAATTTTTTTTTTTTAATGGAGCCCCTGGGTGGAACTCCTCTTTAACTAAAATCTAGTGGAACCAATTGCCTTCAGAAGTCACCTAATTGCTAAATATAGTCCACCTGTGTGTAATTTAATCTCAGTATAAATACAGCTATTCTGTGAAGCCCTCAGAGGTTTGTTAGAGAAACTTAGTGAACAAACAGCAGCATAAAGGCCAAGGAACACACCAGACAGGTCAGGGATAAAGTTGTGGAAAAGTTTAAAGCAAGGTTAGATTATAAAAAAATATCCCAAGCTTTGAACATCTCACGGAGCACTGTTCAATCCATCATCCGAAAATGGAAAGCCTATGGCACAGCTGCAAACCTATCAAGACATGGCAGTCCACCTAAACTGAAAGGCCAGACAAGGAGAGCATTAATTAGACAAGCAGCAAAAGGCCCATGGTAACTCTGGAGGAGCTGCAGAGATCCACAGCTCAGGTGGGAGAATCTGTCCACAGGACAACTATTAGTCATACACTCCAAAATTCTGGTCTTTATGGAAGAGTTGCAAGAAGAAAGCCATTGTTGAAAGAAAGCTATAAGAAGTCCCGTTTACAGTTTGAGAAGCCATGTGGGGGACACAGCAAACACATGAAAGAAGGTGTTCTGGTCAGATGGGACCAAAATTGAAGTTTTTGGCCTAAAAGCAAAACGCTATGTATTGTGGAAAACTAACACTGCACATCACCCTGAACACACCATCCCCACCGTGAAACAAGGTGGTGGCAGCATCATGTTGTGGGGATGCTTTTCTACAGCAGGGACAGGGAAGTTGGTCAGAGTTGATGGTAAGATGGATGGAGCCAAATACAGGGCAGTCTTAGAGTCTGCAAAAGACTTGCGACTGGGGCAGAGGTTCACCTTCCAGCAGGACAATGACCCTAAATATACAGCCAGAGCTACAATGGAATGGTTTAGATCAAAGCTTATGTATGTGTTAGAATGGCCCAGTCAAAGTCCAGGCCTAAATCCAGTTGAGAATCTGTGGCAAGACTTGAAAATTGCTGTTTGCAGACACTCTCCATCCAATCTGACAGAGCTTGAGCTATTTTGCAAAGAAGAATGGGCAAAAATGTCACTCTCTAGATGTGCAAATCTGATAGAAACATCCCCAAAAAGACTTGCAGCTGTAATTGCAGTGAAAGGTGGTTCTACAACGTATTGACTCAGGGGGGTCGAAAAACCATTTATTATTTTCCTTCCAATTCACTATTATGTGCCACTTTGTGTTGGTCTATCACATAAAATCCCAATAAAATACATTTACGTTTTTGGTTGTAACATGACAAAATGTGGAAAATTTATAAATTTATTTATACTTTTTGAAGGCACTGTATATGGGTACTGTTATAGGATTTCTAAGTCTGAGAAGCTAATCCTGTGATTAAGGTACCCCTGCAAGACAGTACAATCAGATCCTCTACCTCTACCGCAGCAGCATTGGCAGTAGAACTGGGTTGTGAGCATACCCCCAGCCTGATATATGGTTAGTGAAGGAGAAGCAAAAAATGATTAGATACATTCTGTGCTTGCTCTGCTCCCTCTACCTGTCAGCATGCTTGCTGTCAGCTCACGTACACTGCAAGAAGCCATGGCTGGCTACCAGCGATGGTCCTCCTTCTACCCCTCTGACCAATACTGAGCAACCGATAGCAGGAGTCTGATATAAAAAGATATTATGACAGCCAGCTGAATTTGGTGGGAACCAAAAAAAAACAAATTTAAAAAGGTTAAAGGAAAGTTTTTAAACACCAACCCCAGTCAATCTTTTTTTTAATTTTAGCTAGAGTGGGAAGTATTATATCCTTCTCTTTCTTTCTGTCCTAGTGATGCTGTGCCACAACTTGATATATGCTGTGTTTGGAGATGGAAAATGCAAGTCAGTTCAAAATTTTATTTGTGATACATTTTCATACAAAAAAGACCTATGCTATGTTCTTAACTGTGTAATACCCCTTTTGCCTCTTTGAAAATAATTTTCTGCCCAGCCTTAGAAGTGTCCTGAATTGTGAACCATTGGTTATGTTCAACATGTAGCACTTCATCAGGGTACCGGATTAGATGGGTAACGCCTGGTGGCTATTTTGTTGTAGTCGCCATAGATAATCAATGGTGGCCTTTTTGGATGTGATCTGAGTCTGAAATTCAACCTCTAGAGCAGTGGTTCTCAACCTTTCTAGTGCCGTGACCCCTTGATAAAATTTCCCAAGTTGTGGGGACCCCTAACAGTAAAATTATTTTTGTAGCGTGGGTTGTCAGCACCCAAGGTAAGACAAGTAATTTGCGCCCCTAACCCACGGACATTTAGCGCTCCCTAAATCCTTTCCACTCATACAGTATTAAAACCCCTCATGGTACATTTTAGGATGTACCACTATTTCTCTTTGTTCTCCTTTCTTTCCCTTTTATCTCTCTCTCTCTCTATCCTAATTTATTGGGGGTTTTTTTCCCCATCCCTCTCTCTAGCCATCTTTCTTGTTCTTTTTCTCCCTTTTTCTTTGTTCCTCCTCCTCTTTTCCTCTCCCTTCCATGTATTCTCTATTTTTATTCCTTCTCTTACTCCTTGGTGGTGGGTTGAGTGGCAGTGCTTGCGGGGAGTTGGGATCAGTGGCAGTGCTGGGGGAAGTTATGATCAGCCAACATAGGTGCTCTTGATCAAGGTCATCTGCTGATCTGAGAACTGTAGTGGGGACTTTTAATGGCAACTATAGTCGCAGGTAGTGTTACTCACTGTGTCTCCGACATTGTGGTGTCTCGCAGCAGTGACACCTATGCCAAAATCAGGAGTGAATGAGCTGGATGAGCGGATGCGAAGAGGCTGAGTGGGCAGCTGTGGGGTCCAGGAACAGCCCTGCTGGGCGGCCACAGAAAGGCTGGGAGAGCAGTGCTGGCTTCAGGAACAGCCCAGGATTCAGTGACCCCTGGCAAATCATCATTTGACCCCCGAGGGGGTCCCGACCCCCAGGTTGAGAACCACTGCTCTAGAGTCTCCAGTAGATAAAAAATGTCCAACCCATCCAATCCGGTTGCCCTAATGAAGTCACATGACGTGACTTAACGCGTAGGGCCCCCAGACTGGAAGTGATGTCGGAGACCTTCATTTGCTGAGTATTACTTGATATACCAGAGGCGTTTTTTACTATTGCTTTGATGTAAGAGTTACTCTTTTAATAAAAATAGATTTTACCTAAATCTATTTAGGTAAAATGGGAGGTCACTTTGTTTCACCCTAACATATGCATAAGTGTGGTTGAAGAAGCCTTAAAGGGACCACAACCGCCATTTACCAAGATTGACTGGACAGGACCAGGACTAAGATAACATGGATGGAGGATGGTTTTTAAGTGTAATCGAAAGCGCATGTATTGATATACTACAGTGCTTGCGCGACACCAGTTTCTTATATGAAATACCATTGCTTGTGGGAACACAGTGGGTGTCTGTGGCAACTTGACCAGTAGAATTTTTATTGCTCACATACACATTGAGCACATTGTTTTAGGATACAGGTTTTTTTTTGCACAGTGGTAGTGCAGAGGTATAATTTCATTACCATTTTCATGACATGTAGATTAATGGTGGCTTTACCTCCCTCTTATTCTAAGACACAGGCTGGAGGGGCGTGACACGTGATTTCAAATATATATTTATATGCCAATTTGAAACAGTTTTTTTATATTATTTATTTTTACTCTGTATTCCAAAGGCTGTTTTTTTTTTCTTTTTATTTTGAACATGTGACCAGCAGCAGAGGACTAGAAGCTCCTCCTGGTTATGTTTCCCTGCAGACAGGCTGGGAAAAAGCTGGGTCATGTGACAGCTGTAAATCAATTAGGAAAAAGGTACTTAGATTTTTTTTTTAATAAAATAATTACAGTGCCATCATCCATATACAGAAATAGAAGCGATATTGTAAACTAAACAGAGTGTGTTTAGTATCACTTTAACAGCTATGACTGATAGCAGATGAGTCATAGTTGTTAAGGACATGGTGGCCGCCCGCTCCTTAACAACCAGCTATTTCCATAGATTTACATGGGCTGTCTGCATGCAACACCTTGTTGCTCCAGCCACATAAAAAAACAGCTGAGTACCCGTGTAAATGAGGCCTTATAGATGATTCTGTCAAAATGTGGTGACAGGCCCATTGTTGTTCAGCAGTGTTATCCTTGTGTAGGCTAGTAATGATCATTTTGTCTCTTTGGAAAACCAAGCTGTCCTGTGACAATATGTATCCAGGTGCTGGACTACAGAAACATTTACCTCTTTACAATCACTTTTTTCACTTTCTGCTGTTGTACTGATTGTTGTGCTGAGCTAAACCCCTCCAGTTAGCAGAGAGAGAACTTTAGCCAGGAAAGTCTATGCATTTCTTTGCAGAATGCTGAGGATCATGGGAATTGTAGTATGAAACATCAATCACAGAATGGGACTTATGGACCTTTACAATACAGTTCCCATAGAACACCGAAAAGGAAACGTGGGAGCTGATTGGGCTGATGCTAGTGTAAACTAGTTAAAAAGAGATGAGAGGGCATTGCCATACTCACCCAAACAAACACAAGGTTGTCATTATTAGTTGTGTTTCTGGGGCTCCTGAAGTACTTTGGAATAATAAAGTACAAGTTAAGGTTTCTGTATGACAGTCTAAACCAGGGCCAGTTTACTGTCCTTCAGACTTAAGGGGGGTCGGTCTGTGGGAATGGGAGTGAAAAGGTCCAGACATCAGTGGGAATAAGCAATGCCCCATCTTTGGTGTCAGTGGGAGGAATAGCACCCTATCATTGATGTCATTGGAAGGTATTGTATCCCATTGTTGGTGTCATTGGGAGGAATTGTGCCCCATATTTGATGCCATTGGGAGGAATTGTGGAGGGGGGGGGGTATGCCTCATTGTTGGTATCAGTGGATAAAAATAGTGCCCAAAGGGCTGGATAAAAGCAAGCAAAGGGCCCCCACGCAGCAGTTTGGAGACCACTGGTCTAAACAAAAGACAAATCCAGTTACTATGTGATGCACACGATCAATAAAGTAAACAAACTCTTCCTTTACCTCCCTTGACTGAGACAAATCCTCCATTTATTTCTCACATGCTCCCCTTCCCAGAAACTGCAGCTCACAGAGGCAGTGCTGCAAATCCAGAAAGCAGTAGGCAGGACTAGGTGTGGCCAGGGGCTGTTTGATGAGCTATAGGATCGTGACACAGCAGTATCAATGCTGATAGCCACACCCTTGCAACATCTTCTCACCTCATTGTGGTGCAAGCAGCACAGCCTAAATGAAGGACAACTCTGCTCTGAATTCAGGAGGAGTGCAACATCTTTGCCACATCATCAAAGGAAGCAGCATTAGGTGGACTTCACAGGCGGGACCAATATGTAAATGCAAGACTTATAATTAGGGGCTGTATCACTTTTTTTTTTTTTTATTGGGAGGCCATAGATCACCCTTAACCATTTCCTGCCCACCCCAGCAAAAAATTCTGAACGCTGGAGAAGGGGGGAGATGGGAAAGATGGGTATCCCATGACCAATTGTGATTGGATGTCACAGTGGTCACATGATCAAGAGCTGGTTCCGCTAGTTGGGGTGTCCAGCCATGTATGTGGGTGTTAAAAGCCACCATTTTGATTCCACACATATGTGTTAGGTGGTTTTAAAGGGTGAAAACTGAACTCCACACAAACCTATAAACAGTGGAAGTAGGTATACATGATCTGTTTTATCCACCAAAGGATTTGTAATTATATTCAGCACCCCCACTAGACATAGCCAGATTGGTGGGATACAAACAAGAAAAGGAGGTTATAGGCACAGAGGCTTGGTCATAATACCTAATATGCAAGCAGTATAATTATAAGGTATAAGTCCATGATAAGTCCAAAAATGTCCAAGGCACTAGGTCAGGCTTCTTGGTGGAGTTTAGCAGACTCTGAATATACACAGACAAAAACAAAAGCACAGAAGCGCCTTTAAGTGCAGTAAGACTTTGTATATTAAAAGACCCCACAACAGGGCTATTTACAATAGATAGGTAAACAACAGGCACATCGATAAGTGTAGATCCGGTATGCCTGTGGAAGCTGCTGGTACCGCTAAATGGAATGTGACAGAAGTCCCTGTGTGGAGGAGGATACTGGCTGAAGTCCTTCCAGAAGCGGGTGGGCAGACAGGAGCAGGATGACACAGGCAGGGCTCAGGACCACAATGCAATGCGTTTCGGAGCATGCGCTTTACCACATAGGGGCATGCACGCTCCCTTCTCAAGCAAATAATGTTGCTATCTGCTTGAGAAGGGAGTGCGCATGCTCCTATGTGGTAAAGTGCATGCCCCGAAACGCATTGCATTCTGGTCCTGAGCCCTGCCTGCGCCATCCTGCTCATGGCTGCCCACCCGCTGGAAGGACTTTGGCTGGTATCCTCTCCACACGGGGACTTCTGTCACATTCCATCTGGTGGTACCAGCAGCTTCCATGGCCCGCTCCAACTGGCATTTCGAGCCTATGTGCCTGTTGTTTATCTATCTATTGTAAGTAGCCCTGTTGTGGGTTTTTTTCAAAATACAAAGTCTTACTGCATTTAGAGGCGCTTCTCTGATTTTGTTTTTGCCCAGACTGGTGCAGTTACGCAATACAGATTAGTCACCAACCAGCCCCCAGCATGTAATTAGACAAAAAAAAGAAAAGCAGTACACTGATGAAGTCATCATTCTACTCTCCTATCCTATATGCATGTTCAAAACACTGTAAATAAAATCAGTTGTACATAAGGTTGCTCGAAGATGTTTACTTCTCCATCGTCGACTATATCAAGTGCCTACCCAAGACCGTGACCCTGCTTGGCAAACTATGCATCAAAGGAAGAAGAAAGGGCAACAGGTCACTCAATCCATGCTGTCATATCCCGCCTGTCATACCACTTCACTGCAACGTGTTTAGCCCTTGCAGCCCTTGCAATCATTTATGAGCCATGTTGGTTACACGTAAATATCCATGTATTACATCCAACTGGGGATGCTGAAATTCAAGATAGTAGCCTGTGCAACAGTCAATGTTGTTCATCCCATATCTGTGCCATTCAACATTTTTTTCAATGAACACAAGGTGCTTTCTGATTGGACAAGGCAGTGACCATCCACCACTCCACCAATCATAAAACGCAACTTATTTATTAAAAAAAACAAAAAAACAAGACGTTTGTTGAAAGGTGGAGGTACAGTAGGAGATTGAGCGACCCCCTGTATTCAGTGTACAGACAGCAAATCACTCCAGCAGTAGCAGGAACAGTACAGCATTGACTGTATATGGCACAGACTACTCCCTATGGCCCTCTAAATATGATATATGGATAATTACATGTAACCAAGCTGGCCAAATGTAAATTTAAAATACTATAGATAATTCCAGTTTTAGGTGTAAGAATTTTTTCAGCACGCACAAAAAATACCTGTTGATCTAGCCAGTGTCCTTGTACCTTCATGTGAGTGTAAAGGAAAGCACAAACATCCTTGTCCTCCTCGTATAAACTACTAGTTCCATCAATCCACTTCCATGTAATGGAGATGAACAAAGGCAGATATGTTGGAAGTCCAGCTTGTGTGACAATTAGGGCTGCCTCCATAAAAATTAGAACAAATCAAATCTAAAACAAAATTTGGTTGGAATGACAAATACTCTTTTGCCCCGTACACATGATCGGACTTTCCACCAACAAAACTGTGGATTTTTGTTCGAAGGTTGTTGGCTCAAACTTGTCTTGCATACACACAGCCACACAAATGTTGGACAACAATTCCGAACGTAGGAACGCAGTGACGTACAAGACGTACGAGGAGCCAAGAGAAAGGAAGTTCAATAGCCAGTGCGGCTCCTTCTGCTTGATTCAGAGCATGTGTGAACTTTTGTGCGACGGACTTGTGTACACACGATCGGACTGTCCAACAACAAAGTTTTGTTGGAGGAAAATTTGAGAACCTGCTAAGAAACATTTGTTGGCGGAAAGTCCGACAGCAAATGTTTGATAGAGCATACACGTGTTCGGACTTTCCGACAACAAGCTCACATCCAACATTTCTGGTCGGAAAATCCGACCGCGTGTGCACAGCATTTGGGTTTCTAGGGGCAAGTACTTTTCCGTGTGTGTGCAGCATTTGGGTTTCTAGGGGCAAGTACTTTTCCTTTTTTATTTATTGACACCCAGAGTGGTGGATCCCTCTGGTTTCTTAGCTTGGCTGGTCAGTCACAAATATACTACTAAACAGCAAAAGCAAGGAACAAGCTGCTTTTGCTTTGTATTTGATAATGTTAGCTAAAGATGGATGTGTTAAGCCAAAGCTAGAAACCTGCAGTCAATATTTAACTGTCACACTGTACTGATAATAGTATATTAAAATCCCATGAGTCACCATCTCTTCCCAGGGAGCGAAAGCAATTATCACCACACATTTATAATGCATGATGTCGAGTCTGCTCTGCAGTCTATCCACTGGATATGTACTTTCTGGATAATTCTCCTTGCCTTCATTATTATTAAAGTGGTTCTTAAGTGTTTTGGGGCTTTTTATTGTTTGTAGAACTAGCATACGAATTAAGGTGAGCCTTAGGATACACAGAATTAATACGAACTTGGTTGAGGACACTATCCTGCAAACAGTTAACTTCTGCTCAAAAGGCTTTCAATGTAGAAAATGTGAACGATTCGGCATGGGTTATCCCACAGTGGAAACAGCCCTGCCTAGTGGATGTGGAACAGTCTCTCCAACAAAAAGTGCATAATAGCCACTGCATAAATGGATGCCTTCTTCCAATATTGTCCAACACTGTGCCGTGAGCCTCCCAGACAAATCCTTCCTAGACTTTGCTCTGACTGTTCCTGCAGCTTGTAGTTGGTCCTCCCACTCTTCCCTGATCCAGAACCACTCAGAGCTTCCTGCAGCTTCTCAAAGGCTCAGGAAGGTTTAACAACACTTCCAGGCTGGGGCAAGGACCCTGTTGTTCCAGGCTCCAGACCTTTTATTCCCTTTCAGCCTCTTGCTGGACAACCTCCTGACTAAGGATTAGCTGAGGCTGTAAAAATGACCAGCTTGGTCTCTACCCTCTCCACCCACTATGTTCCAGCCCATTCTGGAAAGACAGGGGGAGACAGGCAAACCTGCAGATCTCAGAATAGCCCAATTTAATTGAATCCAGCTCCACTGACTACAGCAGAGCCAAAATAAACTATATTTACCTGCATCCTACCTAACCTACTAGCACGTAACTAGAAGGGTGCTACACAAATCAGAATGTTTTCATTTGTTCTGGAAGCATACATGGGATCAGCCAACTCTAAACTGACAATGGATGGATTCAGAGGGGCTGTATTTCTCTGAAACTATGCCCTCTAGATCATGGAGTTTCACTCCTCATCTGCAGTAACATAAGTGTTATCTGTGCACATCATCAATGTTTGTCCCTTTCTGTCAGCACAGGGTTCATATTAGCAGAAAAAGGGAAAGAAACTGAGGGAGAAGAGAAACACTAGAATATTACCAACCTAATCGCCCTCTCCGTTCCTCCCAGGGCCTCCTGCTCTCTAGCTCCCTCATCACCTCCTCCCATATCCGCCTCCAGGACTTCTCCTGAGCCTCGCCCATCCTCTGGAATTCCCTACCCCAATCTGTCAGACTGTCTCCAAATTTATCCACATTTAGGCAATCCCTGAAAACTTTCCTCTTCAGAGAAGCCTATCCTGCCTCCATCTAACAACTGCACTATTTTTCTCCATTAGCTCATCCCCCACAGCTATTACCCTTTTGTATAACTTGACCATCCCTCCTAGATTGTAAGCTCTAACGACCAGGGCCCTCTGATTCCTCCTGTATTGAATTGTATTGTACTTGTACTGTCCTCCCTAATGTTGTAAAGTGCTGCGTAAACTGTTGGCGCTATATAAATCCTGTATAATAATAATATAATAATAATATTAGTCAGTACCAGTTTGCATTGTGGAGGAAAAAAAATCACTTCTAATGTTGGGTGGCCCAACATGTAGATGGATGCTGCGATACATAAAACTATTAGTTTCGTTTTTATATTTTAGCACGGAGTTCCTCGTTACTGTACATCATTTTAAAGGGTTACTTAAATGGTTGAGAAACACTGCTGTAAGTAAATAGGAGAACCAAAACCTAAGAGGAAGAGTGGGTTTGATAATAAAGTTGGCAGTGCCTCCACCCAGGAAAGGACCTCTGTGAAGGGTAGTCCCTTCATGAGAAATTAACCAATAATCTAATCAGAGTAATTGAATGCAAAGGAACTACTGCAAGCAGCATATAGCAATAATGATAAGTATATACTGTAGACGCACACCAGTATGGAAATAATACAAGCCTTATATAAGAAAAGAATACTAATAGTACATACATCCAATGTACATGGGTATTATGTAACAGGTATTATCAGCAAGGGGCCCAACAAGAATCATGGTGGAATTGTGCACATATACCCAGGTATATACAGTTATTAATAAAGATACCCCCCCAGATAAATGTTGCAGCAAAGTCCAGTTGCAGGGGCCCATGGGGACGATCACAGTGTGGCATCCATATTTTTATTGGAAATCTGAAGACAAGATCAGCAGTGATGGAGAGATCCTCCAACCATTGTCCAACCAGCCTGGAACGCAGCTTCTCCCCTGCAGAAACTGTAGTGTGGCACTGGAACTCAGAGCCGCTTATCTACTGCGCATCTTAGTCCCTAGTAGTTTCTAATCTGTCATGCAACCAGAGCTGAAACTATTAGAAGTGGCCATCGGATGCCTAACTGGACTCTAGCCTATGCTGGTTATTGAGCCCTAAGCTAAAACTAGCTATGGAATCCCTGACCAAATGGCACAGGGGTAACTAAAATAACAGAAGCTACATATAAACTCTATTACAAACAGGTTCACCTACTAATCTACTGGGAGATGACTACTACACACATACAGTAGCATAGACCTAGCTGTGCATGTGAAATTATAACAATAGGACAGAGATAAATCAGTCACAAGGATTTAGATACACACTCATGAAGCTACGGGCAGCTGCAGTCAAGTTATCAGAACATAGGAATTCTTGCAGTCTCTTCTTGCAGTCTCTTCTTCTGGCCTAGGTGAATTATATTGTAGCAGCTCCTATGTGCATAAGGGCACGTGGCCTCAGATTTTCCCTCTCTCTCCACTTGGGTTTTTAACCCAGCAACCCAGAGACAGGAAGTGTATACATAATATATCAGTTGCGCTGCCCTGCCCTTTGTCATTTACAAATACAGACAGCAGATCCCTACAATTGATTTTTTTTTTTTGTAAACCAGAGTGTCACTTTAAGTATGTGCAACAATCCACCCCAGTCACAACCTCTACTCACCACCATGATCTCCTGGTTGCAAAAACAAAAAAAATTAAATAAATAAAAGCATTTTGACACTCCCTTTCAGGGGAATGATGTAATTTCCTCACTCTGAGGGAGGCTGCTGAAGATCTTAAATGCCGCATACACACAATCGGACTTTCTGCCAATAAAACAGTGGATTTTTGTTCGAAGCTTGTTGGCTCAAACTTGTCTTGCATATACACGGTCACACAAATTTTATCCAACAATTCTGAACGTGGGAACGCGGTGACGTACAACACGTACGACGAGCCCATAAAAAGGAAGTTCAATAGCCGGTGCGCCACCCTTTGAGCTCCTTCTGCTAATCTTGTGTTTATCTCGTGTTAGTAGAAATTTGGTGAGAGACAATTCGCGCTTTTTAGCTTCGTGCTTTTCAGTTTGTTTCTGCTTTTCAGTTTGTACTTGTCAATAGCCGGTGCGCCACCCTTTGAGCTCCTTCTGCTAATCTTGTGTTTATCTCGTGTTAGTAGAAATTTGGTGAGAGACAATTCGCGCTTTTTAGCTTCGTGCTTTTCAGTTTGTTTCTGCTTTTCAGTTTGTACTTGTCGGTTCATATCTGTTCTTCAGTGCGTGTTGTCAGTTTGTTCCTGTCTTTCAGTGAGTTTTATTTATAGTTTGCTTCTTCAGTGCGTTCTTGTCTGCTTGTTTCTGATTTTCAGCTCGTTCTTCTCAGGTCCTTTCTGATTTTCAGTGCGTTCTGCCAGTTCGTTCTGAGCAGCTGACCATTTTCTAACCATGTTGTGGTTACGTACTCATTGTAGAGTTTGTGCTGTTGTTGGGCTTGGTGTTGGAGTTCTTGCTTTGACCCAAGTCCAGTCCATGAACAGGGGGAGGAGGAGTTCTTGGACCAAGAATTGGTTACTTAATCGTGACCAATTCTCTCATATGCCTTTGTTGCGGGAGCTCCAGGAGAATAATCCTGATGATTTCAGGAATTATCTCCGGATGACGGAACCCGTCTATCACCGTCTGTTGGCTTTGCTGTCCCCCTATATTACCAAGCAGGACACCTTCATGCCGCAAGCCATCACTCCCGAACAAAGGCTCGTCGCCACCTTGCGGTACTTGGCAACGGGGAGACGTTTCCAGGATATCAAGTTCACGACTGGGATCTCCCCCAGGCTCTGGGAATCATTATTCCATAGACCTGTTCTGCTATCATTCAGGTCCTGCAGAAGGACTATAATAAGGTAAGTTTGATCCTTTAACATCACATTCTATGTATTTAATGTTTGCTAATAAATTGTATTTATTTAATCATTCTATAATTCTATCATTGTAATATGCTGTGAATGTCCTCTTTGTCCTCATGCATGCTGTAAGCTTTTAATGCTCCTTCATGCATATTTGCCTTCACTAACCTCCCCAGCATGCTATCCTGGGCCCACACAAACCTAGCCTAGTCACTTAACAATGTATTTTGTGAGCTCAATTGTAGTGCTTACACTAAACACCACCTAAAATGTGTCCAAATGTTATTGTTATCCTTAAATTCAGGCATAGTGCAAGAGGCTTTTTTTGGGGGGCCAAAACTCATTTGGAACCCTCCCTCCCCCAAGTCAACCGATACCAATCCTCTATCTGCTGACTTTGCCAAATCCATACACACTGTACCTACCTCTTTTGTGTTCATATTTATGGATGAATTCACCAAAGCATGTAGTGTAAGTGCCTGCCTGAATACTTTCAAATGGTACAATTTAAAGTTTTGTTCTCCTATTATCTTGATAGGTAATTGCAGAATGTAAAAATGTGCTTCAATTTGGAGAGTGTGTATTCATATCCAGTGGTGTATTTAGGTTTTGTGCTGCCCTAGGCCTGACTAAGCTCACGCACCCCCTAATTTAAATATGACCCACCCCTTCCTGTCAAGGCCACACCTCTTCCTTTTTAAGATCCGCCCTGTCATCTTCATGGGAAGAGGACAGAGGGACACCACAGGAGGAGGACAGAGAGGGATGCCGCATTTTTTCATTTGGGGGGTAAGGGGATATGTACTGGGTGTTTTGGGAGGGGAGGATCAGACCCTCCCCCACTAGCACATATCCTCTCCCCTCTCAAAGCACCCAGCACATATCCCATTATCCCCCTCCCCTCATCCATGTGTATGTGTGCATCTGTTATCTGCCCCCCTTCCCGGTTACTGTGTCCCCCTCTACTGTAAACTATACACAGACCTCAGACAGGCAGCGTGGCTTTTGCACTGAAGTCGTGTCCCTCATCTGTGGCTCCTCCTCCTCCTGACTGTGTACACTAGAACATTAGAGCCGAGAAGGGGGAGAAGCCGAGGAGTGTGTGGCTGACAGTGGGGAGAGAGGTGGTGGCTGCTACGAAAAAGCTGATCGGAGCTTGTTGGACCCCGGGTGGTAGATGTCCTGGGTGCCCACGCTAGCGCACCCTGTATGGCCAGTTACCGAAGCTCAGTGCCGGAACTTGTTGTGGGCTCTGGGACAGTGGCATCACTAGGTTTGGTCTCACCTGGTGCGGTAAAAATTGTGTCCCCCCCCCTTAATTTTTGGACTGGAGGCCCAGCGTTGGAGCTCATTTTGGCGGTCAATAAGGCCTAGAGGATATCAGGTTAGGCACTTCCTAATGGCTCAGTCCCTGAGAACAGTAATGGATAATGGCCAACAGGCTCTCTTACCAGACCCGGTGAAACTGCAACATTGATCCCTCCGGCTGGACGTTCGCTCACTCTGGGTTGCCCAGGCTGACTCTAGTCAGTAGTGTAGCATGTCTGTACTCCGGCAGTGGCTTCATCTTTCTCCCCCTCTGGTGGTGCAGATACAGCGTGGCTCTCTCTTTGGTGGTGCGGGAAAAGCGTGGCTCTCTCTGGTGGCGTGTCTCCCTGTCTGGTGGTGCAGGTACAGCGTGGCTCTCTGTTGGTGCAGGAACAGCGTGGTTCTCTCTATGGTGGTGCGGGTACAGCGTGGCTCTCTCTCTGGTAGTGTGAGTACAGCGTGGCTCTCTGGTGGTGCAGGTACAGTGTGGCTCACTCTCTGGTGGTGCGGGAACAATGTGGCTTTCTTTCTGGTGGTGTGGGTATAGCGTGGCTCTCTGGTGGTGTGGGTATAGCGTGGCTCTCTGGTGGTGCGGGTACAGTGTGGCTCTCTCTGGTGGTGCAGGTACAGCGTGGCTCTCTCTGGTGGTGCAGGTACAGTGTGGTTCTCTCTGGTGGTGCGGGTACAGTGTGGTTCTCTCTGGTGGTGCGGGTACAGCGTGGCTCTGGTGGTGCGGGTACAGTGTGGTTCTCTCTGGTGGTGCGGGTACAGGGTGGTTCTCTCTGGTGGTGCGGGTACAGCGTGGCTCTGGTGGTGCGGGTACAGTGTGGCTCTCTGGTGGTGCGGGTACAGCGTGGCTCTGGTGGTGCAGGTACAGCGTGGCTCTCTGGTGGTGCGGGTACAGCATGGCTCTGGTGTTGCAGGTACAGTGTGGCTCTGGTGGTGCGGGTACAGTGTGGCTCCCTCTCTGGCTTCCCCCAGCACAGTACTCTTTTTCTCCTCTTGTAACCCCCCCAGCAGAGTGCATGCATGCTGGGGGCTGTAGCATGATGTCTGTGGACACACAGGGGCTGCCACTCTTCAGGGACTACTTTTCCCATGATGCCCCCAGAGTCTTCTGATTGGCCCTCTGCTGTGGCCAATTATGGGGAGGGAAACAACGGTCAGGAAGCTGGACGGCGGCGCAGGGAAACCAATTAGAGCCGCTCTCTCTCTCTTCTCTCTTCGTCTGACAGAAAGGGGAGGGAGGGCGAGTGGGGGAGATACACAGACAGCCTGCATCTCTCCTCTCCCTGTCACAAGCTGCTGCTCAATTTACCAGAGAACTCCCCCGCTCGCCCCCCCTCCCCATTCTGTCAGCCGAAGAGAGAGAGAGCGGCTCTAATTGGTTTCCCTGCGCCGCCGCCCAGCTTCCTGACCGCTGTTTCCCTCCCCATGATTGGCCACAGCAGAGGGCCATTCAGAGAGAGAATCAAGGCTTCACAGGGGCGGCTTGACGGCTCCTTCCGCACACGCGACGCCACTCCTAAGCTGTACTCCCCTTATGGTGGCCCTGTTGTGCGGGAAGAGGGCGCAGGTGCCGTTCTCGGGGGAGCGGCCTTTTGCCGCCCCCCCCCCGCAAAGTGCCGCCCTAGGCCTTGGCCTTGTTGGTCTAGGCCAAAACACAGCACTGTTCATATCTTCGGATTATGACACTTCTTACCTGTCCAGTAGGCAGCCAATAGTGTAAGTAAGGAGGGGCTGGCCAAAGTAACACATTATTTATGCACTCAGCTCTCAATGAAGTGGAGACGGTTACCTGTCCAAAACATCCCCCCCCACCCTAAAATTTTTCCAATGGGCTATCAGAGAGGGTGAGGAATCTGATAAGTGGACCTTATACTTTTGTCTTTAAATACTAATTTCAATAAATGTTCTACTTATGTTGGCCAAAAATGTTTGTGTTTAATCTGCTTGCAATGTTATGTGCAAAAGTACTAATGTCTTTTTTCTTGTTTGACACAGTTTCATTCCAACCCACAGTAGTGGCAGACTGTGACCTCCCAATTCAACCAGCAGTGGGACTTTCCCAACTGCGGTGGTGCGACAGATGGGAAGCACGTCCGGATCATCCCACCCCCCAACTCGGGATCATACTACTACAAGGGGTACAGTAGTATTGTGTTGTTGGTGGTGGTGTTGGCGTCTTATGAGTTCCTCTATCTGGACGTGGGGAAGAATGGCCATCTGTCTGATGGAGGAGTCATCGCCCAGACAGAATTTTACAGGCGTCTCCAGAATCGCAGATTGGGGTTGCCACTTCCAGCGGATAACGTGGTGGGCCTCCCGATTATTTTTGTTGTGGATGAGGCCTTTGCGCTGGGGGAGCATTTGATGAGGCCATTCCCCATGAGGACCCTGACCTTGGAGCAGAAGGTTTTTAACTACCGGCTGGCCAGAGCCATAAGAGTGGTCAAGAATGCCTTTGGCATAATGGCCAGCCAGTTCCAACTTTTCCAAACGGCCATAACCATGGCCGAATACAAACTGAACCACATAATTTTAAGATGCTGAATTCTACATAATTTTCTGTGTAAGAATGCAGCCAACTATCTGGCCTCAGTTGCGACTGAGGCCGACTTTTCACCCGCAGAAACAATGACGACGCTTGAAACTGGCTGTCCTGGCTTGCCCCCCCAAAAGCGCCAGCGAAGTACGACAAAGCTATGTGGAGTACTTTGTGGGCAGGGGGGCAATTGATATACTAGAGAAGCTTGTTAAAATAAATTTTTTTGGAAAGACTAAACTCATATTTTATTTGATTTATTGCTTGTGTTTCTTATCTGTATCCTAGGTTCTCCAATGGCCTTTTATTTTTGGCCATTTTCTTCAATAATGCAAACGTAACTTATTTGATGCATGAGGTGACAATCTCTTCTTTAGCGAACTATTATGTTGTGCTGTGGGTCTGCTACACACACACAATGTTTTTGTTGTTAATGTATGTAATGCATTAATGATAAAAAATATTCATCCTTTTCAACTTCATGATTTAATTGCTTGGAGTCCCTAAAATGGCCTGATGTTGGCAAATTTTACAGAACAGTGGGGGTTATTTACTAAAGAAAAATAAAGTGTAGCGCTAATATATGATGCAATATATAATGTGTATAAGAGTACATAAAACTGTGTATAAAAAGAGAGAAGGTCCACAGGGACTGGTCTCTCATAAAAATAAAAATAAGAACTTTTAACAAAAAGTGTATGTATTTTCATCAGGCGATTACAAATCGCAGGGAGAAAATCTGCAAGTATGTTAAAAAACGTGCAAATCGATATAGAGTGCCGAAAACAGCAATGTCAACCTATAATAGTGACTTGTGAAAAATGTGTACATATAAACACAAGCACTAAAGGGTCTTGTATAAATTGGACAAAATAAAAGTCCCACAAGCATCACTAGTGCAACAAAATGCAGTGAAAAGGTGACATATATACAGTCTTTAGATGGATATTTTGAATGGTGGATATACACCCTGGGGTGCCTTCACCATCAAGAACACAAAAGGAGAAAGGGATACTCTTACCAAGAGCGATGGACCCAGCTCGCCTTATGGTGGTGGGTCAATAAGGCATGGAAGCGAAGCCCAGAGGACGGGCTTTCAGGTTGGACTGCACGGCACCTCTCCTAATCTTTCCGATGGAAATCCGGGACGCCAGATATATGCAGAAAAATTGCCCCACTAAGCCGGAAACAGCTTGATAGGCACTTATCCTCCAGGTAAGAAGTATGGGATTTAGCAGCATAAACAAAAAGAAAAAGAGAAAAATCTCCACATGGTGTAAATCCGTAAGATTGGATTTATTATTAGCAGTAAAAACAGATATCCAAAAAGATTTATTCCATAAAAACAGATAAAAACAGCGCAGTGAAAGGTGGCCACAGCCGGCGTATTGTACCCTATGCGTTTCGTCTTAAGAGACTTCAACTGGGGTGTGACCAGTTCTGTCACATGCCTTTGCTCCTTGAGATCTGTGAGAATAATCATGACGATTTCAGGAACTTTCTCCGAAAGACAGACCCCATATTTTACCATTTGTTGGCTTTGCTGACCCTTTATATCAGCAGGCAGGATACCCGCATGAGGCAAGCCATCACTCCGGAGCAGAGGCTCATCGCCACCCTGCGGTACTTGGCGATGGGGAGAAACCTGCAGGACCTCAAGTTCTCGACAGGCATCTCCCCCCAGGCTCTGGGGATCATTATCCCGGAGACCTGTTCTGCCATCATCCAGGTCCTGCAGAAGGACTATATTAAGGTAAGATTTTTATCCTTTAACATCACATTTTATTGTATTTAATGTTTGCGAATATAATGTTTTTCTTTCCTCATTCCCTAATTACCATGATTGTAATATGCTGTGAATGGCCCCTTTGTCTTCATGCATGCTGCTTTGTTTTTTTTTTTTAATTTGTGCTTCATACATATTTGCCTTCACTTTCCTCCCCAGCATGCTCTCCTGGGCCTATATCCACCTCGTCTAGTCACTTAACAATGTATTTTGTCAGCTCCATAGTAGTGCTTTACTCTAAATACCCCCTCAAATGTGTAAAAATGTGATTTGTGCTTTAAATTCAGGCAGAGTGCCAGAGGTTTTTATTTTGGGGTCCCAAAATCATTTGGAACCCTCCCTCCCCCCAACTGCTAACTCAGCTGATACCAATCCTCTATCTGCTGACTTTGCCAAACCCATACACACTATATACCCACCTCTTTTGTGGTCAAATTTATGGATGAATTCCCCAAAGCATGTAGTGCAAGGGCCTGCCTGAATACATTCAAATGGTACTGTTTAAAGTTTTTGTATCCTATTATTATCTTGATAGGTAATAGCAGAATGTAAAAATGTGCTAAAATGTGTACAGTGTGTATTTATATCTTTGTATTATGACACTTCTTACCTGTCTAGTGGGCTGCCAATAGTGTAAGTAAGGAGGGGCTGGCCAAAGTAACACACATTATTTAGGCATTCATCTCTCAATGAAGTGGAGAGGGTTACCTGTCCAAAACATCCCCCCCCCCCTAAAATTTTGAAAATGGCCTATGGGGGGGGGGGGATCTGATAAGTGGACCTTATACCTTTGTCTTTAAATACTCCCTAAAATAAATGTTATACTGATGTTGGCCAGGAATGTTTGTGTATAATCTGCTTTCCATGTTTTTGTGCAAAATGATTAATTTTTTTTTCTTGTTTGACTCCACAGTTTCCTTCCAACCCACAGGAATGGCAGACTGTGGCCTCCCACTTTGCCCAGCGGTGGGTCTTTCCCAACTACGTTGAGGCAATTGATGGGAAACACGTCCACATAGTCCCACCCCCAACTCGGGTCATACTATTATAATTACAAGGGATTCAATAGTATTGTGATGTTGGCGGTGGTGTTGGCTACCTACGAGTTCCTGTATGTGGACGTGGGGAAGAATGGCCGGATGTCAGATGTTGGAGTCATCGCCCACACGGAGTTCTACAGGCGTCTCCAGAATGGCAGCTTGGACTTGCCACCTCCAGAAGACAATGCGGAAGGACTCCCATTCGTCTTCGTTGCGGATGAAGCGTTTGCGCTGGGGCACCATCTTATGTGGCCATTCCCTATGAGGACCCTCACCCCGGACCAGAGGGTTTTTAATTACTGGCTGGCCAGAGCCAGAAGAGTGGTGAAGAACACAATTGGAATAATGGCCAGCTGGTTCCGCCTATTTCTTACACCTATACACATGGCGGAATATAAACTCAATCACATCATCCTGGCTTGCTGTGTTCTCCACAATTTTTTAAGGAGAAATTCTGTGAACTATGCTGTCTCAGTGGGGCCTGAGGCCGGAATTCAGAATGAACCAACCCTGACGGAGCTTGAAACTGGCCGTCCTGGCTTGCCCCCCCAGAGTGCCCGTGAGGTCCGTCTAAGATACATGGAATACTTTGCGGGTAGGGGGGCCATCTATATGCCAGACAATGTCTGAGACATTTTTTAAATAAAAATATATTTTAAACTGAACAAATATTTGCTTTGATTTACTGCTTGGCTTTCTTTTAGCTGAGCATGACGAAATTTGGGGAGTCCTGAAAATGGCATGATTATGTAAAATTAGAAAGCACTGTTGGGTGTTATTTACTAAAGGAAAATACACTTTGCACTAAGTGCACTTGAGACTGCACTGAAACTGCACTTGTAGTGCAAAGTGGATTTGCCTTTAGTAAATAACCCACATTGTCATTGAAAACAACAACTTTATACTCCAAAAAATACTTTCAAGCATTGAAAGAAGAAGCCACACATTGTTGATTATCAATCTTTTTAATCCAACCACAATCACACGTGCGTTTATAAAAGGGTTTTTTAACAAACCAATATGTGTGTTGTATAACAATTTTTAGGTCACATTATAATAATAAGTAGAAATTGCCTTTTAAGGTAAAACAGGCATGTTTTAAACAATAAAAAAATACACAACTCTGGAACTTACAAATTTCACCTTTTATATAATGCGAAGGCAATATCAGACATGAGTATTTATAAACTGTGTTTAATATTGCGTTCAGCAGATGGGGTGATGTTACCCCTGGAAAAGCCAAATTTTGAAGATGCACACAAATTGCCTAATGTCAACATGTGCTAGCTACCATCATGGGGGATCAATGGATGTGTTTTGTGGGTGCAACCCCTTCCTCTCAGCTACTTTATTATTGAGGAAGGGGTTGCACCCACAAAACGCGTACATTGATCTCCCATGATGACAGATAGCACATGTTGACACAGTGTGTGCATCTTCAAAATTTGGCTTTTCAATATTATGTCAAAAATTATTCATAAAAACAACAATAAACATGGAATAAGTTAGGGATTGCTAGGTGTTTTATATTCTCCCTAAAACATCAATGATGTTCTTCATTTTGTTTTGAACATCATTGATGTTTTGCTTAATGTTTTCTAAATCACTATTACACCCCATTATCTCCCCAATGAGGATCAGGGCACATTCACTTGTGAAATTACATTCCTCTTCTACAGCATCACGATCACCTAAAATAAAAAATAAAAAACACACCATGTATTATAAATAGGCAGGCATCCATCTCTTACCTGAAGCTGTGGTCGCAGACACTCACCTGTTGTGGTGACAATTTCTACAACGTCTCCCTCCTCCTCTGGTTGTGTTTGGGGGATTTCCCCTTCTTCCTGAGGTGGGGGGTCCGTGGTCTGCTCTGATAAATGGTGTCCTCCGAGTCTTTTCTCTCCTATGTGAAAAAAAATAGGTATACTTAGAACACAGATATTTGATGGCAGAAATAGGAATATGAAACATTGCTTGGAAGGGGTACAATTGTCTGTTCCAAGATGAAGAAATATTTTTGTCCTTTGTCAAGCTTGAATACTTACCTGTTTTGTACAAGCTTCACAGATGGAGACACCCCTATAGTATACACTGGAGCACCTGTGTGGGCCCCCTAATAAAAAGGGTGTTCTGGTGTCCCACACTAGTTCTCCAGCGTCCAGATGTGTAAACAGCTGCTGAGCGTCCTCTCCTTACACAGAATCTAGTTTGCATTACATTCTAGTTACAAACCCATCTAGACAACAAACTTATTTTAAGAGAAGTAGGGCATAAAAAATGTATTCAACAAAACATGGTGTTTTAGTGGCCGAACGAACAATGTTTCCTATGAACGAATAATGTGTCCATGAACATAAAAGTTGCCATTTTAAAATGTACAACAGTAAAGAAAAGCACATGGAGCAGCACGAACGTAATAAAAATAAAGAATAGGAACACAGGACAACTACTTACTTTTTTGCAGCACTCTCCTGATCCTTCTATACTGATCGTGCTCCCTTAATTTGAGGTCCGACCACCGCTTCCTCAGTTGATCCTTGGATCGTCATACCCCAAAATTCCTGTGCAGACTCTTCACAACTTTCACCATGATCTTGGCCTTTCTAACATTTGGGTTGGGGTAAGATCCATACTTCCCATCATAGTCGGCCCTCTTCAATAAGTCCACCATCTCCACCATCTCAACAAAGGCCATATTTGATGCTTTAAATCTTCTCCTCCGGGATCGTGATGTTTCTGGCTCTGGGCTTTCCTCCTCCTCCTCCTCGTTGCTGTAATTATCACGCACCTGCTCTGTCTCCGCCATGTGCTCTTCCCCACTGCGTCGAAAGAGAAGGGGCAGGGAATAGACTAGAAAGAACATCAGGGGCGGGCGGAGTTTCACACGTGCGCAGTGTATATAAAGCGTAACACGTGTGCGTCGTATGTACGATCTGTGAGCGGAGGAAGGAGTATCGGAAGCGCTGATTGTGATTACGAAGGTAACATTTAAACTTGGGCCTATACTGCTTAGGATTGAGGCCTATATTGGGACAAGATTAAGAGACTTTAGCCTGACATTAGGGTTTGTCTTGTGTATTGCAGATAAAATGGATGGCTTCAATGAACACAACTTCCTCCCCCTGTTCATAGACAAATACAGGGTGCTGCCCTGTCTGTGGCAGGTGAAACACCCGCATTATAATCATAAACAAAAGAGGCAGGCAGCGCTGGAGAAACTGCTGGAGTTGGTGAAGCCGGTGGTCCCCACAGCAACCATCCCCTATTTAAAAGCCAAAATTGATGGCCTGAGGAGCACATATCTTAGGGAGCACAAGAAGGTCCAGGATTCCCAGAGATCCAGAGCTGCAGCAGATGACGTTTATGTCCCCAGGCTCTGGTACTATGAGAGACTGCGATTTCTGACAGACCAGAAGTCAGGGAATCCCTCTCAACCCTTCCTTCCACTCTTCCTTCCACCCTATCTTCCACCCCAGCTGAAGCTTCCGATGTCCAACCTGGGACTTCCAGCCAGGAAGAAGTGGAGGAACCCAGCTTGAGCCTGGTATAGCATTGTTCTATAAATAGCATTGTCAATAAATAAATGATGTTTACTAGATGTTATTATTGATCACTAATTGCTGATTTAATAAAATGTTTTACATATCAATAGACAGTAGTGGGCAAAAATAATTGGGACAAGAATGAAAAATGCTGGGCTTAGAATAATAGTCTATATTTGTTAACATTCAATTTGCAACAGTCATGAGATGAAAAGTGTGTATAATTGATGAAGAAAAAACTAAAACTATGTCCCCTTTTCATACACAGGAAAACTTCAGCCAGGAGGCTGTGGAATGTGGCAGCCAGGAGGAGGCTGTGGAATGTGGCAGCCAGGAGAAGGCGGGGGTTAGTGGCAGCCAGGAGGAGGTGGGGGTTAGTGGCAGCCAGGAGGAGGCGGGGGTAAGTGGCAGCCAGGAGGTGGCTGGGCCCAGTACGAGCCTCACAGAATCCCAGAATCCAACCAAAAGACCCAGGAAGGGGAGTAACGTGGAGGATTCAGCACTCAGGCTGATTCAGGAGGCTTCTGCATCCCTCAGAGCCACCCCCACTCGTGAAGAGGCCTTTGCCTGCATGGCTGCCACAAAACTGCAGGACATACAGGAGGGCCAATGCCTCATGTGTGAGGAAATCCTAAGAGGGTGAGGGGCGAAATCACACCCAATACCCACCTGTGTGAGTTACATCATCCTCCTCCTGCCACAACTCTAACACCACAGACACAGCGTGGAAGGAAGTGTGGAAGGAAGACAAGAAAGTGATGGCCTGGGTTCAGTCTGGTCTGACAAAAGATGCAGGCTCTTGTATGACCACAGCCTGGGGACATAGATGTCATCTGCTGCTGTTCATGATCTCTTGGACTTCTGGACCAGATTGTACTCCCTTATATATGGACTCCTCAGGCCACCAATTTTGCCTTAAAATAGTTGATGTGTGCCCTGGGGGCCAAAGGCTTTGCCTATTTCTGTGGTTTCTCCAGCGTTGCCTTCCCTCTTTCTTTGGTTAGGACCCCTTAATAAATGTTTTTTTTTTTTTTTTTTAATAATACTTGCCTATGTGTGTTTTCCTTCAAAAAGGACAGTGTGTTTGTGAGGAGGCAGGTACATTTAAAAAATTCAATGTGAAATTAACAAGCGACACCAACACCAAGCAATCTCCTTGAGATTAAATAATACAAGATAATAATCGTGTTGTGGTAACTTGACACACAAAACACACTCAAAACTATTCTGGAGGTAAAAAAAAATTAATTAAAAAAAAATAACAGGAGATCAGGATTTAAAAAACTAAAAAAAATACAAAATCTAAAAACATGAAAAAAAAATATTTTCGGGAGATGTGACTAATCAAAATATTATATTCATGAAATCACGAAAAATAATAAAGAAAGAAGTTTGTGAGAACTCTGTGTGAATATGAGCAGCAAAACAACTTCATTCTTCTAGCATTATAGAAGAATAGAGTGCGCTGCATTAAACAATTTAAAACATTGCAGCATGACAAAAGTGCTAGATCCATTACAAACGATAATTTTACCAGAACGAGCAGTTCCATCTCGGAATTTATTCTGTGCACACGTGGCACTTTGTATGTCGGAATTGTCCACACACGGTCATAATTTACGCAAATGGATTTTGTTGTAGGAAAATTTTATAGCCTGCTCTCAAACTTTGTGTGTCGGAAATTCCGATGGAAAAAGTCCGATGGAGTCCACACACAGTCAGAATTTCCGACAACAAGCTCCGATCGCACATTTTCCATAGGAAAATCTGACCATGTGTACAGGGCATAAGATTGATATATAAGGGGTACGCATAAGATATTACAGTCAAAACTTGGGGGGGGCCTGGGCACTAATAACTTTCACCACTAAATTATACAACTAAAAAACTAAATAAATATATATAAATGTACACACTCACTCTGGTGCTGCTGGTGCTGCCTGGTGGGTATTAATGCTGGTGTGGGTACTGCTGGTGCTGGTGGGTATTAATGCTGGCGTGTGTACTGCTGCCTGGCTCCTCTGAGACGCAGAAGTGTGACAGGAAGTATGCGGCTGCAGTAGAGAGCAGAGCCGATGCTTCCTGTATCTGTCACAGGTGGAGTGCATTTCATATCACTCCGCCTGTGAAGAGCCAGAACTACACAGAAAGAAAGAAAGCATCGGCTCCGTCCTTCACAGTGACAGCTGACTTACACTGCACTCTGCCCGCCGCTGAGTCGCTGACTGAGATCGGGACTGATCGCACAGTGCTCTGTCTCTGTGAGGGAGCCGCATCTGAATGATGCTTGGCTGGGGTTGCTGGCAGGGGTGTTGCTAGGTGTGAAAAAGACCAGGGGCTTCAGCCCGAAGTCCAAGGCCAGCGGCGGAGGCGGGGGGGGGGGTTTAGGCTCACTTGCTGGTTGATGCCTGGCTCACCAGTGCTCATCCATGCTGACCACTAAACTGACCTACCAGACCCCTACACTACTGATCCCCTCTGATACATAGACTGATCCCCCCCTGACACCTGCACTGATCCCCCCTGACACCTACACTGACCCCCCTGACACCTACATTGACCCCCCTGCACACATACACTGATCCCCCTCCTGACACATACACTGATCCCCCTCCTGACACATACACTGATCCCCCTCCTGACACATACACTGTTCCCCCCTGGCACATACACTGATCCCCCTCCTGACACATACACTGATCCCCCCTGGCACATACACTGATCCCCCTCCTGACACCTACACTGATCCCCCCTGACACCTACACTGACCCCCCCTACACATACACTGATCCCTCTCCTGACACATACACTGATCCCCCTCCTGACACATACACTGATCCCCCTGACACATACACTGACCCCCCGACACATACACTGATCCCCCTGACACATACACTGACCCCCGACACATACACTGATGCCCCCTGACACATACACTGATCCCCCTCCTGACACATACACTGATCCCCCTCCTGACACATACGCTGATCCCCCTCCTGACACATACACTGATCCCCCTGACACCTACAATGACCCCCCCTGACATTTACATTGACCCCCCTGACACCTACACTGACCCCCCCCCATACATACACTGATCCCTCTCCTGACACATACACTGAACCCCCTCCTGACACATACACTGATCCCCCCCAACACATACACTGATCCCCCCTGACACATACACTGACCCCCCCGACACATACACTGATCCCCCTCCTGACACATACACTGATCCCCCTCCTGACACATACACTGATCCCCCTCCTGACACATACACTGATCCCCTATGACACATACACTGATCCCCTATGACACATACACTGATCCCCCTCCTGACACATACACTGATCCCCCCTGACACCCACTTCCTTTCATAGTCTCCTCCTTTCTGGTATCCCGGTCCCCTTTACAGCCATCTTCTTTCTTTGCAACAAGCACAGTTCCCTTTATGTCAGTGCCCCCTCTCTTACCTTACACAGCAGGGAGAAGACAGAGGATGCGGCATGTCCAAGCAGAAGGCGGGAACTGTTCAACTTTCCATGCAACAGACAGACGATTGGTTGCTAGGACCGCCCCTAGCAACAAATCACAGGCTTTTTAACTTGAAAAGTTAGACAGTTCCCGCCTTCTGCTCGGACCTCTGTCTTCTCCCTGCTGTGTAAGGTAAGGGAGTCTGTCTTCTACCTGCTTATTGTAAGGATGAAAGCGGAGGTGGGGGAAGGAGGAGTTACACAGGAGAGAAGAGGACACCCAGGCAGGATGTTCAACAGGTTCACTGTTGTCACCCTGCACATGCACTCCACCCACCATGCACCCCCTCCAGCAGCGATACACTGCAGCATGTACTGGAACCGTGCACGTGCAGTAGTTGCAATGGTTCCCGCCACCTTTCTCCCCAGGAAGCAGTCACAGTGTATACAGGCAGTTTTCTATGTACTGGACAAAGGGGCCCCGCATATTGGTATTGGGGCGTGTGGTCGCAGTGAGAGTGGAACTGTCAAATCTAAGTACTGATGTCGGGGATGGGCGGGGCCACTCTCCACTCTCTGCACTCTCACTGCGGCCACACGCCCCCGGCTTGCCCACCAATCACTGGATGTTTACACTCGGGGCCAATAATTCTACATGAGAAATATTAGACATGGGGCTTTTTGGGGACTAATTCGGGGCTCCATCCCCCCAGCCCCCCCTCCCGACGCCCCTGGTCACTGGGCAGGTGGGGCCCCCCAGGCAAGTGGGGCCCCAGGCAACTGCCCAGCGTGCCCATGCGAAAAGACGGCCCTGGGAAAGGGTTGCACCCCCAAAACGTGTCCATTGATCCCTCATGATGTGAGCTAGCACATGTTGACACACTGGGCCTTATTTCAGAAAGGACAATCCACTTTGCCCTACAAGTGCACTTTCAAGTGCACTTGCATTGCACTTGTAGTGCAAAGTGGTTTTGCTTTTTTGAAATAAGCCACAGTGTGTCAACCTGTGCTAGCTCCCATCAAGGGGGATCAATGGACGTGTTTCAGGGGTGCAACCCCTTCCTCTCACCTACTTTAGTTTTGAGGAAGGGGTTGTGTACATTTATATCCCATGATGGCAGATAGCACATGTTGACACACTGTGTGCATCTTCAAAGTTTGGCTTTGCAATTTTAGATTTTGCATACAGCATCAATGATGTTGCTCAGTCTTTTTTGAACATCATTGATATTTTGCTTCAGCTTTTCTAAATCCCGATTGCACACCATGATCTCACTGATGAGGTCTTGTGCACTTGCTCTGCTGAAGTGAGTTTCTTCTTCCACAACATCCACATCACCTAAAAATAAAAAAACACACCGTGTATTATAAATACGCAGGCATCCATCTATTATCTGAAGCTGTGGTCTCAGACACTGATCTGTTGTGGACACCATCTCGACCACTTCCTGAACCTCTGCATCCACATCCTCGGGTTCTGCATCCACATCCTCAGGTTCTGCATCCACATCCTTAGGTTGTGTGCTGATTTCCCCTTCTTCAGGAAGTGTGGGGTCCCTTGTGTCCTCAGATATCCCGATTCTTTTCTCCCCTATGTGAATACAAAAAAGGTATACTTAGCAGACAGATATTTGAGGCCAGAAATAGTAATATGAAGAGTTCCAGGCTGAAGACATGATTTTTTTCCCTTTCCAAAGCTGGAATACTTACCTGTTTTGTGCAAGTTTCTCACATGGAGAGACCCCTAGTATTCACTGGAGCACCTGCACGGGACACCATAAAAAGATTGTTATGGTGTCCCACACTAGTGCTCTTGCGTCCAGATGTCAAAACAGCTGCTGAGTGTCCTCTCCTTACACTGAATCAAGTTGGCACTTCATTATAGTTTCAAACACATCTAGACAACAATGTAATAAACTTCTTTTAATCCAAATAGGCATGAACAAATGTAGTTAACCTGCATCTGCCAAAAACTTTGTTAGTTTAGTGGTCGAGCGAATGATGTTTAATACGAACGATTACTGTGCCCACGAACCTCAAACTTGGCATTTTAAACTGTACAACAGTAAAGAAAAGCACATGTACCAGCACGAAAGTAATAATAATAACAATAATAGGAACACATGACAAATACTTACTTTTTTGCAGCACTTTCCTGATCCTTCTATACTGATCCTGCTCCCTCAATTTCAGGTATGACCAGCATTTCCTCAATTGCTCCTTGGATTGTCGTACCCCAAAAGTCCTGTGCAGACTTCTCACAACTTTAGTCATGATCTTGGCCTTTCTCACATTTGGGTTTCTGTACGGTCCATACTTCCCATCATAGTCTGCCCTCTTCAAGATGTCCACCATCTCCACCATCTCTTCAAAGGACATATTTGAGGCCTTATATCTCCTCCTCAGGAACTGCTTTGCTCCGGGCTTTCGTCGTTGCTGATAATAACAGCACACACCTGCTGTGTCTCCGCCATGTGCTCTCCCACTGCCCCGAAAGAGAAGAGGCGGGGAATACACTAGAAAGAAGAACAGGGGCATAGTTTGAGGCATGCGCAGTGTATATAAAGCATAACACGCGGGCGTCGTACATACGATCTGTGAGTGGAGGACGGAGGATCGTAAGCGCCGATCGTGCAAACAAAGGTACAATTGTAACTTGGGGCATCAGTGGTTAGTGGCCTATACTGCTTATAGATTGAGAACCTGACATTAGGGTTTGTGTTGTGTCTTGCATCTAAAATGGTGGATAAATTCACTGATCCAAACTCCCTGGCCAAATTCCTTGACATGTACAGGACGCTGTCATGTCTCTGGTAAGTCCAAAGCAGGGACTACTCCAACAAGCAAAGGAGGAAGGCAGCGCTGGATAAACTGTTGGAATTGTTGAAGCCGGTGTATCCCACGGCAGACATCAACTATTTAAAGGCCAAAATTGGTGGCCTGAGGAGCACATATAATAGGGAGCACAAGAAGGTCCAGGATTCCATGAGATCCGGAGCAGCAGCAGATGACGTATATGTACCCAGGCTGTGGTACTACGACAGACTATGTTTTTTGTCAGACCAGACGGAACACAGGCCATCACTATCTACACTTCCTTCAACACTTCATTCCACATCAGCTGAGGCTCCTAAAGTCCAACCTGGGCCTTCCACCCAGGAAGATGTGGAGGAGCCCAGCTTGAGCCAGGTATAGCATTGTTGAACATATTTCTTGTCAAAAATTGAATGATGTTAACTATATGTTATTGATCATTAATTTCGCATTTAACAAAGTGGTTTACATATCAATAGACAGTAGTAGCCAAAAATGATTGGGACAAGAATGAAAAATGCTGGCGTCAGAATGATAGTCTTTTCTATTTGGTAACATTCAATTTGCAACAGTCATGAGCTCAAAATTGTGTGTGATTGATGACCAAAAAACTAAAACTACCCTGTTTCCCCGAAAATAAGACCTAGCGTAATTGTCGGTGATGGCTGCAATATAAGCCCTACCCCTCAAATAAGCCCTAATTAAAGTCCTTCTAGGTCTTATTTTCAGGGTAGGGCTTATTTTCGGAGAAACAGGGTAGGGCTTATTTGTGGGGTAGGGCTTATATTGCAGCCATCACTGACAATCACGCCAGGTCTTATTTTGGGGGAAACAGGGTATGTACCATTTTCATACACAGGAAAGTCTCAGCCAGGAGGTGGCCGTGGCAAGCAGCCTGACGGAATTCCAGGTTTCTCCCCTCCGCCCTCCAACCAAAAGGACCAGGAAGGTGAGGAACCTGGAGGAGTCAGCGACTGTTTTCCTTCGCCAGGCTACTGTGACACTTAACATGACCCCTGGTGGCCACGAGGCATTTGGCTGTGTGACAGCAAGCAAACTGGAACACATGGAGGAGGGCCAACACACAATCTGTGAGGAAATAATTTTGAAGGCCCTAAACAAGCAGATGAGGTACTTACAAATAAAACCCACCTGTGTGAGTTGGATCATACTCCTCCACCACCTCCAGCAACACCACCAACACCACAGCCACCCAACCCACCACAGCAGCATGGAAGGAAGCTTTGAAGGAAGTGCTGAGAGTGATGGCCTGGGTTTGGTGTGGTCTGGCAAAAAATGCAGGCTGTTGTAAGACCACAGCCTTGGGACATATATGTCATCTGCTGCTGCTCCCGATCTCTTGGCGTCCTGGACCGTCTTGTGCTCCCTATTAAATGGACTCCTTAGGTTACCAATTTTGACAGTCAAATAATTGATGTCTGCCCTGGGGTACAAAGGCTTCACCAATTCCAACTGTTTCTCCAGTGTTGCCTGTTTTTTTTGTTATGACCCCTATTAAATTTCTAATTTTTGTTTTGAGAAATACTTGGCTATGTGTTTTAGTTCAAAAAGGTTAGTTTGTTTGTGAGTAGGCAGGTACATTTCAAAAATACAATATCAAATTAACAAGGGACACCAACATAGTTGTATCATTGAGGTTAAAAAATAAGAGATAAGAATGGTGTTGTCGTAACTTGACACACAAAACGAAAAAAAAAATATGGCGATCACTAGAAAAAAAAAAAAGAAAAAAAGATTAATCTGGAGATCACAAGATAAAAAAAAAGATTATTCTGGAGATCACAAGATTAAAAAAAAGATTATTCTGGAGATCACAAAAAAACAAAAAAAAATAAAAAAAAATATGGAGATCACTAGAAAAAAAAAAAAAAGAAGATTATTCTGGAGATCACGAGAAAAAACAAAACAAAAAAAAAAGATTATTCTGGAGTTCACGGGAAAAAAAAAAACAACAAAAACAAATATTATTCAGGAGATCATGAGAAATAATAAAAAATACGTTTGTCAGAACTCTGTGAATATCAGCAGCAAAGCAATTTCATTATTATAGCATTATAAAGAAGAAGAGAATGCGCTGCATTGAGAGATTTCAAAATTTGCCACGAGACGAATGTGATATCTCCATTACGAGCGCTAGTTTTTTAAAGACCGAGCGCTTCCGGCTCATACTTGATTCCAAACTTTTGTGTGCGGACTTGTGTACACACGATCGAACTTTCCGACAACAAAGTTTTGTTGGGGGAAAATTTGAGAACATGCTAGCAAACATTTGTTGGCGGAAAGTCCGCCAGCAAATGTTCGATGGAGCATACACACAGTCGGACTTTCCGACAACAAGCTCACATCCAACATTTCCCGTCAGAAAATCCGACCGTGTGTATGCATAAGTGTGAGCACTACAGGAAAGCATATATACGGGGTCATCAAGATCTTCTATCTAAAGTAAGGAATTGTTACAAAAAAAAAAAAAAACAACAAGGCCCCCAATCTATGAGCTAAATCAATGTTTGTCCAGTGTGGTTGAATATCAGAGGACTAAAAGATATTTAGTGAGTGTTAAATGCTGGCAGCTGGAATCTATCTGCAGGTTGATTATATACCGTAAAGGTGTGCCTACTTACTGCACGCTGCATGTGACTGATTCATGGCTATAACACTTGTCAATCTAGGATGGATGCCCCCAAAATGTTGGCTTCTGCCAATAAAAGGTAAAAATAGACAAAATTACATCTAGGGCTAACAAGGTTCTCTGCTCGGTTCAGCACATTGCCCACTAACTAAAGTTATCTTAACTTTTAATGATACAATTTAGCATATTGCAGCATAATAAAGGTGTCTACCTGTTATTATAAAACATCTACAGAATTTCCCAATAAATGTATCAGATAAAAATGATTCAGAAATAAGGCATTTTACAAAGGTAAAAATAAACCTGAAGGCTAGGGAGAAGTCTGGGGTGTCCAACCTTTTGACTCTCCTGGGCCACATTGGAAAAAGAATTGTCTTGGGCTGCACATAAAAAACACTACCTGTAAGGCCCCATTCACATTTGTGATTTTAAATCACACAGCAGCCGTGGCAAATCGGCACCCTAAACACGATGCAATTTTGCCGCAACTGTCATGTGTCAGAATTGTGCAGCAATCGTGGCAAAACGCTTTGCACAGTGCTGTCGTTCAAAAGAGGCTCCTTTATGGGCGACAAGCTTTGCATGGTGTGCTTTGCCATGATTGCAGCGTGATTTGGAATTGCGGGCAGAATCTCAGTGATTTTTCCCGCCATTCAAAATCATGAAATGTGAATGGGGCTTAAGGACAGCTGATGAGCAGAAAACGTTGAGCAGATGTTCAGATTTCAACTATGTGCTGTGTGTTCAGGCTGTGTCTATACAGTGCAGGGGTGGGAGATGGCTATGCTCAATGTAGGGATGGGGGGGTTGAGGGCAGAGGGCATTGGGGGGAGCGCAACTGAAATTTGGGGGGGGTGCAGCAACACCCAGCACCCCCCTAGATCAGCTAGCTACCTCTGGATGGATTCAGAGGGGCTGTATTTATCTGAAATGATGCCCTCTAGATCATGGAGTCTCACTCCTCAGCTGCAGTAACATAAGTGTTATCTGTGCACATCATCAATGTTTGCCCCTCTCTGTCAGCACTGGGTTCATATTAGCAGAGAGAAGGAAGGAAACTGAGGGAGAAGAGAAACACTAGAATATTAGTACCAGTTTGCATTGGTGGAGAAAAAAAATCACTTCTAATGTTGGGTGGCCCAACATGTAGATGGATGCTGCGATACAAAAAACTATAAGTTTTGTTTTTACATTTTAGAACATTTTTAGAGTTCCTCGATACTGTGCATCATTTTAAAGGGTAACTTAACTGGTTGAGAAACACTGCTGTAAGTAAATAGGAGAACCAGAACCTAAGTGGAAGAGTAGATTTGATAATAATGTTGGCAGTGCCACCACCCAGGAAAGGACCTCTGTGAAGGGCATTCCCTTCATGGTAAATTAACCAATAATCTAATCAGAGTAATTGAATGCAAAGGGACTACTGCAACCAGCATATAGCAATAATGATAAGTATATACTGTAGATGCACACCAATATGGAAATAATACAAGCCTTATATAAGAAAAGAATACTAATAGTACATACATCCAATGTACACAGGTATTATATAACAGGTATTATCAGCAAGGGGCCCAACAAGAGTCATGGTGGAATTGTGCACGTATACCCAGGTATATACAGTTATTAATAAAGATACCCCCAGGTAAATGTTGCAGCAAAGTCCAGTTGCAGGTGCCCCAGGGGACAATCACAGTGTGGCATCCATCTTTTTTATTGGAGATCTGAAGACAAGATCAGCAGTGATGGGGAGATCTTCCAACCATTGTCCAACCAGCCTGGAACGCAGCTTCTCCCCTGCAGAAACTGTAATGTGGCACTGGAACTCAGAGCCGCTTATCTACTGTACATCTTAGTCCCTAGTAGTTTCTAATCTGTCATGCAGCCAGAGCTCTAACTATTAGAAGCGGCCATCGGATACCTAACTTGACTCTAACCTATGCTGGTTATTGAGCCCTAAGCTAAAACTAGCTATGGAATCCTTGACCAAATGTGACAGGGGTAACTAAAATAACAGAAGCTACATATAAATTCTATTACAAACAGGTTCACCTACTAATGTACTGAAAGATAACTACTGTACACATACAGTAGCACAGACCTAGCTATCTGGCACTGTGCATGTGAAATCATAAAAATAGGACAGAGATAAATCAGTCACACTAAATAAGCTACGGGCAGCTGCAGTGAAGTTATTAGAACATAGGAATTCTTGCCTAACAGTCTCTTCTTCTGGCCTGGGTGAATTATATTGTAGCAGCTCCTATGTGTATAAGGGCATGTGGCCTCAGACTTTCCCTCTCTCTCCACTTCCTCCTTCTGGGGTTTTTAACCCAACAACCCAGAGACAGGAAGTGTATACATAATATATCAGCTGCGCTGCCCTGGCCTTTGTCATTTACAAATACAGACAGCGGATCCCTATACTTGATTTTTTTTTTGTAAATCGGAGTTTAGTGTCACTTTAAGTATGTGCAACAATCGACCCCAGTCACAACCTCTGCTCACCATGATCTCCTGGTTGCAAAAACAAAAAAAATAAATAAATAAAAGCATTTTGACACTCCCTTTCAGGGGAGTGATATAATTTCCTCACTCTGAGGGAGGCTGCTGAAGATCTTAAATGTAAGTGTGAGCACTACATGAAAGCATGTATACGGGGTCATCAAGATCTGAGGTCTGCTAAAGTAAGGAATTGTTACAAAAAAAAAAACTACAAGGCCCCCAATCTATGAGATAAATCAATGTTTGTCCAGTGTGGTTGAATATCAGAGGACTAAAAGCTATTTAGGGAGTGTTAAATGCTGGCAGCTGGAATCTATCTGCAGGTTGATGTAACACTGTTATATGATTATATACCGCAAAGGAGTGCCTAGTTACTGCACGCTGCATGTCACTGATTCATGGCCATGACATTTGTCAATCTAGGGTGGATGCCTCCAAAATGTTGGCTTCTGCCAATAAAAGGTAAAAATAGACAAAATTACATCCAGGGCTAACCAGAGTTTAGTGTCACTTTAAGTATGTGCAACAATCCACCCCAGTCACAACCTCTGTTCACCATGATCTCCTGGTTGCAAAATAAATAAATAAATAAATAAAAGCATTTTGACACTTCCTTTCAGGGGAGTGATGTAATTTCCTCTGAGGGAGGCTGCTGAAGATCTTAAATGTAAGTGTGAGCACTACATGAAAGTATGGGGTCATCAAGATCTGAGGTCTGCTAAAGTAAGGAATTGTTACAAAAAAAAAAACTACAAGGCCAGTGTGGTTGAAGATCAGTGGACTAAAAGCTATTTAGGGAGTGTTAAATGCTAGCAGCTGGAATCTATCTGCAGGTTGAATTTACACTGTTATATGATTATGGCCATTACACTTGTCAACCTAGGATGGATGCCTCCAAAATGTTGGCTTCTGCCAATAAAAGGTAAAAATAGACAAAATTACATCCAGGGCTAACAAGGTTCTCTGCTCAGTTCAGCACATTGCCTACTAACAAGTTATCTTAACTTTTAATGATACAATTCAGCATATTGCAGCGTAATAAAGGTGTCTACCTGTTTTTATAAAACATCTAGAGAATTTCCTAGTAAATGTATCAGATAAAAATGATTCAGAAATAAGGCATTTTACGAAGGTAAAAATAAACCTGAAGGCTAGGGAGAAGTCTGGGGTGTCCAACCTTTTGACTCCTGGGCCACATTGGAAGAAAAATTCTCTTGGGCTGCACATAAAAAACACTACCAATAAAGCCCCATTCACATTTGGGATTTTAAATCGCACAGCAGCCGTGGCAAATTGACACCCCAAACACGGTGCAATTTTGCCACGATTGTCATGTGTCAGAATTGTGCAGCAATTGTGGCAAAATGCTTTGCATAGTGCTGTCGCTCAAAAGAGGCTCCTTTATGGGCAACGAGCTTTGCATGGTGTGTTATGCCATGATTGCAGTGTGATTTGGAATTGCTGGCAGAATCTCAGTGATTCTGCTCACTATTTAAAATCATGAAGTGTGAATTGGCTTAAGGACAGCTGATGAGCAGAAAACTTTGGGCAGATGTCCAGATTTCAACTAACGTATGCTGTGTGTTCAGGCTGTGTCTGTACAGTGCAGGGAGGGAAGAGGGCTATGCGCAATGTCGGGGGTAGGGATGGGGGGTTGAGGGCAGAGGGCATTGTGGGGAGCAGCACAACCCAGCACCCCCCTAGATCAGGCCATGCAGCACTTACTTGGCTGGTGCTAATTAATGGGAGTCACTGCAGGTGCCGCCAGTACTATTGCAAACACAGCATACCTGGCATCCTGCATGTCTGTGCCAGCCCCAGCCATGGGTGCTATGCCAAACACAGCATCCATTGAATCCCTCTGTAGCAAGGTCTTTTACCTCTTTTGGTCTAATGAAAATCTCCAAGGCCAAAGATAGCTGACATCCTTCAATATGAGATGGGTTTTGAGGCATAGTGGGTGCAAAGATGGTGAAAGTCACTGGGCACTAGACACTTCTTGGATGTAAAAGAGGTTTTATTTCTTTTAACAGTCCTTTTTATATATTTTTTTGGGGCAAAAGAGGGCTAGGGCAAGAACACCCGTAGATAGTTGCAAACTCAATTGGCACACTCCGAGACTTCAATAGGAAGACAACCGTGCAGGGAAAGGCCCCAGCAAGAAGTCACATGTGCACTTGCAGGAATGCTGTCTCCTATGACAACAGTCTTTTAACAGTTTCTAACTAAAACATAACAGTTCTTTCAGCTCCAACACAGCTGTTCTTTGTAGTTCTTCGATACTGAGCTCCTGGTCTCTCACTAGACCCTCTGATTCACTGACTATGAATCCCTTGAGCTCCTCCAAGGTTTGCGGTCTCCTCAAGCGTCACCCCCGCTTCTCTGCTGGGTCCCTAGCTTGGCACTTCAGATACTTCTCAAGCTTCACCCCTACTAACCAGCTCGGTTTCTGGTTTGACACACATGGCTGCTCTGCAAGCGTCTCCTCCGCTGGTTGAGTCCCTGACTTGATCACCGCCTGAAGATTTCCGATTCTCCACCATGCCCTTTTGGTGAGAATATGGTTCCGTTACCTGCTTCAGTTACTCACTGTGGTCCCTGGTAAAGGCGATTGGTCCCTTTGTGGTGACAGTTTCCCTTCTACATCTGACCACTGACAGGTTCTCCGGCTGGCAGAACCATCACTTCTGGTTGGACTGCAAGCCGCAGTCCCAATACTGTGTTGCTCTCCTACTTCTGTACAGGCCCTCACACAGCAAACAGCCAAACGCCCCTGGGTTAGGCCCAATCTCAGGCCTAGCAGCCTGGGGCAGACGACACACGTCCACCCAGATGGCCGTCCAGGTGTCACAGAACCTAGATCACGTGACCTCACCAGAATATATAGGCTCTCCCAGCAGGCCAAGGGATTCAAGAAAACTCCTGCCCATTGGCTGAGATACCCATATACCCATAACCAGACCTTGGGTTGCCCTTCTCGTATCTAGTACCACCAAGTGCCACCTAGTGGTATAAGAGAAAAGTGCAACAAGGCCAAACTTAGGGAGAAATCAATAGATCCCCATAAATCGACCAAGATAACTACTCTTAGCAAGAAAATTTGTGAGGAGCTCCCTGACTAAATTACAGGGTGCTACACCTCCAATTGTGAACTAGCTGTATTCATAGTCGCAAGTTGACACTTTTGTGTTGGGCCCAGGGTTGGTACAAGGGGTGGGCCGGAGGGGCATCTGTCCTGGGCGTGGTGTGGGAGGGGGCGCAAAGTCGTGAGCAGAAAACTCTGTCTACAAAAGCTGGCTAAGACACTATTGTATGTCCGTGTTGCCTGCCCAAAAACAAACTGGATGCGCCCTTACTATCTCTCTGTCTAATATCTGCGGCAGCAGACATGCCCCTGTCCATAGCATTTTTTACTTACCTGATTCTATGCTCCAGCCAGCTCCACTGCTCTCCCCCTCCTAAACTTAGACATCATCACATATACAGGAAGATTAACACTGTATGGTACTAAGTGAAGGCTGGGGAGTGTGACCATGGTCACTTACACAGGAGCTGCAGAGGACCAGTAACAGCACTGCAGGGGGCCTGCTGAAACAAGGGAAAAGGTAAAACTGTGTACGCACAGATCAAAATTCATCTGGTTCAGCAGGGACTGCATTTTGATCGGTGTGTAGCCCTCTCTGTTAGGCAGAAACCGATTGTTATATTATCTTCTGCTGAAAGGGACTGCTGGAAGTCCTTGTTCAATTAGTGGCTTGCAGCCAAATGGCTGCAGTACTGATCAATATATTCTGACAGGGGAGAGTTCCCGCTGTCAGAATACAATGTCCCAGTGAGGGGGGATTCCCATATCCACCTCACTTGTGTGGATGGAAGAGTGAGTTGGCTAAGTAAAAAATAAAAAAAAAACTGCACGTGTACGAGCTTAAAGTGGTTGTAAACTCTTACAATCCACTTTTTGCTACAGGTAAGCCTATAATAAGGCTTACCTGTAGCTACCTTGGATATCTCCTAAACCTGCACGTTTTAGGAGATATCCCCTGTATCTGCATGTGCCAACGACATCGGCACATGCGCACTGAAGCAATGGCACAGACGCGCCGTTTGCTTCAATGAGTGTGCCATTGCCGGGAGAGTGAGGTCATTGTGGCTCCGGCCAATCACAGCGCCGGAAGTAACTCCAGGGAGAAATGTCAACGGCCGCTGCTGTGTACAGGCACCGCAGCGGGGGCTTCGATCTCTGGTGAGTATTTACACACACAGATCCACGGTCCTGCTCGGTTACCGGGCAATCGCGGGTGCCCGGCGGACATCGCGGCCGCCGGGCACGTGCACCGGGACCCGAGCGATGCGGCGGGCGCGCCCCCTGGGCTGCCTGGAAGGCTGCGCCGTCATATGACGGCGGGCCAGGATAACAGCTGCACCGTCCCGCCGTCATATGACAGCGGGCGGGAAGCAAGTAGTTAACCTCCCTGGCAGTATGATTATGTCAGATTTTTGAGGGGCAAAGCGATACAATGTTTTGCATGGAAATTTGGCGTTTTATATTGTAGGCCTGTAATTCTTAGGAATAACTCACTTAAATCTGTCCAAACAAGAGTCTAGTAGACATCCCAGGTATGATAAAGTTTGAAACACAAAATCAATAATTATAATATAACTATAAATAATTATATCAAATAATAATATAATAATAACATTTATTCAATAATGCAGGGGTCTTCAAACTATGGCCCTCCAGTTCAGAAATTACAATTCCCATCATGCCTAGTCATGTCTGTGAATGTCAGAGTTTTACAATGCCTTGTGGGACGCGTAGTTCCGGAACAGCTGGAGGGCCGTAGTTTGAGGATCCCTGCAATAATGTAATCAAATCAAAAACACTGAAATTTGCTCAGTTGCAGAATTGTCGCTGTCATTACTTTCAGTGTTTGATGACGAATTTTCCCCACAAATCACTATCGCTCAATTCGGCGAGTGATTCTAATTTACTATCGCTGTTTTCTAGGTGGACTAAAACCACTTTTGATGTAAAGGGACGCTTTTTGGTTGCCATGGACAATCTCAAGTTTCCAGACAGAAAGAACAGTATATGTAATATAAAACTGCATGCAGGGCACTGGACAAAGCACTAGGGACAAAATGAAGGTGAAATAATTTGATACAGTAATGTAATCTGTAAGATTACAGTGTACTATATGTATTGTGTGTTTTTACCTTTTTGAATTTGGCGCCGTGCTCCATCCCAGTGCGTCACGACGCTCACAGGGAACAGAGCTCGGCACTGTGATAGATCAAGTGAAGGATACACCCCACGGACACAGCGGGGAGACATCGCAGGATCCTGGGGACAAGGTAAGTAACTTTGCCTGGATCCTGCAATGCGATCCCAAGTCTGGCTCGGGGTTACCGCTTTTGGTACTGAAAATTCACCCCGAGTCACACTCGGGAATACCACCAGGGAGGTTAATAAATCCTTTGCAATAAGCTAAAAAGCCTTGAGTATGCAGCTCCCACCCCACTAATACTTGCTTGAACCCTATCCGGATCTAGCGATGTGCACAAGAGCAAAGGCTCTCTAGTGGACTGTTAATTTTTAGTGGACTGCTTTTGTGTTTAAATTACAACACTGGGAATTTGGTAGTAACTCCAACACCAAATTGTGTGCAAATGAACCATAGGAAATTGACTAGAATTGTTTGAATATTATTTGGGAGTTATTCACATTATATGTTCTATTATTTTGCATTTTTATTTACAGCACTGGGAGTCTGGTCTTAACCCCCTCACAATTTTTTTTTCATGTGATTTGTAATTGAATATTTATGAGTTTGTTTTGGTATTCTACTTACGGCACCAGGAGTCTGGGATTAACTTGCTCACAATTTTGTTTGCAGCACTGGTATTTTGGTTCCTCATTCATGTGATATATAATTCACTTGCCCATATTTGACATGAGTTATATTTGATTTAATTTACACATTTATTGATAGCACACATATAGGACTAAGCGCCATACAAAGAAAAATCACTAGCATATGTGGGAATACATACTGTATAGCGTTTGCAGCTCTGTCCACATAGTGAATATAGGGAAGATATTTCAATTACAGTGATAGCCCACAGGTTTCTCCACTCTCTCCCTCCCCATTGGCTCCTACTGCTGTCAATCACAGCCAGTGAGGAGGGAGCAGGGGGTGTGTCTATGGACACACAAAGCCAGCTAGAGAGCGAGCCCTCACAAGAAGTGCCCAATAGCAAGAAGCTTGTTATGGGGCACTCAGCAGGGGGTAGGGGCAAGGAGGGCCAGTGGGGGACCACTGAAGAGGAGGATCGGGGCTGCTCTGTGCAAATCCATTGCACAGAACAGGTAAGTATAACATGTTTGTTATTATTTTTTTTTTTTTTAAGTCTGCCTTTACAATCACTTTTTATCCTCTGCTCCTAGACTAAATAAGTGGGGTGCCCCACTGCAAGGGTGGATTTTTTTTCTTTTTTTGTCATTTTCCTGGAGTTGAGATTTAACCACTTCAGCCCTGGAAGGATTTACCCCCTTCCTGACCAGGCCATTTTTTGCTATACTGGACTGCATCATTTTAACTGACAATTGCGCGGTCGTGTGACACTGTACCCTAACAAAATTGACATCATTTTTCCCCACAAATAGAGCTTTCTTTTGGTGGTTTTTGATCACCTTTGCAGTTTTTATTTTTTGCGCTATAAACAAAAAAAGAGCAACAATTTAGAAAAAAAAAACAATATTTTTAACTTTTTGCTATAATACATATTTTAAAAAATTAAATAAAAAAACAAATTTCTTTATCAGTTTAGGCCAATATGTATTCTTCTACATATTTTTTGTAAAAAAATCTCAAAAAGCATATATTGATTGGTTTGCGCAATATATTTATGGCATTTTATTTTTTTTTATTTTTTACTACTAATGGCGGTGATCTGCAATTTTTAGCGGGACTGCGACATTGCGGCGGACAGATCGGACACTTTTGACACTTTTTTGGGACCATTGACATTTATACAGCGATCAGAGCTAAAAATAGCCACTGATTACTGTATAAATGTCCCTGGCAGGGAAGGGGTTAACACTAGGGGGCGATCAAGGGGTTAAGTGTGTCCTAGGGAGGTGTTTCTAACTGTGGGGGGATGGGACTAACAGGGAATAGAGAGAGATTCCTGTTCCTGATTACTAGGAACAGTTGATCTCTCTCTACTCCCCTGTCAGAATGGAGATCTGTCTGTTTACATTGACAGATCCCCGTTCTGTCTCTGTGAGGAGCAATTGTGGGTGGCCGGTGGACATTGTGACCACCGTCCACGGCCATCGGCCCTGGCATCGCACGCCCCCTAGAGCTCCTAAAGCGGCCGACGTACATCTACAGCGATTTGTCCAGGAGAGTCAACCTGCCGCAGTATAATGACGGGAGCTGGTTGGCAAGCAGTTAAACATTTATTATAACAGAGAAAGTCAGAGAAGACTCTTGGGTCAGGTAGGCACATTTTTTTTATGTATATATGTAAGTGTTAGATGTATGTGTAGCCATGGTGTTAGCAATACTGACAAACAATCTGTCAAATCACCCCACTGCCAGACTTCATGCATCCTTTCCAGAGACAATGAACAGTTTTTTTCAAGCTTTGTTTTTGTTGTTTTATTGGGGGGTACAACTTGGATATGGATAGGGATATGGGATGCCCATAGAATTCATCATTGCCATCATATTTAAAGTTTCCAATACACTTTGAATAAAGTTAGAGCCTGAAGATTGAATGTGCATAATAGACTAGATGTAAATCTTCCCCTGCATCTCCATGCAGATTACTGTTCCTAAGGTTTCACCATCCGTCACTGTGTGAGGGACAGAAACATCACTTTTGACAGTGTAAAAGCAATGGTCTTAGTTCTCTTCATCTCCTGCCCAAACGTGCTTCTTCCTGTACAGACTTGATTCCTCCTGCACAAACTTGTAGTTGCTAATTGAAGTATGACACATCCTCTTCTATTGGGTAGTATGAACTGACTCTGAATAAGCCGCTCTACTGGCTCTGCTGGCTCGCTACTACTAAGCCTGAGGCCTGCAAAACCTCTCCCCGGAGGCCTAGTAGGGTAAAAGCCTGTCTTCTAGGAAATGGACTACTGCTCCCAGCCAGCCCAACTTGCAAACCATATGCCCTCCGGCCACACTGATTTGACACAGATCCCCATAGTCTCTTCTCTGATCCAGGACTCCTCATCATCCACCGTGTGCATGATAAAGACTCTGCTAATGACCGTGTAGAAGCAGAGTTCCCTCACAGATTCCCTGGCACCTCCAGCCATCCACTGTGGTAACACTCACCGACCTTCCAGCCCTGGGTCCTAGATGAGGAACTTGTCCGGATCATGCGTTCCGACAGCTTCTCCTGCCCCTCTGCTCCAGGAGTTCCCTGCCACCGATCATGTGGTGACAGGGACATTGCCAATGACCATGTAGAGGCAATGTTCCTTCACAGCTCTCCCCGGGCCTCCTCCTGTGAATGGTATACACCCCCCAGACGGGGGTGTCCTCCTGCGGCTGTGTAGCACTCCATTCCCCACTTCACCCAGTCAACTTCTCCTCCCCAGTGACATGTGACCTCAGCTCATATAGGAGGCCTGTCCCCTGCCAACAGCAGATAGAGATTGGTCAGGGCTCCCACATGTGCTGCCTGCCACTCCAGCTCTTGGCCCAGCCTCACCTCCAGAGCAGGGGAGGTGCCTCAGAACCGGAGCACAAGTGATCACACCCACTGCTACTCTGACCACTCCCAGCCCCCAGATCAAAACAGACAGGCCTAGCCTGCAGCATAAGCCTACCTAAATTTGCCTTTGCTGAACAAACCTTAGTAATATAACCCTTACTAGCACCTACCTAATGGTAGAGGGTGCTACATATGTGTGGGTGTATACAGTTGTAAAATGCCTCACAGGGCTACTGCTGTGCACTAGGGTGTACAGAATATCCTGGTCTCTGCACTCTGTAGTATACCCTCTCTTGACTCCTACACATTATAGATTACTTAGACCATATGTAAGAGAACTGTCAGAATACGCCCGGCGCGCACACGTGCACATTCGCGCGCATTCACGGGCATCGGCAGGTTTCCTCGCGCACCGATGCACATGCGCGTCGCACTGCGTGCACGCGCAAGAGCACACCTCTGGCCACAATTGGCGCCAGACAGCCTATTTAAGGGTTGCTCTGACTTCTGACAAGTGCTGCTTGATCTTCAGCTGTGTCCTGAGATTCTGAAACCCTGTTTGTTTGACTTGATTTCCTGTTGCTGAAGCCTGGCCTTCCTGACCCTGTTTCTGGACTCTGATTACTCTAATTACCGGTTCCTGATCCTGGCTTCCTGTTTGACCTTGCTCCTGTTTATGCCTTGGTACCTCGCTGCCCGCCTGTTGCTGAACCCGGCTTACCTGATGACCTCGCTCCTGTCTCCTGTTTGGCTCCATGCTGTTTCCGAGTACCTGTGCTGGCATCCATCCTCTCAGCTTTGCTGGTTCCAGTTCTTCACCAGAAACCCTGCCTGCACTTCCCAGTCTGTAACACTTCCTGCAAGTTCTGCACGCAGCATTCACAGGCACTCGTGTTCTTCCTGATCCTTGCCACCATCTGTTCCATCTCCAGTGGGGCTTGGATTGGAGATACAAGAGAGGCTGACCTCGTCATTTCAGACTCCTACCAGATACGTGACAGTATCAAGCAGCCAAAAATGGAGTCTGAAAGGGAGGCCTCTCCATCAGAGGACATTTACAGATCTATTTCTGTACTATCCAATATTGTGCAGAAGTCACAAGAAAATCTGAGTCGCATGGAAGAGCGATTTCCCCACGATGAGAATGTCGCATTGGCCTGTGCTCCGCTTTTGGTCTCTGATTCATATACCCAAACAGAGCCCAGCCTGTTCCATGAGGTTGCTTCCGCTCCTGAACCCAGGGTGCCTATGCTTGAGCGATTCTCCGGAAATCGCAAGAAATCCCACAAATCTCTGAACAGGTTTCCTGTCGACAGGGGCGGGCCATTCCAGGACGGAAGTGACTTTCTGTGGGTCCATTGAGATACTGTCAGCAGAGATGACAAATCCCAGGAAATGTATGGTTGGTTTTTCAAAGTCACATTTCTCAGCCTTTGCGTAAAGGCGGTGTTCCCTCAGCCGACCCAGTACTTTCTTTACATGAGTCCTATGGGATTCTAGCGTTTCAGAGAATGTAAGGATGTCATCCAGATACACGATTTCTGGAGAACAGGCTGTCGGCTTCCAGAACTATCTAACATTTCAGAAGTTGAGGGGTTCCCTGGATTGAATGCTGAATTTATCCTGTGTTGTATCATTTGTAATACATCTTTAATCGAAGTTAAGTAAATCTCTTTGATTACATTCTTTGTTTTGTGTGTTTTAATCATTGCATTTACTGACCACATATCTGAAAGAGTAAAGATATGAATGAATCTATGAATAAATGTAACACAGAATTTAACCCCTTGTTACATTATGCTATCAAAACACAATAAAATAACCAAATTAATTAATTAATAAATTTAAATTTGCACTGCATTATTAATATATATTGGTACTGCCATGGAACTTCTCCTGATGGAGATAGAAAGTAGTCGGCAAATTGTTCACGCATGGCAATGTAGGATGGGAGGAGCAATGCTTTCTGGGTAATTTCCCTAAAGGCACAGAAACTGCTGTAAACAGATGAAAACGGATACAAAAACGGATGAAAAAACGAATGAAAAAACGGATGTAAACGTGTACATTAACGGATGAAAACGGATATTAACGGAGCGGAAGATGGATGAAAACGGAGATTCACTGAACAGAAGACGGATGAAGCAACGGATAAGAACTGATACGTTTTTAACATGGCTAAACTGATGGTGCCCGTGTGAAAGGGGCCTTACCAATGAATTGTACAGGGGCAGAATGATGTGTCACTCTCTGTAGTCTATACCACTTTTAAAACAAGACAGGATTTTTCTCGCTTTAGAAACTGCAGCTTGGCGTTGCATGCTATTGTTAAAGAATATGTAAACTCAACACTTCATATTCCTGATATGTGCCTGCTGTACCATGTACTTATGAAAAAGTATCCTGTTCTCTTTGTATTGCTTCCTTTGTGTGAAATCCCCGGTGTTCCTTTCAGTCCCTCTGCTTTCCTATTTAAAACTGACCACACTAGGCAGGAGGGCACAGCATGGTCAGCTATTTAGCTGTCCTGGGATCTCAGCGTGCCCTTCTCCAATGATCAGGCTTGTCCTGACCCCCCCCCCCAGCACAGCCATTCACTAGGAAGATCAGCGTGCTGCTGCTTCTCCACTCCTAGCTCTTATGCAGCAGAGAACAGAGGGAGTGTGATCACTTATAGAAAAGGGAAAAAGGTGTTTATAATGTGTTTTTATACCTATACACAAATGTTTTTCTTTTTATTTCTATTTTTAGGCAGAATGGGTTGTATTACAAGGCGATCATTTACAATGATTTTATGTTTATGATCTACCAGAACACCCAGATCCTTCTTCACCATTGACTCCTCCAGCTGTTCTCCTCCTAAAATGTATGATGTATGTATGATGTATGTATGATGTATGTATGGTTTTAGCCCCTAAGTGCATACATTTAGATTTCTTAACATTAAAAGTGTTTTGATGTCAGCTTTGTTTCCGGACCATGTCAATTTTGAGTCATTGTGGATCATTTGGGGCTATGTTAATATTATCCCCATTAAGGACTTGAGCGTCTCCATTGTTCTTTGTATACACAAAGCTAAAGAAGGTATTTCATAAATTAGCCTTCTCTATGTCCTCAGTAGCCAACTCAAAGTTATCCAGTAAAGGGCCTACCTGACCTTTTTACTGTTAATATATTTGTAGCACCCTGGAGTTTAGGCAGGGTTGCTCCTCACAAATTTACTTGCCAGGAATAATTATTCTGGTTGGTTGTTAGAGATCTATTGATTTCTCCCTAAGCCTTGTTGCACTTTTCTCTTCTACCACTAGGTGGCCGGGTACTTGGTGGTACTAGATATGAGAAGGGCAAAGCAAGGTCAGGTTATGGGTACATGGGATATCTCAGCCAATGGGCAGGGGTTTTCTTGAATCCCTTGGCATGCTGGGAGAGCCTATATATTTGGGTGGAGTCAGGTGATCTGTGTTCTGTGCCACCTGGATGGCTGTCTGGGTGGACGTGTGCTGTACTGCCCCTGCTGCTAGGCTGGAGATTGGGCCTATCCCGGGCAAATCTGGCTGCTAGGCTGTCTGAGGGCCTATCCAGTCATTACTCGTTTGGCCCAGTATCATCGCGGGCAAAGAAAGGTGAACGATCTCAAATGATTCCCTGGCAGTGCTTGAAGCCGGCAAGAGAAGTTGGAAGGGGGAATGCACAAGATCAATAAAGTGACTGTTATGTAAAGTAGCCGTCGTGCATCGAACCTTGAAAATCTTTACCTCATATTGTTCACTTCCTAACCTTAAGGGCCCTTTCACACTGGGACGGGGGGCGGCGTCGGCGGTAAAACGCCGCTATTGTAAGCGGCACTTTACCGTCGGTATTCGGCCACTAGCGGGGCGTCTGAGAAAGGGTTAAAAACCACCGTAAAGTGCCTCTGTAGAGGCGCTTTGCCAGCGGTATAGCCGCGCTGTCCCTTTGATTTCGGACCGGTGAAGGAGCGGAGTGTATGCCGCTCCTTCACCGGTCCGAAGATGCTGCTAGCAGGACTTTTTTTCCCGTCCTGCTAGCGCACCGATCCAGTGTGAAAGCCCTCGGGGCTTTCACACTGGAGAGACAGCAGCGCCTGTTTCGGGTCGGTTTGCGGGCGCTATTATTAGCGCAATAGTGCCTGCAAACCGCCCCAGTGTGAAAGGGCCCTAAGGGAAGAAGTATTTCTACCATTGGAAGGGCCGTTGAAACAACACCGTCCTAAGAATCTCATGAGTAAGTTGTTACAATTGAATACAGCAGTGAATTGGGGATTAAGGGCCCCATTGTTACCTGTTCTTACGTATGTTGTCGAATTAATGCAAACAGGATCTCAAGCGATTTGTCACCACAGTGAATGCAAAGGGAAAGACCGTAATTCTACCCTGGTAAAATGTCAATCAAAATGGTATTACTACCACCTTGGATTACAAATATGTGCTGTGTGATGTCAAGGATGCTATGCTGACAGCCACTTCACACACACATTTAAATTGTTGTTAGTGGAGAACATTCCAGAGAGTTGTACTGCCCGGACTATGCTGGACTGAATGCTGCCGGCAGATAAATGCAGTGCCCACCTGGGCCATGATTGGCTAAAGTTTAAAGTTGTTGGGGTGATCCACCCTGAAGGGCAACCTGTGATCTTCAGTGGGTTGTTGCTTCCCCAGTGAAAAGAAAATATAATATCTTCTATGTCCCCGGCTGTCACATGGACAGGCTGAGGATGTCTTTGCAAGGGGACCGATGTCCTGAAGTGCGGTCCCTTGCACTAAGGCCTGGATGCTTGTTGCCTGAAATGCAGCTGTGCCTTTTTGTCCATGGAGTTGTCCCTGGAGAAGAAGGGAAACTGCTGGGAAATATAGTCCACACAGAGGGAAATCGATGGACTGTAACATGTCTTGGACTCTAAGTATTAGTCAGTTAGATTAGGTTGTAATAGAGGGGTAAATCCTTACCATGCATGTGGATAATGGACTAAACCCTACGTCTAAACTGCTTTAGTGTGGTCACCAGGTGGCGTGAACAATGCTGACCTGAGTGAACTTTATTCACTTTATGTGCCACATAGGCGGCATTCTCCATTGAGGATGGGGCCTGCTCTCCCAATATGAATAATGTAAATGTTTTATAGGGTATATTCACCCTGCTATGCTGTCTTCAGCTGAGGACAAGTGAAACCTGTTTAATCACGTATGTGTATATATATATATATATATATATATATATATATATATATATATATATATATATATATATATATATATATATATATATATATATACTGTAGGATAGGATTGCTGTTGATTCTCTCTTTTAGGTGTTGCTGTGTAGGTGTATCTTCCTTGGCTAAGGAGAGACAGGGATCTAACATACCGTCATCACTAACCCCTTTCTATATAATCACTGTACATATATATTTTAACTAAATAGTGAGGAATTAAGGTTGCTGCTTAGGCCTGCCTTTCAAATTGTACATAGATATTTTCGATACTTTATTGTCTTATATGACCCCTAATAACTTCATTTATATCTATTTGATACCTATGTTTATTGCATGTGGTACACCACACTTATATATATCTATATTGTTATATTGTTAACCCTTTCCTGTTTCCCTACGCATCCCAGTTTTTGGCAGGACACTCGCTCTCAGGCTTGAGAGCTTTCGAAGAAATTATTTTTCTGCAAACTCCGAGACGTAGTTTTGTAGGCGGGGAGAGGACGTAGCACCCTGGAGTTTAGGCAGGGTTGCTCCTCATAAATTTGCTTGCCAGGAATAATTATCCTGGTTGATTGTTGGAGATCTATTGATTTCTCCCTAAGTTTGGCCTTGTTGCACTTTTTTCTTTTACCACTAGGTGGCCGGGTACTTGGTGGTACTAGATATGAGAAGGGCAAAGCAAGGTCAGGTTATGGATATATGGGGTATCTCAGCCAATGGGCAGGGGTTTTCTTGAATCCCTTGGCATGCTGGGAGAGCCTATATATTTGAGGGGAAGCAGGTGATCTGTGTTCTGTACCACCTGGATGGCTGTCTGTGAACGTGTATTGTACTGCCCGGGCTGCTAGGATGGAGATCGGGCCTATCCCGGGCACAACTGGCTGCTAGGCTGTCTAAGGGCCTATCCAAAAGCAAGAGAACGACGCAGGTTTGGGACTGCGCCTTGCAGTCCAACCAAAGTGACAGTTCTGCTGGCCAGAGAACCTGTCGTGGTCGAAGGTAGAGGGGAAGCTGTCGCCAGTGAGGGACTATCCACCTAATTACCAGGGACCACAGTGAATAAATGAAGCAAGCACCGGAGCAGCATTCTCACCAACCGGGGACGGTAAAGAATCTAGAAACTTCAGTGGGTATCAAGCCAGGGACCCAGCCAGCACAGGTGATGCTTGCAGAGCAGCCTTGTGTGTCAAGCCAGTGACTGAGCAGGCCAGCAGGGGGTGAAGCTTGAGAGGTATCTAGACTGCCAACCTAGGGACCCAGCAGAGAAGCGGGGGTGACGCTTGAGGAAGACACCACCATGAAGATGGGAGAAGCTCAAGGGATTCAGTGGCAGTGAATCAGTGGGTCTAGTGAGAGACTGGGAGCTCAGTGGGCTGAAGAACTACAAGGAGTGACTGTAGTGAAAGTGAAAGAACCGTTACATTTGTGGTAGGAACTGTTAAAGACTGTTGCAATAGGAGACAGCATTCCTGCACATGCAGATGTGGCATTTTGCTGGATGCCTTTCACTGCATGGCTGTCCTCCTATTGAAGTCTCGGAGTCTGCCAATTAATCTTGCAACTACCTAAGGGTGTCCTGGCCCTAACCCTCTATCTCCCAAAAAGTTTGTTAAAAGAAATAAACTTTCTTTTGCATCCAAGAAGTGTCTGGCGCCCAATAACTTTAACTACTCTGCACCCACCATGCCTTAAAACCCAATACATACAGAAGGATGTCAGCTATCCCTGGCCCTGGAGGTTCTCATTAGATCAAAAGAGGCCTGGGACCTTGCTACATATTTAAAGACTTTTTTGGGTTTGTCCTACTCTCTTTTGCAACCTGACATTCGTTTTCAATTTTTGCAGCCTTGATTATCTTTTTACATATTATGCTACATTCTTTGTAACTTTTAAATAAATTACAGTGTTCCTCCATTTTTTTAAATATTTTTTAAATGCTCTTTTCTTATTATCCATAGCTATTTTAAATCTTGGAAGTGAGCCACATAGGTTTTATTTTTAGTCTTTTGAACTTATTGCCCATGGAAGTATATTTTGCAGTATAATATAATGACCAGTTTCTAGGTTTGGCTCATTGTCCCTCTAATAAACTCTTAGGTCCTCAATCCAAGTTCAAGATTGATTTTTACAAGACTTTAGCCTGTGAAATTCCAGCAAAATTACATCACATGTTGTGCTGTTCCTTAGAGCTCAAGCTATTTTCCTCATGATGTTTGCATTGGCAACATGGAGATTTTTATGTGTGCAGTAGCCAGAGACTACAGACTGTGTGTTTCTATAAATATGATTGTAGGTAAGAGGAAAGGTAATCTGAGGTGACAGATAGTTAGCAGACCTAGATTTGTGAAGCGGCAAGGTAGGCCCGAGCCTAGGGGCAGCAAATTGATTTTGGCAGGCTAGGCTTATATCATAATTTTTTTTTTCGCTCATGTCCTTTTTGTATAAGCTTTAACGGATTAAATATACATAGTAACATATTACCACATTTGCAATACATTTTGCAATATTTTAAGCAGTGTATGAAAATTAGGGACGAGCCGAACACCCCCCGGTTCGCAGCAGAACATGCGAACAGACAAAAAATTTGTTTGAACACGCGAACACCGTTAAAGCCTATGGGACACGAACGTGAAAAACCAATAGTGATAATTTGAAAGGCTTATATGCAAGTTATGGCCATAAAAAGTGTTTGGGGACCCGGGTCCTGCCCCAGGGGACATGTATCAAAGCAAAAAAAAGTTTTAAAAACTAATGTTTTTTCGGGAGCAGTGATTTTAATAATGCTTAAAGTAAAACAATAACAATTAAATATTCCTTTAAATATCGTGCCTGGGGGGTGTCCTTAATATGCTTGTAAAGTAGCGCATTTTCCCGTGTTTAGAACAATACCACAGCAAAATGTAATTTCTAAAGGAAAAAATGTAATTTAAAACTCCTCACAGCTGTAATGTATTGTTGGGTCCCAGCAATATAGATCAAAATCATTGAAAAAAATGGCATGGGTCCCAGTCCATTACCAGGCCCTTTGGGTCTTATATGGATTTTAAGGGGAACCCCCGCACCCAATTTTTTTTTAAATGGCGTGGGGTCCCCCAGGCCCCCGGCACTATATACTCTGAACAGCAGTATATATACTAAACGGTATGCCCTATGTACTCTGCAGAAAATTGGGCCTTAGGTGTTGGTGGTACTAGAACACTGTAAGCCCTCACAGTTACTCTTGGTGAGCACAGGAATGGGGCCTGCTGTGAAATACTACATCAAAAATTGTAATTACATACCCCTGTTAAACAGGGGCAGAAAAATTGGGCCTTTGGTGGTGGTGGTGCCACAACACTAAGCTCTCACAGTTACTCTTGTTGGGCGCAGGAACGAGCCCTGCTGTGGAATATTATATCAAGATTTGGAATTACATGTGCTGTGAAATATTATATCAAGATTTGGATGTACATGCCCCTATTAAACAGGGGCAGAAAAATTGGGCCTTGGGTGGTGGTGCCCTAAACCAAAAATATTGTTGGAAGCTAGCATCATCAAGATTGAGGAGGAATAGAATAGTCAGCATAGGCAGTCTTCAAGGGATCCCGCATCCATTGAAAATTCAATCAGTTACATCAGCATCAGGTGCTTGATAGCTGCTGATGCAAGACTGATTAATTTTTATGAAATGTGAGCCTATCCACGGAGTCTATGGACAGGCGCACTCTATGATCCGTTACAAACCCTCCAGCAGCACTGAATGTGCGTTCAGAAAAAACGCTGGATGCAGGACAGGCCAGTAGCTCAATTGCATATTGAGCAAGTTCTGGCCAGTGGTCCATTCTCAAGACCCAGTAACCCAGTGGATGCTCTGTTGGAAAGGTCTCCAAGTCTGCTCTTGCCCTTAGATATTCCTGCACCATATAATGCAGACGCTGGCAATGGTTGCTTGAACCGATTAGACCTTGGCGCTGAGGACTGTAAAATTGTTTAAAGGCATTGGTCAGCCGGCCACCTTCTCCACCGCTCTTCCTCTGACTGAACGAAGCCTCAGCAACACATTGTCCAGCAGCGGGAAATTGTAACCTCCCAGGGTCTGGAAATGCATTGGACAAACCCTTCTTCAAGGCCTCCTGAAGATGTTTCTTCCTCTGCTCCCTCTGCGAAGGCAGGATGAGTTCTGCAACCTTACCCTTGTAACGTGGATCAAGAAGGGTTGCCAGCCAGTAATGATCCCTCTCCTTGATACCACAAATCCTAGGGTCCTTTCGCAGGCTTTGCAGAATCGTGGAGGCCATGCAGCATAAGTTTGCAGAGACATTCGATTCTGAGTCCTCTTGGTCACTAAGGATCACATGATCCGTAACTACCTCCTCCTAGCCACGTACAACTCCTTGGGTTTCTGGGGACTGAAAACCATCCCTTGAAGACTGCTGCTGAGTGTTATCCTCTACAGCAATGCTGACACAATCCTCCTCCTCTTCTTCCTGTGTGTTTGGCGGGCCCGCAGGAATGCTATCTGGATAAAGGGGGCTTTGATTGGTAAGGAAGTCCTCTTCTTCCTTCCGCTGTTCTGCCTCAAGTGTCCTGTCCATGATTCCACGAAGCGTGTGCTCCAGCAAGAAGACTAGACGGACAGTGTCACTGATGCATGCATTGTAGCTGCTTACCATCCTTGTGGCCTCCTTAAATGGTGACAGGACAGTGCAAGCATCCTTGGTCAGTAGCCACTGGCATGGCGAAAAGAAGCCAAGCTCCCCTGACCCTGTCCTGGTGCCATACTCACACAGGTACTCATTGATGGCCCTCTGCTGCATGTGCAGAAGCTGCAGCATTGCCAATGTTGAGTTCCACCTGGTGGGCATGTCACAAATGAGGTGGGTGGTGGGCAGGTTGCATTCCCTTTGAATGTCAGGCAGCCAAGCACTGGCATTGTATGACTGGCAGAAATGACCACAGACTTTTCTGGCCTGCCTCAGGAGAGCCTACCTGGGTACCTGCTCAAGAACTGCTGCACCACCAAATTCAGGACATGTGCCAAACATTAGAACATGGGTCAAGTGTCCCTGTCGGAGGGCAGAGAGAAGGTTGGTGCCATTGATGCATACAACCATTCCTGGCTGAAGCTGGCGTGACGTCAACCACCTCTGAACCTGCCACTGCAGAGCTGACAGAATCTCTGCCCCAGTGTGGCTCCTGTCCCCTAAGCAGACCGACTCAAGCACCGCATTGCATCTTTATGCCTGATTGCTTGCGTAGCCCCTTGAACACTTACTGAGCACCGCTGGTTCAGAGGACAAATCTGCAGAAGAGGCCATAGAGGAAGAAGAAGAGGAGGGGGTGGAGGAGAGAGTTGTGGCAAAATCACCACTAGCATTTTGGAGGTGTGGTGGCGGAACAAGCTCCAACAATACTGAACCCTGTCCTGCATCCTTCCCAGCTGCCAGCAGAGTTACCCAGTGCGCTGTGAAGGAAAGGTAATGTCCCTGGCCATGCCTGCTGGACCATAAGTCAGCGGTAATATGCACCTTACTGCTGACCGCCCTGTCCAATGAGGCCAAAACATTGCCTTGCAAATGCCAGTAGAGAGCTGGAATGGCATTTTGGAACCTGCCACTGAGGTACAGCAAATTCCACAAATTCATGAAAGGGGGCAGAGTCTACCAGCTGAAAAGGCAGCAGTTGCAGTGTTAGCAATTTGGCCAAGCTAGCATTTAGACGCTAAGCATGTGGATGCCTGGGACCAAATTTCTTTTTACGGTTCAGCAACTGGGGTAGGAAAATTTGCCTGATGGTGGTGTACTGCTAGCAGATTAGCTGCAAATACTTGGGACACCTATTATTATACCTTCATTCCTCTCAGTGTAGGTTTCTGAGAGGACTGGAGGTAAAATGGGGTTGGAGATCCCAGATGCAGAGCAAGGAGAAGTCCGCGTTTTTTCTTTGATGTGGGTCTTTCAAGTGCTGTTGCCAACGGACTGCATGGCAGGTCTTCATATGTCTGGTCTCAAGCATGTGGTGCCCAAGCCGCTGCTTTTCTGGCCACGCTTGATCCGCTTTAGACATAGGTTGCAAACAGCAACGGTACAATCTGCTGCGTCGAAAAATGCCCACACCAAAGAACTTTTAAAAATCAGCAGGGAGTCAGCAGCGCCCTGCACCTGCAGAGCTCTGCGGTGTGATGCAATAGGGTGGAGAGGCCCTTAAGCTGCCCTTAAGCTGCCCCCTAGAGGACATTCTGCCTCGTTGGAGTTGTGCCTCCTCTCAGGCACCCAAGTACAGTCATTGACCTCATCATCCCATCCCTCCTCGTCATTGAAGCAAACTTGGCAGTATGCTGCAGCTGGGGGAACATAGCTGCCATTTTCTTGTCCTTCTTGGGCACCCCCTCTGTCTAGGCTCACGTTACTCCCTTCCTCAACCTGGGAACCAACATCGGAGCCTTCAAATCGCTGCGCATCCTCCAGCAGCATGTACCCGACACTGTGGTTAAATAATTCTGAGGACTCCTCCATGCATGATGGTGGGGCTACAGAAGGAGTGACTGTGGACAAGGAGTCGGTGGAATAGGCCGCTTTGGCAGCTGCGTTGGAAGGCACACTACTCTGAGCCTGGGTGACAGAGGATGAGGAGGATGAGGACGGCTTTGTTATTCACTCCACCAACTCTTCTGCATGTTCTGGCTCAATAACACGGCCAGCAGCAGAAAAAAAAGGACAAGCGTGCCCCACGGCCACCTGCAGAGGATGCACCAAGTCCACGACCAGCACTGTTGACTGTAGACACAGAGGCTGCTGGCCCCCTTTTAGTGGCCTGTGAGCATCTGCCTCTCCTTGGTGGCCTTCCGGACATGATGTATATTTTGTTTTGCAGCACCAAGCTACTGTATTAGATACTGTGTACACCACCAAAAGTGTAGTAGAAACTGTACGTACTGTATTAGATACTGTGTACACCGCCTGCACTGTATTAGCAACTGTACTATGGCTGCACTGTATTTTATACTGTGTACACCACCAGAAGTGTAGTAGAAACTGTACACACTGTATTAGATACTGTGTACACCACCAGAAAAGTAGTAGAAACTATACCACGGCTGCACTATATTGTGTACGGTGTACACCACCAGAAGTGTAGTAGAAACTGTACACACCGTATTAGATACTGTATATATATACGAGACTGTATACATATATATTAATACACCACATATAGAGAGAGAGAGAGAGAGAGAGAGAGAGAGAGTAAATACTGAATTTATAGGCTATGCTAAATGCAGAGTGTATATATATATATATATATATATATGTATATATCAAACACACTGCCACTAACTGAATAACCTGCCTGCTTAATCTAACTCAAGCTATCTCTCTGTCCACGCCAACAACACTACACATGGCCGCCGTGTAAGCTGCCTTATATAGTGTGGGGCGTGGACTTAGTTACCCTGAGCCACGATTGGCCGAAGGCACCCTGCCTTTGGCCAATTATCATACCTCACAACTTTCTGAGATAGGAGCGAGGGACACCTATTAGCAATGTATGTAGGCATAGGACACACCTCCTGCCACACCCCCTTAAAGGAGAATTAACCAAAAAAAATGATTAGTTAAACCCACAAGTGCTTTATTTTTACCACTATAAATAAACTTAATTGCGCTAGCAGTGAAAAAATTGGAAAGTGCTTAGGAGACACAATGTGTATGTGAATCCCACCCAAAATAACAATAAGTGTATAGAATCCTTATTCAGAAATACAAAAAATATGTGTTAAAAAGTCAGTAATCATAGACCGAAAACACTTATAATCAGTCCATAATAAAATGAATTGTATTGGATAAAAAGAAAAAAGAAAAAAGTCCGCTTAATATGTTTCATCACCAAGCATTAAGGACTGATGAGCCGAAGTACTTCTTATCAGATGTACATTGATTGCAGAAAGAAGAGTAATAGGTGTGCGCTTACCCCAAATGTTGGACCTCCACTGTGGCAAGGTCTTATGGGCTTGCAGATTTCACCCTCTGCGGGGACAAGATGTTGATCTCCAGGTCTTGGCAGCGTATACCGCCGACTTCCGTGTGGTCTGGATAGCCCAACTGCTCCAACATCAGAGGGGGGACTCAGGAATGGAAGAGCCCATATACAAGAAAAAAAGTATAAGGAGAAGAAACTCCAATAGTGTGATAACGTTTAGGGTTTTATTGGTTAAAATAAACCACAAGTAAATATTAAAAGATTCCAGTAAAAAAGTAGTATCATAAAAAAGCCGGCATAATCAAAGGTAGAACGCCCGTGCAAATACACACTTCGGAACACGTGATGGCAAGCACTGCGAGGCCACGCCCTACATGTTTCGTCATACGTGACGTCTTCTACGGGGCACGGGCGACGCAATGAACCATCACCTTATATATCAGTAGACAAGATTGTAGCCACGCCCTCATCTCCGCCCATGTCCGTCATTCAACAGGGCATGTGTGGAGATTCGACGGGGCCGCCATTAAAGACCGCCCACAGGGCGGAACATACATAAAGAATGAGAACAAAAAACAAACCAGGAAGTGTGACCAAACCTCATTCTGGCGCCCGCCTGACGTACTAACAGGCATGCGCAAGAATAAACCAAGCCTCGATCTGGCTGACGATGAAAACACTCCTATAGAGGCAGACTAATCGGAAACCGGAAGAGTTCGAGCGTGTACCCCAGATGGATTCTAGAGACAGACGCCCGTGGTATACCCGAGACTTCCGGTCCTAAATGGATCAAAGCTCATTTTTAGAAAAAACGTTGATGTTACACTTAAAGTTAAAAAAGACCACTCCAACAGTACATAAAATATGCGTGGCGGCAATCCGCAAAGTTTTACAGTCCACTTAGTGCAATATTTAAATTTTTATTTTAATTTTATCCTAATGTACTGTATATTTAAAAAGGAGAATACCAAACAAATATTGTAAGGGGGTACAAATCCATTGATTGAGATTATATGTAAGCAAAATCAGAAGTTCAATAATAGATAAGAATGGGACCATTATATCTCTAGAATCTTACCCGCACCAAAATGGTTCAAATTTTAACTTGACAGCCAGAGCAGGACTCAGTCCATCCTTTTACAATTTCAAAAGTTAAAAAAACGGAAGAAAAAACAATGAATCTTAAGGGTATATAATAGAGCGATTCCAATGCCTATGGACGTTTCTTAATGGGGGGTTCTAATTACCTCATAGGGATAACTCCCATAGCAGGGAGCCTTTGTGACATTATATTATCCATTGTATCATGCGTTATCAATAAACGCATTGATCTCAATGTCAACATTAAGCCCTCGTGGTTTAAGACACCCCATCTTGAATATCCACCCCATTTCAAGCTTGGATATAGCTCTTCTCTTGGGTCCTCCTCTCCAGGGAACACTCAACCTATCGATACCCACAAATTGTGTGCCTCTAGGGTCTCTATCATGTACATTCAGGTAATGTTTGGATACTGGATGTCCTATAAATCCTCTCCTGATGTTGCTAATGTGTTCGTTTAACCTGACCTGAAGAGGGCGGACAGTACGTCCCACGTACTGAAACCCGCACGGACAGGTCAAAAGATACACTACATGGGTAGTAGAGCACGTAATGAATGATTTTATTGAGAAGGTTTGTGAGGTACTAGTCGCATGGAAATGCATTACTTTCCGGTCTTTGATGGCATTAACCGTACAAACCGCACATTTCCTACATCTATAATACCCTACTAAATTTTGAAAAAACATTGGTTTCCTTATTGGAGGATCGCACACACTAGGAGCCACTGATGCTCTAATTGACGGTAATCCCTTAAAAACCACCTGGGGTCTCTCCGGGAGTAAGGGGCCCAATATATTATCATTTTTGACTATGTGCCAATATTTATATATCAATTTTCTTATTGTAAAATGTTGATGAGAATAATTGGTTACAAAAGGGCAAGTAAAGTCCTTCTTTGGGGTGTTCCCTGTCTCTGTATGATCTTTCAATAGGGATTCTCTATCTAGTCTCTCAACCTCCTCGACTCGCTCCCTTAAAAAAGACGCATCATAGCCCTTTTCAAGAAATCGCTCCGTGAGGACCTGGGACTGAATCCTAAAGTCGCCAATAGAGGAGCAGTTGCGTCTAATTCTTACATACTGGCTTTTCGGGACTGAGTCCAGCCAAGCTTTATGATGGCAACTATCTCGCGATATAAATGCGTTTCGATCTGTGGATTTAAAATATGTGGAAGTCACTATCGTATCTCCTTCCCCCCTTATCTCGAGATCCAAAAAATTAATCGAACTCAGACTAGATTCATAGTTGAAATGGATCCCTCTATCGTTCTCATTTAGACTTTCCATGAAATGACACAGGGAGTCATGGGTACCATTCCATAGGAGGAGGACGTCATCGATGTATCTTGCCCACAAGACCAATTCTGGTCTGCGTTGGGCATAGATGACGTCCTCCTCCCACTTACCCATGAATAAATTAGCCAGGCTGGGGGCAAATTTTGCCCCCATGGCTACTCCTTTTTTCTGCAAAAAGAAAAGATTCTTATGCCAGAAAAAATTGTGAGTTGTAGTATACTCCAATAGGTCCATAATGAACCTCTTTTGTTTTCTTGGCAATGTCACGTCTTTGTACAGATAGTGTTTAACTGAGGATATACCCCAGGCATGGGGGATCACCGTGTACAAAGACGTGACATCCGCCGTGACAAGCCAATATCCACTTTTGTACCCACAGTCCTTTAGTAGATTAATGGCATGCCTGCTGTCCTTGATATAGGCAGGTAGAGAGCGAACTAAGGGTTGCAGGAAGTTGTCAATATATTTGCCAGCCCTCGAGGTGATCGAATCAATACCGCTAATAATTGGGCGGCCGGGTGGGTGAACAGGGTCCTTATGGACCTTTGGGAGATAGTATATAATAGGTATCCGTGAAGATACCGGAACCAAAAATAGTTTTTCTTTTTTATTTATAACCCCTAATCTAAAGCCATTCTCCACAATGTTCTCAAGTTCCCTCTTATATTTACTCCTAGGGTCTGACTTTAAGGGAATGTATGTAGTGGTATCTCCTACTATTTTGTCCAGCTCCTGGAGGTAATCATTCTTACTCAGGACGACTATACCCCCCCCCTTGTCAGCTGGTCTCACCACTAGGTCCTTTCTTTTACAGAGTTGGTCTAAACCTGATTCCAAATCCTTGCTCATTTTAATATTTTTACTTTTTATACCCTCCAAATCCTTTAAAAGGAGATCCCTAAACACTTTAATAGAGGCCGGTAGACCGCCTGGCGGGTTGAACAATGAAGCATTCGCCAAACCTGAATGTTTGACGTTTGTGGGGTTATTATTTAAAGTGTTAATGGGATTGGTCAACAAATATCGCTTAATGTTCAGTCTTCTGGTATACTTATGTATATCCATATATGTCTGGAACTTATTAAGCGGTTTCGGGGGTGCAAATTTGAGTCCTTTGTCTAAAATAGCAGTTTCATCGGGGGTCAAGGGGATACCACTGAGGTTAAAGATGCCTTGCCCGGTTATACCCGTTTTCTTTTTGCTCCTAATCTTCCTCCCCCCTCTGACTCCTCTCTTTCTTCTATTGGTCGTTGAAAGTTTTGTTCTCCTCTGGGAAAACCCCAATGTTGGGGTTGTGAGTACTCCTCCCGATGGAAACGTCGGGGGGTGTACTCATCCCTTTGTGTGTCCCTTTGGGGGGGGAAGGAAGGCTGATGCCAAGATGCCTGGTCATATCCCCTGTCTCTCCTTGGAGTGTAATATCCCTGGTTAGACCCTCCGTAGTTATCACTATCTCTAACATAATGCCCATCTAGTGGTTGAAAGCGATTATGTGTAGGTATAGGATATCTTGGAGACCGACTATCCACGTAAGGCCTACCCTGATAGTCATATTGGTTATCATAACGACCATCCTGGTATCCTCCTGTTTGTACCTGATGATATTGGTTCCCTTCTTTATACTGTCTCTTAAATTTTTGATTTTTTATTTTCTTTTTGGGAGCCTGAGTAGGAACTCTCACATTCCGGGCTGGAGATTGTACGTAAGAAACAGGGTTAGGTCTACCTGGGGAGCGATAGGACACCCTCCTAAGTGGTTTGGGGTATTGTTTTTGTAATGGTAAGGGTCTGTCTGGTTCCCTCGTCTGTCTGTCTTGACTAGAAGTTCCAGGGGCCGATACTTCCATATGACTGTTAGTCTCAGCTTCCTCCGTGGCAATTTTTATCTGCCATTGGAATACAGATCCATTTTGATAATCAGTAAAATCCCTGTTAAATTTTTTTCTTTTTTTATTCTTTTGTTCTATTTCCTCCTTCTCTAAAATTTTCCTTAAATTAGAGGATCGCTCTTTATACTCTTCACTTAAAATAAAAGGGGATAATTTCTCTTTAATAAGTTTGATCTCAGCGTCTAGTCTATTCAGCTTAGCTCTCTTCCTAGGAATCAAAAATTCTAAGAATTTTCCTCCCGCTTCATTGAAATATCTGTACCAATCTTGAAGGTCCAATTCTCCTTTCTGGGGGCTGACCTCCCATCTCAGGCTTCTTGGGACCATGGATACAGAAACATAATGTTCCAGGAAAAATATGTCCCATTGGGTGTGTACCTCGGAGATCATGAGATTTTTAAGTCTCATAAATAATCCACCGAGGTCACTCTCAGGTTCACAATTCCCCTCAAACACACCCTCCCTAGCAATAGTGTGCTTGGAGCGATAATCAAATACGTCCATATTGATTTGGTGACTAAGATTAGTCAATAAATTAAAAAAAGTGCAAAGAAAAAAACACTTAAATTGTTGTGAAAACAAACGCTCAGCTGCAAGTAGGTAGATATTAATTGTAACTAAGAAAATGGTGGAATCAACTTGCGCTAATGAGCAATACGTAATAGGAAAATATATATGTACAAAAAGTGCAGCTGCAAATAAAACTCCAAATATCTATGAAGTAGTAAACATATAAATAAACTTAATTGCGCTAGCAGTGAAAAAATTGGAAAGTGCTTAGGAGACACAATGTGTATGTGAATCCCACCCAAAATAACAATAAGTGTATAGAATCCTTATTCAGAAATACAAAAAATATGTGTTAAAAAGTCAGTAATCATAGACCGAAAACACTTATAATCAGTCCATAATAAAATGAATTGTATTGGATAAAAAGAAAAAAGAAAAAAGTCCGCTTAATATGTTTCATCACCAAGCATTAAGGACTGATGAGCCGAAGTACTTCTTATCAGATGTACATTGATTGCAGAAAGAAGAGTAATAGGTGTGCGCTTACCCCAAATGTTGGACCTCCACTGTGGCAAGGTCTTATGGGCTTGCAGATTTCACCCTCTGCGGGGACAAGATGTTGATCTCCAGGTCTTGGCAGCGTATACCGCCGACTTCCGTGTGGTCTGGATAGCCCAACTGCTCCAACATCAGAGGGGGGACTCAGGAATGGAAGAGCCCATATACAAGAAAAAAAGTATAAGGAGAAGAAACTCCAATAGTGTGATAACGTTTAGGGTTTTATTGGTTAAAATAAACCACAAGTAAATATTAAAAGATTCCAGTAAAAAAGTAGTATCATAAAAAAGCCGGCATAATCAAAGGTAGAACGCCCGTGCAAATACACACTTCGGAACACGTGATGGCAAGCACTGCGAGGCCACGCCCTACATGTTTCGTCATACGTGACGTCTTCTACGGGGCACGGGCGACGCAATGAACCATCACCTTATATATCAGTAGACAAGATTGTAGCCACGCCCTCATCTCCGCCCATGTCCGTCATTCAACAGGGCATGTGTGGAGATTCGACGGGGCCGCCATTAAAGACCGCCCACAGGGCGGAACATACATAAAGAATGAGAACAAAAAACAAACCAGGAAGTGTGACCAAACCTCATTCTGGCGCCCGCCTGACGTACTAACAGGCATGCGCAAGAATAAACCAAGCCTCGATCTGGCTGACGATGAAAACACTCCTATAGAGGCAGACTAATCGGAAACCGGAAGAGTTCGAGCGTGTACCCCAGATGGATTCTAGAGACAGACGCCCGTGGTATACCCGAGACTTCCGGTCCTAAATGGATCAAAGCTCATTTTTAGAAAAAACGTTGATGTTACACTTAAAGTTAAAAAAGACCACTCCAACAGTACATAAAATATGCGTGGCGGCAATCCGCAAAGTTTTACAGTCCACTTAGTGCAATATTTAAATTTTTATTTTAATTTTATCCTAATGTACTGTATATTTAAAAAGGAGAATACCAAACAAATATTGTAAGGGGGTACAAATCCATTGATTGAGATTATATGTAAGCAAAATCAGAAGTTCAATAATAGATAAGAATGGGACCATTATATCTCTAGAATCTTACCCGCACCAAAATGGTTCAAATTTTAACTTGACAGCCAGAGCAGGACTCAGTCCATCCTTTTACAATTTCAAAAGTTAAAAAAACGGAAGAAAAAACAATGAATCTTAAGGGTATATAATAGAGCGATTCCAATGCCTATGGACGTTTCTTAATGGGGGGTTCTAATTACCTCATAGGGATAACTCCCATAGCAGGGAGCCTTTGTGACATTATATTATCCATTGTATCATGCGTTATCAATAAACGCATTGATCTCAATGTCAACATTAAGCCCTCGTGGTTTAAGACACCCCATCTTGAATATCCACCCCATTTCAAGCTTGGATATAGCTCTTCTCTTGGGTCCTCCTCTCCAGGGAACACTCAACCTATCGATACCCACAAATTGTGTGCCTCTAGGGTCTCTATCATGTACATTCAGGTAATGTTTGGATACTGGATGTCCTATAAATCCTCTCCTGATGTTGCTAATGTGTTCGTTTAACCTGACCTGAAGAGGGCGGACAGTACGTCCCACGTACTGAAACCCGCACGGACAGGTCAAAAGATACACTACATGGGTAGTAGAGCACGTAATGAATGATTTTATTGAGAAGGTTTGTGAGGTACTAGTCGCATGGAAATGCATTACTTTCCGGTCTTTGATGGCATTAACCGTACAAACCGCACATTTCCTACATCTATAATACCCTACTAAATTTTGAAAAAACATTGGTTTCCTTATTGGAGGATCGCACACACTAGGAGCCACTGATGCTCTAATTGACGGTAATCCCTTAAAAACCACCTGGGGTCTCTCCGGGAGTAAGGGGCCCAATATATTATCATTTTTGACTATGTGCCAATATTTATGTATCAATTTTCTTATTGTAAAATGTTGATGAGAATAATTGGTTACAAAAGGGCAAGTAAAGTCCTTCTTTGGGGTGTTCCCTGTCTCTGTATGATCTTTCAATAGGGATTCTCTATCTAGTCTCTCAACCTCCTCGACTCGCTCCCTTAAAAAAGACGCATCATAGCCCTTTTCAAGAAATCGCTCCGTGAGGACCTGGGACTGAATCCTAAAGTCGCCAATAGAGGAGCAGTTGCGTCTAATTCTTACATACTGGCTTTTCGGGACTGAGTCCAGCCAAGCTTTATGATGGCAACTATCTCGCGATATAAATGCGTTTCGATCTGTGGATTTAAAATATGTGGAAGTCACTATCGTATCTCCTTCCCCCCTTATCTCGAGATTCCACCATTTTCTTAGTTACAATTAATATCTACCTACTTGCAGCTGAGCGTTTGTTTTCACAACAATTTAAGTGTTTTTTTCTTTGCACTTTTTTTAATTTATTGACTAATCTTAGTCACCAAATCAATATGGACGTATTTGATTATCGCTCCAAGCACACTATTGCTAGGGAGGGTGTGTTTGAGGGGAATTGTGAACCTGAGAGTGACCTCGGTGGATTATTTATGAGACTTAAAAATCTCATGATCTCCGAGGTACACACCCAATGGGACATATTTTTCCTGGAACATTATGTTTCTGTATCCATGGTCCCAAGAAGCCTGAGATGGGAGGTCAGCCCCCAGAAAGGAGAATTGGACCTTCAAGATTGGTACAGATATTTCAATGAAGCGGGAGGAAAATTCTTAGAATTTTTGATTCCTAGGAAGAGAGCTAAGCTGAATAGACTAGACGCTGAGATCAAACTTATTAAAGAGAAATTATCCCCTTTTATTTTAAGTGAAGAGTATAAAGAGCGATCCTCTAATTTAAGGAAAATTTTAGAGAAGGAGGAAATAGAACAAAAGAATAAAAAAAGAAAAAAATTTAACAGGGATTTTACTGATTATCAAAATGGATCTGTATTCCAATGGCAGATAAAAATTGCCACGGAGGAAGCTGAGACTAACAGTCATATGGAAGTATCGGCCCCTGGAACTTCTAGTCAAGACAGACAGACGAGGGAACCAGACAGACCCTTACCATTACAAAAACAATACCCCAAACCACTTAGGAGGGTGTCCTATCGCTCCCCAGGTAGACCTAACCCTGTTTCTTACGTACAATCTCCAGCCCGGAATGTGAGAGTTCCTACTCAGGCTCCCAAAAAGAAAATAAAAAATCAAAAATTTAAGAGACAGTATAAAGAAGGGAACCAATATCATCAGGTACAAACAGGAGGATACCAGGATGGTCGTTATGATAACCAATATGACTATCAGGGTAGGCCTTACGTGGATAGTCGGTCTCCAAGATATCCTATACCTACACATAATCGCTTTCAACCACTAGATGGGCATTATGTTAGAGATAGTGATAACTACGGAGGGTCTAACCAGGGATATTACACTCCAAGGAGAGACAGGGGATATGACCAGGCATCTTGGCATCAGCCTTCCTTCCCCCCCCAAAGGGACACACAAAGGGATGAGTACACCCCCCGACGTTTCCATCGGGAGGAGTACTCACAACCCCAACATTGGGGTTTTCCCAGAGGAGAACAAAACTTTCAACGACCAATAGAAGAAAGAGAGGAGTCAGAGGGGGGAGGAAGATTAGGAGCAAAAAGAAAACGGGTATAACCGGGCAAGGCATCTTTAACCTCAGTGGTATCCCCTTGACCCCCGATGAAACTGCTATTTTAGACAAAGGACTCAAATTTGCACCCCCGAAACCGCTTAATAAGTTCCAGACATATATGGATATACATAAGTATACCAGAAGACTGAACATTAAGCGATATTTGTTGACCAATCCCATTAACACTTTAAATAATAACCCCACAAACGTCAAACATTCAGGTTTGGCGAATGCTTCATTGTTCAACCCGCCAGGCGGTCTACCGGCCTCTATTAAAGTGTTTAGGGATCTCCTTTTAAAGGATTTGGAGGGTATAAAAAGTAAAAATATTAAAATGAGCAAGGATTTGGAATCAGGTTTAGACCAACTCTGTAAAAGAAAGGACCTAGTGGTGAGACCAGCTGACAAGGGGGGGGGGTATAGTCGTCCTGAGTAAGAATGATTACCTCCAGGAGCTGGACAAAATAGTAGGAGATACCACTACATACATTCCCTTAAAGTCAGACCCTAGGAGTAAATATAAGAGGGAACTTGAGAACATTGTGGAGAATGGCTTTAAATTAGGGGTTATAAATAAAAAAGAAAAACTATTTTTGGTTCCGGTATCTTCACGGATACCTATTATATACTATCTCCCAAAGGTCCATAAGGACCCTGTTCACCCGCCCGGCCGCCCAATTATTAGCGGTATTGATTCGATCACCTCGAGGGCTGGCAAATATATTGACAACTTCCTGCAACCCTTAGTTCGCTCTCTACCTGCCTATATCAAGGACAGCAGGCATGCCATTAATCTACTAAAGGACTGTGGGTACAAAAGTGGATATTGGCTTGTCACGGCGGATGTCACGTCTTTGTACACGGTGATCCCCCATGCCTGGGGTATATCCTCAGTTAAACACTATCTGTACAAAGACGTGACATTGCCAAGAAAACAAAAGAGGTTCATTATGGACCTATTGGAGTATACTACAACTCACAATTTTTTCTGGCATAAGAATCTTTTCTTTTTGCAGAAAAAAGGAGTAGCCATGGGGGCAAAATTTGCCCCCAGCCTGGCTAATTTATTCATGGGTAAGTGGGAGGAGGACGTCATCTATGCCCAACGCAGACCAGAATTGGTCTTGTGGGCAAGATACATCGATGACGTCCTCCTCCTATGGAATGGTACCCATGACTCCCTGTGTCATTTCATGGAAAGTCTAAATGAGAACGATAGAGGGATCCATTTCAACTATGAATCTAGTCTGAGTTCGATTAATTTTTTGGATCTCGAGATAAGGGGGGAAGGAGATACGATAGTGACTTCCACATATTTTAAATCCACAGATCGAAACGCATTTATATCGCGAGATAGTTGCCATCATAAAGCTTGGCTGGACTCAGTCCCGAAAAGCCAGTATGTAAGAATTAGACGCAACTGCTCCTCTATTGGCGACTTTAGGATTCAGTCCCAGGTCCTCACGGAGCGATTTCTTGAAAAGGGCTATGATGCGTCTTTTTTAAGGGAGCGAGTCGAGGAGGTTGAGAGACTAGATAGAGAATCCCTATTGAAAGATCATACAGAGACAGGGAACACCCCAAAGAAGGACTTTACTTGCCCTTTTGTAACCAATTATTCTCATCAACATTTTACAATAAGAAAATTGATACATAAATATTGGCACATAGTCAAAAATGATAATATATTGGGCCCCTTACTCCCGGAGAGACCCCAGGTGGTTTTTAAGGGATTACCGTCAATTAGAGCATCAGTGGCTCCTAGTGTGTGCGATCCTCCAATAAGGAAACCAATGTTTTTTCAAAATTTAGTAGGGTATTATAGATGTAGGAAATGTGCGGTTTGTACGGTTAATGCCATCAAAGACCGGAAAGTAATGCATTTCCATGCGACTAGTACCTCACAAACCTTCTCAATAAAATCATTCATTACGTGCTCTACTACCCATGTAGTGTATCTTTTGACCTGTCCGTGCGGGTTTCAGTACGTGGGACGTACTGTCCGCTCTCTTCAGGTCAGGTTAAACGAACACATTAGCAACATCAGGAGAGGATTTATAGGACATCCAGTATCCAAACATTACCTGAATGTACATGATAGAGACCCTAGAGGCACACAATTTGTGGGTATCGATAGGTTGAGTGTTCCCTGGAGAGGAGGACCCAAGAGAAGAGCTATATCCAAGCTTGAAATGGGGTGGATATTCAAGATGGGGTGTCTTAAACCACGAGGGCTTAATGTTGACATTGAGATCAATGCGTTTATTGATAACGCATGATACAATGGATAATATAATGTCACAAAGGCTCCCTGCTATGGGAGTTATCCCTATGAGGTAATTAGAACCCCCCATTAAGAAACGTCCATAGGCATTGGAATCGCTCTATTATATACCCTTAAGATTCATTGTTTTTTCTTCCGTTTTTTTAACTTTTGAAATTGTAAAAGGATGGACTGAGTCCTGCTCTGGCTGTCAAGTTAAAATTTGAACCATTTTGGTGCGGGTAAGATTCTAGAGATATAATGGTCCCATTCTTATCTATTATTGAACTTCTGATTTTGCTTACATATAATCTCAATCAATGGATTTGTACCCCCTTACAATATTTGTTTGGTATTCTCCTTTTTAAATATACAGTACATTAGGATAAAATTAAAATAAAAATTTAAATATTGCACTAAGTGGACTGTAAAACTTTGCGGATTGCCGCCACGCATATTTTATGTACTGTTGGAGTGGTCTTTTTTAACTTTAAGTGTAACATCAACGTTTTTTCTAAAAATGAGCTTTGATCCATTTAGGACCGGAAGTCTCGGGTATACCACGGGCGTCTGTCTCTAGAATCCATCTGGGGTACACGCTCGAACTCTTCCGGTTTCCGATTAGTCTGCCTCTATAGGAGTGTTTTCATCGTCAGCCAGATCGAGGCTTGGTTTATTCTTGCGCATGCCTGTTAGTACGTCAGGCGGGCGCCAGAATGAGGTTTGGTCACACTTCCTGGTTTGTTTTTTGTTCTCATTCTTTATGTATGTTCCGCCCTGTGGGCGGTCTTTAATGGCGGCCCCGTCGAATCTCCACACATGCCCTGTTGAATGACGGACATGGGCGGAGATGAGGGCGTGGCTACAATCTTGTCTACTGATATATAAGGTGATGGTTCATTGCGTCGCCCGTGCCCCGTAGAAGACGTCACGTATGACGAAACATGTAGGGCGTGGCCTCGCAGTGCTTGCCATCACGTGTTCCGAAGTGTGTATTTGCACGGGCGTTCTACCTTTGATTATGCCGGCTTTTTTATGATACTACTTTTTTACTGGAATCTTTTAATATTTACTTGTGGTTTATTTTAACCAATAAAACCCTAAACGTTATCACACTATTGGAGTTTCTTCTCCTTATACTTTTTTTCTTGTATATGGGCTCTTCCATTCCTGAGTCCCCCCTCTGATGTTGGAGCAGTTGGGCTATCCAGACCACACGGAAGTCGGCGGTATACGCTGCCAAGACCTGGAGATCAACATCTTGTCCCCGCAGAGGGTGAAATCTGCAAGCCCATAAGACCTTGCCACAGTGGAGGTCCAACATTTGGGGTAAGCGCACACCTATTACTCTTCTTTCTGCAATCAATGTACATCTGATAAGAAGTACTTCGGCTCATCAGTCCTTAATGCTTGGTGATGAAACATATTAAGCGGACTTTTTTCTTTTTTCTTTTTATCCAATACAATTCATTTTATTATGGACTGATTATAAGTGTTTTCGGTCTATGATTACTGACTTTTTAACACATATTTTTTGTATTTCTGAATAAGGATTCTATACACTTATTGTTATTTTGGGTGGGATTCACATACACATTGTGTCTCCTAAGCACTTTCCAATTTTTTCACTGCTAGCGCAATTAAGTTTATTTATATGTTTACTACTTCATAGATATTTGGAGTTTTATTTGCAGCTGCACTTTTTGTACATATATATTTTCCTATTACGTATTGCTCATTAGCGCAAGTTGATTCCACCATTTTCTTATTTTTACCACTACTATTCCTTTATATTGGATTTTGAAGTGTACGAATGCAGCAATTTAGTAATTGGATGAAAGATTTAGTACCGGGAAACACTTTTTGAAAGATAAATAGTGCATTTTATATACAACTATAGAGATCAGACCAAAATGAGGGACAAATGAGGAGGAATGAGAGGCCGAGGAACTTTGCTCCAAATCAGGGACAGTGGCTCGAAATCAGGGACAGTTGGGAGGTATGCAATTATGGCTCTCTTAGCAGAGGGATCGGCCAAATCCCCAGTTGGAATTCGTTAGAAAATTTATGAATTAAACAAATTTTAACAAAACGAAATTTAACGAAAACTAAAGGAATTCCGAAACTAAACTAATTCCATAATGAAATTAAATTAGTAACATAACTAATCTATTTGAAACAAACTAAACAAATTTTTCAGTTTTGCACATGTCTAGACTGTGCAGGAGCTAAGTGATCAGATAACAGCCTGAGTTGTAGTATTGAAAAAAGTATGTCCTGGGTTCTGTAAAGCTCACCATACACTATACAATCTGATTGTTCAATCTCCTTTAAATCTACTATCAACTATGTAGTGTAAGGGCCTGCCTGATTGGATACAGAGTAATTGGATAGATGGTGTGTCCTCCTATGATATAGTTTTGGTAAATCGAAAGGAGATTGTACAGAGGTTGTGCAATCAGATTGTATAGAGTATGGCAACTGTTATACACCTAAAATTAACTAGTTGCGTTTTCAGTGGCATAATTGTTAATGGCATACCAAATGCATAAGCAAACACACATTTTGCCACGTAACCTGCAACACACCAAAATGTCCCATGAGCTACTTTGCCATGTGTAGTGCAGGCCATTGAAATCAATGGGCTGCCCTATGCGTGTCACGGAAAAAAACAGCCAAAAATGTGTGCTTCAACTATGTTAAGTGCGAATGTAGCCTGAAAGTGAAATTGCTGTGTTTACTCAAGAACAATGAGGCTCCGATCACAACTGTATATTTCCAAACACAATGCAAACCACACACTTGACACCATCTGAACCAAATAAGTTTATCTTGGTCTCATCAGACCACAGGACATGGTTCCAGTAATCCATGTCCTTAGTCTGCTTGTCTTCAGCAAACTGTTTGCAGGCCTTCTTGTGCATCGTCTTTAGAAGAGGCTTCCTTCTGGGATGACAGCCATGCAGACCAATTTGATGCAGTGTGTGGCATATGGTCTGAGCACTGACAGGCTGACCCCCACCCCTTCACCCTCTACAGCAATGCTGGCAGCACTCATACAACTATTTCCCAAAGACAACCTCTGGATATGACTTTGAGCATGTGCACTCAACTTCTTTGGTCGATCACAGTGAGGCCTGTTCTGAGTGGAATATGTCCTGTTAAACCGCTGTATGGTCTTGGCCACCATGCTACAGCTCAGTTTCAGGGTCAATCTTCTTATAGCCTAGGCCATGTTTATGTAGAGCAACAATTCTTTTTTTCAGATCCTCAGAGAGTTCTTTGCCATGAGATGCCATGTTGAACTTCCAGTGACCAGTATGAGAGAGTGAGAGCGATATCACCAAATTTAGCACACCTGCTTCCCATTCACACCTGAGACCTTGTAACACTAACAAGTCACATGACACCGGGGAGGGAAAATGGCTAATTGGGCTCAATTTGGACATTTTCACTTAGAGGTGTACTCACTTTTGTTGCCAGCGGTTTAGACATTAATGGCTGTGTGTTGAGTTATTTTGAGGGGACAGCAAAATGTACACTATTATACAAGCTGTACACTCACTACTTTACATTGTAGCAAAGTGTCATTTCTTCAGTGTTGTCACATGAAAAGATATAATAAAATATTTACAAAAATGTGTGGGGTGTACTCACTTTTGTGAGATACTGTATGAGCAGATTTAAATACACTAACAAACCCTTGTCAGTGGTAAATGGTTTGTCTCATTCATGTAAACTGATACATTCTGCTGAAGAATTTGTGCTTTTGAAGAAGGTTTGCTGAATCATCAGATGAAAATAGAAGAAAGAAAAGCTTAAAAAGAAAACGAATAGTAAGCTGCTTGCTTTTGGGTTTAATAGCACTTTAATGATTACAGAGCTGTATTCATTTGTACCTTTTATATCTGCTTGGTGTTCAGTTTTAAGCTGCGCTGTCAGTCAGCATGATGCAGTCAATTACTTTTATGCCGCGTACACACGGTCGGAATTTCCGACAACAAATGTTCGATGTGAACTTGTCGTTGGAAATTACGACCGTGTGTAGGCTCCATCGGACATTTGTTTGTCGGAATTTCCGACAACAAAAACTTGAGAGCTGGTTTTCAAATTTTCCGACAACAAAATCCGTTGTCGGAAATTCCTATCGTGTGTACACAATTCCAAAGCAAAATTCTACGCATGCTCGGAATCAAGCAGCAGAGCCGCACTGGCTATTGAACTTCATTCTTCTCAGCTTGTCGTACCGCATTCTTGCTGTTCGGAAATTCTGACAACATTTGTGTGACCGTGTGTATGCAAGACAAGTTTGAGCCAACATCCATCGCAAATAAATCTAGGATTTTGTTGTCGGAATGTCCGATCGTGTGCATGCAGCATTAGGGTTACAGAAAGGTCCACTTTAAATGCAGACATACTTGTCTAGATGGTAATAGCTATTAGATTTTTGATTAAAATAAAATACATTTTTTCTATGTATATTGATGCTCACTTTCTGTTCTCCCTCATCCAATCTACAAATGCTATTTCAGAAACATGAATTAAAATTAAAATGGAGAATAAAATGCCATTTCTCCTTGACACAAGAAACACGGACTAGCAGGAAATATTACACTGTGTTGGAAGATTATGTACTAAATCTATTTGTGGAAGCATAGGAGTTCATAGAGTACAACATGAATAAAACGAATATGCCATTTTCATTAACAACTATCAAAACGGGAAAACAGCTTTATCTCTAGATACCGAACTGCAACTTGCGTATTTATGTGATGTATCCCAATGTCTTTGTTACCTTTTTGAAAGTGCAGCTATAATTTTCAAGTTTCGGGCTGGGTTTACACCTAATACCAGTGCGGCTCCCAGCAGGGGTCCGATGCGTCCCCGTTCACTGCTTCAGGTCCAATTTCAGCTCAAATTTTTGCTGAATTCGGACCTGAAACGGACCAAGAGACGGTTTTGCACCAGATCCGCAGCGGAGATATGTGAAATGGCTCCGTAGAGAGCCGGTCAAAATCTCATGCTATTGTGAATTGGATGCAGGAAACCCTCATCCAATTCGCAATAGTGTAAACCCAGCCTTGGTGTAAAATGTCCTAATCCAGGCATTGTAAACTGGGCTGTGTGTGTCCTTCTTGCTCCTTTTTATGTTGCTCCTAGTGGTTTAGAGACCTGCGTTTTTGTGCACTTGACAAACACAGGTCTCTGAAAAGACACACACAGAAAACAATTGTTTTTTATTTGTCCTGTTCACACTACAACAGAGCCCTCAGGTGTGGAGCAGTGCGGTACGGAAACATGCAGCGTTTGTTTGCTCTCATCTGTCTGTGTGTGTGTGTGTTTCTATGTACCGCAGATGAGTTAACGTGCAAGGCAATTGTTGAAATGTCACTTTGTGACATTTCAATAAAGTTAAGAGGAGAAGAGACAAGGCACTGCTCTTCACTGCCTTTAGAAAAGGTACCCCAGTCCAATACAATACGCTCCAAATAATTTTGTCTAAATAAATTAAGGTGACCAATCATCCCCAGTTTCCGGATACAGCCCCCAATTTCAGAGGGCTGTTCCTGGGGAAAAAAGTCCCACAGTTTTATCTCCTTTTGAAATAACGTGTCCCCGGTTTCTTTCCAGCATTAAAGTGGTAGTAAACGCTTTTTATTTATTTTTACTTACAGGTACGCCTATAATAAGGTTAAAGAGGAACTGCAGTCTGCTCACATAATTTGTAATAAAAACATCTTTGCCATTCTGATGCTTCACTCCAACCACTTTGCATATTATTTTATATATATTGTGATTCTGTACTTGCCAAATATGCTGCAGAAATTTCCCTCCCTGGCTGCAACCATTTTAACTGTGGGCAGCTGAAGCCGCTGCCTGTTCACTTCCTGGATTTCCGCAGACACACAGAGGCACACCTCCAGCTCTGCAGCCCTGCAGCTTTCATTGGCCCTCTTATGACTCATCCCCTCTCCCTTCCTGGCAAACTCTCACGAGAGTGAGAGAGAGAGCTGTGCATGATGTCATAAGCCTAGGCTAATGCCCAGACAAGAAACAGGAAGTGGACTGTATAAGGTATTTACTGGAAGAAAAAAAAATGTTTTACTATCCAAAGTTAAAACAACAAGGGCAGAAGATTTAATAGATGGAAAGTTGACAAAATGACTGAAGTTCCGCTTTAACCTGTAGGTATGAATACCTCCTAAACGTGCACCACATACCCGTGCCGTTCCTTCAAAGCTGGGTCCCTCGGCCGAAACCACCACATAATGTGCTAGTACAGTATGTGGTGCACACTATGGTTTATGCAGAGAAATCAAACTTAGCAAAAATTCTTTGTGCCTGGAAAAAAAGGAGGAAGGGAGGGGTGAGTCTGCTCCCGGCTGTGTCCAAGTTATTTGATGAAGTCACATGCCAATATCACATGGATTACCCAGTCTCTCCCCTCCCAGCTTGCGTAGACTTTGTTGCGGGAGGATCATTTGCTTCCTTGCTCTTGCTTGTGATAATGACCTGTAGTGCACACCTGGGCCTGCACTCTTGACCCTGAGCAAAGTAGGCACAGGTGGTATTAAACCACACCCCCTTAAGCCTCTCCCACTGTTAGCACAATTTGGCCACACTCAACATTTGATGTGGTGCAATGAAGAAAGAAGAAGATTGAATAGCCGCACTCCAATGCAATACCTTTATTGATGTAAAATGTGATTCATACATCAACAGAGGTACAAATAGCTGATGCGTTTCACACCCTTATGTGAAATGTGTATTTCTTCATTGACTATGTATGCCGAGCCAGCACCCTCTATCTCTTATGTAAGGATGGTGTGAACGTGGGATTATCACCTGGAGCGGTAACTCTTTTCATTTTTTTTATCTTTCTTTCATTTGGTGTGGCACACTTTGCATTCTGCTATCATCCCCGCACAAGTGGGCATTCCCAATAAAAGTGGGCATGTTCAGTTTTGTGTCCCCGTATTTTATTTAGAAAATTTGGTCCCCTTAAAAAGCAAGAGCCTTGGATCTTGAGTCTTATGTATTTCGACAAGGGATGGGCTTTATGTTCGGGTCGAACAGGAGTTCGACTCGAACATTGGCTGTTCACCCGTTCGCCGAATAGCGAACAATTTGGGGTGTTCACGGCAAATTCGAAAGCCGCGGAACACCCTTCCTTTCAAAGTCTATGGGAGAAATCAAAAGTGCTAATTTTAAAGGTTAATATGCAAGTTATTGTCATAAAAAGTGTTTGGGGACCTGGGTCCTGCCCCGGGGGACGTGTATCAATGCCCCCCCTGACGCACGGGGACTTCCCTATGGCTTTCCCCATGTTGTCAGAGGGGGGCGGGGTCACCCGTTAAAGGGGGTTTCCAGATTCCGATGAGCACCCCGTCCGTAGACCCCCACAACCACCGGGCAAGGGTTGTGTGGATGAGACCCTTCTCTCCATCAACATGGGGACAAGGTGCTTTGGGGGGGCTACCCCAAAGCACCCTCCCAATGTTGTGGGCATGTGGCCTGGTTTGGTTCAGGAGGGGGGCACTCTCTCATCCCCTCATCTTTTCCTGCAGCCTGCCAGGTTGCGTGCTCTGATAAGGGTCTGGTATGGAATTTTGGGGCGACCCCACGCCCTTTTTTTTAATTTTGGCGCGGGGTTCCCCTTAATATCCATACCAGACCTGAAGGGTCTGGTATGGATTTTGAGGGGGACCCCCACACCATTTTTTTTTATTTTGGCACGGGGTTCCCCTTAATATTCATACCAGACCTGAAGGGCCTGGTATGGAATTTGGGGGGACCCCCACGCATTTTTTTTTTTTTAATTTTGGTTTGGGGTTCCCCTGTGGGGGAATCCCATGCCGTTTTTAATCAATGAACTTTTATGTGTATTGCTGGACCAACAATTCATTATAGCCGCGAGTAGTTTTAAATTACTTTTTTTTCCTTTAGAAATGTAATTTTGCTGTCAGACTGTTCTAAACACGGGAAACATGCGCCCCTTTACAGGCATACTATAGACACCCCCCAGCTACGAAATTTAAAGGGATATTACACTTTTATTGTTTCACTGTAAGCATTATTAAAATCACTGCTCCTGAAAAAACGGCCGTTTTTAAAACTTTTTTTTGCATTGATACATGTCCCCTGGGGCAGGACCCAGGTCCCCAAACACTTTTTATGACAATAACTTGCATATAAGCCTTTAAAATTGGCACTTTTGATTATTCATGTTCGTGTTCCATAGACTTTAACAGTGTTCGCGTGTTCAGACGAACTTTTTTCCTGTTCACGTGTTCTGGTGCAAACCGAACAGGGGGGCTGTTTGGCTCATCCCTACAAGTGAACAGGAAAGACGTCATCACTAGTCACTCCTGGTTCTTGTGTATAAATTCTGGAAGTGTCTGGTGCAGACATCTCATCTGGTGTGCAGCGTGGAGCAGCAGGAAGGTGAGCAGGATCTGGATTAGAGCGGAGCAACTAGCCGACGGCACACATGGCGTGCAACAGGAACGCTATAGCAGAAGGTGAGTGGGGACTGGAGAGAGAGGACTGAGAGGCAGAGGATCAGCAGAGCTGGGGGAGTAGGAGAAACTAGCAGATGTCACATGTAGTGAGAAGCGTTGGAGAAATATAACTGAAGGTGAGCAGGGATCAGAGAAAGAGGAAGATCAGTAAACCAGAGAATTAGTAGAGATGGGGGTTAATAGTGAGTGAGGGATCAGCAAAGATGGGGGTCAGAGGCGGCTCTCTAATTAGGCAAATTAGGCGGTCGCCTAAGGCCTCGCACTCACAGGGGCCTCGCGGCCGCCTAATTTGCCTGTGATCAAGCACTGATTATGGCGCCGGCGGCTCACCCTACCGCCGCTGGGACACTGCGCGGCCTCATCATGCCGCGTCCACTGGCAGTAGGTGCAGGACAGCAGAGGCCTCTAGTTGGTGGCAGTGTCTGGATGACGGCACCCGGCTCCAGGTGCCATCTCCATAAGACGTGCGTGAAGCATGTCCATGTGGTGCCCTAAGGCAGCTAGGACTGTTCCTGCAGCCTCTCCACACCTGCCCAGCCATCTATTCTAATCAGCAGTCCCCATGACTGTGAAGAGGAAGGACGCAGAAGGAGCTCCAGTCTTTTTATGCTGCCCGGCTGACCCCCATGGCCGATGACAAAGTAAGTGCCCATGCAGCGCCCCTCCCTGTGCCTGGATGGGAGGAGCGGCTGCATATAGAGGACTTGAGCTTTCCATATTCCTCCATGCAGCCACTGAATGCTTGGAGGAGGGAGAGGAGGAGAATCAAGCATTCAATGGCTGCATGGAGGAATATGGAAAGCTCAAATCCTCTATATGCAGCCGCCCCGCCGCTCCTCCTATCCAACTTCCTTTGCTTCCTCCCCCTGTGCTCTCCAGCCCCTTCTTGTGCACCCTGGCTCCTCCCCCATGCTCTCCGCCCCCAGTGTATTCCGTCTCCCCCCAGTGCTCCCCACCCCTGTTCTTTCTGGCCCCCAGTGCTCTCCAGCTCTGTCCATCACTCTCCAGCCCCCACCCTCTGCTCTCCACTCCCCCCCAGTGCTCTCCCCATCACTCCCCAGCCCCCACCCTTGTGCTCTCCACCCCCCCAGGGCTCTTTGTTCCCCCCTGCTCTTAGTCCCCCCAGTGCTCTCCAGCCCTGTTCTTTCTGGCACCTCCAGTGCTCTCTAGCTCTCCCCATTGCTCTCCGCCCCCCCTCAGTACTCTCTGCTCCCCCCTGCTCTTTGTCCCCCCATGCTCTCCATCCCTGTCTTTCTGGCCCTCCCAGTGCTCTCCAGCTCTCCCCAGCCTCCCCCTGTGCTCTCCAGCCCTCGTGCTCTCCACCCCTGTTCATTCTGCCCCCCGATGCTCAAGCTCCCCCATCACTCTCCAGCCCCCACCCTTGTGCTTTCCGCCCCCCCTCAGTGATCTCCAGCTCCCCCAGAGTGCTCTCCAGCCCCCCGTTCTCTCCACCTCTGTTCTTTCTGCCCCCCCACAGTGCTCTCTGTCACCCTGTGCACTCCACCCCTGTTCTTTTTGGCTCCCCCAGTGCTCCCCACTCCGCACCCCTGTGCTCTCCACTCCCCCCTGCTCTTTCCCCCCACCCATGTGCTCTCCAACCCCATCAGTGCTCTCCGCTACCCCCTGCTCTCCACTTCCCCAGTTCTCTCCACTCCCCTCAGTGCTCTTCATCACCCCTGTGCTCTTTTCTGGCCCCCCTCACTCTCTGAAGCTCTGCTAGGTCCACCCCTCCTTTCTCCCGCCAGCTGCTGCAGGGGATCTGCCAGGATGGAGAGCGATGAAGTGACCAGTATCATGGGCTGCTCAGTCTAAAATGCTGGGCCTATTTTTTTGTCCCAGTGCAGACCTGGCAAGGAAGATGAGCAGCAAGCACCGATAGCCTTGAAAGGAGAAGAGCTCTGAAGACCTCCCAGAACAGGCTGACTGGGGCCAGAAAATGAAGACGGGTAGAAGGTGCAGGTGGCCAGGGACCACTCCATCTTACACCAAACAGATCCTCTAGAAGGAGCAGAACAGACCCTGCCTGCTGCTGGATGTCATGGATATCCTACTGACATGGAAGGTACCATACCGAGCATCACACCTACAGACAGGGACTGCAGACTGGGACATGGGGAACATAAGGGGCTGTAGACAGGGACAGAGCTAGGGATCTCTCTCTCCCTCACCCCCTCTCCCTCAGTCCCCTCTCTCTCCCCTCCTCTCTCTCTCTCCCCTCCTCTCCTCTCTCTCTCTCTTTCTCCCCTCCTCTCTCTCTCTCAACAAAGGGTTGTCACCTTGCTGAGTCCCAGATGTTTTATTGGCTGCATATGGAGTGAGGAGGGTGCCCTGGAAGTGGTGCAGATGAACTGTGTGCTAGATTCGTGCATCTTTCTGCAGCCATTTTTATTGCTTGAATTTTTTTCCCATTATGAGCGTGAATGGGGCCTCATTTCTAAGTTTTGCCTAAGGCCTCACAAAGCCTAAAGCCGCCTCTGATGGGGGTACTACTGAGTGTGGCATCAGCAGAGCTGGGGGTACTACTGAGTGTGGCATCAGCAGAGCTGGGGGTACTACTGAGTGGGGCATCAGAAGAGCTGGGGGTACTACTGAGTGGGGCATCAGCAGAGCTGGGGGTACTACTGAGTGGGGCATCAGCAAAGCTGGGGGTACTACTGAGTGGGGCATCAGAAGAGCTGGGGGTACTACTGAGTGGGGCATCAGAAGAGCTGGGGGTACTACTGAGTGGGGTATCAGCAGAGCTGGGGGTACTACTGAGTGGGGCATCAGAAGAGCTGGGGGTACTACTGAGTGGGGCATCAGAAGAGCTGGGGGTACTACTGAGTGGGGCATCAGCAGAGCTGGGGGTACTACTGAGTGGGGCATCAGCAGAGCTGGGGGTACTACGGAGCAGGGCATCTGCTGAATAAGGATACTAATAAGCTGGGGATCTGCTGAACGAGGGTACTAATAAGCTGGGAATCTGCTGAACAGGGGTACTAATGAGCTGGAGATTTGCTGAGTGGGGGTACTACTGAGCCAGGGTTCTACTGGGCCCTTTTAAAACAAATCGAAAATGAGCACACACAGGGCTTTTGCCAAGATTCATTAAAGCTTCAAAAAAACATGACAGAAGCATCAAAAGCACATAAAAAAGCATGTTGAAGCATTAGGCACTTCAATGTGTGTTAAAGTCGAAGCAAGTATAAATGACCTGTTAAGTGAAGTTCTGCTTTATTAATGTTAAAATATAAAATGTGTAATGCTTGATTCTGTCATATAGTTTCACTTCTATTTATTCTGTGTCAACACAATAGTAACCGATCCTCTGGTTGTTGCATTGCCACCTTTACTGCACATGATCTGCCAATGTATAGGGGAATCCATTCACTCCCTATTAGTGCTATTCCAGCAGCCCCATCTGACTATTTTGTCAACTTGCTGACCTGTGCTGTGATTGGACACAGCACGAGTTTGGCAGCTGATTTCAGCCAATGATTTTGGCTGAAATCAGCTGATTGGCTGTGTCCAATCACACACAGAGTTCTGTGTTTACAAAAACACAGAACTCTGGGTACTATGAACAGCATCTGGCTGTTTCTTCTCCCTGAAAAGCAGGGAGAAAAAAAACAGCCAGATAGTAAAGTGAAAGCAACACATGTTATACATTGTTAGAAACACAGTTAACACCTTGATTGCCCCTAGATGTCAACCCCTTCCCAGCCAGTGTCATTAGTACAGTGTCAATGTACAGTATTATTACTGATCACTGTATTATTCACTATATATATATTATGCCTGTAATAGCGTCACTAGTGACGTCAGTGTCAGATAATGACCCTCCCAGATAGTGTCTGTTAATGTCAGATTGCCTGCCACCTTGTCACACTATAAGTCGCTGATCATTGCCATTACCAGTATATGCATATATGCATAGCTGTGTTAATTCCAGTATATATACAATAATTTGTAGACACTATCATTTTTCACAAACCAGTTAATATACACTTATTGGGATTTTTATAATTTTTTTTTTACCAAAGACATGCTGCAGGATACAGTTTGCCCTAAATTTATGAAGAAATTAGATTTTTTTTTTTTTTTGGACTTGTTTTATGACAGAAAGTAGAAAAAAAATCATTTTGTTTTTCAAAACGTGTGCTCCTTTTTTATTTATATAATAAAAAAAAAGTGGTGCTCAAATAACACCAAAATAAAGTTCTATTTGTGTAAAAAAATTATATAAATTTCACTTACGTACAGTGATGCATGACCATGCAATTACCAGTTAAAGTGACACTGAACCCACAACAGTAAAATCAGTCTGTATATGCAGTAAAGCATGCTTGTTATACTCACTGTGGAACCTAAGGGGTTAATCCTGCGCATTGTGTAAAAAGGCTATTTGATCCTGCCTTCTCTGATTCTCTCCTTCTTTTACTGTCCCCAATCCATCTCCTGACAGTACAAAGCCTTGGGGGTACTCTGCACATGCTCAGTTTGGTGTGTATTGCTAGAGAGTTTTCTTTTTCATTCTTGGGAGGGTACACAGGGCCAGCACAGTCCTGCAGCCTCATAGGACAGTCAGAATAGAATGAAAACTCCTCCTACAAGCTTTGACCAGACATTGATAGAAGTCATAAGACTGCTATGTACTGCTGATGAGAAAAGGTATTTAGCCATTTCTATTTACTAAAATAATTGTATTTTCATGTTCTGTGTACTGTGGATGATCAGATATAGTGAATTCAGGGTCCTGGGTTTAGTAACGCTTTAAAGTAGCCTAGTACTGAATAGCAAGCAATGCTCTGGTCATGAAGGGGGTAAAACCTTCTGGAAAGCAAGCAGTTAAAGTATATCTAAGCCCAAGAACAAAAAAATATAAAAATTGGAGTTTGGTTGCACTAGTTATCTTTTCAGCTTGTTCTTTCCTTTATTTTCATTTGGTGAGCCTGGCAGTAACAGGGTGACAACACTCCCTTCTGTATCTATGGAGCAGCAGCGTTATCAGCTTAGGACAGTATCAAGTTTATTTACTGAAGGCAAATAGACCGTGCACTCTGCAAGTACAGTTGCCCCAGAGCTTAGTCAATGAAGGGAAGCTCTGCTGATGTCCATCATCTAATCATGTGCAAGCAAAAAAACAATGTTTTGTTATTTTCCTTGCATGATATCGGGTGTTCTTTGGAAAGTGAAACTTCAATTAATTTATTCAGCTCTGGAGAAACTGTACTTGCAGAGTGCCACTGCACTTCTAAAGTGCACAGTCTGTTTGCCTTTAGTAAATCAACCCCTAAGACCGCGTACACACGGGCAGACTTTTCAAACGAATCCGTCAGACAATTCGACTGTATGTGGGCTCCATTGGACCTGCAGCAGACTTTTTTTGTCGAAAATCTGACAGACTTTAGATTTGGAACATGCTTCAAATCTTTCCGACGGACTTGAGTCCGGTCGAAAAATCCGCTCGTCTGTATGCTAGTCCGACAGACAAAAACTGACGCTAGGGCAGCTATTGGCTACTGGCTATGAACTTCCTTATTTTAGTCCGGTCGTACGTCATCACGATCGAACCCGTCGGACTTTAGTGTGATCGTGTGTAGGCAAGTCCATTCGTTGGACAGTCCGTCGGAAGTCCATCAAAAGTCCGTCGGAAAGACCGTCGGACCAGTCCGGCCGAAAAGGTATAGTCAACTGGGCAGAACTAATAACACTGCTTGGGACTTTGGTGCTGCAGAGAAACACAGACAGGTACAAGGTTACTGGATGTCTGACAGGATCAACAGGTATTTTTCTGTAGTTGCATCAGTGGCGCCCCCCTAATCCTTGCACCCGGCCCCTCATCTACATGCAGGGTGACGGACGCATGGATTTCAATGGGGTTTTTTATTTTTTGAAGCACGTAATTAGAGCCTGAGGCTCTAATTGGCTTCAAAATAGGGTGGGCTCAGGGCGCAGAGCACTGCGCCCTGAGACCACCCATTTGTGTGACATTAGCAAATTAATATTCGCTAATATATTCCTAATTCTCCTCCCAGCCAATCAGGAAGCGGGTCCTGAAACTTGATTGGCCAGGGAGTCTCAGGACTCCTTGTCAATCAGGTCTCAGGACCTACTTCCTTTTCGGCCGGGAGGAGAAGCAAAGGCCCGATCTTTCCCTCGGCAAGCTGCAGCAGACGGAGGGGCAGCTTCCAGGACCCCTACCCCGGATTCAGCACCAACTCTTAAGGTAAGGACATGGATAGCCGCCCTCCCATCTGACCCGTCCGGGTGGAGGGGTGCTAGTGTGAGTGAGGGGGCCAGGGGCAGCTTCCAGGAGCCCTCACCACCTCCGTTCATGGCCCACCGTCTGATCGCCACCTTCTTGTGCATCTCCTGCGGGGGGGGGGGGGTTGTGCGAGTAAAGGGGGCAGGTTTGTTTGCCGCTCCCCCCCCACCCATAATATTGAGCACCAGCCACAACTGACTTGCATGGAGACAGAACATGGTGAAATGTGTATGTGTTGGTTCAGAGATGTACAAAATGTGGTGTTATTAATTATTTTTTGGGGGGGTTGTGTGTACTATTTATTATACAGAATTGTGATAGGATGTTGGAATGGTAAGAGTTCCTAGAGCAGCATAAAATATTTAGATTACACAAACTTCTATGTAATATATTGCATATGAGCTGTATGGAGGTTATTTTTACATTAGGCGATTGTTCTGAACATTGTTCAACTATAGACGCACCTGCTGAGCTACATAAGTAACATTTATATTCTGCCATTGACCCCAGTCACCATGAAGATCAAAATCCTTCAGTGAATGAAATGGAATTCTATAGATTAGTTATAAAAACAGAACGATCAATACGAGTATAATGTGAAGCCAGCTACATACAGAGAGGCCATACACCTGTGCTTTTTCTACTTTCCTTGGAAGATAAAAATAAAATGTTCAAAGGAAGTTCTTTCTGCCTGAGGAACAGATAATGTTAAGGAGCCATAAAGAAGATACATTCTATGTTCAAACGCCCCCATAAAAATGTGTCACTGATATTGTTTCATTTAGGTGTTAGGAAAACCTCCCCCTGCCTGATTGGCTGTTTAAAGTGCGCACAGGTATGGTTTTTTTTTGTAATATTATTAACCACTTGCTGTCAATTGCTTGCTGCCAATTTTTAAATGTATTAGAAACATGTTAAAATCAATATTTTTTGCTAGAAAATTACTTAAAACTCCCACATACTATATATTTTGAGAAAGTTGAAGCCCAGGAGAATAAAATGGTGGCGGTTGCAAATTATGTATGTCATAGTGTTGGCCCTCGCTTTGATGTTCACAGTAATGCCTCATATGTGTGGTGCAATCACTGTTATGCATATGGGACCTATGTGCACACTTGCAATTGCATGCACGGCTGGACTGGGTGTTTTGAAATTATTTTTAATTATTTTCTATTTATTTTGTACTTTTTTATATTTTCTTTTCCATTTACCTATATTGCTATTACAAAAGGGGCTAGCAAGCCCCATGTGATAGCTTTGGACAGGTGACAGGTACTTTTTATAGAGATATTAGTGGTCTATTATTCCCTCAATGCTTGATAAGTGCCTATGACACATTCAGCGGCTCACATTAAAGTGGTTGTAAAGGTAAAAGGCTTTTTTCACTTTAATGCATTCTATGCATTAGCCACTTGCTTACAGGGCACTTTAAACCCCCTTCCTGCCCAGGCCAATTTTCAGCTTTCCTGTCACTAGGGATGAGCCCGATGTTTGCGTCGAACGTAAGTTGATGGGGACAAGGGCCTCTTCCCCACAACCCTTGCCTGGTGGTTGTGGGGGTTTGCGGGCAGGGGGCTTATCGAAATCTGGAAGCCCACTTTAACAAGGGGGCTCCCAGATCCCGGTCCCCCCTATGCTAATGGGTATCGGGTACATTGTAACCCTACTCATTCACCAAAAAATGTCATAAAAGTAGAAATGACAGGAGACAGTTTTGGACAAGTCTTTTATTAAAAAATAAAAAAAAATAAAGTGTCCCGCGATGTCCATTCATCTTCAATCACAGTGTCCAACGTTCCAGAGAAAACAAAAAAAACAAAAACGGAAAATGGGAGGCGTCCCCACGACTAGCTTTTTCACGGTGACAGCTGTTATATAGCTGACCCCGCCCCCTCTGACGTCACATGATATCAGAAGGGGCGGGTCACCTGTTTATGTCTCCAGGTGGCCCCGCCCTCAGCTATATAACAGCTGTCAAAGCAAAAAGACAGCAAGCGCGGGGACGCCTCCCATGGAGGCGGAGTTTTTGCGTTTTGTTTTGGGTTTTTTTCGGGAACGTGGGAGGATGTGATTGAAGATGAATGGACATCTTTTTTTATTTTATTTTTAAAAAAATGAACTTGTCCAAAACTGTCTGCTATCATTTTTACTGTTTATTACTGCACTTTATTTAGTGAATGAGTAAGGGTACAATGAACCCGATATCCATTCACATGGGGGGGTGGGATCTGGGGGCCCCCTTGTTAAAGGGGGCTTCCAGACTCTGATAGGCCCCCCGCCTGAAGACCCCCACAACCACCGGGCAGGGGTTGTGGGGAAGAGGTCCTTGTCCCCATCAACATGGGGGGACCCCAAAGCACCCTCCCCATGTTGAGGGCATGTGGCTTGGTACGGTTCAGGAGGGGAGCCGCCCTCTTGTCCCCCTTTTTTCATGCGGCCTGCCAGGTTGCATGCTCAAGTAAGGGTCTGGTATGGATTTTGGGAGTGGACCCCCACGCCATTTTTTTTTAAATTTGGCGTCAGGTTCCCCTTAAAGTCCATACCAGACCTGAAGGGCCTGGTATGGATTTGGGGGGGGGACCCGGGGTTCCCCTTTATATTCATACCAGACCCTAAGGGCCTGGTAATGGACTGGGGGCGGACTCACGCTGTTTTTTTTATTGATTTTTATCTATATTGTCGGGATCCGACAATACATTACAGCCACGATCAGTTTTAAATTACATTTTTTCCTTTAGAAATGTAATTTTGCTGTGGTACTGTTATAAACATGGGAAAGATGCGCTATTTTACAGGCAGACTAAGGAGACCCCCCAGGCACAATATTTAAAGGAATATTTCATTTTTATTGCTTCACTTTAAACATTATTAAAATCACTGCTCCTGAAAAAACTGCCGTTTTTAAAACTTTTTTTGCAATGATACATGTCCCCTGGGGCAGGACCCAGGTCCCCGAGCACATTTTATAGCAAAAACTTGCATACAAGCCTTTAAAATGAGCACTTTTGATTTTTCACGTTCGTGTCCCATAGACTTTAATGGTGTTTGCACAAATTTTTGGCCTGTTCACATGCTCTGCTGTGAACCGAACCGGGGGGTGTTCAGCTCACCCCTAGCTTTCACTCCTTGAATGATAATTACGGGGTCATACAACGCTGTACCCATATGACATTTTTATCATTTTCACACAAACATTTGGCTAAAAAAAAAAGAAAAAAGACCGAAAATTTTGAGAAGAAAAAAAAAACCTGTTTCATAGTTTGTTATAACATTTTGCAAACAGGTAATTTTTGTCCTTCATTGATGTGTGCTGATGAGGCTGCACTGATTGGCAGTGATTGGCTGCCCTGATAGGCACTGATAAGACAGCACTGGCGGGCACTGATAGGTGGCACTGATGGCACTGATAGGCACTGGTAGGTGACATTAATAGGTGGCACTAATGATGAGGCACTGATGGGCACTGATAGGTGGCACTGGTGGACATTGATAGCTGGCACTGGTGGGCACTGGTAGGTGGCCCTGATAGGCAGCACTGATATGCACTGGTAGGTGGCACTGGTGGGCACTGGCAGGTGGCACTGGTGGCCACTGCTTAGCAGCAATGGGTGTCCGTGTGCGGGACCAATGTCCCTCTGACAGAAGCTGTCAGCATGAGGGGAAAAAAAAGCAGACCACGATCTTCTGTTTACATCATGCAATCAGATGTCTTTGGCTGACAGCTGATCACATGGTAAGGGGCCAGGATTGTGATTAGCCAATTCTCACTGACTTGCTGATCACAGAGCGTGCCCCGCAGGGGGCGCACAGGCAGCTCATGCACAGAAGGACGTACATGGACGCCCTCCCAGCAATTGAGGCCTGCACTGTAGCCGTCTTTCAGTTATAGCACAGGCGTGAGGAGGTTAAGTTGAAAAAAACTTTTAAGTGCAGTTCCCCCAGCAGCCCTCCAAATACTCACCTGAACCCGATCTCAGTCCAGTGCTCTTCTCCACTCTCCTGGCTCTCAAAGGCTTGGCGGAGAGCAACAGGAGCCATTGGCTCTCAGTCAAAACCTGTGAGAAGAGAGCAGGGGTGGAGCCGAGCCAGGATGTGTCAGAATAGACGCAAACATTCTGGCTCAGGAGTGCCCCCAAGTGGCTTTCTATGGGGGAACTCGGCGGAGAGGGGGGGCAAGGAGCATCTGTGGCAGACTAGAAAACAGAAGGATCAAGGCTGCCCTGTGCGAAACCATTGCAGCAGGGGCGTCGGGATAGGGTGGCTAGACATGGCTGAAGCCCCGAATGTGCCCCCAAAAAGCCCTGAGCCTCAGGCATGCAGCTCACAATTGAAAGCCCTAAGCGGCGAGCGCCCGGACTGATCTGATCCCGAGCGCCGAGTGCCATAGCAGGTCCCGCCTTCTGGAGCCTGCAACGCCTATGATGGACATCCCCCTGGTCCAATGCTGGTACCGCGGGACATGTGAGGTCCATCATAGGCGCTGCAGGCTCCAGAAGGCGGGAATTACAATACGGCCGCCGTGCCACATCCTCGCTCTGCGCTCGGGTGGGCCACTCTCCTCTCCTCCTCGGGTCCTCCTCCTCTGACTGACTGCCTGGCTACTGTGACACCGCACACCACAGCTGAGGTAGGTCAGACAGTGTATGTAAATGTCAGTGTATGTAGGTCAGTGTAGGTAGGTCAGTGAAGGTAGGTCAGTGTATGTAGGTCAGTGAAGGTAGGTCAGTGTATGTAGGTCAGTGTAGGTAGGTCAGTGTATGTAGGTCAGTGTAGGTAGGTCAGTGTATGTAGGTCAGTGTAGGTAGGTCAGTCTAGGTAGGTCAGTGTATGTAGGTCAGTGTAGGTAGGTCAGTGTATGTAGGTCAGTGTAGGTAGGTCAGTCTAGGTAGGTCAGTGTATGTAGGTCAGTGTAGGTAGGTCAGTGTATGTAGGTCAGTGTAGGTAGGTCAGTGTATGTAGGTCAGTGTAGGTAGTTCATTATCATCAGTGTATGTAGGTCAGTGTAGGTAGGTCACTAACGTCAGTGTAGTTAGGTCAGCGTAGGTAGGTCAGTGTAGGAAGGTCACTGCCATCAGTGTATGTAGGTCAGTGTAGGAAGGTCACTGCCATCAGGGTATGTAGGTCAGTGTAGGTAGGTCAGTGTAGGTAGGTCACTACCGTCAGTGTAGGTAGGTCAGTGTAGGTAGGTCACTACCGTCAGTGTATGTAGGTCAGTGTAGGTAGGTCACTACCATCAGTGTATGTAGGTCAGTGTATGTAGCTCAGTGCAGGTAGGTCAGTGTAGGTAGGTCACTACTGTCAGTGTAGATAGGTAAGTGTAGGTAGGTCACTACCATCAGTGTAGGTAGGTCAGTGTAGGTAGGGCAGTGTATGTAGGTCAGGTAGGTCACGGCCCAGCCAAAAAAATAAAAAAAAAGGCCTGCGTCACATGTACCCCCCCCGTTTCCGGCCTTGGACTTCGGGCTGAAGCCTCTGGTCTTTTTGCCACCTAGCAACGCCCCTGCATTGCAGGTAAGTATGACATGTTTTTAGTTTTGAAAATGTTTAACTTTTAATATCACTTTAATAGCACTGAAAGATTACTGCTGTAGGGGTACATGGGAAAGAAAGAGGAACGAGGATTTAAACAAAGAGAGCAGCCACTAGCACAAGAAACACCTCTCTTTCAATATACAGTAAGTTCAGTCCCTTGTGCTGTCAAAAAAAAAAAAAAAAAAAAAAAAGCTCTATTATCCCCTTCCTGCCGAGTGTACACAAATATGCAGCCTCACTGGACTGGGCTTTTTTCCATGGGGTCGGCGATTTGCATATCTCCCATTGTGCTGGGAGTGCGCTCGCAGCACAGAAACCAGGGTCTCACCGAGAGCCCTGTTCTAATGATCGGGACCCAGAACATTCAATTCCGGTTCACCTGATCACTGTGATAGCCTCTGATTGGCTATCAAAGTGATCAGTCACTGTGAAGCCCGTCCCTGTTTTCTGTCTCTGTTAATAGATGAGACAGATACATTGTGTCTTTCTCTGTCCTTGCAGAGACAGAAAAAAAATGTGTGTGTAGAAAAAAAAAAAATAATAATAATAATGTATATTGTTTTTAAATACCTAAATCAAGGTTTGATATTGGTGTTTGGGTCAAGATCAGCGTGGAAGGTAAAGGTCAAAGGTCAGTGTCAATATTTTTTTGGACAGGATTTTTTTTTTAAATTAGTATTAATGTCAGTTAATGTCAATGTCAGTGTTTTAGGTAGGATAAAAAAAAAAAAAAACACATGCACAGTTTTACTAACACATGTCAAAGTTGCAAAATTGGGCTTAGGCATTAAGATTTGTTTTACCCTTAGACGCCAAGGGGGTAAGATGCAACTGGGGATTTCCCCACCCTGCAACTGTACATAACAAAGAAGATGGGATGCTGGTGACATCTAATATGACAAATGGCCATATTTGGCACAAGGGCATTGTCTTAATATGGCCATGTCCCCCTTTAAGGTCAATGAGCCCCCAAGTGTCAGTCTGTCTTTAAACTTTTCACTGACAGGTCCTGCTCTCCCCCCCTTTTAACTTCAGGTGGCTAGTTTGCTTTTGTTATTTTTCACTTTTTATCATATTTCCTATTTTTACTTAAGCTTCGAAAAGAAGTTTAAAAAACACACAGACTATAGATTTTCTGATAGCTCCGGACTCTTATAATAAAACGAAATGGTGCAGCATCTGCAAATGTCAGAATACCTAAACAGTACCTGTGTTCTGTCAGAATCGGCGAGCCGTCAGATCAGGTAACAGAAGTGACATTCCGTCAGCTGCGCATGCATTCCACCGCTACCAGGTTTGCTAGTCTGACTGAATACCTGCAGCCTGAAGAAGGCGGCAGCAGACATCTTACTACACCCAGCTACATCTTGAATTTCAAAAGTAATTTTAGCAATAAAGTGAGCATATATAAATAAATATAGTATGTTGACATCTGTGATGCTGTTTTGATGTTACATTTTGAAAGAAGCTGGACGACAGCAGTAGGAAGGTGGCGGAGACCATATTGGTACACCCCACACTGCTCAGCGCTAAACCTTTAGCCTTTCAAAATTAAACATCCAAACAGCATCACAGATGTCAATATACTATATTAATTTATACAGTGGGGACGGAAAGTATTCAGACCCCCTTAAATTTTTCACTCTTTGTTATATTGCAGCCATTTGCTAAAATCATTTAAGTTCATTTTTTTCCTCATTAATGTACACACAGCACCCCATATTGACAGAAAAACACAGAATTGCTGACATTTTTGCAGATTTATTAAAAAAGAAAAACTGAAATATCACATGGTCCAAAGTATTCAGACCCTTTGCTGTGACACTCATATATTTAACTCAGGTGCTGTCCATTTCTTCTGATCATCGTTGAGATGGTTCTACACCTTCATTTGAGTCCAGCTGTGTTTGATTATACTGATTGGACTTGATTAGGAAAGCCACACACCTGTCTGTATAAGACCTTACAGCTCACAGTGCATGTCAGAGCAAATGAGAATCATGAGGTCAAAGAAACTGTCTGAAGAGCTCAGAGACAGAATTGTGGCAAGGCATAGATCTGGCCAAGGTTACAAAAAAAATACTCCTGCACTTTAGGTTCCTAAGAGCACAGTGGCCTCCATAATCCTTCAATGGAAGACTCTTTGGGACGATCAGAACCCTTCCTAGAGCTGGACGTTTGGTCAAACTAAGCTATCGGGGGAGAAGAGCCTTGGTGAGAGAGGTAAAGAAGAACCCAAAGATCATTGTGGCTGAGCTCCAGAGATGCAGTCGGGAGATAGGAGAAAGTTGTGTAAAGTCAACCATCACTGCAGCCCTCTATCAGTCGGGGCTTTATGGCAGAGTGGCCCGACGGAAGCCTCTCCTCAGTGCAAGACACATGAAAGCCTGCATGGAGTTTGCTAAAAAACACCTGAAGGACTCCAAGATGGTGAAAAATAAGATTCTTTGGTATGATGAGACCAAGATAGAACTTTTTGGCCTTAATTCTAAGTGGTATGTGTGGAAGAAACCAGGCACTGCTCATCACCTGTCCAATACAGTCCCAACAGTGAAGCATGGTGGTGGCAGCATCATGCTGTGGGGGTGTTTTTCAGCTGCAGGGACAGGACGACTGGTTGCAATCGAGGGAAAGATGAATGCGGCCAAGTACAGGGATATCCTGGACGAAAACCTTCTCCAGAGTGCTCTGGACCTCAGACTAGGCCAAAGGTTTACCTTCCAACAAGACAATGACCCTAAGCACACAGCTAAAATAACGAAGGAGTGGCTTCACAACAACTCTGTGACTGTTCTTGAATGGCCCAGCCAGAGCCCTGACTTAAACCCAACTGAGCATCTCTGGAGAGACCTAAAAATGGCTGTCCACCAACCTTTACCATCCAACCTGACAGAACTGGAGAGGATCTGCAAGGAGGAATGGCAGAGGATCCCCAAATCCAGGTGTGAAAAACTTGTTGCATCTTTCCCAAAAAAACTCATGGCTGTATTAGATCAAAAAGGTGCTTCTACTATTCAGGGTCTGAATACTTAGGACCATGTGATATTTCAGTTTTTCTTTTTTAATAAATTTGCAAAAATGTCAACAATTCTGTGTTTTCTGTCAATATGGGGTGCTGTGTGTACATTAATGAGGAAAAAAATTAACTTAAATAATTTTAGCAAATGGCTGCAATATAACAAAGAGTGAAAAATTTAAGGGGGTCTGAATACTTTCCGTCCCCACTGTATATGCTCACTTTATTGCTAAAATTACTCTGAAATTCAAGAGGAAGCTGGGTGTAGTAAGATGTCCGCTGCCTTCTTCTGACTGCAGGTGTTCTGTCAGATTGGCAAACCTGGTAGCTGTGGAACGCATTCGCGCAGCTGACGGATTGTCCCTTCCGTTACCTAATCTGACGGCAGTGGCGTATCCAGGGTATGGCAGATATGGCAAGTGCCATGGGCGCCATATGAAGGGGGTGCTCCTGAGTGGCTGGGCAGCAAGGCACTTGCAGAGATCTCTTCTTAAAATGGCCCTGATATCACCACTGTTACTCACTGTCAGCCTGGGGTGGAATCCTGGCCAGCAGAGAGTGCTTTAGGTCGTTCACCAATGGCCCCTGGCTCACTGCCCAAACTGGTTGCTAGGCATGGCCCGCCTGGCGTCTAACAACCAGTGACGTCACGGAGGAGAGAGGCAGAGATCAGCATTCAGAGCGCCACTGCTTAGCTCCGCCCACCTCCTCCCTGCTTCTTCTCCGACATGCACGATAATCATGGCTGCAGTGCACAAAGGGAGAGAGGAGTTTAGGCAGTGATGTCCCCCTAGGTTCATTGCAAAATAAGCTGCTGTGCAGGAGAGGGGAAGGAGCCGGGAGCTGCGCTGTGCTCTCCCTCCTCTCCATATTCACAGTCCTGACACTGCAGCTCTTCTCTTCCAGTGGCTCTGTGTATATATAGGAGCGACCTGCAGCTTCCCCCCTCCTGTTCTGTCATTGAAGCAGCAGAAAGGAACCAGCAGCCTCATATTATAGGAACGGCTGCCACAGGACATGAAAGAGTTAACAGCAGGAGCTGCTCCACCTCCTGCTGCTTACTGAGCCAAGGGGCGCTGCTGTAACCCACCCCTTTCTCAAGCCACCCCCTTTGATTAAGAAGTACAGAGTACTGGAGCCATGCTGGAGCCTGGAGATTGAGAAAGAGAGGAGCTGCTGTGGGGACTGGGGAGGGGACAGAGAGGGAGGAGAAATGAGTAAGAGAAGCAGAAGAATGCAGTCAGGTGAAGGTAATGTGGAGAATGTGCACAGGAAGAGACAGTTACTACAATGCTCCTCTCTTTATTTTCTCTGTACTTTCTGATGTATTCTGTATTCCTCTTCTCTCTCCCTCCCCCCTGCCCCCCCCCCTCTCTCTCTCTCTCCTCCCTTCCCTCCCCCCCCCCCCCCCCAGTTCTCTCTCTTCCCCCTCTTCCATCTTCTCTCCCCCCCTCCCTTTTTTCCCCTCTTGCCATAACCAGTATAAACACTGTAAATATTACAATAAAATAAAATGCTGTGCTTCCTTCTTCACCTTAGTGTTTCAATTTAAATGTAATTGCATAATTTAAAGCGGTTGTATACTGCTGGGCTTTTTTTTTACCATGCAAAGTAAAGGTATAATCTGCTAGTATGGATCACAGGTAAACTTACCTTAAAACAAACCCTTCCGCACCCAGAAGTCAGCGCAGAAGGTGCTCTCATTTTTACTCATCTCGCTTCCAGGTTTGCAGGCTCTGTGACTGGCCTGAAGGCCTGAAGTCACTCCTGTGCATGCGCGCGGGAGCCACCATTTATGGCACAGGGTTCTGGTCTTCTTCGAAGAGCATGCGCCAGTGATGTCACTGGCTCCATGTAATGTAAATATCTTCTAAACTGTACATGTTTAGGAGATATTTACTGTACCTATAGGTAAGCCTTATTATAGACTTATCTATATGTAAAAGGCAGTAAAGGAAGTTTACTTCCACTTTAAGTGACGGTGGAGCCCTCCCTCTAAATACCATATACTGTATATGTGGTGTCCTGTAAACCAAATATACAACTTGATATCTTTCCAACAAATAACAATATCAAAATATAAAATTGCAACATATTAGTGACATTGACACCCCCTCAAAAGATTTTTAAAAAAACAAGTTGCAATATATAAGTGATGGTAACACCCCCTCAAGAAATAAAATAACTCCACTTACAATAGGGGGTGTCACCATCACTAATATACTACAATTTTATATTTTGAAATTTTGCCTTGTTAGGTGTTTTTTTGTTAAGGTTATCTGAAAGATGTGTTTTTAAATGTTTTGACAGGGGCGCAGTTTCAGTGCTTGCCATAGGCGCCATTTTCACTAGATACGCCTCTGTCTGACGGGTCACCAATTCTGATGGAACTCCTACATCTGACTGTATAAATGCACTTTTCAACTGAGAATTTTTCAGCCCACTTCTTCAACCAAAGTGGATTGATAAATGGACTCTTGTCAAGCTCAGTGGTGCTGACAGGGCCACACATGCAAAGAACTTTGACCCATTGAGCATGAATCGGCTGAAATTCGATCAGTATATGGCCAGCTTTATATCCTTCCTACAGCTAAAAAATGTAGACATAAAATGGCAATCAGGCATGCAAACAAGATCCAGCCACAAAAGATCTTATCTTATCATAAACATACATTAAAAAAATCTGCCCAAGTGTACATGTTGATACATATTCCGGGAGGTAGGCAAAAAATATCCCCCAGTTTCTCTTAGGGGAAAAGATAAAAAAATTTAAGAAACAACTTGGCCATCCGAGCCTTACCATTAATAAGGATTGTCCAAGGAATACCATAGCTGCCCCCATAAACATACATAAAACAAAAAATATATAAAGGGTTAAAAACATATAATCATAAAAAAAAATACAATAGAGACATCTACAACATCATTATGCCATAGTAAATTACAAGGAAATATAGGAAGAAATACGAGCATTTATTCAATGTTGTTACAATTTGTTTACATAAATTTAACATTAGAAAAGAAATAATCAAATAACTTAATACATCTGGAATTTCTGTTTCAAAGAAGCATTTCCACAAAGTGTGCCTTTTTAAGTGCACCTGTCACATTTCAATCATTTTTTTAGCTGAATAAACGACAACTGGTGATGCACCTGTATGGTATGGGGTACATAGGACAGTGCTTCCTTGTTATTGGTTTTGTGCCCACATCTGATAATTCATCAATTAAATACTAATCAAGATAATTGATATTAAAATTATTGCAGTATTATTAAATTATATGTAACTATACCTGCCAAATACACACATTCTGCAACATAAATGCTATAAATTAATAATATAGTGGCTGTCCTAGTTTATAGATCAACTTATACAACATATCAGTTAAGCCAGTTTCTAATATTTAATTTACTACTGAACTTGTCAGCCTTAGATAGACACTGCAAGTTGCCAGGTATTGTCTTTATTTCTAGAATATCCACTTTTGTGTGCCTTTCTTTAAGGGAATACTTGTAATAAGGACTCCCTGTAATAAGGTCTAAAGCTGGCTATAGATGGATCAAAATCTGGCCGGTTTCTTTTCGGTCCATGTGTGGCCATCCTTGTTCGATAAACGGCTGAAGCCACTGATCGGTGTATTCTGAAAGCGGTGAGCTCCACTGTCAGAATGCAACGTCTCAGCAGGGGTGGAAGGAGATATCCGTTCGATTTTTGAAGGCTGAACGACACAAATTGACCAATCTATGGCCAGCTTCAGCCCTTCCAACTACCACCCCTGTGTCTAAAAAGGGCATCTCAAAGGTCAATAAGGCCATTCTCTCTGGACAAGGGGTTGGCGGGTGGACTTAGCTTTGCAGCCAGGGAAATCAGGCCCATAGAAAACAATGAAATAACACAGGGGAAGCTGCTCTGGAAATGTCCACTTTTGTGTGCCTTTCTTTAAGGGACTACTTGTAATAAGGACTCCCTGTAATAAGGTCTAAAGCTGGCTATAGATGGATCAAAATTTGGCCGGTTTCTTTCGGTCTATGTGTGGCCATCCTTGTTCGATAAACGGCTGAAGCCGCTGATCGGTGTATTCTGAAAGCGGTGAGCTCCACTGTCAGAATGCAACGTCTCAGCAGGGGTGGAAGGAGATATCCGTTCAATTTTTGAAGGCTGAACGACACAAAATGACCAATCTATGGCCAGCTTCAACCCTTCCAACTATCACCCCTGTGTCTAAAAAGGGCACCTCAAAGGTCAATAAGGCCATTCTCTCTGGACAAGGGGTTGGCGGGTGGACTTAGCTTTGCAGCCAGGGAAATCAGGCCCATAGAAAACAATAAAATAACACAGGGGAAGCTGTTCTGGAAATGTTAATAACAGAAACCTGGTGGTATGTACTTTTGAGAGAATGTTTACTTTTAAAATTTGGTAATGGTTGACAGGTTTGCTTTAACAGAATGCATGTCACTGAAGAAATTGTATTGTTAAAAAAACATCCTATTAAGTACCTGCCCCTTAACTCTTTCATGACCAGAGGTAATTGAAGCCTAGATGTCTAGACCTAATTTATGAGTGTCAGTATGCATTGATTAACTTGACTTTTTAAAAAAACTGCAATCAATAATCTTTAAATTTATTTGGAGTCCGGGGGGTTGCAGAGTGGCTCGTTCTTCTTTGTTTGCCTCAAAATGGTGGGGGGTCTGGGAGTCCCCCACTTCTTGCGTTATTATAGAGCAGCCCAACTGGTGCAGCTTTACCAAATCTTTTCTATGACATACCAACCTAATTAGGTAAAATTAGAGGCCCAAGCTAGCACTTCGCTCCCTATTGACCTTCTGCTCTGGATTCCCTCTAAAGAACATAGGGCCATTCTCAGTCCTTCCCTCTCACATTCTTTGAGTCTCTGGGACAGGGTGTGTAAAATATATCCTCTGAAGTTACCCCACTCCCCAGTGGCCCCCATTTTCAGAAATCCGCAATTTTCCCCTGGGCAATATCTGCAACAGTTCACATGGTGGATTAACAAATGCCTTTACAGGATAGCTCATTTTATAGAGCATAAAGGAATTAGAAAACCCCCATATTATCTGGAGAATGCCCCCATCCGAGGCATTTCGACTCCGCCAAATTATTCACTTTTTACAGATGACGTGTCAAGATCAGGATGACATTACAACACAAACTTATTATGAAAATAAATGTTTGAGTGGCCCTGGGACGTGCGGTAGTATATCAGAGCTGTACACTCTGTTTGCAGATCAGGGTTCTAAACTCTCTTACCAACTAGCTTGGGAGTCAGATCTGGGGGAGCCTATAGATGAGGACATCTGGTTCTGGCGGTCAACCATGGTGCACAAGGGAATTTTAAATACTACCCTAGTGGAGGCTAATTATAAGGTATTATAATTATAAGGTGGTACCTTGTACCCACAAGGTTGGCAAAAATCTACCCGGATGCATCTCCTCTCTGTTTCAGGGGTTGCGGCCAGGAAGGAAGCATGCTCCACATTTGGTGGACATGCCCAAAAGTAAAGCGGTACTGGACAAGAATATTCAACCTGGTATATTTAGTGACCGGTTTGAATATTCCAAAAAATGTTAAGATGGCGCTATTTTCTGACTTATGGAGTGAGTTACCCAAAAATCTTAGGACTCTCACCTTTTTTATTTTTTGTATCTCATTGTTTACCTAAATATTTTTTTTCAATACAAATTATTGGAAAAGAAAAAACCATTATAAATGTGAAAACCAAAATGAATTGTAATAAAATAAATCACAAAAATATATACAAAATATATATAAAAATATATGAAACACCAAAATCCATAAAGTAATAATGTGCAAAGTCCTTGAATTCAGTGCAACACCCAGTGCTTAGACAAATGAGACAAAAATATCTTCTTACCAGATCCAATGAAATATCAAGGTCTATATTCACATCTGTGTGCTTTTTTTACCCCTCACATTGGGTGCAGGTCATCTTATCTTATCCTGCCTCCTCGTGGGGAACCGTTGGTAAAAAACATGCGCAATGAGTTTTCCCTTTCTCATATGATTAATGGTTGGATCAGCTGTGGATATCCTGTGGTTACTATCTCTGGCACGTTTTTTTACCAACGGTTGCCCACGAGGAGGCTTGATTAGATAAGATGACATGCACCTAATGTGAGGGGTAAAAAAGCTCACAGATGCAAATATAGACCTTGATAGATAGGTCTTTGGATCTGGTAAGAAGATATTTTTGCCTCATTTTTCTAAGCACTGGGTGTTGCACCGAATTTAAGGACTTTGCACATTATCACTTTATGGACTTTGGTGTTTCATATATTTTTATATATATTTGGTATATATTTTTGTGATTTATTTTATTACAATTCATTTTGGTTTTTACATTTATAATGGCTCTTTATAAGACAGCGCAACACTTTTTCTATAATGACTTTGGATGTTGCTGTGTACAATATTGTGAGTGCTGCTCTTTGGTCATTTAATTTCAATCAATCCACATATACAGTAAGTGCATTATTTCTTTTATTTGATACATTGTTTTAATACAAATTCAAAAAAACACCTACCCCTGTTTTTTTTTTTTTTTTTTTATTATAGACTTGCAAAAGCACAAAAATTGTTGAAAAAAAAATATCTATCTATCTATATTATAGATCTATATATCTATATATATATAGATATATTTATTATAGATAGATCGATGTTTCATTTTATTTTTTTTAGAAAGAGAGAGAAACAACCCAAACTGGTTCCTGACTGTTTTTATGGACTGGAACTATCAGTGACAGCCAAAATTTAGAGTCACCAGCTGGACAGTTTTGGCTGGTGGCTCTCAAAGGGGGGGGGGGGACTTTGTTAACACATTCTCAACATAGGGCATCTTGCTGAAAAAAACTTTAATTCCCAGACTGCAGGTGGGAACCGGTTAAAAAGCAATTTACATAGTGGTAGTTATATATTGCAAAGTACTCTGCTTATTATAAATATTATATTAAAAATATTATATATATCTTTTGCAAAACTATTTTGTAAAACAATGGATTAAAGATACATTATTCTTGAGAAAAATCATTAGCAAACTTTAAAATTATACTATGCCTTTTAGTTCTTTCTTATTTATAACATAGGTTTCAGATGTCCCTATACTAAATTAGTAAGTGTCTTCAGTGAATGCAGCACCGTGTTTTTCCATGCTTTACTACATTCTGATACTCATGGAAGTGTTGGTTTTTGTAGAGTCTTTGAATTAACATTTCTCTCTGTTTGAGCACCATTCAAAGGTTTGGGTGGCAGGAGAAATCATGTCTACTAAGTTCTTTATGGGGATATCTGTTATTTATACATTATTTTTGATGACAGGGAATAATTATTTTTTTGACTCATACAATATTTCCTATTATGCCACTTTTCCATATAATTCAGTATGCACAGTGTGCACATGAAAAAAACACATAAAAACACCTGTGATTTTTACATTTGATACAATTATTTTAATTATTTCATAAATTGACATATTGGTTCATATTTTAGATAACTATTAAATAATACAAAAGTAATTATAATATTTTAATATTTCTCTCTTCTAAAGTTTGCTATTATGTGTTTTACATTCCTTTACTTTCTTAACTAAAAAAAAGCTAACAAACATGTGGATGAGTTAAAAAGTGTAAACAAAAAACTAATGCAATTTAAAGGTTGCCAAACAGAAGTCATACATTTTTTGAAATAATGAACACTTCTTTAAATATAGTATATATACCAAACAAATATAATAAGTGATTGCAAAGGAAAAATTAGCTAATTCCTTTGCCATTCAATAGGATCAATTAATAATTATGTATGTACTGATGGGAAGGCTTGCTATGGGATTTTTATTTTGCAATTAAAACTACACTTTATCTTTTTTATCATTTCTGCAAAAAATTATTAATATTCTGAACACATCTTGGAAAATATATGCATATAGCAACAAAAAAGTTCACCTGCAAAGTTAAGTTGCATCCTACGGTACCAATACACAGAGTACAATTTTGGCATAATCTGAATGATTCTGACACAGTTATGCAGCAGTACAACACTCTATTTCCAACACACAGAAAACAAGTTCCAGTTTTCAGGATTTTAATTAACATTAACATCAAGGGGATCGTAAACTCCCCTGATATAGAAGAGAAAAGCTGCCACTTTGTATACTTCTAAGTGGACCTGCTTTTGGCTTCTTAAAATTGTCCTGGTTGTTTTCAGAGAAAGGATGTATTTTGTTACCATTCATTTTGAAACACAAAATGTTGGCATAATTCGATTTGACTGCATTTATTTCAATCTTTTACCCACAAAATGAAAAAATATCACACCTAAGGCCTAATTATTTACCCTAAAATAGTTCCAAAAAAATCCAAACTTTAAAACAAACTATCCCTGGCCTTTCTAGCTGCTTCTATTGTAGAGTTATTCCTTCTCAAAGATCCTCAAAGATCACAACAAAGACTCTAAAATCAGGTTTAAGTTGGTTTCTAATAGCTTAGAAACACCTGCTGGGTGTTTCAAGGATAAGTACACCTAAAGACAAAATGTATTTATCATTTTTGTCCCCTTGCTCTAAAATAACCCACCCTCCCCCTTCAAATGCATACAGATGCAGGATTACCTTGATTAGATGGCTGTAGCCTCTGCTGTTTGTTTACAGCCAGGGCCACAAGTCTCACCCTCCTGGCTGCCCCTGCGCAATACAGGCCCATAGATTTCTATGGGGCTGTGTCCCAAGGTCGGAGAAGAAGTTAGATGACCCCTTATAGGTCTATGGAGTTTTATTGTGCAGGTACAGCTAGGACAGTGAGACTTGTGGTGCTGAATGTAAACACACTTGCCGTACAATAACTGTAAAAATGTTGCTGCCAGAGCCATTTTTTTTTTCATTATTTGCACACATGTTAAAAATGCACATTTTAGGCCTGAAGATTACTTAAAATTCCCAAACATATAGTTTCTAAAAGCAGAGACCCTGTAAAATAATATGGTGGTTTTATATCACATGATATTTATACTACTTTAGTTTATAAAATCTATATTATCAGAAAAAAAACACTTAATAATTTTTGTGCATACAAATACAATTTAATACACATTTTTTGTTAATAAAAGATTAGGTTGTTTTAAGTATATATATGCCAAATATGGCACGCCTTAAAATTGCAGGCTCCTGTGAAACTTCAAAAAACGACAGTACCCAAATTCTCCATAGGCAAAGCTTTAAAAGCCTTTACAGCTCCTTAAAGGCTAAGTTCACCTTTTTTTTTTCTCTAAATTCCAGCTCCCTTATGTACCAATTTATGTCTTTTTAAAAACCCTGGAACAAGCTAAAAGTAGAGTGGGGCAGAAGTCACTCCTCTGACTCATTCATGTACATCAATTTCAACTTCAGCTATTGAGATTTGTAAACAAAAATATATTATTTTAAATAAAGGAGCTTAGGAGAAACTGGAAAACATGTAAAAACCAAAAGAATCACCTGTTGTTTTTTTGGATAATGCAATATTATTTATATACAATGCTTCATATTCATCTCACTAAAAATTGTTTTAGTCCCTACCTAAATAATATAATAAATGTACAAAACCACCATATTCTCTGTAAATAATCTTTATTAGATTAAAAGGGAATAACTGATCTTCATAAAAGTTGACGGGCTAGCCAAATATGACTTAAGCGCTCTGGCTTCCTGCAAAATGAAACATTTTAAACCAATTAAAAATCTTGTGACTCAGTTATGAAGGTGCTTGCTTGTTATTGAAGGCGCTTCAGCCTACATTTGCTTCCATGCCCCAAACCCTTGAAGGTATTCTAGGTTAAAGGACAGTAATATTGAATGCTACTGCCCTGAAGCTAGTAGAACTTGGGGCACAGAATGAGGGCTGCTTTGGGCAAATTGAGTTTTTTTCTCCCAAAGGAACCTCATACTGTGCAAAACAAATATGCTACTGATGTTTTGGATTGTATACCTACTTTTATAATGATTAAGCCACTGATTTCAAAGCGGGGGTCCACCCACACCTCCAAAAAAAAAAATATTAAAAGCCAGCAGCTAAAAATACTGCAGCTGCTGACTTTTAATACATGGCCACTTACCTGTTCCAGGGTCCAGCGATGTCGGCAGGGGACGCCGAGAACCCGCTCGTTCTCGGCAGCTGCCGCCGCCATCCTAGGTGAGGAAATCAGGAAGTGAAGTGTTGCGGCTTCACTTCCTGGTTCCCTACTGCGCATGCGCGAGTCGCGCTGCACGTCCCAAGTGGTCCCCGCTCTCTCCTGGGAGCTGTGTGTTCCCAGGAGATAGCGCGGTGGGGACGGGAAGTGGCGTAGACTCCCATGGGAGTCTCTGCCGGAAGTGGGTGCAAATACCTGTCTTAGACAGGTATCTGCACCCCCCTGAAAGGTGCCAAATGTGACACCGGAGGGGGGGAGGGTTCCGAAAAACGGAAGTTCCATTTTTGTGTGGAACTCCGCTTTAATTAAGACTCCTTGATTGGTATGAATGGTAATTATGAGTAAGACACACTGATTTCATGTACACAAGATTTTGTATTTATGGCTTTGCATATGTTTCCTCTTGGGCAGCTTTGAATAGAACCTCTTAAATACCACTTAACCTCCAGGTCTGTTGTAATGGAATGTTTTAGTGGACAACCACACAAATCTTGAATAATGCAAAGTCTTGGTGCTGCTGCTGAACATGAAGGTCTAGATAGAATAACACTAGAATGTCTAAGGCAGGCTGTGGTTGCAGGAAAGAAATTCACTCCGTGTATGGCCCTAACGTAAACCACATACATTGTTAGAAATGTGTTAGTTTGAGGATATTTTCCATCTTGCTCCTTCAAATTTTCTCATCACTGTGGTCAAAATCGATTTGACCCCACTAATAATTAGAAATTCAAACAAACATTCTCAAAATGAAAAGTTTCAAACTAAGACCTACTACTGTATTGAAAAATTGATGTTAAATAGGATATGAAGGAACAACTAAATAACTTTTTTAGTACTTTTGTAATCCATCCAGGGATTGTTGTTTAGATCAAAAATTCAGCCCATCCAAATTGCTATTTCAGCTACAGTATCTGTATATATTTTGCCTCCTGCACATCTCCCCCCACTCCCGGCCCCATCAACAAGCTAATGAAATTAATTTTTGTTTTAAATTTCAGCACCCTGCCTCAGTACTCCTCTCAAGAGCCCTCAGCCCTGATTAAAGCAGTGGGTTGGATCTTGAGAGGAGTTATACAAATATCAAAATGTCTGGATGGGTGGATCTCAGTTTGAAGGTGTGGGAGTTTCTAGGCAGAGTGCATTTATTGCAGGCCACCCTAGGTTATGCTCATGAGTGACACTGAGCCTCCATGACTGAAAGAACTTAAATCTAATTCATTTTAAGGGGTGGGCCAAGGACATGCAGGATGAGAAGGAATGTGCTAGATGTTGCTGAATGTCCTCCAGCCAGAAAATTATTCAAGTTTTATCTGACTTGATGCAGCCTCTAATGTGCAATTAGAGAAACAGTGTGCAGTAAAATTGAAGTAAGCAATTTCAGTACAGAAGAGGAGCCTGTACATCTGTACAAGACCAAAGATAAGGTGGGGGTTCAGCTTTAATTGTATTTTCCCATTTTGGTAAATAGTAAAGAGTTTTATTTTGATGTACGTGGTGTTAGCGCCTAGTAGGGACACCACCACCAACTATAGTATTACTGTGACAAGTCTCACGAGGTTGTAATCCATTCTCCATACATTCCTACAGTAGCTCCAACAAAGGGTGAATTAGACCACTGGAGTTGTTGCCCTTCTGCCTAGTGGATACCCTCTATATATGCTGCATATTGTTCAGGCAATGCATGTCTGCAGCTTAAAATAACACCAAGAAAGGCCTCTTGGGGTCCATTATTAATTTGGAACCTGCCATGCTCAGCAGTATGTTTTTTTTGTGTAACTGCTCTTAATAGGAAGTACATTGATATTAAGACCCGGCTAGAGTGCAATAGTGAACATCTTTGGCCATTGTAGGTGTTTCAAAGGAGACTTTTATTACACACCTGAAGTTCTCCTTTCAAGCTGGTGCTCGATCTTTCCCTCTTCAGAGGAGAATATTACCATATACATATGACTGTAGTAGATTGACCAATCATCTTGAGGGTCCTGATGCTCCAGCAATACAATATAGATCATGCAGATACCTCCCTACCTCTAATTCTTTGAGGAAAATCTGCTAGTTTAGGGCTTTTCCTTGAGTCAGTACTGAATTTTTCCACATACAAGTCTACGGGAATGCAAAAGCAGATTGATGCAGCTTAGAAGAAGGTCAAAAGTAGGTCAGAAGGACAAATCCACCTGTCAATTAATTTAGAAGCATCTCAAACTGATCACATTTGCAAGCTGATTGCATCTAATGCAAGTGTGCATATGCCCATGTACAGAAACCATACAGTTGACTTGCTCCTCAGCAAGCACAATTCAGATACAGAAATTAATGGATGCGATTGACAGAAAATGTATATAGTAAATACTACTACTTTAGTACACATCCTTTAAATTATGTATAGTGTATTGTTTCAATAAAAAGCCCTTAACTCCTAAACCCTTATAATACATTCACATGAACCTAATATATACAGACTCAAGAGATTGTTACTTTAACAACCAAAGTGTAACATACCTATACACAAAAACAGGATAACCATGTATAAGCAGAGTCCTTTTACTTATGGTGACAAAACTAAACTGCACCTGTGGAGCCACCATATGGGTTGATTTACTAAAGGTGCAAAATTTGTTAACTGTGCAAACCAAATTTTCGACTACCTTATTCACATAGTGAATAAATAGGAAGCTGCTCTGACTCAATCATCCAGTCACGTGTGTGCAAAAATCCTGGTTTTAAATTATCCATGCACACAATTGGGTATTTTTTTTCAAAGTGAACCTTTATTTGGCTTCAGTTCATTCAATAAGCTTAGAGAAAATGCAATTTGCAAAGTAAACATGTTCTACTTATTTAGCAAATCACCCCAACAGAACTTCACCCAAAAGAGAAAAAATGTAGAGTATGCAAAACTGTTATTATCTAGCTCATATTCTAGACTTTGAACTTTTTTATTCCCTGCTGTTTCTGTTCCCTAGAAACCTATCTGTGCCCCACCAGTTTCCTATTCTTCTTAGAGGGACACATAGCCAAAGCGATTAAAGGTCCAATTCAAGACTGATCATTCTGCTTAAGATGGTTGGTGACTAGCCTAACTGTCTGCAGTCTTCTGGGTTGCTATCAGAATTCTATGGCAAGATATGCATCCTAGGAGAGCCCGTCAACAGTTTGCCACCATTTTGAGTGTTTCAAATTTGTTTTCACAAAGTTATCCATTTAATTATTAATTGTACATATACATAATTAAACATTAATATATATCTATTGGCCCACATAAGGGTGGCAGAATTAAACCAGGAACTAAGGCAAGACGATATTGCTTGTTATGAAACCATATTCTGTCACTGATTTTAAGGCGAAGCAAGAGTAAAAAAAGTTTTATTTTAGTTTTGGATGGACTAAGTGAGTGATAAAACCCCTGCCAGATTTTAATTGCTATGTTCCAAATGTGCAGATTTATCTTTACTTCCTGTCTCAGCACCACGCAGAAAGTGACAGGACTCCTCTCAACAAAGTTGCAGCAACAAAAACCCAACAGAGATTCTGTCCTTTCCCTAAGAGCAGACTTCCTCCTTCAAGAGGACATGCACCATAATGACTTTTTAAGATCAGAAGAGATCCCCCAGTTTACAGTTAGTTTACAGCTAACTAAACACTGTGGGAGATTTCCTAAACCTGGAGCACTCAGAATCTGGTGCAGCTGTGCATAGTAACCAATTAGCTTCTAAATTAAAATTCAATCAAGCTTTGGCAATAAAACCTGGAAGCTGATTGATTTCAATGCAGAGTTGCATCAGACTTTGAACTCTCCAGTTTTAGTAAATAACCCCCTTTATCTCAGGCAGTTACATATTTGACTACCCTTTTCACTTTTGGGTGAAGATCTTTAAATATGTTAATTTTAAAGCAGTTTATGGCTTGCAAAACCTTCAGCTCAAATACCACCTGTAGAAACAAACTCTTGGAAAATACACAAGGAAGTATGGATTTATCCAAGCACATGGACAAGACAGGGTCTCAGTGACATTACCTTAACAAAACAATTACAATGACAGTTCTGCACATAGTCCCACACATAGAACTAGCAACTGATACCATTTCTTAATCTAGAGCCTCCATTTAGAGGGGCTGGGTTGGACACAAGATCAAGAACAGCTTGGCTTTGTGTCAAGGAAGCATGTAAAAGCCCCTGGGAGGAAAGGAGGTCTACGTATTCTTCACAGTTCTATCTGCTTCCTTCTTTAACATCACATCATGGACTCCTCCTCTATTTCTTTGTCCACCTCAATGGCTTTATTTTCATAACTTGTGATTCCTCCATATTTCCGCATGTGAACCATCAAAGGTTTTGGGGACTGGCTGCCTGCAAGGGTATTAACATACATGCCTGTCCTGTTTTCTTCCATTGATGGACCCCAATCCAAGGCAGGTCGGCTGGCTTGCCGTATTCTCTGTGGTTGATGAAAATAAAAATTCATGAATAATGTAAAAATGTCAGCAAACCTCCATTTTCTTTCATGTGTAGTATAGACAAAATATGATTTTTAGTTTTGTATATGGTAGGAAACGGTTAAAACCCTTTTCAGTTTTTTTTGTTTGTTTTTTTGCTGTGTGCCTGTGTGGAGAGAGCTCACTTCTTGTATAGGCAAACTTTACAATGTGAGAAAATTTACCCTACTTTACAGTTGTCATTGAAACAGGCGGTTTTATTAAAAAAATACTTTTACCTCTTGTTCTAGTGAAACTGTACAACTTTGGGGTTCACAGTGGCCACCAGGAGAAATTATGAGGATTAAGCTACCAAGCAGGGACACCAACAGCACTTTGCAGGGGTTTTAATCCTTCCCCACACAATCAAAAACCAAAAAGAAATGATATATAGAGTGTAAATACTGTATACTGTATATTATATATACACACACACACACATATATATATATATATATATATATATATATCTATGCAGCAGTAGTTATTAGTGGAATTATGGTCCATTACTGGGCCTCCTAAAGCAAGTACCTGCAGAAGATTAAGCAGGCCAGACACAGGGAGGTATAATCTTTTTCATGGTTTTAGATAAGCCTGATAAGTATGATATACCTTTGTGACATACATTTTCGTAGGTAAATTATTTTATTACTGTGTGTTAAGATTGCAATATAATTGTTTCTAGTTATAGGTTCACAATTATACTCTATATATACATAGGGCCATTCATATTTGCTCATACAGCAGATTCTCTGAGTACAGTAGAGTATTTACTTTATCTAGACTAAACACCCACAATGTTCCCAGTAGACAGTGACCATGTGTTCTTGAATTATTGAAAGTGTATCTGAAATAAAATAAAAAAAAACTATAGTTATTAAAGAGACCCTGTCTTTAAAAATGCCAAAAAAGTGAAGACACACCTGCAGCTGAAACACTTCTGGGTAGTTTCACAGCATACTGCTACCTCCCCCTCACACATTCTTACTGGCCTTTTCTTTCCAATGAGAAGCAGCCTTACTGACCCATAGGAATCTAAAGGGTGTAGCTAGAGGGGTCAAACCCCAGTAGTAGCAGAAAATGCTGAAGCTTTTAGTATAAGGGAGTCCAGCATTTTATTGTACATACTGCTACAGGAATGTGCACCTTTAGTAATTTTAATCATTATTATTAGGACATACTCTCTTTAATTGTTTAAATAACACCTGCTTAGTAGAAGCAAACTGTGTATGGCCTTTATATTCATAACAATTATATACAACAAGTAATGGTAAAAAAAAAAAAAAAAACAATATTAGACTATTTTTATGTTTATCATGTGCAAGCAGCACAACCCAGATTTGCTTTTCATTTTATCCTAATTTGTGTACTTTTTTTCCAGATCATTGAGGCTGACTATTCGAAAGGCCAGTTTCCTATAAGAATACCCAACCTTCTCCCCCTCTGCTTTCTGTTTCTCTGACAGCTCGTTAGAAAATAGGCCATGTCTTTTCACAAGCTCATTAGCTCCACTTACTGCTAAATCTAGCAAATGTGCTATTAAATATAATGCTGTATATACAGTCCTTATCCTGTAGCATTCATTTTTCAGAGAGAACCAGATCACAACAATAGCAGTCTGAGGTAAAGCATTTTAATAATAATAAAATGAATAATAATAATAAAAAAAAATACCAAATTAAACACTCAAGCTTAAGGCTGGGTTCACACTGTTGCAAATTGGATGTGAGTTTCTCCGCATCCAATTCGCATAGCAGGAGATTGTGACTGGAGGCGGTTCACACATCTCCGCAGTGGCTCCGGTGCGAATTTCACTGGAGTCCTGTGCATCTTTTGGTCCATTTCAGATCCGAATTCAGCCAAAAATTCCAGCTGAAATCGGACCTGAAACAGTGAATGGGGACGCGTGTTGCAGTGTAAATCCAGCCTAAAGCAACTCTATTGCTGGTTAAAAAAGTATTAACCACTTCAGGACCGGGCCTCTTTTTTAGATGTGTTGTTTACAAGTTAAAAACTGTTTTTTTTGCTAGAAAATTACTTAGAACCCCCAAAATAAAATGGCGGTCAGTGTAATACTTTCTGTCACACCATATTTGCGCAGCGATCTTACAATCGCACTTTTTAAAAAAAAAATACACTTTTTTTTAATTAAAAAAAAAGACAACAATAAAGTTAGCCCAATTTTTTTTTATATTGTGAAAGATAATGTTACGCCGAGTAAATTGATACCCAACACGTCACGCTTCAAAATTGCGCCCGCTCGTGGAATGGAACACCGTTTAAAAAAAAAAAAAAATGGTGTCACTTTTATTCCTATTACAAGGGATGTAAACATCCCTTGTAATAGAAAAAAAACATGATAGGACCTCTTAAATATTAGATCTGGGGTCAAAAAGACCTCACATCTCATATTTACACTAAAATACAATAAAAAAAAAAAAAAAGAATTTGTCATTTAAAAAAATGAAAACAAAAATGGCCCTTTAAGAGCTATGGGTGGAAGTGACATTTCAAATCCGCCACAGAGACCACTTTTATCTTGTAGCGGACCGCCAGCCGAACACGGCGATACTGGGGTTATGGCAGTTAGCTGCTGCAATAACGACGATATACGCCTCAAAGTGAGGACGTATATAGTCATGCGGCAGTCCGGAAGTGGTTAAAATAAGGCTCCCCTGCAAAGAAAGGGTTAATACCCTCTCCAGTGCCCATGACATTCTGCTATATACAGTAGCTCACAAAAGTGAGTACACCCCTCACATTTTTGTAAATATTTTATTATATATTTTCATGTGACAACACTGAAGAAATGACACTTTGCTACAATGTAAAGTAGTGAGTGTACAGCTTGTATAACAGTGTAAATTTGCTGTCCCCTCAAAATAACACAACACACAGCCATTAATGTCTAAACCATTGGCAAAAAAAAGTGAGTATACCCCTAAGTGAAAATGTCCAAATTGAACCCAAAGTGTCAATATTTTGTGTGGCCACCATTATTTTCCAGCACTGCCTTAACCCTCTTGGGCATGGAGTTCACCAGAGCTTCACAGGTTGCCATTGGAGTCCTCTTCCACTCCTCCATGACGACATCACAGAGCTGGTGAATGTTAGAGACCTTGCGCTCTTCCACCTTCCGTTTGAGGATGCCCCACAGATGCTCAATAGGGTTTAGGTCTGGAGACATGCTTGGCCAGTCCATCTTCTTTACCCTCAGCTTCTTTACCAAGGCAGTGGTCGTCTTGGAGGTGCATACAAATATGCTGAACAAATCAGTATTACATGACTGATGTCTGATGACATAACATAATAAAAGCTAAAAGAGCTGTGTAAAGGGACCCAGCAGGTCTTTTTGCTACATGCTGCCATAGAAGACTATGGTTGGGATGGGGATACAATACCAGTCACACTATACAAGGAGATAGAACAGCAGTGACGGTTCTTTATGACAGAAAAGGTAACGTGCAGTTGTTTCATGCTGAATGTTTGCACAGATTTGGAAGGAATACACAAATGAGACAAATAGAGAATATTTTTTTCTGTTTTCAGCTCTTCCAGTGCAGTGCTCTATGCTGACAACAGCCACACAAATCATCACAAGTGTTCGTAGGCTGGATTTACACCTATGCAGTTTTAGTGCTTTTTGCATTTTGCAGATTTGCACTACCGTCCATTTAACATGGTTTCCTATGGAACACGTTCTGTAGTGCAAATCTGCAAAATGCAAAAAGCACTAAAAATGCATAGGTGTGAATCCAGTCTTAAACCAGGTCTGACACTTAGGCCTGGTTCACACCTATGCATTTTTTTAGTGCATTTTTTAGCTGCTGATACAAGAAAATGGTGGTAGGACTATGAAATTAAGGTTTGTAGGAGGGTGGCATAGCATTCTCTAACTAGGCCTCTAGGTGTTGCCTCTGTAAAAATAATAAAAAAGTACTAAAAAAAATGTAGTGAGTGTGGGCATAGGGATGAAGTAGGAGTCAGCAAGAAGAGAGGTGTTGGCTTCTGGCTGCATCAGCCGTGGGACTGGTCAGAGCCTCTAAAGCAGACCATACATGGTGCAAATTTCTTTCCTGCAACCACTGAGGCGAGAGGCAGAAGCCATCCCCACCTTGGAGAAGACAGTGATTATCGCTGGTGGCTATAGCTGCTACATTCAGCCTTTCCATTAATGGTTCGAATCTCGGCCAGTAAGTGTTAGTTTTACAGAAACACACTACAATCCATTTAACATGGTTTCCTATGGGTCACATTCACATCTATGCATGTTATGGAAAGGGCCAGGGACCAGCAGGTTTTGTTTTTGGTTCCATAGACTTCAATGGATCAGAAACGTGTATTGAAAAACGCAAAATGCACCTGGAATATGCATCATCTGCAACATGCATAGGTGTTAATCAGGCCTAAGTGCTGATTACTGAGTGCAGTAAGGCCTGATTCACACCTATGCATGTTGCTTTTGAGGGTTTCTGCAGTGCTTTTTTGCAGTGCTTGCCCCGTTTTTGAACATACGTTTTTGACGCATTTTTGACGCATTTTTGACGCGTTTTGCGTTTTTTTTTTTTACAGTGTTTTTTTTTATACTGTATACAGAGTTAGAAAAAAGAAAGAAAACAAAAATGCAAAACGCGGCAAAAACGCGTTAAAAACGCGGTACTTGCGTTTTTGGATGCAGGTCTATTGAATTCTATTAGGCTCCATTCACACTAATGCGTTTTTTGATGCATTTTGCAGAAATACAGGGGAATTTTTTAACATGGGTTCCTATGGAACATGTTCACATCAATGCCTTTTTGTACCTCTGCATTTTTGGAAAGGGTCAGGGACTTTTTTCATGCAAAATGCAGCGTTTTGCATGTAACAGAATTCAATGGACCAGCATGAAAAACGCAAGTGCAAACGCGGCAAAAACGCTGTAAAAACGCTACAAAAACGCTGCTCAAAAACGTGGCAAGCATGACAAAAAAAACTAAAAAAACGCTCAAAAGCAACATGCATAGGTGTGAATTGAGCCTTACATGCAAAACGCTGCATTTTGCATGAAAAAATCCCCGACCCTTTCCAAAAATGCAGAGGCACAAAAATGCATTGATGTGAACATGTTCCATAGGAACCCATGTTAAAAAATTCCCATACATTTCTGCAAAATGCATCGAAAAATGCATTTGTGTGAATGGAGCCTTAGTCTAACCCTGGCACCTAATACTGTACACTGCAGTTAAATTCAGACAACACAGCTGCTGATACAAGAAAATGGTGGTAGGACTATTAAATGAAGGTCTGTTGGAGGGTGGCAAAGCATTCTCTAACTAGGCCTCTAGGTGTTGCCCCTGTAAAAATAATAAAAAAGTACTAAATAAAAGTAGTGAATGTGGGCATAGGGATGGAGTAGGAGTCTGCAAGAAGAGAGGTGTTGGCTTATGGCTGCATCGGCCTTGGGACTGGTCAGAGCCTCTAAAGCAGACCATACATGGTGCAAATTTCTTTCCTGCAATTCCCAACTTGGAGAAGACAGTGATTATCGCTGGTGGCTTTAGCTGCTACATTCAGCCTGTCCATTAAGGTTTTGAATCTCGGCCGGTAAGGATTAGGACGGAAGAGGTGTGACCATTACTTAGGGAAAGTGTTGAAAAAACACTGGTGAAAAGCCTCTGATATGTTCCAGAATGTTGTCTTACTATGAGTCATGACATTTTATTATTTCTTAATTAAGTTATCAAGTAAAGGTTTGAAAAATGATGACACTGGTGTCTCCTTCCTCTACGGATTATCCAGAAAGAACCCAGTTCTGCTGGGAAGACAGTGGGCAAGTATGTTGTATGATGGATAAACTGTAAGTTGATATACTTCCAACAGGAGTGTGGTCCACACAAACATTGGAGCCTGAGCTTTGGTCAGCCTGTGGTGCCCAGTGGGATCATGCTGTGCCCATGTTGGGTTGCACCTGCCAACAGGTTGTTCATAGAATGTCTATCCAAATGCACACCTATTTCTGTGACTTCAGCTGTGAGCTTTCCAACCTGAAACCACTATATATTAATGTAACCAACCCACTGTTCATTAACTGATCCCTCCCATCAAATGTCACTATGCCAAAGAATTTCAAAGAAACTATCTTCCCCCTTGTCAACTAATGGGGACCTTTACAGCTAGCTTTTCAATGGGTTAATAAATAATGACTGATAAAGGTATACACCATAATGCTATAATCTTGAACACAGAACCTATATTTGAATTATTCCTAAAACTCTTAGATAAAATCCATAATTTGTAAACTTGAGTGTCCTCTCCCCCATATGATGTTCAAAGGTGTCCTGCAACAGATAATGGGGGAATAGTTGATGAAAGTTTCTTATAATTGTAGTTATAAATCACCACGAAAGGGGCGTATTGCTTTAGCATTAAAGTATTTCAAAGGCAGGGGTTCTACTCCACAGTGTAGAAAATAGCATTATCTCAAAAAAATGTGTTCACATCCACAGCCCATATGGTGGATGACCTGTTCAACCATCATGCACCATAAGCAGTCAAAATTTTCACAGATGAGGTCATCAGTAGGGTGTATGTGCTTCATCACAACACAATTCAGGCAGTCAAACTTGCACAAATGTAGACACGCCTTATGATTGTTTCTATAGATCACTGCCAATGTCATCTCAACAAAGTCCATATCACCACATCATATAAACTGGTAACCTGTGCCACGGGTAGATATATAAAAGGAGGACTGATTTCCTCTTACAAAGAGATACAAACAAATGGGAATTTCAAGGTGCCTAAACTAAAACAGAAATTTGAATAAAAAACGTCTTTATATTAAAGAATATTTTTCAAAATAAATACTGTAGTTATCAACAGAAACTTTAAGGCATTTTGCCACCATGTCAGCAGTTGCATAGAAAAATCAATTGGCTATTAAAATACCATCTTACATATCCTTATTGCATTGTGTACACATCTCATTACACTGGTCGGTTGAACTAAACTATTAACATACTGTATATACAGGTTCCACGGAATAGATAGGATAGAAATTGTATCTTGGCTTCAACACCTTTCATAATAAGCTTCATCAAGAAGAGACAGTGAATAGGAAAAATCTGTCATGTAAACAATAAATAGTGTTCAAATATTTGCAAAGCTTTTAGATCTGATTAACAGTATATATTTAAAATACACTGATGCTCTGTGCATGCGTCAAAGAACAAGATACCACCTCTATCTTATCTATTCAGTGGAAATTGTATGTCTGTAAGGCTACTTTCACACTGAGGCACTTTACAGGTGCTACAGTGCTAAAAATAGCGCCTGCATAGCGCATGTAAAGAGCCTCTCCTGTCTCTCAAGTGTGAAAGCCCGAGTGCTTTCACAAAAAGTTCTGCAAGCAGCATCTTTGCAGCGCTGTAGGAGCGGTGTACACACCGCTCTTAAAGCGCCCCTGGCCATTGAAATCAATGGGACAGCGCCGCCAAACCGCCGGCAAAGCGCTTTGCGGGCAGTTTTAACCCTTTTTTGTCTGCTAGCGGGGGTTAAAAGCTCCCCGCTAAAATAACGGTAAAGGGCCGCTAAAAATAGCCGCGCTTTACCACAGACATCGCTCAGTGTGAAAGTAGCCTTAATGTTTATGACAATTAACTAGTGTAATAATATGTGTATGTAGCTTGGCTGGAGACAGAGAGTAATTTAGGACACTGGGTTGCAGTGCTTTCTGTGTCTCCACTGGACTTCAGTTGAATGAGGTAACACTACCTCGCCTTCATTTACCAGAGAGAGCTGACAGAAGGAGCTCAAGAGACTTGATGGTTGGCAGCACTGAATCATGAGAGATGAAGTTCAGAAAAAAAAGTTTACCATGGCAGTTTATGGACATTTGGACTGCAATTCCCAATGCCAGCCAGGAATAAGGAGAGAGCTATATTTTCACAGGCTGAATACTGAACAATGTCCTCTTTGCTGTGAGGAGACTACTACTTCTGTGTGCATATCATACTGCTACAAGCCTGCAGCCATGTGCTGAGGACTGGAGACACTCCAGGCAAATCCAGAAGTGAGCTGACATCTGAACAGTGGGTCGCCTGTTGCTGTATCTGCAAAAAGATGGTGTGAATGGACACGGTGAGCCTGGGCACCTATGAGTGGATCCTTCAATTGAATTGGGCTCTCCTTGTAGAGTGCGCTGCTTTTACTAGACTCCTGTTGCTGTATCGCTGGAACTGGTGAGAGGACACTGCTGTCATTAAGCTGTTGCTGCTAGCAGAGACTGAGCACATAGGGACTGGTCATCTAACTAATTGCATTATTTACTGCATGCAGACTTTACTGGGACTGTACACATGTGTACCACTGTAAAGACTGGGCCCCAATGATAGTTGGCTGAAAACCTAGGGTTAAAGACTGCTCACTCAGATATCTGCTTCACAAGAACTTTGCCTATTGTCCACAGTAAGATGTATCTCTTTAGGGAGTGTTAAGTTTTATCTCTGCCATTAATATAGAGTGCACTCTAAAGTGAATATAGCCTACTGTTTACAGAGGAGTTATCGCAGAGTTGATTACCATTGCAGTTACTGTTTTCTAATACCATTGCTGATTTTGTGGAATATCAGGTTCAGTGCCGGACTGGCCTACCGGGATACCGGGAAAATTCCCGGTAGGCTGTCTGCACTTAGTGCCGAGGGGCCGCTTTTGGCTCAGAGCTTGGCTGGCTGTGTCAGCGAAATAAAGAGCAGTGGCGGCCGCTGCACTATGCAATGTGTGTGTGTGCCTCCTCCTCCGATCCGGCGCTGCCCACTCCACTGAACTGCAGAGTGATATGCCTCTGTGTGCCTGAGGGGAGGAGCAGGAGAACGCTGTGCTGCTTCATTTCCCCTTCCAGCATTTAAATAAAGGAATTGTCAAAAACTGTCTCTTGTCATTTTTAACATCTTTGATGTTAAAAATTGTTGAGTTTTTTAGTGAAATGGTAGGGGTACTTTTGTACCCCCTTACCATTTCACACAGGGGGGCTGGTATAGGTCTAGTATGGAATTTAGGGGGACCCCCCACGTCATTTTTTTTTTTATTTTGGTTCGGGGTTCCCCTGTGGGGAATTCCCATGCCGTTTTTATCAATGAACTTCTATGTGTATTGTCGGACCGGCAATGCAATAGCTGCGAGTAATTTTAAATTACTTTTTTTCCTTTGAAATGTCATTTTGCTGTCAGACTGTTCTAAACACGGGAAACATGCGCCCCTTTACAGGCATACTATAGACATCCCCCAGGTACGAAATTTAAAGGGATATTACACTTTTATTGTTTGACTTTAAGCATTATTAAAATCACTGCTCCCGAAAAAACGGCCATTTTTAAAACTTTTTTTTGCATTGATCCATGTCCCCTGGGGCAGGACCCGGGTCCCCAAACACTTTTTATGACAATAACTTGCATATAAGCCTTTAAAATTAGCACTTTTGATTATTCATGTTCGTGTCCCATAGACTTTAAAGGTGTTCGCGTGTTCGAACAAACTTTTTTCCTGTTCGCATGTTCTGGTGCGAACCGAACAGGGGGGTGTTCGGCTCATCCCTACTTAGGAACAAAAAACACGGAGGAGAGATGGGTTTGCTTTAAGAGCATATTAAATAAGGGCATTAGCCAGTGCATCCCATTGGGAAAAAAATTTAAAAGAGCGAACAAAAGTCCTGGGTGCATATAAAAGCAAAGGAGAAGACCTTCAAAAAATACAAGGCTGAGGGATCATCATCAGCATTCAAACCTTACAAAGAATGCAACAAGAAATGTAAGGGTGCAATTAGGGCGGCTAAGTTAGAACATGAAAGACACATAGCGGAGGAGAGCAAAAAATTCTTTAAGTATATAGAAAAAGAAAAGCTGCGCTATATAAAATTAAACCAGCAATGACTTGTATATAAAGATGTATACATTAATAAAGTCCATAAAAGACATCCAGGTGAGTTTGATCAAACTTAAGTGCCGCCACCTAATAAAAAACTTGCTTACCAGATGGCAAGCAAAAGCATGCAGTTGGTTATAGCCCAGCCATGGCCTTTGCTTAGTAGGAAACGTCCGAACTGACGTACCAGATGATTCGTCTAAATACCGCAATCAACTACGATCGTGGACATCCGTTATTCATGATAGCTCAATCAGGGTATAAGAAAGAAAAACATCCATAGCGTAATAACGTTTGGAACGATTTATTAACAAAAGAAGTATTGCACTTACATATTAGAAGAATTTAAAAGGCACTAAATATAGAGCCGGCCATCTGTACAGAAAACTCCGTCCTCCTAGTCAAACAGTGTGGTGACGTCAGCACGTATCCTTCTCCAGACGCGTTTCGTCACAGGTTTTCAATCGTTCCCCCATTGAAACCGTCAACCTGTGACGAATCGCGTCTGGAGGAGGATACATGCTGACGTCACCATGCTGTTTGACTGTTTAAGGTTGTTAAACCTTAAACTGCGTAGAGGGTTCTTTACTGTAAGAGTGGCAAGGATGTGGAATTCCCTTCCACAGGCGGTGGTTTCAGCAGGGAGCATCAATCATTTCAAAAAACTGTTAGATAAGCACTGGGACGACCACAACATACAGGGATATACAATGTAATACTGACATATAATCACGCACATAGGTTGAACTTGATGGACGTGTGTCTTTTTTCAACCTCACCTACTATGTAACTATGTAATGCGGTGTGGCATGGAAGTGATCAGCCTGTGTGTCACGTACCTGGTAGGTTTTGAGTCCGAAGTGCAGAGAGAGGCCTCCCCTATGGCTCCCACTCACGGCCCTCTGGAATGGGGACAGAGGGCACAGGAGTGAGGAGTGGTATGAGTGCCTGGCAGGATCAACAGTCTGCCCAGAAGTCCAGGAGTAGTCAGGACCCAGGAAACTGGAACTGAAGAGAAGGCTGGAGCCAGGAACAACAGCAGGTAAGCAGGCAGAAGACTGGAGTGCTGGACTGGAACCAGGAATGCAGCAGGCAAGTAGGCTGGAGACTGGAATGCTGACTGGAACCAGGAACAACAGCAGGTAAGCAGGCTGGAGACTGGGATGCTGGACTGGAACCAGGAACAACAGCAGGTAGCAGGCTGGAAGCTGGACTGGAACCAGGAACAACAGCAGGTAGCAGGCTGGCAGCTGGAATGCTGGACTGGAACCAGGAACAACAGCAGGTAGCAGGCTTGAAACTGGAATGCTGGGCTGGAACCAGGAACAACAGCAGGTAGCAGGCTGGAAGCTGGAACTCTGGAATGAAACCAGGAACAACAGCAGGTAGCAGGCTGGAAGCTGGAACGCTGGACTGGAACCAGGAACAACAGCAGGTAGCAGGCTGGAAACTGGAATGCTAGACTGGATCCAGGAACAACAGCAGGCAGGTAGGCAGGTATCAGGGATCAGGCAGAAGGATCATCGGACAGGCCAGTGATCGATATCAGGCGGACAGCAAAGGTACCAGGGATAAAACAGAAGAATGGTCTAAGCAAGCCGGGGGTCAGATGCAGGCAGATAGCTGGGATGGTCACAAACAGATAGCCGGGTCAAGTAACAGGTAGTCTCAGATCAGATCAGGTTTTGGCACACAGAACGCTGTAGAGCAGACAGCGGGGACTTAGTGTGACAGGCAGGTTTAAATAGCCCGCCTGACGCCTGACGCCAACAGGGATGTGTGCAATGGCGCCTGTGGTCACGCACCAATGAGCCTGGGACGCCGATTACTGGCAGGATCTTCCTGACATTGCCCCCCCCAAGGGGCAGCCTCCGGATGCCCTTTTGGGCAAATTTTTCGGGATGGGACCTTTTGAAGGATTGCAACAGACTCTCAGCGTGGATATTACCCTCGGGCTCCCAAGAATTTTCTTCGGGTCCAAACCCCTTCCTTTAATCAGGAATTGATCCTGATTATCTCTCCTCCTGTAGTCCAAGATAGACTCTACCTCGAATTCCTCTTCGCCATCTACCAGAACCGGATCAGGGGGATCCGTACTTCGACCTGGAAATTGATTGAAAATTCGATCTACAATCACAAATATGGTGGTATAGCCCCCCGCCGGAGGTAGCTCGACAATAAAATCTATGGATAACATCTTCCATGGCCTGTCTGGGACAGGCAGAGGTCTTAGTAGCCCCCATGCCTTAGTTTTGTAACCTTTGTTCCTAATGCAGGTTGTACAGGATTCCACAAATCTTTTGCAATCCTCACGTACCTGAGGCCACCAAAAGGTACGCTGTACCAGATCGGTGGTCTTGGTTATACCGAAATGCCCAGCCAGTGCATGATCGTGAAAAAGCTCCAATATGGACACTCGTAGGCTTTCGGGTATGTAAATCTTGTTTTCGTGCCAAAGCAACCCATCTCTGATCTGTAGTTCTGGCCCAACAGAAGGTCCCAGTCTTGTGGAAGCTTGCTTAATTTGTGAGAGCAGGTTTCCCTGAAGCAGAAGAAAATTCCCCGGGGACAGGATGGTGAATTTTCTTGGGGTTTGTGGAACATCCTAGATAGGGCATCAGGTTTAGTGTTTTTGGAACCAGGGCGATAAGTGACATGAAAGGAGAACCTGGAGAAGAAGAGGGCCCACCTGGCTTGTCGTGGCTTCAGTCTCTTTGCAGATCTCAGATACTCCAGGTTCTTATGATCTGTAAAAATTAGGACTGGATGGGCGGCTCCTTCCAACAGGTAGCGCCATTCTTCTAATGCAGACTTTATTACTAACAACTCTCTATCTCCTACGTCATAATTTCTCTCAGCAGGTAGCAGGCTGGAAGCTGGAATGCTGGACTGGAACCAGGAACAACAGCAGGTAGCAGGCTGGAAGCTGGAACGCTGGACTGGAACCAGGAACAACAGCAGGTAGCAGGCTGGAAACTGGAATGCTGGACTGGAACCAGGAACAACAGCAGGCAGGTAGGCAGGTATCAGGAATCAGGCAGAAGGATCGTCGCACAGGCCAGTGATCGATATCAGGCAGACAGCAAAGGTACCAGGGATCAAACAGGAGAATGGTCTAAGTAAGCCGGGGGTCAGATGCAGGCAGATAGCTGGGATGGTCACAAACAGATAGCTGGGTCAAGTAACAGGTAGTCTCAGATCAGATTAGGTTTTGGCACACAGAACGCTGTAGAGCAGACAGCGGGGACTGAGAGTGACAGGCAGGTTTAAATAGCCCACCTGGTGCCAACATGGATGCGCATGCGCACGTGCGCAATGGCGCCCGCGGTCGTGCACCAATGAGCCTGGGACGCCGATTACTGACAGGATCTTCCTGACACCGTGGCACTGCTAAACTATTATGGAAGCCCAGGTTTCTTTGATGGTGGCCTTCAGCTCGTCTGCATTGTTGGGTCTGGTGTCTCTCACCTTCCTCTTGACAATACCCTACAGATTGTCTATGGGGTTTAGGTCAGGGGAGTTTGCTGCCCAATCAAGCACAATGATACCATGATCATGAAACCAGGTATTGGTACTGGGGGCAGGTACCAAGTCCTGCTGGAAAATAAAATCAGCATCTCCATAAAGCTGGTTGGCAGAGGGAAGCATGAAGTGCTCTGGAATTTCCTAGTAAAGGGCTGCGCTGACTTTGGACTTAAAATACAGTGGAACAACACCAGCAAATGATATGGCTCTCCAAATCATCTCCAAATCATCACTGGCTGTGGAAACTTCACACTGGACCTCATGCAACTTGGATTTTGTGCCTCCCCACTCTTCCTCCAGACTCTGGGACCTTAATTTCATGAAATGCAAAATATTCCACAGCCCGTGACGTTTTGGGGAGCCATGTCATCTGCTGGAGTTGGTCCACTGTGTTTTCCAACACAGTCCAAAGGAAGATGAGAGACACCAGACCTAACAATGCAGATGAGCTGAAGGCCACTATCAAAGAAACCTGTGATTCCATAACACCTATGCAGTGCCACAGGCTGATCATCTCCATGCTGCATTGATGCATTAATGAGCCCTGACCAAGTATTGAACATACTTTTCAGCAAGCCAAAATTTCTGTATTAAAAATCCTTTTTTTATTGGTCTTATGTAATATTCTAATTTCCTGAGATACTGAATTTGGGGTTTTCACTAGCTGTAAGCCATAATCATCAACATTAAAACAAAGAAATGCTTGAAATATATCACTCTGTGTGTAACGCAGGGGTCGGAAACCTGTGGCTCGCCGCAGCTAAATGTATGGTCCATCAGTACACCTGATGAATTCACATGCACCCGGCCCCGCGGACATTTTAATCCCTTCACGCTGACCTTATGCAAATGTGTGGCCTCGGCTGGAAGGGGTTGAACCTGCAGCTGTACGCATCACCCTGATACCATTTTTAAGACGGTTGGCTTTATTGGGATAACACCCGATGCGGCTAAGAAGCCGCTCGACTATTATCCCAAGCAGTGGGAGGGGACGTCCCCCCTCCCACCACCGGGAGGCCCGAGCGACCAGTCGGCACGTCCGTTGGCTGGCCGGAGATCCGGACGAAGCCAGAATCAGCTTTGATTGGGCCTCGGATCTAGTAACCCGGGAAACGACGTCATAACATCACTTTCGGTTTACAGAAGACTTAAAGAGGAAGTAAACCCTGGTGGGTTTTACTTCCTCTTTATTTCCCTGCAAAGGTAAAGCATAATGGGCTACTATGCATCGCATAGTAGACCATTATGTGTCACTTACTTGAAACTGAAGCCTGCGATGTCCCCACTAGCAGCGAGCGTCCATCTTCACCCCTCTTCCTTCTGGGGCCGTGAACTCTGGCTCTGTGAGTGGCAGGAGTTGCGTGACGTCACTCCCCCGCATGCGCGCGGGAGCCGCCAGTCATGGCATGACCCCTATTAGAAACGTCACAATGTGCCCTTTCTAAAGTGTGCATGCACCGTAGACATCGGCGCATGCGTCGTAGTCATCAGCGCTCGGCTTTTTTCTAAATATCTCCTAAACCGTGGAGATTTAGGAGATATTTCAAGCACCTGCAGGTAAGCCTTAATATAGGCTTACCTGAAGGTAAAAGTGGTTGTACAGGGTGTACAACCACTTTAAAGGCACCAAATTTAAAAAAATGAAGTATTCAAAATTTTAAAAAATTAAGTATTCAAGACAACAAACTTTGCAATTTGAATGCTTTTATGTGCAAAGGAAGGATTGGGGGTCTAATAGACCCCAGATCCATCCATAAAGATTACCTGTCTCTGCCTATTACTGTCACAAGGGATGTTTACATTCCTTCTGACAGCAATAAAAGTGGTCAGATTTTTTATTCAAAGGGACAGTGTAAAAATTAAAAAATAAAATAAATATAATTTAAAAAAAAGCTGGGGGATGTGTAACATGCAGGGGGGCTGTGTAATATGCAGGGGGGCTGTATGATGTGCAGGCAGGGGGTTGTATAATATGCAGGGGGCTGTATAATATGCAGGGGGGCTGTGTAATGTAAAGGGGTCCAGAGGTGCGGGGGCTGTGTAATATTATTTTCATTTTTTTAGCAGGTGAATGCGGCCCTCCATGCATTTACATACATTGAATCCAGCCCTTCAGTGGAAAAAGGTTGATGACCCCTGGTGTAACGCATCTATATAAAATATAGAGTTTCACTTTTTTAATTGAATTACTGAAATAAATTCACGATTTGATGATATTCTATGCACCTATGCACCTGTATATATTTGTAAAAAAAAGATTTCAAGCAAATAATACAAAAATATATCAAAAGTCCATTTAGAAACCTTAAATATAAAATAAATATTACTAAAAAGCATTGTAGTTAGCGGGAGTTCGGCAACCAATTTTTTTTTTTTTTAGGTCATTGAGACACTTTGCTAATCCCAAAATAATACTCACAGTTTGGGTGTAATATTTCCGCCTCTGTCTGTTTTCGTACTAAAGAATAACTTAAAAAATGTGATGCTGGCTGTTTCCATCTTGCTTGTGGGCATGTGAAGCCCGCAAGCATTGATTTCTGGGATGCGGTGAATGTTGTTCATTCACATCTTGTTCACGCGCATGATCATTGTTTCTGCATTGAATCTTGGGAAGCCTGACACTAAGCTCCCAGGAGACAGTGCGGCGGCGGGGAAAGGCAATAAACACTACTACTCCCAGTGACAGGAAGTGCCACAATAAAGTACAATATAAAGGTAATTACAGCGATAAAAAAAATTTTCGTGCAGCATTTGAACATCTATGCAATTAACTGAAGTGGGTAAGATTAAGTTAAAAATTTGAGTGGAACCCCGCAGGATGTTATGGGTTACTGCACACCATTGCTTTTTCTATGCTACTAATTAAGAACATTCAGGGCTTCAACAAATAGTTAACATCATGACTCAGAACCTAACAGCAGGCTCTGAAGCATGGCAAGTCATGTGTTTCCTATAACATCCCTGAAAACTGAGAAAGTGTCACATACTTGTGCTTCACTGCTTCTCTCCTCAGCATCACAATATGATTCATGAAATAAGAAAACGGTGGTTGGAGACGTGCTTTGTGTGTGGTTGCCCAGGCAACAGAGAGCTTGTGCAATCTGTTGATGGTACTTGCTTTACAATAACTGAACAGACAGCAAAAAGCCTTTAATAAAAGCCTGGGAGTCAGGGGTGAAACTGTCATTGTATAGTTGCTAAAACAAAGCTTGTAATAAAAAATGACCAACGAGCACCTGGCAAAATTTAACTCACATTATTATTAAAGCTGACCTGCAGGTAAACGAAGATGATCTGAGCAGAAGCCAAGTTATGCATTTAATAATATTTTTTAAATAATATTATTAATATTTCATAAAAGCCATAATTGTAATAATTTCCAATAAACGCTTGTACACCTAAAACCAGACTAAAGCTGGCCATACGCTAGTAGATTTTCAGAAGAAAGTATGAAAATAATCAGTACATTCGATACCTTGGCAAATGTCGTTTGATCCTACATTCACACCTAGGAGTTTTTTAGTGCATTTTGCAGTTTGCCGAAACACGCTACAGTCCATTTAACATGGTTTTCTATTGTACTAGTTCACATCTATGAGTTTTGCAGCTGGTGTGTTTTTGGAAAGGGTCGGGGACTATTTTCCCGCGATTTGCGGCTAATAGACTTCAATGGAGCTGCACCAGAAACGCAAGTGGTGCATTTTTTATGTGTTTTGCATTTTGCGGTTCTTATTTTACCACTGTATATAGCTGGTTGTTAAACAGGGGGCCGGAAAGCCGGCCGCCACATCCTTAGCAACCGATGAGTCATCAGCTGTCAGCGGAAAGCTGAATGTAAATAAAAAATTGCCGGCGAAAAAAAACGGCGAAGGGTTCCCCCCCAGGTCCATAGCAGGCCCTTCAGGTCTAGTATGAATATGGAGGGGCCCCAGATGTCAAAATTTTAAAATGAAAAACGCTGTGGGGTCCCCCCCAGAATCCATACCAGACCATTATCCGAGCATGTCACCCGGCAGGTCAGGTAAAGGAGGGGACGAGCGAGTGCCCCCACCCCCTGAACCATACCAGGCCGCATGCCCTCAACCCGGGGGGGATGGATGCTTTGAGGCAGTGGGGGCTTGGCGCCTCCCCACCCCAAAGCACCTTGCCCCCATGTTGATGAGGGCAAGGGCCTCTTCCTGACAACCCTAGGGTTGTCGGGGTCTGCGGACGGGGGGCTTATCAGAATCTGGAAGCCCCCTTAAACAAGGGGACCCCCAGATCCCAGCCCCCCATCCTATGTGAATGGGTATCAAGTATATTGTACCCCTACCCATCCACCTAAAAAGCAGTGAAGCGTTACAAAAAGCAAGAGCCCGTTTTTGACAATTCCTTTATTAGTAAAATAGCTCTGAGCTGCCGTCTCTCTCAGTGTCGGCTTCTTCCGCCACCGTTTTCTCCCCGAGCTGTCATCTCCCAGTGTCACCGTCGTCTTCTTCCTTGCCACTGCCGGTTACCCGCTAAAAAAACAAAAAAGAAGCTGGTTTTGCCGCAAAGCTGTCTTCCTCCATTGTTATGTTCCCTGCTGTCCGGTGTCTTTTATATAGGCATGGGACGTGGCCATCCAATGACATCACTCGGAGAGCCCGCCCCTTGAGACGTCACAGTTCCCCCCTGCCCCAAAGCACCCATCTCCCCCATGTTGAGGGCATGTGGTTTGGTATGGTTCAGGGCAGCATGCTCAGATAATAGTTCTTAAAGCAATACATTTAGAAACAAAACAAGTCTACAGGTGTATGGCCAGCTTTAGGCTGAACACAAGGAAATTATTCCAGACGGCTGCACTTCCAAAAATCCTTTTATTGAAGCTTCAAATGACCAGTGGTTGACAGATGGAGCAGGGGACAAAGTGGTAGACGCATTTCACGTAAATGTTAGCGCTTAGTCATTACTTTAGGTTGAAGGCAGATTAGGAAGCTGCAACAGTGTAGCCTCTAAAAAGTGGTATTGCTCTTCTTTGATATTACATTATGGCATGGGTGTACGAATCACAAGAGTGGCTAAACAGATTTACAAGTAAGCCACCAATTGAGAAGTTTGGGACTAAGTCTCTCATAAAACAAATATGAGGACTGCCATTGGACCACTTAACATTTTAACTAGTTAGGCTCTTTGGACGTACTACACATGTCTAAAGAGTGAGAGGTTAAGCACAAGATGATGGTTGCAATAGCAGCCATCAGCTTGTGCCCATTTTCCCCAGCCGTCTCCCGGTTGTAAAGTGAAACTGATTGGTGGTTGCATAGCCGCTGATCACTTTTACAGCACAGGCTGTGCTGGCATCCCCAGGGTGGCCCCTGCATTGGGGGGCTACAAAATGGCAGAACGTCCATTCCTCAATTTCTTCTGCACAGAATGAAACCAGAAACAACAATGATTTTGTTGCTTCGGGTTTCAGAGCCATCATTCAGTGGCTGATGCAGTGGCTGACTGCTCTCTGCTGTTAGATGCATTGCAGGGAAGACACCGGGGTCTATGGAGACCCCCAATGTCACCATAAAGAGTATCTGTCTCCTGCTCATGAGAGTAATAATTCTAGCACCAGAATTCATGGTTAACTCTTAATTGATGAGCAGTAAAGGTTTTGAAAGCATTGCCTATAGAGATTTTTGGGTACCATTGTTTTTCGCAATATCACAGGCGCACAAAATTCTAAGACTTGACATGTTTGAAAACTATTTACTCTACACAAACTCGTCTTTTATATGTTACAAAAAAGGATATTATATTGTTTGTGTTTGCCAGTGTTAAAATATTTTCATTGACTAAATTAATACTATTTTAGTCGACTATAATATGACTAAAACAATTCAGATAACTAAAATATGACTAAAACTAAAATGGCATTTTAGTCAAAGACTATAACTAAAACTAAATTGAAATTTGATGTCAAAATACCTACTAAGCTGCTTAAAGAAAAAAAAAATTAAGAAAAAGGCTTTTCTTTTTTTTTCTTAATATTTAATGTTGTTAATATATTCAGGTAATTTGTGCAATGACAGTACAGTGAATAGAGTTGACAGTTTTTGGGTTTTTTTTATATTTTCAACTTGTACTTCTGCTTGTCAAAAAGCAATTGTTTTATTTGTTTATTAAACTTTTTTATAAAAACGTAATATATCACAACAGCCAAATCTGTGTCTATAGTGCGTATTCAAACCTTAATACCATAAATAATAAACACGCTATTAGATTTTTACTCCAGTATATAATGTTTGGCATTTCTAAAGAATTAATGCATTCAAATTTAACTAAACGCATTCAATTTTAGTCGACTAAAATGTACTGGTGATTTACAATGGCATTTTAGTCAAAAGACTATGAGTGGGTCCCCAGGTCTATTCCTGTCGATAGATGCCGAAAAAGCATTCGACAGGGTAGACTGGGAACTCATGATAAAAACGTTGGAAGTCATGGGCTTAGGCCCAAGAATGATCCAATGGATTGAAGTACTGTACAAACACCCCTCTGCCTTGGTAAAGGTTATTGGTGCAGCGTCCCCCCCTTTTGAAATGAAAAATGGAACCAGGCAGGGATGTCCGTTGTCACCCCTCCTGTTTGTGTTGACTCTGGAACCCCTGCTGGCCTCAATCTGAAATAACCCAGATATAAATGGGATTAAGATAGGGGAGGAAGAGCACAAATTGGCAGCATATGCTGATGACGTGCTGTTCTATATCTCAAACCCAAGGATTACGATTCCAAACTTGCTAAGGATATTGAAACAGTACAGAGAAATCTCAAATCTCAAAATAAACCTTGGTAAGTCTGAAATTCTAAATATAAATATAAGCAGACAGGAAGAAGCGAAACTGCAAAAAGAATTCCATTTCCCATGGAGAAAGGATATAAAGTACTTAGGAATTAAATTATATTTTTATTTTTTTTTATTAATAAATTATATCCCTTTGTTAGATGAAATCAAGAAAGAAATAAAAAAAAAATTTCCACACGACCTCTTTCCTGGATAGGGCGTCTTAATATGATCAAGATGGTGGTGGTTCCGGAAATTTTATATAAGTTTCAAATGCTGCCTCTAACACTCTCACAAACATGTTTTAAAACTTTAAAAAGTCTATTATCGAAGTGTATATGGCAAAATAAGAAACCAAGAATAGCATTCGCGATACTCAGGAGGGGGAAAAAACAAGGGGGTCTAGCAGGACCAGACCTCATAAAGTACTATATTGCAGTGGCACTTGCGCAGGTGGTGGAATGGGCAAAAGAGGCAAATGAAAAGAGGTGGGTAATTTAGAAAATGCAATGAGTAGCACAAAACTAAGGTGTATAATATGGAATCCCCCACAGTATAGGGTTTTGGGAGTAAACACGCACGAAATTACACGTAACACACTAAAAATATGGGACACGATCCATGTACAAAACAAATGGGTATATAATTCAATAAGATATGGGTAAGATTACAGGCCGCTGGAGCGGCTATGTATGAGAGAAAAATCAAAGAATAATATTGCCCGTATATACAAAGTATTATCAGCCAGAGAAGATCTGGAGGTTCTGCCATACATCAAAAACTGGGAAAAAGAATTGGGGTCATGATGTAATAAAGACTTTCTCTTCAGATCGAATAAGTCTTTCACGATGTAATAAAGACACTATCGATAAGATCATGAAAATAACACATAGTTCCGCCATAGGTATAAAGATGGTTGAGATGAACTATAAGTGCCTAACAAGGTGGTACGTGACACCAGATAAAACAAGTAAATTCCAACTGCAGATTTCCTCAGAGTGTTGGAGAGGGTGTAAGGCAACAGGAACAATGGCCCACTTATGGTGGGATTGTCCCACTATCAAAAAATATTGGAAGGAGGTAATACAACTTATAAAGGAAATTACTAATAAAGAAATACTGGAAGACCCTTGGATATGTTTGTTCCATGGAGTAGATAGCCCTGTTAAACAATATAAAACATCTGTAATTCCCATTCTGTTAAATGTAGCGAAAAGTCTGATACCAAAAAAATGGCAGGAAGTTGACAGCCCCAAAATTCGGGATTGGATATACGGTATAAACGAAATTTACTATCTAGAGAGTTTAGATGACAGGGGGGATGAAGACGAAGAAGTGGCAGATCGAAAAGATAAATGGGAAAGTTGGAAAGGGTTTAAAAAGACGTGGAGATATGTTGAGGTTGAAAGTCAATAAACAGAAGGGGGTTACATCTGAAAAAGATGATAATGCCAGGAACAATAACCTTTGGAGTTTGATACAGGGTGTGAGCGGGGTGGGGTGGGGGGGGGGGATAAGGATAATGTTAAGTATATTTAAAGAAGTAAGTAAACTGTTGAATGCTCTTTTTTTTGTATCATGAATGATATTTCTATACAATAAAAGAAAGAATATATAAAAAAAAAAAAAAAAACACTATGACTAAAACTAAATCGAAATTTGACCTCAAAATTAACACTGGTGTTTGCACAAAATTAATTTTAATATATTTTTTCCTGAAAATATGCATTTATTTAATACTTTTGCAAAAAAAAAAATCTGTTACTAAAACCTTAGGAGTGGAAGCAGGTTAACTAATGATGAGATAAATAACCTGGGCTGCAAAAAGCTAAGCCATAAAGAAAAAGAAAAAACCCTAGAGGCTGCTTGATGTATTGTATAGGTCAGGGGGTCTCCAAGATAGTGGGGAGGGGGGACTGAAAGGGGCCAAGGAATGGGATGTGTCAGACACTGAGTTTGCCCAAGGAGTTGGTAAGCTCGGCACGCAGGTACCAGTCAGTGTAATGAAAGTATTGCATGTGAGAGGAGAGCACTTCGGGGGAGAAGGACATTTCCATAAAGCAACACCATCTAGCAATGAAGCGTCGAGTAGACTTAAAATTCTGAATAATAGTGTCTAATTTCTCCAGGTTGGAGAGAGCCATCAGAGCCTGTTTCACTACTATTATAATGCATATTTTTACATGTGTGCAAAAAATAAAGCATTTGCCGAATTGGTCAATGTTCATCATCTTCCAATAACATTTCAAAATAAAATCAAAAATGTGTTATTGTTACAATGCAATAATATATAAGTATAACTTGGATCCCCTTCACACTGGTGGAGTCCGCCTGCTCACCAGGGGATCTCTCCACTGATCCCCACTGAGCAGGTGGATGGCAGGTCCGTATCCGCTGGCTGATGCAGAGCAGACATGGACACAGCCCGCTGTTCTCTATGGGGCTGTTGGAGGGAAACAGCCCACCTGTTCGTTTTCATCCGTCTGTTATCCCATCCAGTCCGTCGGACAGAGTGGGAACCGATCCCCATCTGTCTGTTTTTAGCGGACAGGATAGAATCTGATGCTGCTCCAAAGAGAGCAATGGATAGTCCGTCAGTGTGAAAGGGGCCTAAGGGCAAAACTTTTTATGTTTTGGACAGAGCGGAGAGGGATTAGAGCTCCCGCCAGGTTTTTATCACTGTCTTTGTCTACATTGGGGAGATTTTTCCTCTCTTTTTGCCCTGTTTACTGTTTTCACAGAGTGTAAGTGAAAGAAAATCTTACATTTTGGGTTGTCATCAGAACCAGAATAAAGGGGAAACCTTCCAGTTAGGACACTAGTTCTGCTGACCCAAGTGACAACCAAGGATTCTGTCACTTTGGAGGGATTTCTTCTCATTTCCTGTGTTGACAATGGGACAAAAGTGAAGGTAAATCTCCCAAATGGGAAGCCCTTGGCTCCCCCAACTAACCTCTTGTGCTTCAATCACCTGTGAGTGTTTGGCCCTGGACACAGACTGTGACTCACAGGTGATCTCTGCATGAGTGATTACATGTGAGGGGCCGCAATTAGCTGTGGGAGCTGGCAGCCTCCCATCATTTTCAATGGGACTGCTTCCTACAGCTAAACACCCGGAACCCCTGCTGGGGTTCTTGCATGTAATTGGCATCAGGCCCATTTGCAGGTCTGAATCTGGCATATTCTGAACTAATCTTACAGCATAAAGTGCTGATAATATTACAATATAAAGTGCTAATAATAAAGTGCTTGTAACAATACAAATTCTCAATGTGCAAAATGATGCAAAAATAATGACATAAAAAAAAAAATAGTACACATAGATGACTGATGTAACTTCGGATGCTAGGCAAATAGTCTCTATAAGGGTAAGTGCATCAAAGAAAGGAAAAAGTTCTAATGCAGATAATATAATGACTTGTAGGAATCCTTCTCCAATCCACACCCTATGTGTGCTAGATCAACACATGTCCTTTTCCTCCTCCTTGAGTGTATCTCAAACAAATGGTCACTGCAGTCTGCAGGTTATTTCTCCACAAACACAGAGTTCCACCACCAGCTCCTTTTAGCCTCAGATGATACACAGAGAAAAAAACAAATCTCCCTACATAAGTTTTACACGTATACCTGCTGCCTTTCCCTTTCTACATTCTTTAGAAAGTGCAAATTGTGTTACAAATCTTGTTTCCTCTCCCAGCAGTGGGAGGGGAGTCTGGGCATACACTGTGTGAGAGCTGATTGGAGGAATGGCACACCCCCCCTCCACATAGGTAGAGGAACGAAGGAACTTGCTGAGCTGTACTGTGAATAGACAAGCTCTCTGCTTATCAGTCTCTAAGCTCCCTCCCCGACACAAATTTCCAGCTGTTGTTATCTCATGTGTCGGAGGAACGTGTTAGAAATGACTCTGCTGATAACAGAGGAATGGAGCAGCAGAAAGATATGGCTCTCAGAGCTTTGGAGAGAAATAAGTAAACACTTCAGATATATGTGCCCAGGTCAGATTTCACGAATGGGGTTGACAACCACAGACATGAAAAGTGCACAGAGCACATCCCTCTATAGTGTATACCAGCCTGAATCCAAAGGAATTAGTCTGCTTCCTCTCTGATTCCTCTTCTATCTGCATGAGTCTCTACTAAAACTCTAAGCTGACACCTTAGCCTCCCAGGAGTCCCCCCCCCCTTGCCCCCAACAAGCAGCAGGTAACCCATAGACTCAGCTCCATGAGCCTGTTAGAGGGAGTGTGTCTCTTCCCTCCAGTTAGCTATCAGATTTCACCAGGCTCTGTGCTCTAGCTCTGCAATGTGTGGGATGTCAGAATATCCTCCCCTTTTTTCTGCTGCTGAGAGATGCTGTGTAAAATAGGTGTTTTATAAGGCTGTAGAGGAGAGAGGGATGCAATTAAACAGCCTACAACTTACGTAGGAGGATTTGTTTCACCCGAGGCTTGTCGCTTTAATAGGTATATGTAAGGGATTACAACCACTTTAGTAAATGGTAACAACAGACTGCATCATAAATGCCATTTTTGCTTCTGCCTTTAGTTCTACTTTAAAGCAACACATACCAAAATTACAACCCATCAAGTTAAGAGCATCAAGGAAACTTTCAGGTTTGCAGAACACTTTCTTTATACTATTTGTATGTGGTAGTCTTCGGTAGCACTTTCAAACAAGGGCCAAAAAGTGGCAATAGTAAGAGATTTTATTTTGGGCAATTCTAATTTTAGTGTTCTTTTCTAATGCTTGTGCTATTGATTTCTTCTGTGAAAATTAAAATGTAAAGGGCTCTTATTCACTGCCAAGGCCACATACAGGCAGTGATGGCAACTGACAGCTATGTAATGAAAAGAGGTTTACTAATAACATTTTACTGACACAATAATGCAGTGCATTGACATTTCTCCACAACTGTGTCTGACATAGAATAATTGGTTTGGAAATGTTACAGCCCCGTGGTCCATCTGTATATTTATAATGGTTCAAACAGTGGTTTTGTACTTAGCCAGGCTGAAAACATAAATTAAATAAATACAACTTCCTAGACTCTTGAATTCACAATTGATAAAAAGAGAGGCAAAAACACCGACAGACAAGCACACAGATCAAATAAACTTAAGGGAGAAATTTTACCTGCCAAAGGGATTTGTATTTCCATTTATCTCTGCCACACATCACCAGAACTTATTTTATCTAGCTTCAGTAAAGTAACGCTGGACTTGTCTTGGCCGCCAGGCTATGACTGAACAGTGAAAAGAGAAGCAGAAGACTGATGGGCTCATCTCTCTGTCACTCTGCTCTTTTCTCCTATCCCTATGCTGCTTAATAGCATATGAGAATTGCAGCACAGCTGGCTAGTTGTTTGTGCTGCCTCTCTCCCCCAGTCTTTGCTCTGCTGTACAAGGACTGAAAAAAGCTCAGATTAAGGTATTCACATTTCTTGCATTTAAAAGTAATATAAACAATTTTAGTACTGGCATGTTTCACTCCCTTACTGCCAATGCCATTTTTCAGCACTGAAATTAATTTTATATCTTTGGTGGCAGAACTTTCTTTGGGTGGCATTAATAACCACTAGGTTTTATTTGTTTATTATAAAAACAAAAAACAAAAAACAACAAATTTGAAAAAAAAAACAGTTTCCCTCACTTTTAATTTTAAAACATAGCAAATAAAAATGCCAGAACAGTAGGAAAACCCCTAAAATGGTCCCATTTTGGAAAGTAGATACCCCAAGAAGATTTTTTTTTCCACAATTTTTGGAAATTAATACACATGCTGGTACAGAGGGAGTTAATAATGGCACTTGATAATGTCAAACTAGGTACATTATACTGTATATACAGGCCATGGAGGATGGAGATAAGGGTTTAATGTACAGATGTTTAAGAAAAAGAAGGTGAAATGTTAATAGACAGATCAAATCAAAAACAGGATGGGGCTGGAATATACTGTAGATGGGTGAATGGCATTAGAGGGCTGTATTTTATTTTTGAATTATTTATTGAAAATCTCCAAAAGACCGCGGTTCTACAGAGTTTGATAATTTGTGGAAAAATGTTTGTGTATCAAACAAAAATTAAAATGTACATAAATACATAAAACCACCAATATTCACTGCTGTCACCTTATTAATGAATAAAAATTATTAACTTATGAAATAAAGGTGTGCAACGTAAAGGTACCCCTCAACATCATAGTAGCACTGTGTCACAATTGATCACCAAAGTCCATAAACATTATTATTATTATTATTATTATTATTATTATTATAATAATACACGATTAGTTTACACGGCGCTTTACAATCATAAAAAACAGTGCGTTTCTTCCTAAACTGTCCACCAAACACCGTATGTGCTTGTGAGATCCCTCTCCCTTCAAGGAAAAACTCACCGGAAATATATGTCAACCAGCCTCATGACTGGCATCATTCACAATACATCGCAACTTCTGGCATCTCATTACCAGATCATCCTTCAGTCTGTTTCAAGAGGAAACCCAAATGAATTTATAACTTATGCACACTGGCAAATGAGGGTTTGATTATTGAACTCGACATAAACTGCTTTATTAGTGCCTTTTAGGATGGAGAAGATTTTGGTAGGTGTTTTTTTTATAAATATTTTTTATATAAAATATATTTTTTTTATATTTAAAGTGTTTTATATGCATTAATTAATATTGATTTTATATTGTATATCTTAATTTTTGATTTTTAGTTTTTTGTCATTTATGATTTGTATTTTATTATTGCTGTTACTGTATTGCAATGGTGGTGGCTGGTGGTCAGAAGGCTTTCTTTCCTTTTACACATCAATCGTATGTGACAGCAAACAGTACTTTCTGATCACTGGCCAGTAAGTGATACACTGCTGCTAGCTGCGGCCTGTGTTTACATTTTGTGGTGCTGTAATTAGTCACATCTATCACATGGTCCAGAGCAACTCTAATTGGCTCTGTACCTTTTATCTTTAATCAGCTTTGTCCAATCAAAGCACAATCACAAGACTTTGCACTTTCAAAAATGCACAGGAGCTCAGCTCCCAGAGGTCATACCAGTATTTCCTCCCGAAACCATAGGGGAGCGAACCAAACTTATATCTTTAGTTGCCGGTTCACAAGATGTTAATGATGTATTCATGAATACAGTGCTGCATTAATTTGTGTCTTTTATAGCTATCTAAATTTCAGCTTTAAATTTGCTCTAATATGGGAAAAAATTCCTTTATGATCCCCACAGGCAATCAATTACTCCACGGACAAACATTCTACAGTGTTATTTTTATCAATATTAATATTCAGTTTTATTCTGTGCATTAGGAAAGATCCAGCTGTTTTTGAAGCGATCTCTTTGAAGCCAAGTCTTTTGCTATAACTTTTAGCTGAACAACTTTCTACCAAGTTTATATATATGCAGCCCTCAAATTTTCCACTCGCCTACTCACATTTACGTGTGGAAAATGAGGGCTGGCGAGAAGCTGGGCTGCCTGGGAGCTGTGGGGCGAGCATCACCGGCGGGAGGGGTTGAACAGGAGCCGTTTTCCCAGCGATCGCCCCGGGGGAAGAGAGCATGGAGGAAGAGGAGAGCCGTGGGATCACAGAGCACGGTTAGCACACTGTAAAAGCTTACATTACAATTGCCTCCGCTCTGCTCGCCGTCACACACAGCCCCGCCTACTCCTACCAGTGATAGACAGAACACGGGTCCAATGCTGGGATGCTTTCTGTCTATCACAGGTGCTGGGTTAGGAGTAGGCGAAGCTGTGTGTGACGGCGAGCAGAGCAGAGGCAATTGTAATGTAAGCTGTTCCAGAGTGCTATCCTGCTCTGTGATCCTGCGGCTCTGCTCTTCCTCCAGTCATGATCCGGCCGCCCTCTCTCTTCCTCTGCCCGGGTGAGGCTGCAATGGTGGGCACAGTGTGGCTGCAATAGTGAGCACAGTGTGGCCGCAATGGTGGGCACAGTGTGGGTGCAATGGTGGGCACCACTGTGCTGCAATGGTGGGCACAGTGAAGCTGCAATGGTGGGCACAGTGTGGCTGCAATGGGGGGCACAGTGTAGCTGCAATGGTGGACACAGTGAGGCTGCAATGGTGGGCACAGGTAAGGCTGCAATGGTGGGCACAGGTGAGGCTGCAATGGTGGGCACAGGTGAGGCTGCATTGATGGGCACAGGTGAGGCTGCATTGATGGGCACTGGTGAAGAGGTGCTGAGGGGCATTGATTAAGCTGTTGTTAATATTTATTTTTGTAACTTAATTCTGCATAAAACATTTAAGTGTCATTTCATTAGATAATTTATGAGGGCGTGTTTAGGGGCGAAATTAGGGGCAGGGCAGGGTAGGGGTTGGGTGGGGCAACTGGTGACGAGTAACCCTTGAGGCCTGGCTAGTAGCTCAAGACTTAAAATTTTGAGCCCTGTATATATGTAGCACCCTGGAGTTTAGGCAGGGTTGCTCCTCACAAATTTACTTGCCAGGAATAGTTATCCTGGTTGATTGTTAGACATCTATTGATTTCTTCCTAAGTTTGGCCTTGTTGCCCTTTCCTCTTCTACCACTAGGTGGTTGGGTACTTGGTGGTACTAGATATGAGAAGGGCAACACAAGGTCAGGTTATGGGTATGTGGGGTGTCTCAGCCAATGGGCAGGGGTTTTCTTGGATCCCTTGGCCTGCTGGTAGAGCCTACATATTCGGGTGAGGTCAGGTGATCTGTGTTCTGTGCCACCTCGACTCTGTCTGGGTGGATGTGTGTTGTACTGCCCGGGCTGCTAAGCTGGAGATTAGGCCTATCCTGGGCACATCTGGCTGCTAGGCTGTCTGAAGGCCTATCCAGAAGCAAGAGAGCAACGCAGGGTTGGGACTGTGGCTTGCAGTCCAATCAAAAGTGACGGTTCTGCCGGCCGGAGAACCTGTCGTGGTCGGAGGTAGAAGGGAAGCTGTTGTCACTAAGGGACCAATCAGCTTATTACCAGGGACCAGAGTGAGTAACTGAAGCAAGTAACGGAGCAGTATTCTCACCAATTCACTGGGTATCAAGCCAGGGACCCAGCCAGCGGAGGTGATGCTTGCAGAGCAGCCTTGTGTGTCAAGCCAGGGACCTAGCAGGCCAGTGGGGTGAAGCTTGAGCGGTATCTTGAGTGCCAAGCTAGGGACCCAGCAGAGAGGCGGGGGTGACGCTTGAGGAAGATACCACCGTGAAGATTGGAGGAGCTCAAGGGATTCAGTGGCAGTGAATCAGTGGGTCTAGTGAAAGACCCGGAGCTCAGTGGGCTAAAGAACTACAAGTGATTGTAGTGGAAGTGAAGGGAACTGTTACGCTTTGTGTTAGGAACTGTTAAAGACTGCTGCCATAGGAGATAACATTCCTGCACATGCAGATGTGGTGTCTTGCTGAATGCCTTTTCCTGCATGGCTGTCCCCCTACTGAAGTCTGCCAATTGAACTGGCAACTACCTAAGGGTGTCCTGGCCCTAACCCTCTCTCTCCCAAAAGTTTGTTAAGAGAAATAAATGCTTTTTCATTCAAGAAGTGTCTGGCGCCCAATAACTTTAACTACCTTGCACCCACCATGCTTTACAACCCACCATATACAGAAGGATGTCAGCTATCTCTGGCCCTGGAGGTTCTCATTTGACCTTGCTACACAATATATATATATATATATATATATATATATATATATATATATATATATATATATATATACACACACACACAGTATCTCACAAAAGTGAGTACACCCCTCACATTTTTGTAAATATTTTATTCTCTTTTCATGTGACAACATTGAAAAAATTACACTTTGCTACAATGTGAGTAGTGAGTGTACAGTTTGTATAACAGTGCACATTTTCTGTCCCCTCAAAATAACGCAACACACAGCCATTAATGTCTAAACCACTGGCAACAAAAGTGAGTACACCCGTAAGTGAAAATGTCCAAATTGGGCCCAAAGTGTCAATATTTTGTGTGGCCACCATTATTTTCCAGCACTGCCTTAACCCTCTTGGGCATGGAGTTCACCAGAGCTTCACAGGTTGCCACTGGAGTCCTCTTCCACTCCTCCATGACAACATCACGGAGCTGGTGGATGTTAGAGACCTTGCGCTCCTCCACCTTCCATTTGAGGATGCCTCACAGATGCTAAATAGGGTTTAGGTATGGAGACATGCTTGGCCAGTCCATCACCTTTAACCTCAACTTTTTTAGCAAGGCAGTGGTCGTCTTGGAGGTGTGTTTGGAGTTGTTATCATGTTGGAATACTGCCCTGCGGCCCAGTCTCCGAAAGGAAGGGGATCATGCTGTGCTTCAATATGTCACAGTACATTTTGGCATTCATGGTTCCCTCAATGAACTGTAGCTCCCCAGTGCCGGCAGCACTCATGAAACCACAGACCATGACACTCCGATCAACATGCTTGACTCTAGGCAAGACTCACTTGTCTTTGTACTTCTCACCTGGTTGCTGCCACACATGCTTGACACCATCTGAACCAAATAAGTTTATCTGGATCTCATCAGACCACAGGACATGGTTCCAGTAATCCATGTCCTTAGTCTGCTTGTCTTCAGCAAACTGTTTGCGGGCTTTCTTGTGCATCATCTTTAGAAGAGGCTTCCTTCCGGGATGACAGCCATGCAGACCAATTTGATGCAGTGTGTGTCGTATGGTCTGAGCAATGACAGGCTGACCCCCACCCCTTCAACCTCTACAGCAATGCAGGCAGCACTCATATGTCTATTTCCCAAAGACAACCTCTGGATATGACTTTGAGCATGTACACTCAACTTCTTTGGTCGACCACAGTGAGGCCTGTTCTGAGTGGAACATGTCCTGTTAAACCGCTGTATGGTCTTGGCCACCGTGCTACAGCTCAGTTTCAGGGTCTTGCCAATCTTCTTATAGCCTAGGCCATCTTTATGTAGAGCAACAATTCTTTTTTTCAGATCCTCAGAGAGTTCTTTGCCATGAGATGCCATGTTGAACTTCCAGTGACCAGTATGAGAGATGAGCTTGGGTTTGATCCAAACCCAGAAGGATGCTGTCACTGCTGATCTAATCAGCTGTGACTCGGGCATTCCCTGCCCCCCACGTGTGCTCATACACTAAGGGATAGGGATGGGTGTAACATCATTGATCTAATATGGCCACATGGCCTTATTAGGTCAATGTTGAACCACAAGTTGATTCACCAACTAATCTTTCTGCTATGGCACACAAACACTGGATACTACAAAGCTGGTACAGGGTGAACATTGAGCTTTCAATTGAAAAATAGCCATTTAAAGTGACTCTGCTATTAAACCAGAAAAAGCTGTATGCATAAAACACAGGCACCAAGTCTTTGCCTATCAGAACAGCTTGGCATTCTGTGTTTCTGGGTTTGACCATAAATGTGGGCATAGGGAGGCTGATGTACGGTAGGTATGTCCAACCCTTGACGCAATCCTTCTACACTCAGGGTTGCTCATCCATTCCTAACGTCAGGTAATCACTGGATGTTTGTTACGATGCCAACAGCCATGGCTTCTGTCAGCCTGCCCATGTTTTGAACAGGCTTCCCGGTCACATTTGTTTGCATACACATGTAATCCCAGGTGCAAGAATCCATTGATATTTGCTGTAGGAATCTGCTGTATGTCCCTAATCGCTAATTGTGAATGTAGACTTAATGTAGTATAAGTGCTTTAGCATTTATTTTGTACTGATACATTGTACAGTACTTAGGTACACCTACTTCAGTGCCTTGAAGGAGCTCACCTCTACTACATTTATACATATGTAGCACCCTCCTAGAATAGAGTAGGCTGCTGGGCAAGTTTAGTTTTGGCTCTTCAGTAATCTGTAGAGCAGGGGTCGATTGCTTAGGGCTGCTCAGTGTTTTACAGGCTGCTTTTCTGTTACTTTCCCTTGTCTTCTAGAGGCTTCTAAAAGTATAGTTAAAAAAAGTATGAAAGACAGGGAAGCAGATAAGCAGGGAAGCAGAAAAGCCTGAATATGTATGGGACTCCAGCCAATCCCTAAGGAGGTGTGCCCAGAAGGTGGAGAGAGAGAGCCCATAAATAGTAGGAAGCCTGAGGAACGAGGTGCAGTGTTTCAGGGTCCAGTCCTGCAGGAGGAGACCCCAGTACAGGGGCTCTGTCCCTGGGCCAGGAGTGCTTGAGAAACCCTTGTGAAGACACTGGAGTGAGCCAGGTGGAACTTGGTGGGAAGAAGTCCAATGGTCCTGAAGTGGTGTGAGGTAGGAAGAGCCTGTGGATATTGGCCAGAGGCAACCTGTGATCCTGTGGCTAAATGAGTAAATTACCCCTAATTCTGAGGAGAGGTGACAGTATGTAGCTATTAACCTCCTGAGAGAATACAAGTCATCAACAGCATTAGAAATTATGTGGGACATTTAGTGGATGCAGTGTAGCCAGCAACTTGTTCAGCATTTCAGCCAGAAGTGCAACCAGCAGTGTTTGGAGGGCAGCCAAAAGTTGAGAAGTCCTCAAGTTTTTTCAGTAGCAGTTCATCGGGGTATCCCATGCTCCCTATCCCAGTTCATGTTCCAATAAAAAACACTAAAAAGAATTCCTAAACTGTTTTCTGAGCCAGAGGAAGAAGGAAGAAAATGCTGTGTGCCTGGCTTTGTGTGTGTTCTAAAGGGAAAAATAGGACCAAATTTACCAGTGGATCGTTAGGGGGTGAGGTACACATAAATTAGAGGGGACTTGAAAAGAAGCCAGTTAAACCAACAGTATATTTTAGGATTGAGACTGCAGTATCCGGTGCAGACCCACACAAGCATAGGGAAAATATACAGCCACTGTCTGAAGCAGGATTTGAATCCAGCTCCACACTTAAACAGCAATTTTGCTATTCCCTAAGATACTACTGTTCAGATAGAGATGTGCCACTCACTGTTTTGAATGTGTCTTTGTAATCCATGGTGGACTCCTGAATGATTCACATACTTAGAACAAGCATGGGCCCAGCAAAGCTGTAACCTGACATCTGCATACCTTTTAGGTCTGTATTTCTAAGGCCCCTTTCACACGGGGGCGGTGGGTCCGCCGGCGGTACCGTGAATTTTGCGGCCCTATTTGGCCGCTAGCGGGGCGCTGTTACCCCTGCTAGCAGACGAGAAAGGGTTAAAACCAGCCGTGAAAGGGTTAAAACCACAGCAAAGCGCTGCTGCAGCAGCACTATGACGGCGGTATAACCACGCTGCCCCATTGATTTCAATAGGCAGGAGTGGTGAAGGAGCAGTGTATATACCGCTCCTTCACCGCTCCAAAGATGCTGCTAGCAGGACTTTTTTTAGCGTCCTGCCAGCGCACTGCTCCAGTGTGAAAGCCCTCGGGGCTTTCACACTGGAGAGACAGCAGCAGCTCTTTCAGGGTGCTTTGCAGGCGCTATTTTTAGCGCTGTAGCGCCTGCAAAGCCCCCCAGTGTGAAAGGGGTCTAAGGGTTTAAAATGAGAAGTGAGTCTAATTTCAGAACTGTGTTTGGATATTTAAACTATTCCTCAACTGCTCAAAATTACATGATCAGCTAACACAGAGGGTCTCTTGTTCTAGTAGACAGAGAGACGGCATGAAGAGAGATATAAAAAAGTTGGCTGTGGAGCACTAATAAGCTGATGTTGCAGCAGCCTGAATAGTAGCAAATATGGCTGCCCCATGTACATATGCATTTAAATACATACATTAGACATTAAAAGTTTTTCTATTATTATTACGATTTTTGTTAAACTTAATCCAATTGTGAGTGTATTTCTGAAAACATTCCAAAGACCATAAATTATTTTAATTAAAATATTTTCTTACCCCAACTCAGCAATAAGACATATAATATATATTATACAATTTGTTTTTGTTTTAACTTGGCTTGGATTCAAAGAGGTTTGCTCAAGATATTTAGAACAAAAAAAATAAATAAAAAATTATTATGTATTTCGGAATGTATGACTTACCTCCCAGAGTGTCCCTTCTTCTTTTAATATAGCAACCAGCATCCCAATGGGCACCATCATGCAAGAGAGAAGACCCATGAGAATTCCTAATGCTTCTGACCAGAAAGGGAACTTGTAGTTGCCATACTGGGAGGGCTGATACTTCACTATGCTGTAAGCCAGGAGGCCCTGGGTGAATATAAACAATCATTTCACAATGTTGTAAAGGCAATGTTTCTGACTTGAAATATTGTGACATCATCAGTTATTACTGTGATATTATTTATTATCATTAAAGGATGAATAAACCAAAGTTTGCATTTTAGTTTTCGAAAATGCTGACTGGTAGAAGCACATTTTATATTTCTCAAAGTCTTCAGCGCAGAGGTATTTTACAGGTTCCCAGCTTCATTCAACACCATGTAATTTTATATTGTATTCCTGAAATAAAAAGTCTAACTTCTTGGGGTGGTAAAATGACTCATACTAACATCAACAATGTCACATTTTACTTCTTTGGCCACTAGAGAGAAGCAGAGTGGTTTTGTCAAAATTCTGATGTCACCTTCTGTGATATTTTACTGAAGTGGAACCCATGATGTTTGCCTATTGAGCTGTGTAGGCAAGAATTGTTTTTTACTTTTTGTTTTAATTAGAGTGTTATTCAGTTGCTTTACAAGTCATTTTGCTTTTTTTACTTTGTGCTGTTAAAAAGAACTGATCCAGGATAGTTGAAATGCAAATTTGTTACCCTCAGGAACCATTTAAAGCCCAATACACTTTAAAAAAAAACACTAAAAAACCTTCTCAATTCAGCTTTGCCTTCCCAATCAAATCCAACACATTTTCAAAAAATCTTCTGCATTTCATCTAATTTCAGGTAAATAAACACTTCCAAATTCGCTCATTCTGAATGGCCATAAACCAACCAATATTGCATACAATCCACCTGACAATTCCTTCATCCCTCCAAAACTGCTCTGCAGGTTATTTTGAATTAAAGTTGCAGCCTAGTAAAATAACAGATATTTCTTGGAAGCTCAACTTTGGCTGTCATCATAAATCACTCATATCATCCTTAGGGTGTTGTTCTCCAACAGAGAATCACTTTTGCATGGCATACTGCCACACAACTCTGCATCATAGGAAGCTGAAATTCTGTAATGCCGCGTACACACGGTCGGACTTTTCGTCTACAAAAGTCCAACGGACGCTGACGGACTAAAGCTGGCTGGTAATCCGATCGTGTGTGGGCTTCTCCGGACTTTCAACTGACTTTTTTAGCCTCAAATCCGACGGACTTTAGATTTGAAACATGCTTCAAATCTTTACGTCGTAAGTACGACGGACCCCGAAATCCGCTCGTCTGTGTGCTAGTCCGACGGACAAAAACCCATGCTAGGGCAGCTATTGGCTACTGGCTATGAACTTCCTTATTTTAGTCAGGTGTACGTCATCACGTACGAATCCGTCGGACTTTTGTGTGGTCGTGTGTAGGCAAGTCCGTTCGTAAGAAAGTCTGCCGCAAGTCCGCCGAAGGTACGTCGGAAGTATGTCGGACAGGCTGTCGGACTTTTGTAGACGAAAAGTCCGACCGTGTGTACGCGGCATAAGTGTCCATAATCTGGGGACAGAATAGGGGATTCTGCCTACCAAATGAAAGTAGTCATGCTTTTTTTTCAAGGAGTTGGTGTCTGATTCTCTCAGATAATCTGGAGTCATATCAAGTTTATTTTAACACTTTACTCCTGATCTACTCTTTTTTTTTGCAATAAAATTACTGATCTTTAAATTGTCAATCCACTCGAAACTTATATTTCAGCTATGGTTGGACAACTGTGGGCTAAAGTACCCACTAGTTTCCTTGGTCAATCGTTTTTAAAAGGTCTCCTGGCCTGAGTTCAGACATCGACCAACCTTCTGTGGTCATTTACTCTCTTTATGCATTTTAGCTTAGCTATAACTCATACTGTAAGTCATTTATTTTACTCTACCAAGAATAGAGATGAATTAAAAGAGACTCAAGAATATTTGAAAGAAGATCGCATTGCTAGAGTCTCAAAGAGATGTAAGAAGCGATGGGATAAGTAAAGCCATGATGCATAATTGAAATATTCATTTAGGATGGACTGAACCTTTACTGCCAAGGGTCCCATATCAATGGAGATATGGGACCCAGGGCCTCATATTAACTCCAACATGATCGACTGCTGTGGTTATATTTTGACAAATCTTGCAGGATACATTAGAATAGTAAATACACTATGCACCTAGACAAATCCTATTTCCCCATCTTGTGGCACATACAATAGGCCCAAGGCAGAAAACCACTGTATAATTTTCAAAAATTGGTATGCGAAAAGATATGCACCCAGTAAGCTAAAATAAGGTCATCACAAACACAGTCACCTAATATTACCTTACCAGTGCTGTCACTTCTCTGCAATAAATAAAAGGATAAAACAGATGCACAGTGCAGATTATTTAAGACACTATATTTTAAAGGCTTTCTGCCTTGTTGAGAATTATGATGTGTAAATGATGCAATTAATCAATTGTCCACAGCAGAATGTATTTAAAGAGAGGGACTGCAATGGGTGTGCAGAGGGGGGGGGGGGGGGGGGTCTGAGTAACCCTGGGGATACTGCAAGCTGTTACTTATGCAATCCCAGGGATTTCCTCAACATGTCTGCTTCATTGGTCTTTCAACACATTGCTTGTTTCTGATGATTATATCTTATTTTACAGTATTAAAACAGGGGATCGATGGTCACCCCAGTCACTGAAATATAGGAGTGGGTGTAAGTATGACGTGTGTGCATTTTGTGTAGGTGTTAAGCCTTGCATGGGTATGTATGTACACAGTTATAATATGTCTTTGGCATGCCAAGGATGATTGCATTCTTACTGAAAAGCCTATAAATCAAGGGTTGTTTTGGCACTATACTATATATATGAGCCTTGGCTGCTGGGGGCTGAGTAGATCTTGCATGTTATTATTATTATTATACAGGATTTATATAGCGCCAACAGTTTACGAGATGGTTAGGTTATTGCCTAATTGGGTTATGGGGTGTGGGCTTGGGAGTGATTCTATTTAACATGTGTACAGGCACTGACCATTAAGCCTTCTGCCATCCAAGGAGCCCCCCCACCCCCTTCTTTATGTGCTATATGGTTATCACAGCTTTACTGGCAATTATTACCTTGTAAGCATCTGTTGGTAATTTTTTATGCCCTTAAAGCAAAACAAAACCCTCCTATCCTCCTGTCTACTAAGGATGGTGCCATCTTATCCTCTATTTAGATATGCAGTTGCCATTGTAGAGCACATGTAGTCACCCATGACAACAGTCATTTAAGAGCTGACAAAAGCACACTGGCAACTGCGACAGTAATCAGCAGGGGCATGCAACAAAGAATATACTGTGCATATACTAATCAGCAGAAAGTAAATGGAAACATTGCAGAAAACAACATTTGTATGTTTGATTAACCAGTTGTGGACAATGGGGGTGCTAGGCATGGCCAAAAAGACCTAATGGAAGTGCAAAGGACATGTGTAGTGTGCCCTGTTCTTCTGTATCACTGCTGCATCCCCCTCTTGCATTTGCCAGCAACTGTCATTTTGACAGTTGGGAGTTGCTGTGAAAATACAGCAGCTGGTATAGCTGCTGGTATTAAAAAAAAATTCTGACACATTGTTTATAAATGTGTGGGATAAATACAACAGAACATTGTTAATTTTGTAATTCTGTTCCATTCATCTGCAGATCAAAAAGGCTGATCTTCAATCTCTATGTAATGTCCGTATAACTAAACCTTCCTATCCTTTATAGCCAAGGAAACTGCATCTTAGCCTCTGCCTGTTCTGTGGTTGTCATGGTGCTGGCGGTGGTTGTGGGGGTCTGCAGGAGGGGGGGCTTATCAGAATCTTTAAGTCTCCAGATCCCGCCCACCCCCATTTGAATGAGTATGGGGTACAATGGACTCCTACTCATTCACCAAAAAAAGTGTCAAAAATAAATAAAAACAGAGAGACAGTTTGACAAGTCCTTTACTAAAAAAAACAAAAACAAAGTCCCCTGAAGGAGTAAATCCAGCTTCAATCTCGATGAATGCTGCTGCTGCCGACCCCCCCCCCCCCCCCCCGAAAAAAACAGAGCTCTACACCTGATGCTGGCTCCCATCGTCTGACAGCTCTGCCGCCTCCCGATGCTAGATAAATTAACCGCTTCCGGATCAGCCGCCGCAGTTTTACTGTTGCAGATTAGCTTGGCTGGGCAAATCAACGTTACCTTATGTTGCTTCTCCTTTTGGCCACTAGGGGCGCGCATGCGCCCGCAGAGTGTGCCTGGAGCCGATGCGAGTGCCCAGCAGGCGCGATGGCTGCCTGGCACCCGCGATTGCTCGTGACAGAGCGAGAACTGGTATCTGAGTGTGTAAACACACAAATCCCAGTTCTTTCAGGGGAGTAGAGACAGATTATGAGTTCATACTAAGTATGAACACTGATCTTTCTCTCCTCCTAGATAGTCTCATCCCCCCTACAGTTAGAACACAGTGAAGGAACACAGTTAACCCCTTGATCGCCAGCCATTGCTAGTAAAAAAAAAAAATTAATAAAAATGCCTTGAATCTATCCCCTATTTTGTAGACGCTATAAGTTTTGTGCAAAACCATTAATATACGCTTATTGCAATTTTTTTTTTTTTTTACCAAAAATATGTAGAACAATACATATCGGCCCAAACTGAGGAAAAAATTATTTTTTTGGAAAAAAAATGTGGGATATTTATTATAGCAAAAAGTAAAAGATATAGTGTTTTTTTCAAAATTGTCGCTCTTCTTTTGTTTATAGTGCAAAAAATAAAAAACGCAGAGGTGATCAAATACCACCAAAAGAAAGCTCTATTTGTGGGGGAAAAAGGACATCAATTTTGTTTGGGTACAGCGTCGCACGACCGCGCAGTTGTCAGTTAGTGAAAAATAGCTTGGTCATTGAGCAGCCAAATCTTCCGGGGCTGAAGTGGTTAAGGGGCGGGTAAAGTGATGGTAAAGTGATGTCACCAGGTGACCTGGCCCCTTAGTTTATTTAGCATTAGGAGGCAGGTCAGAGGGCTGGAGCCAGTGTCGGATGCCAACCTCTTTTTTTTTTTTCTTTCTTGTCGGAGCTGCCGGCAGTCATCGTGATTGATGATGAATCTACACCAAGCACTTGTACAATGTACCCCATACTCATTCACATAGGAAGGGGGGCAGGATCTGGGGGCTTCCAGATTCCAATAATCCTCTGCCCACAGACCCCCAAAACCACCAGCCAGGATTGTGGGGAAGAGGCACTTCTTCCCATCAACATGAGGACAAGGTGCTTTGGGGGGAGGAACCCATCTACCCCAAAGCACCCCCCATGTTGAGGGCATATGGCCTGGTATGGTTCAGAAGGGGTGGAACTCGCTTGTCCCCCCTTTCCTGGCCTGCATGCTCAGATAAGGGTCTGATATGGATTTTTGGGGCACCCCCACACCATTTTTTGTTAAATTGTGGCATTGGGTTCCCCTCAAAATCCATACCAGACCTAATGATCTGGTATGGATTCAGGGGGGGACCACGCTGTTCTTTTTTACATTTTGGCATGGGGTTCCCCAAAAATCCATACCAGGCCCTTCATGATTGGGGGGACCCCCACGCTGTTTTTTTTTCCCAATTCGTGTTCAAAAAAGATGACATGTGTGATTCAGAAGCGTTCCCTTAAAAGGCACTGAGCCTGGAATTTGCATCTAAACTAAACCGCAGTGCTCAGAAAACAGACAGAATTCTTTCTAAATTTGCTCTTTGGATGCACCGCAGATATGTGAACAGCTTCAATGGAAAACTATGCTGTTTCACATGTCATGCCAATTGGATGCGATTCAAAATGCATCCAATCCGCATATGTGAACCGAGCCCTGTTGACACTATACATGTGTAGTGGTGTGCAAAAATTTGTAACTCAGTGTGTGAAAAAACTCTAATCATCAATGCTTAGTGTACCCTAATCAGCACCAACTAACTCCATCTTGCCCTTCCCCTTTTAGCTATTCTTTTCCTGTTGATTTTTTTGGCTTATTTCTATTTTTTAGTCCCTAATATTTAAACAAGTTTTTATGTTTATTTGTTTTGTTAATTGTTTTTTTAATGCCACTTAAAAAAAAATAGAAAAATGCTGAATTTCATTTGTTAATAACTTTGCAATGTTTTGTACCAGAATCATAATTTTAGTGTAATTTCAAACAAGAAAAATTAGATAATATAACTTATACTTTTATCTAGAGTAACCATCTTTTAACCACTTGAGCTCCAGAAGGTTTTTTGACAGTTACTCTTTATGGAGAGATCTGGGGTCTGTAGGACCCCAGATGCCTCCTCTGCAGGCATCATCCTGGTATCCATGGGGGGAGTGAGCAGGGATTTTATTTTTATTTTTTTAGCTTTAGCTGTTATGAATGTGTTTTTCATTCATAAACAGCTTGCTTTTGTGATCTATGATTAGCTAAGCTAATCACATGGTATAGTTAACCAGGTACCATGTGATTGCTGTATGTCAATTACAGATCACAACAGTAAGCAAGCTGTTCATGAATGGAAAGCCGGTCATGACAGATTGTTTACACTGTTATCATGTGATTGCTATGACCAGTCATAGTAATCACATGATACCTGGTTACAAGTAAGAGTGATACACTGTGCCAGGGGGACAGAGTTGGGCGAGCGGAATAAAAAAACATTACCAACATTGCCAGCAATAAAAAAGTGAAAAAAAACAACAAAAACCCAAACCAAATCAACACCAGGCCTTTCAGGTCTGGTATGGATTTTAAGGGGAACCCCACACCAATTTTTTTTTAAAAACAGCATGGGGTTTCCCCCCAAAATCCATACCAGACCCTTATCCGAGCATGCAGCCTAGAAGGCCAGAACAGGGGGGGAATGAGCAAGCATCATGTTGATGGAAACAAAGCCCTTATCCCCACAACCCTGGGCTGTGGTTCTGGGGGTCTGCGGGTAGGGGGCTTATCAGAATCTGGAAGCCCCTTTAACAAGGGGGCCTCCATATCCCAGCCTCTCTCATGTGAATGAGTATGGTGTACTACCCATAGACCAAAAAAAGTGTCAAAAAGTAATAAAAACACAGAGACAGTTTTTTGCAGCAGCAAAAGTCTTGCAGCAGCAAAAAAAAATTCTCCATAATTGCTGTTCCTTCTTCTGAGTTGCAGGTGGCCTCCCTTCTGCATCACCACTGTTTTTTTTTTTGGCCTTTCTTAATTTTTTTTACATTTATTTTATTTTAGTTTTTTTTATAGCAGCTGTAAAAAAAATCTCCACAATTGCTGCACCCTTATTTTCTTTATTTAAAAAAAACTATAATAGCACCAAGCATAAAAGTATTGCACCCAAGCACCATATTCCCATCCCACACTCTATAATAAAAAGTTATAAAAATCCCCCCCCCAAAAATAAAAAACAATAATAACATGGTTTAGAGTGCACCAAGCACAAAAGTATTGCACCCAAGCACCATATTTCCACCTCACACTCTCTAATAAAAATCCCACCAGAAAATCCCCATCATATCCGAAAGGAGAGGCAGACGCTCACAGGCCACTAAAAGAGGGCAAGCTGCCTCTGTGTCTACAATGAAAAGTGAAGGTCGCTGACATGGTGCATCCTCTGCATGCGGGGAATGCTTGTCCTTCTTTTCCACTGCTGGCCGTGTTATTGAGCCACAACATGCAGAAGATTTGTTGGAGTGTATAACTAAGCCCTCCTCATCCTCTGTCACTCAGGCCCATACTAGTTTTCCTTCCATCGCAGCTGCCAAAGCAGCCTATTCCACCGACTCCTTGTTCACAGCTACTCCTTCCATAGCCCCACCATCATGCACAGAGGAGTCACCAGAATTATTCGACCATAGTGTCGATTACATGCTGGAGGATGCGCAGCAATTTGAAGGCTCCGATGTTGGTTTCCAGGTTGAAGAAGGGAGAAACGTGAGCTTAGAGAGAGGGGGTGCCATAGAAGGATAAGAAACTGGCAGTCATGTTCCCCCAGCTGCAGCATACTGCCAAGTTTGCTCCAGTATCGAGGAGGGAGGGGATGATGAGGTCACTGACTGTACTTGGGTGCCTGAGAGAACAGAGGAGGAAAGTGAGGAGGAGGAGGAGGCACAACTCCAACGAGGCAGGATATCCTCCAGGGACCAGCTTAAGGGCAACCCTATTGCATCACACCACAGAGCTCCACAGGTGCAGGGCGCTGCTGACTCCTCGCTGACTTCCAAAAATTCATTGGTGTGGGCCAGAACACCAGACCACCAGCTGCTTGGGCACCACATGCTTGACTAGACATATGACAACCTGCCATGCAGTCTGTTGGCAACAGCACCTGAAAGACCCACATCATAAAAAAGAATGCAGACTTCTCCTTTCTCCTCATCTAGGATCGTCACTATGTTCGTGTTTGTTGGCCGACAATTGTGTACTGTTTGTACGCAAGACAAAATCCAGGCACGTGCAAGTCTGACGCTTTGTCTGCGGAAAATCTGATTGTGTGTACAAGGCTTAAGGGACATGTTGAAAAATTTTCTGTTGATAAACAGCTGCAGATAAGTAGCTGCTGCTGCTGATCAGTGTATTCTGACTGCAGCGGGTGCCACTGTCAGAATACAATGACCCAGCAGGGGGCATTTCTCCATCCACCTCGATTGTGAAGATAGAGGAATCTGATATGACCATCAGTGTAAAACAGTGTATGGCCATCTTGCATTGCATGTACACTGCTATACACTGACTGGACGAAATTGTTTTGGCATTACAGAGTCTGGCAGTGCATATAGTTCAGGACTGTGTGTATTTACATATTCTGTGATTTTTTTGATGAAATATGCCACAATGCTAATTTTAGGTTAAACAAAAAAAAATATTGATTATGTCCAGTCTACTCACCATTAATGTAACTGGTGATAAAAATGCCCAGCAAGCTTTAAAATAAATACCCGGTTTGAATCCAAGCATCATTTGAATATCCCGGCAAAAACTCTTTATTCCTAGATAAAAGGAACATAAAAAAGTTTCATTTACAGCAATTTAATGCTCACTGTCCCTACCAGTCTATAGACAAGTAATTGTAAAGTAGGATGTTTTAGACAAGCAAGCAGCCAATTTAAAGTGTTAGTAAAGGCCCTCTCTTCACTTGTACCTACAGGCAAGCTTACAATCTGGCTTATCTGTAAACACAGTTTAGGAGATATTCACATGGGCAATAGCCGATGACATCACCCGCACATGCGCAATGATGCTCTGCATTCCAGGGAATACAGTATGCCAAAGACTGCAGACCACCGCGCCGTGGCCGGAGCTCCAGCGCGTGTGCGCAGGAGTGACGTTATCGCGGCCATTTAAGTGGCCCATTTAAGCGAACCCGGAAGAAAGACCGGGTGAACATGGAAGCGCCAGGGGGGCCATGACAGCACTGCGCTGAAGGGTTCTGTTTGCCGGTAAGCCTGTCAAAATGTGCTGGCATGCAGTGCATACTAGCACATTATGGCTTAACACAATTTTTTTTTTTTTGGGGGGGGGGGGGCGGTTTACTACCGCTTAAGGTCTGTATCAGCAGGCTTTTGTTTGCTTTAAATGGGTTTTAAATTCCCATAAAAGTCATAAGAATGCAAAACTCACCCGGGGCAGGTCAATTGCAGGCCAAATACACATGGCAATGAATTCTAAAGTGTCTAAATCTGATGTCATCGACACAGGTCTTTAAAGTTTATAGATATCATACAGACTGACCAGTGTGCATCAGCATTATATAAAGTACCTTATTGGCTGCAGGATTAGCAATAGAATATCAGAAACTTATATCTAAAGTGGACTGATCTGACAAATTATGTGTATAAGGACCTTAGAGTGATTCATCACATTTTAAAACTAAGAATTAAAGCATGCCTGCAAGGAAATGGGTTATTATATACCCCTCCCACCACCTGTACCACAAATGTATAATTCTGTTCAGCTAGGCTTGTGTTCCAGACATTCTATCAGATAATAATGCAGCCACAATTTTCCTTTATTCCATAACAATTAATCAAAACAGCTGGGTCGCTGATACACCCCAACATGCTGACTGAACAATGAAGGAGAATTACCACTTTGCTCTCTCATCCTGTCAGGCTCAACAGTTTTACCTTGAAGGCGCTGTGTAATGCAGCAAAACAGGACTAACAGTTGTGTCCATCCTTTTCCTAAGTCTTAGTCCTGCTGTGCACAGGAGTGCAAGAAGTTTATATGTGTCAATATATTCACATACATATGCTTGCTGTATTTCAAAATGCATTATAATTATTATAGGAATATGTATCTGTATTAAATAGTAGTCTTTTTTATCTGCTTGGAGTTACTATTTAAGATGTCGCTACAGTAAATTTTGGGTGGATGTTCAAGGTTCAGTACCCCGACAGCTTGTTTTTCTTAGGGTACCTTTGCTGGGAAATCCTCCCTATAGATTTTAGCCACCATTGAGTATTCATGGCATGATCAAATTCCACCTGCTGCACTCAGCAATGAATGGGAGTTGCAGGCGTAATTCTAAGGTCATACTGTCAACCAGTGGCGTCGCTAGGGGGTGGCTCTTGGGACTATAGCCCCGAATCTGGGGCCCAAAGCCCCGAGTCTCTGCAGGGGTCCCCAAGGGGAGGGGAGGCTCTCTGGGGACCCTGATGTAAGTTACAAGCTCTCTGGGAACCCTAATTTAAGGGGGGGGGCTCTCTGGGGACCCTGATTTAAGGGGGAGGCTCTCTTGGGACCCTGATTTAAGGGGGAGGCTCTCTTGGGACCCTGATTTAAGGGGGAGGCTCTCTTGGGACCCTGATTTAAGGGGGAGGCTCTGTGGGGACCCTAATGTAAGGGGGGCTCTCTGGGGACCCTGATGTAAGGGGGCTATCTGGGGATATATACACACACACACACACACACGTATATTATATACATGTGTATGCCCACCCAAGCGTATGACTTTCTTTACTACGCTGCTATGGGCACTAGCCCCAGATCTTTTGTAGACCTAGTAACGCCCCTGCTATCAACCATGAAGCAAAACTGACAGAGGCTATAGCCAAGATCTGATAAATAGGACTGCTTTATTAGAGACCCAAAATATTATAAGGTGCCAGTGACTAAACCACTGACAATCACCTAAAATGAAGTTGTCAGCTTCAGATTATTTAGACAAATCTCCAGGACTGAAAACAACAAAAGACACAAAAAAAGTGAAAAAGTACCGTAAGTAAACAAATGATGCACATTTTTAGTCTTATCTCTCCCTTAACTTGCTGCTCAAATCACTAGCACGGAGTGCCATTTTGGTAATTATAGGCAATATGACCTACCGTATACTCTTGAAACTGCGAGGCAGAATGTGATTACTATCACCAGGAGGCCAAATCCTGCACTGTAGTCATCCAAAAGGACCAGCCAATACATTCCACCCTGGAGCATTAAAACACAGGACATTGTATTACAGGCAAGAAATAGCCATGACATAATTGCACTGTTTTCATTAAAAAATAGCGTGTAATGTACAGGCCAACAATACCCAGTACTAAATTATATATCAGTTCGATTTTCTAAAAGCTACATGTTATTTTCATTGATTCTTGTCTACTGGCTTGGCGTTAACCTTCTGCTTTCAGTTTTCAGAAAATGCTTGTACTTTATTGTTACTTACCAGTTTGTATGGTAATGACCAATTCTATCACCTCAGTCCGTAGCCATTGTAAACCCTATCTCCCTACCTGTGCTATGCACCCCTATCTACTAATTTATACTCTATGTACTTTTTTACACCAAAATTTTCAATAAAATTATATTTTGCCAAAAAGTTATATCAACCTTATTCATGCTACAATGCTGTTTTATAAATCTAAAATATTTGTTAGGCCTCACGCCCACAGGCATTATAAAAAACGGGCTGTAAAGCTAGTAACAACACCAGGAAAAAAGCACACTCTGCATCACACTGCTGCCTTACACAGACTCATCATTGGATCTCACCTCTTTATCCAGCCATGTGCTCAAGTTCCATGCTCCCTCCCATAATCTGTAATCAGCCCTGCAACTCACCACTCTCTGCAATACTCCCGGCGCCTCCCTCTGAGTTCACAGGAGCCAGAACTACAGAGGAGGCATCGGGTATCAATGCGCGACGAAAATATTGATTATTAGCGCACATTGAGAACAACACCGGAAACAACATTGGGTGGTACATATCTGCCACAATGTTGATTTGTGGCAGAACCCCTGGGGACCACCAAAATTATCTCATGGACCATCAGTGGTCCATGGACCACTAGTTGCTGACCAATGGTCTACAGTTTACTCAGAGACATGAGCATGTCACCTGACCCAGCCCAATCATTTCATGTCTATGGGTGCTTTATATGTGGAACTAGGTTTAGTGGTCCTTGGAAAAATCAGAATCTGGAGAAATTACTTACATCAGTCGTAAGGATTAACCCCAGCAGAAACAGCACAACACAGATGATAAAGGAGAAAAAAGCTTTCTTTGGTCTGAGGTAATAAGGGAACTCATCTGTAATGGCCGTCACAATGGTCTCCATGAATGCAAACTGCGAAGGACACAAATAATATCCTGAATGAAAACAGGAGAAAAAAAATCTACAGCATTCACTAATGTAGTAACAGGTCATGTGATGAGCAGGCACTAAATAAGTAAACATCATAAGATGTACAACTATTATGCAATAAATATATTGTATGTATGTATATATAATATAATATTTGCCCAAATCAGCATTTGTAAGGTCATGTACTAATGTTGGATAAGAAGACCTTTCTTAAAGTCTGCGTTCTAGTTCATCCCAATGGTGTAAAGAGAGGTTGAGTTAAGTGCTCTGTGCAGGTCACTTAAGTTTCTCTACACCAAACTTGTCAAGCTATGTCTTTATGGACCTAGTTTTGTGGATGGGGCAGACGTACTGAAAGATAAAAGAGTCTTTCCTAAACTGAGTGCAGTTGTCTTTGCATGCTAATGTTTGTCATTAGATATAGCGATGTTATATGCTCCAGGTAAGTATAGGCAGTAGTGGGGAGACTTTATTTAGGTGAAGGTGTTGCAAAAGGCAAGGAACAGGTTCACTTTAAGAATAATATATATATATATATATATATATATATATATATATATATATATATATATATATATATATATAAATAAAATTAATTTATTATATGTAATTTAATATGCAAAGCTGGACCTAGGCTTTGATATTTACCATGTGTGGTGGCAAAGTCTAGGCAACTGCACCAGCTTTGTGGAGACTGAATCACAGACTGAACAGACCTAAGCATACTAGGGGGAATTTATAAAAAGTGTATTGGACAAGTTCTATCTGAACTGTTGCTGTTGCCCATAGCAACCAATCAGATTCTATATATCATTTTTTTCCACACAACTTAGAAAATTAAAACATTTATTTATTTCCCCACCAGGTTAAACCTGACAAGCAGCAGGTTATTTTAGATTACACATGGAGCGATTCAGACAAGGAACATTTTCCCCTTGAGGATGTGGGGCCATCTGGTTTAGACAATAATACAAAGGATGCTAAAAGTCATGCAGGCAGCTCTTAAACTAAGAAAGTAAAAAATAAAACCAATTTAACCTTACAAATGCTAGATCAATGTGAAAACAAAGAATCACAATATGAGACTTTAGTCAACATTCCCCAAGTTAAACTTCTGCCAACAGCTTACTTATAAATGTTGGCTAAAAAAAAATCAATACGGCCGATGTGCTTCAATACCCTGGGCTTTATAAGTATGACCCAAAAGAGAATTCCTTTGACTTTGCTTTTATTGCCCAGCACCAATATTCATACAAACCAGTGTTTTGTAAGATCAGTTTAAGTTTTTAAGGTGAACTGCTTACCTGGCTGTCTAATCCTAGAGTCAAAAGCATGAAGAAAAAAAGGAATGACCAGAAAGGAGACAGAGGAAGCATCGTCATGGCTTGTGGATACACTACAAAGGCCAGTCCAGGACCTGCAAAATACATAGCAAGTAGATCATATATAGTCATGTTTGCACATTCATTATACGGCATGTGTTTTTTAGTTTGAATTGAGAGAGAAAGGTTGGAATTTTTATAGTTTTTGATAGTGTCTGTGTCCTTGTTGGGCAGATTTTCCACGACTTCCCTGTACTGGAAACAATGTTGGCAGCAATAAACATGTCAGGAGCTCTGACCCTCCTACCTTCTATCCCAAACTAAAGACACATTAGTCTTATTGTATTTGTTAATATCACATCATATAAGATAAAGGCTTCAGAGGGGACATCTTTAAAGTGAACCTGTGCCCAGAAAAGTGTTGACATACAGTATTTTGCACAAGCAGTAAAAGCCCTCAATCACCTCTCTAGCTATAAGCATTGTGAAGAAATTCATCAACAGAGAGATTGACATCTCAGCTCTTGTCCACTTACTTTCTATTGTAGCAAAATCTTGGCAGGCTGCCAGCACTCTAAGCAAATTTCAGGTGTTTTTTGAGCTGTTAGAAACCAACTGAAACCTACATTTAGAGTTTCTGTTGTGAGCTTTATGAATCTTTGAGAATCAGTTATGAAAGGATGGGGCTGGTAACTCTAAAGTGGAAGTTTATTCAGAAAAATAAGTCCAGCTACATCATCACAGGCTAGCACCTTTTGCAGGTAAGGTATGGAAAACATTAAAAATAAGGGCCTATACTGTTTACAATCCAGTAACACACTGTCTCATCCTGCTCTGCACATGCTCATTTGCTCTCTATTTTTGGGCACTATGCCGAAAATGTATAGGCTGATCTGCTGACACCCTAAAGATTTACGGCTGCTCAGAGGCTCTGGGCTTCAGCAGAATGGCAGCCTCCAGCAAGAAGAAACCGAAACAATGCCAGAGGCAATTTACAGCACACATTAATGTTGGTAGCATAATTATTTATGGTGGAATGTATGTTCCTTGCTAAAGAACATTATTTTTTTATCAAGTTGATATAGTTTAAAAACACAAGTAGTAATGGCAGCTCCTGTAGTCCTGTTCTCTTTAATTGATGAACCATTACCAATAAAATAGATAAAAGCAATTGCAATATATATATATATATATATATATATATATATATATATATATATATATAGTGGCGTTAACAGTTTTTCCAGTTTGAACCAATATTCTGGCTTGTAATAACAGTCTTTCTTGTCGAATGAATGGAGAACATTTATTCTGGCATTTTAGGGATAGAAATTCTTGGACCAGATTCTTAACTCTCTCTAATAAATGATAGTTATCTCAGCTCAGCTGTCAAATAATCTTTGTTACTGGTAACAGAAGTCTGTAGATGTCATCATATTTGTTGGCTCTGCATAGTTTAGTTGGTTTAATCTGTTATTTGACTAATTAGTAGTTTGGGCATTTGCCAAACACAACTTAAATGCAACACAATTGGAAGCCTTTAAGCATGACAAAAATGCATTTTAGAAAAAAAAGAGAATAAACTGTTGAAGAACAACCCGCAAAAGAAATTAAAATAATTCAAGGTCATGTACAAATCAGAATTTGAAGGCACATGCTATAAAATTAGCTTAAAGCAGTTTTAAAAGTTAAAGTGGTTCTAAAGGGAGAAGATTTTTTATCTTAATGCATTCTATGCATTAGGAGAAAAAAAGTTCCGTGTGCAGCAGCCCCCATCAGCCCCCCTAATACTTACCTGAGCCCATCTCGATCCAGCGATGTTGTACGAGAGGCTTGGCTGTACGGGACTCTCCCTCCTGATTAGCTGAGACACACAGCTGGCACCATTGGTTCCTGCTGCTGTCAATCAAAGTTAGAGAGCCAATGAGGAGAGAGGGGTGGGGCCGAGCCATGGCTCCGTGTCTGAATGGACACACAGAGTGGCGGCTCAGCTTGGGTGCCCCCATAGCAAGCTGCTTGCTGTGGGGGCAGGAGGGAGGGGCCAGGAGCGCCAGCGAGGAACCTGAGAAGAGGAGGATCTGGGCTGCTCTGTGCAAAACCACTACAACAGAGCAGGTAAGTATAACATGTTTGTTATTTTTAAACAACAAAAATCAAGACTTTAGTATCATTTTTTTTTTAAATTCTAAAATAATAAGCATACTATTCCTACCTTCCTGTTCTGGAGTCCCCCACCGATGCACTGGGCTCCTCCTCTTCTGTGTCTGCCACCATAGCAAGCTGCTTGCTATGGGGCAGATGCACGGGTTGTGAATGCATTAAGGTAAAACAAAATTTCTAGCCTTCAGAATGACTTTAATCGCTTCTGGACCACCCACCGCATATATACTGCGGCAGGGCGACCTGGCTGCACAAAATCACGTACCTGTACGTGATTTTGTACACAAGACCTGGTGTGCGCACACACTACTGGAGCCCCACTCCCGCTGTGATCGGACACAGCAGGAGCCAATCAGTGGGTTTGGCGGCCGCGACGGCCGCCGGAACTTGCCGATCATTCGGAGGAGAGGCAGAATGGGGGTCTGCTTATGTAAACAAGGCAGACCTCTGTTCTGTCACAGAGGAAAATGGAGATCTTGTGTTTCTGCTAAGCAGAAACATAGATCTAGATTTTCCTCTAGTGCATCCATTCCCCCCACAGTTAGAAAGCACTCCCTACGAGCACACTTAACCCTTTGATCGCCCCTGATGTTAACCCCTTCCCTGCCAGTGTCATTTATACAGTGACTGTGCATTTTTTTTTAGCACTGATCACTGTGATGGTGTCACTGGTCCCAAAAAGAGTCACTTATGCCGTGTACACACGAGCAGACTTTGACAGCAAAGGTCCGATGGAACGAATCCGCCGGGCAATTCGATCGTGTGTGGGCTTCATCGGACCTTTGCTGTCGAAAAATCAGATGGACTTTAGATTTAGAACATGTTTCAAATCTTTCTGACGGACTCGAGTCCGGTCAAAAAATCCATTCGTCTGTATACTAGTCCGATGGACAAAAAACAACGCAAGGGCAGCTATTGGCTACTGGCTATGAACTTCCTTATTCTAGTCCCTTCGCACGTCATCACGTTCAAACCAACGGACTTTCGTACGGATTTTAGTCCGTTTGTGTGTGGGAAAGTCTGGTCATTCGAAAGTCCATAGTAACTCTGTCGAAAGTCCGTCGGAAAGACCGTCGGACCTTTGATGCTGAAAAGTCCGCTCGTGTGTACGCGGCATAAGTGTCCGATTAGTCCACCACAATGTCCGCCATAGTTTGTAGGCATGATAACTTTTGTGCAAACCAATCAATATACGCTTATTGGGATTTTTTTTACCAAAAACATGTAGCAGAATACATATTGGCCTAAATTAATGAAGAAATTAGATTTTTTACATTTTTTATTGGATATGTATTATAGCAGAAAGTAAAAAATATTGTTTTTTTTTTTTTCAAAATTGTCTGTTTTTTTGTTTATAGCGCAAAAAATAGAAACCATAGAGGTGATCAAATACCACCAAAAGAAAGCTCTATTTGTGGGAAAAAAAAGATATCAATTTTATTTGGGTTCAATGTGGTACGACCGCGCAATCGTCAGTTAAAACAACGCAGTGCCATATTGCAAAAAATGGCCTGGTCAGGAAGGGGGTAAAACCTTCCAGAGCTGAAGTGGTTAAATGCACCAATAAATCTGAATTGAGAATGGCAATTATTAATATGATTACACTCAATACTTGTCTTCTATAAAATGACAGTATTTCCCTTCAGTGTTATACAGCTGCGTGTCCTGTGCTTTAATTAAATTAGTCCACGACTATTGCTAATATTCAGATCATGTGATCTGGCTGTCCTGTTTCCTATTTCAAAAGATATAGCCTGGGAGAAGGAATTGTGGCAGAGGCTCACAACTTATGATGTAGTCACAGAACACTGGGAGGAGGTTTGGTTGGACAAGCACTGAATACGCATGACAAAGGAAGGTTTTACGCTGTCTACCAACTCCTATTTATTTATTTTTTTTCCACATAAAGGTTTTTTATTTAACCCTTTAACGACTAAGTCTATTTCTGACATTTGTTGCTTGCACGTTAAAATCCATATTTTTTGTTAGAAAATTACTTAGAACCCCCAAACGTTATATATAATTTTTTAGCAGGGAATCTAGAGAATAAAATATAGCAATATTTTATGTCACACTGTATTTGCGCAGCGGTCTTTCAAACACATTTTTTTTAATGAAAAAAGACACTTTCATGAATTAAAAAAAGCCTAAAAAGTAAAGTTAGCCCAATTTTTTTGTATAATGTGAATGATGATGTTACACCGAGTAGATAGATACCCAACAAGTCATGCTTTGAAATTGCACACACTCGTGGAATGGCGACAAACTACGGCACCTAAAAATCTCCATGGGCGGCGATTTAAAAAAAAAATAACGGTTACCAGGTTAGAGCTACAGAGGAGGTCTAGTGCTAGAATTATTGCTCTCACTCTGACGATCGTGGCGATACCTCACTTGTGTGATTTGAATATCTTTTACATATGTGGGCACAACTTATGTGTGTGTTTTCTTTGCTGCGCGAGCTCGCGGGGATGGGGGCGCTTTAGAAAATATTTTTTTTTCTTATTGCTTTTATTTATTTTTATTTTTTTACATTGTCACTTTAAAAAAAAAATGTGATCACCTTTATTGCTGTCACAAGGATTGTAAACATATCAGTAATAGGTGGTGATAGGTACTCTTTATAGGGAGATCAGGGGTGTAAAAGACCCCAAATCTCTCCTTTGCACTTCAAAGTATTCAGATCGCCAAAAACAGCGATTATGAATACTGTATTTTTTTTTTTAAAACTGCGCCATTGGCAGCTGAGTAAACCGGAAGTGACGTTGTTTCCATGTTTACACAAAGGAGACTGGAAGTAAGCCATTTTCAGCTACCTTCCAGTCTCACTCTAGCCAGCAGAAGTGCCAGATCGTGTCTCAAGTCTCCCAGGGGGATGGGAGGCCCGGGAAGAGTGGCGGAAGCGAGGGACGTCCCCTCTCGCTCCTCCGGGATAACGGCTGAGCAGGTTTTAGCCACGTCAGTTGTTATCCATGAAGAGCTGACTGCCCGCTCTAGAAAACAGTACCAGATGATGCCTGCAGCTGCAGGCATCACCCCGGAATAACCCCTTAAAGCCGAGGCCGCATATGTACATACGGTCGGCACTATGGGGTTGTTAAATAGAAAAAAAGAACAACATACCGGTAGCTCGAACAGTAATTATACAATGACAATTGGTGAAGCGAAGCAAAATTACAAGCAGGAGTCAATTGACGATGCATAAACCTTTTCGAAGTGGATCTAGTCCAAGTTCCTATAATAGGGTGGATGTTCTTTAACTAGTGAGCATTGTTTGGGTCAGGTAACTTAGGTAGTTCAGGGCTATTGCCCAGTTTAATTGTGGTGAGATAGAGCAGAGTTAGTTACCCTTAAGAGATGAGTGAGTATGAAGGAGTCTAATGGAGCATGGGACAGATCTAGCCTTGGGGAAGGGTCAGCACTAGGTAAGATTTATGTGTGGTACTATGAGAGAATTATACGTGGTGTATACAAAGTGTTTTTGGAGACAGCTTGGTAAGAGCAAGAGATAGGAAGTGGATGGGATACCAACTACTACTGACAGAGTAATGGAGATGTGCAAATGTCACCAAAGGGTTTGCCTATACAGTAGTGCACACTCTAAAGCTGGCCACACTGATAGAATTTTATTAGAAAATTTTAGTTTAAAGAATGTTCACAACATTCACCAAAGGTGGACAGCACAGAAAGTTATCATCAGGCGTGATTTCTATTAGGGTCAACAAGTATTTTTTACACTTATAGAACAGATAAGTAAATACTCTCAATGATCAATTTAACAGACCAAAAGGAAGCAAATAAGAGAAGGTTGTTGCTAGGGATTACACACACTTTAAGAGGCCTATTTATAAAAATGTTGCTTTGCAAATGAACAAATAATACTAGCAAGGTTTGTAATATGTGTGTAATAGTTGCTTTGTTGCCTTTTGCCCAGCGAATGTACCATTCCGTTACATTGAATCCCAAGAAAAAAATAGCCATAAGAATATTCGACCTGCAGGGGAAAAAAATAATGAGGTAGACCTTAGCACTGTGTACAGTCTATGGAAAATCTTGTGTATATGGCTGAGAGAAAGGGTGTTCTGCTGCAGTGTGAAGTGAAACATTTAGCAATGGTATAATTAATTACCCCTGTAAATGGGACAGATTCCTCCTTGTTGTTATGGAGCAGTCCCCTGCCCGCATCCTAACAATCAGTGACTCACACTGTATACCTGCTCAGCACATTGGAGATTCCCAACTGACGGGTAAATGCAAACAAACAGCAGGAATAGTGTAAATAAATAGCATGGGATCCCCCCCCCCCAAAATATTCTTTATGTTTGGTATGAATTTTAAGGAAGACCCCATGAAAAACAAAAAAAAGGGTGAGGAGTCGCCTCCAAATTCCATACAAGACCCCAAAAAAGGGTGGGAAGTCGCCTCCAAATTCCATACAAGACCCCAAGTCTGGTATGGATTTTAAGGGGGAAATCCCATACAAAAAGCAAGGGGGGGAAATGCCATATGCTCTCAACATGGAGTGGTACTTTACCGAGGGGGGCGTGGCAAAGCAGCCTGTCCCCTTGTTGATAAGAACAAGGGTCTCTTCCGGACAACCCTGGTCCAGTTGTTTTTGAGGTTTGTGGGCAGGGGACTTATCAGAATATGGAAGCATCCTTTAAAAACAAGGGGCTCTCCAAGATGCCGCTCCTTCATGCCGCTCCTTCCTCCATGTGAATGAGTAAGGGGAACACCAAACACCCATTTATTTAGCTATTCAAACAGGAATCTGTATTTGAGCATTTCCCCTGCTGGTCGAATGTTCTTTCTATAGTGTTAGGCTGGCCATACAATAGTAATTTTGTTTCGTTCAACCAGCGGGTTGAAAAATAAATGACCTAATTACCCCATCCACACACTTGATGTAGATGGGGAAATCATTCCCGCTGTGTTCTGACGGCGCTAAAGTTGGCATCACTGATCACTTGGGAAAAACCTAACAGGCTGAAAATACAAGAAGTTGATCAGGAGATCAACTTCTGTACAACCAGCCTGACCATACATGGATCGAAATTTGTCCGGTACCTGCTGAACCGGCTGATTTTCAATCCATGTATGGCTAGCCTTAGGCTACTTCCTCTATTGGTGAATGTTAATACTCATGGTTAAATGTCCTTATAACTGTTTTTCTTCTATTATCGAAAGGGCAAAGAGCATAGAGGAACAAAGAATCATGTAACCAGAAATGCTCTAACGGCCAATGGTTACACAATATTTAAATGACTCCTGTACGACCAGTCCGGTTCCCCAGATTAAACCACGTGACGTGGCGTAATGCGTAGGGAGTGGCCGAAATCAGGCGCATACTGGAGGTGACGTAAGAGGGTGCTGAACAACGCCGTTTTCTGTTCTCTGCTTTGTTTTCATATGTTTTATGTAAGAGTCCACCTATTTGGCACCTAATAAACAGTTTTTAGCCCTTAACATACTACACTATTGGAGGCGATTGTCTTCATAATATTAAGGTGAGAGTTCTGCGAGACTAGAATTTGAAGAGGCAGGCCGTGGAGTTACTTATGGATATTATTACATCATCCCTTTGTCCACTTTACAATTTATGTATTGGGTGCACCATTTTGTGAACATTTTATGAACTTAGTACTTTTTTCTCCTATAGGACGATATTGGTCCTTCTTTTTGCTATTGGTACACCATCACCTGGTTCAGGATTTTTATTATATTTGCACATTTATTGCACATTTTAAGGATTTTATTTTTGCAACACATTTTTGCAATCACTCCTAGTGGAGACACCATTTTTGTGCTTTTTATTTTTGCACTGTATTTCTGCACTTCATTATCGCTTCAAGTGGAGACACTATTTTTGTGGCACTTTATCTTTGCACTTTATTAATCCTTCAGTGGGAAAGTTACAGTGCTTTTATAGTGATTTTTTATTTTCTCCTTGCGCGAGATCACTTTATATATATATTTATATTTAATTTGTGTATTGTGAACACTAATAGGTTTTGCTGCAAGTTTTATAGTTTTAATATCATTTTAATTCTGTTATTAGGCACATTCACTAGATACCCTCGAGTAGCACGAGGGAAACTTTAATATATATACTAGTATTCTGCTTGAAGTACTGATGATCTATTTTGACTTTTCTATCATTGGGAGGCAGGATTGCCAACCGTCTGTAATTTTACAGAAAGTTTGTAAACATTACCCTGCTTTTTCCTGTCCATAAAAGGGACAAAACTGTATCTAACAATATGTCTGGCTTCTCCCTGTAGTCCTAGCAACCAATTATGTGTGGTGCATGCACAGTTCCCAGCATTCAGAGGAGGAGGATGAAACATCCGCCTCCAGACTTGCTGCTTCACCTCCTAATGCTCCACCTCCAAGCTTCAGCCTAGTTGAGAACAAACTTGGAGACTAAATCCAGCTCTGAGGTAGGGGGGACCCACTGGGACGCTAAGGGTTGGGAGGGGCACAGTGCTGGTGGTTTGCGCCAAGGAGGGGGCAGGGGGATGGGGAAGGGTGATATCTTCTTGTGCAGTCCTGCTGTGTGCGGGCACTGGGGAGCTGAGAAATGGAGAATTGGGAGCCTGCTATGCTGGGATTTGTAGTCTCATGGAGACAGGAAGGAAATGCTCACACACACGTACATACTGAGGGGGCATAGGGGGTCATGTAAGGTAAAAGAACCCTGTGATGTGAGGAGTCTGTGGTCACCACCAGAGCCAACAGAGATCCTAGTTACAGCAGTGTTCCCCCTTACAATGCAAGGAGGAGTTCTAGGGACTCTTATGTAAAGGGGGACTGTGATGTAAAGATGAACTCTGGGGACTCTGATGTAGGTGGAATCTCTACAGACTTTGATGTGAGGGGGACTCCGGGATTTAAGGGAGAACGCTGGCAACTCTGAAGTAATGGGGGACTCTGGTGAACAGAGGCGATTTTAGATCAGCGTTCACCTTTATACCAGACTCCACAGTGGTCTCTTTATATCGGGGTATGCAGTGTTCTCCACTACATGAGCGTTCCCAGCACCCCCCTAAATCAGAGTCCCTAGATTTCCTCCTCACATCCGAGTCTGCAGAGTTCCCCTTTGCACTGTAAGGGGGGACTCTGTGGACTCTGATCTAAAGGGGGCTCTGATGTAAAGGCAAACTCTGGGGGCTATGGTGTAAGGGAAGTTCTGGGAACCCAAATTTAAGGGGGTAACTCTGGGAACCTTGATTTAAGGGGGAACTCTGATGTAAGGGGGCTCTGATGTAAGGGGAACTCTCATGTAAATGGGAAACAGTGGGGACTTTGATGTAAGAAGGGACTCTGGGAACCCTGTTATATAGGGAAATGCTGGGGACTGCTGATGTAAGGGGGGGTTCTTAGGACTCTGATATAAGAAGGGACTTTTGGGGTCTCTAATGTGAACAGAGGGTTCATCCTGACTGATGCATTCTTGTTTTGTATGTTACTTACTCCTGACCCCTGCACTTTAAACATTACTGTATGTTGTGCAACACATAGTCCTGGCCATGGTGTTCATTGTCTCAACAGTTGCTGGTTTTAATTAATTTCGTCTTTTAGGTAGTCTCAGTCAGATGAAATTATATCCTTTTTTGTGTACAGAAAAGCACATGTAATGGAAATGTTTAAAGTGATTGTTAAGGTTTATTTTTTATTAAAATAATAAACATCTTATACTTACTTGCTCTGTGAAATGGTTTTGCACAGAGTGGCCCAGATCCTCCTCTTCTGGGGTCCCATGCTGGCGCTCCTGGAACCTCCCTCCTGTCGGTGCCACCACTGCAAACAGCTTGCTATGGAAGCACCCGAGCCGAGCCACTGCTCCGTGTCCATTCACACACGAAGCCATGGTTCAGCCCCGTCCCCTCCGTCTCCTTAATGGCTCACTGGCTGTGATTGACAGTAGCCAATTGCCAATAACCAATCAGGAGTGCTAGTCCCCGGAGAGGCAAGGCGCTCGTGGACATCGCTGGATCGAGAGGGGGCTCAGATAAGTATTAAGGTGGGCTGCTGCACAGAGAAGTTTTTTTTACCATCATGCATTAAAACCTTGTGTCTTTACAACCACTTTAATGTTTAAAAAAATGCTCCTTTGTCCTGAGGTTTATTTGTATCCGTGAGGCTGTCCGTTGTGCTGCAGTAATTAGGACATTTTGATGGGTACAAGAACTAAACTATATGTGTGCAGGGTATATGTCGACTAGCCTCAGATTCTGTTTATTGATCCCCTTTACCATTTTGCAAAATGTGGCCATGGTTACTGTTCGCTGCATTGTGCTACCCATGCCGAAGAACTTACTTTTCTGGTTTACCTCAAGGTGTCCCAGGCCGTTCCTAATTCTAGTCATGATCACACTATGGGGGGGATTTACTAAAACTGGAGCACACAGAATCTGGTGCAGCTGTGCATGGGAGCTAATCAGCGTCCAGGTTTTATTGTCAAAGATTAATTGAGCAAGCTGAAGTTAGAAGCTGATTGGCTCCCATGCACAGCTGCACCAGATTCCGTGTGCTCCAGTTTTAGTAAATCCCCCCCCCCCCATGTGACTCTGTTTTGAGGCTTTAATTGTAGAGTCAGGCAGATTACAGGCAGAGTATTATCAGTGTTTACATATTGTTTATACTGCACAATCATCAATTGTCATAATTTATAATAGGAGACTGGCAGTATAAAATGTGCTCTGTCAATAAATTACAGTATTTATGTTTTGTCAGTAAAAATAGTAATCGGGCGTTGGGAAACCTGTTGGGAGGTATACATTATATTTTTCATTGTAAGCAGTACAAATTCATTCTCCTCAATGGTTCAGGAAAGTTTCACCAATTATAAAGATAATAAATTCCTGGCAGCTCTCCAATCATAAAAGATATGTGAAACCCCAAATAATTGGAGCAAAGGCAGAAGAATTAGCAGAACGGATGTAAAAAAAGCTGCCAAAAATCCAGTCCTAGCGGATTCAGGATGAAAAAGAAAGGCACCATCTGGCTAGCAGAATATGTACAACTGCCATCCCGTGTGGGATGTAGACGGTTACAGCAGTCAAAGTCAGTGTAACACTACAGCCTTAAGGCGACCATTATAAAAATAAAGAAAGCATACTGAGTAGGTCTTATCTGTTCATCATCAGGGAATCACTGTATTGGCCTATTTAAGGCACAATTTAAGTCAAATAAATAAATATGCAGTCAGATAGACTTTGCACTAACAAATTCCATTTGTATAGCCTTACCTCCACTCTGGAGGGAGGGGAGTGTTAAATGTACCAGCAGATTTAAATACACTAACAAGCCAAACTCCAGCTAACACTTTATAATCAGTTACAGCAAATATTTTTTTTTTTCCTTTTGGGATAAAGGTTTTACATGAATAAATAAAAACTGATCATTGTAAACACCCTTATCCATTGTAATTGATTTGTTTAATCCCTTTCTCATGTAAAGCTTGTTCTTTTGAAAAACATCAGACATATTGGCTGGACCACCAGATGAAAATAGAATAAAAAAGAAAACAAATGTAGCCATCACATCTAAGAACCAGTAAGCTGCAATATAATAAATTCTTGATTTTGGGTTTAATAGTGCTTTAAGTTCACAAAATAAATCTCCAACACTCTCCACAGCACTCCACGATACAGCTGTGGCCAAAAGTTTTGAGAATGACACAAATATTAATTTTCACAAAGTCTGCTGCTTCAGTGTTTTTAGACCTTTTTGACAGACGTTACTATGGTATACTGAAGTATAATACAAGCATTTAATAAGTGTCAAAGGCTTTTGTTGACAATTATATTAAGTTTATGCAAAGAGTCAATATTTGCAGTGTTGATCATTCTTTTTCAAGACCTCTGCAATTTGCACTGGCATCCTGTCAATCAACTTCTGGTCCACATCCTGACTGATGGCAGCCCATTCTTCCATAATCAATGCTTGGAGTTTGTCAGAATTTGTGGGGATTTCTTTGTTCACCCGTCTCTTGAGGATTGTCCAGAAGTTCTTAATGAGATTAAAGCCTGGGGAGTTTCCTGGCCATGGACCCAAAATTTAGATGTTTTGTCCCCAAGCCACTTAGTTATAACTTTTGCCTTAAGGCAAGGCGCTCCATCATGTTGGAAAAGGCATTGTTCCTCACCAATCGGTTCTTGGATGGTTGGGAGAAGTTGGTCTCGGAGGATGTTTTTGTAGCATTCTTTACTCATTGCTGTGTTCATGGCTGTGGTCTCAGAATGCTTTACTATTGGCATGACACAGGACTGATGGTAGCGCTCACCTTTTCTTGTCCGGACAAGGTTTTTCCGGATGTCCCAACCAATCAAAACGGGGATTCATCAGAGAAAATTACTTTACCCCAGTCCTCAGCAGTCCAATCCCTGTACCTTTTGCAGAATATCAGTCTGTCTCTGATGTTTTTTCCTGATGATTTTCCTGCCCTTCACCTCACTGTGAATGCAGATCCACTCACACCTGCCTGCTGCCATTCCTGAGCAAGCTCTGCACTGGTGGTGCCCCAATCCCGCAGCTGAATCAAGTGTCCTGGTACTTGCTGGACGTTCTTGGGCACCTGAAGCCTTCTTCACAAATGCAGTGAAAATGTTTTTTATGGGATTAAGTTCATTTTCATGGCAAAGAGGGACATTGTAATTAATTGCAATGTATCTGATCACTCCTCATAACATTATGGAGTATATGCAAATTGGCATAATAAAAACGAAGGCAGCAGACATTGTGAAAATGTATATTTGTGTCATTTTCAAAACTTTTGGCCACGGCTGTATACTGAACCCCTTATATCAGCCGCTGTCACAAGAGGATTTTTATAACCAAATGTCCTTCCCCAGTCATACAATAAAAGCAAATCTCTAACTACACAGTTCAAAGACACCTATGTGAATCACCTTATCTGCTAAAGGATTTTTTTATGTCTAGCTACTGTTGTGATTCATTAGATGAATTGCTAAAAGCATTTGTTTGATCTCATCAATAAGAGCATTGCCGCCCAGAAGTATAAATATCTTTGTTCTGACATCATCCCATGATGACCATTTTTGCAGTGCAGCTGACTAAACACTGTACATTCTTGACAAGTGTAAAGGGTTTGCTTTTCAGTGGTTTGGTTGGATGGATTAGCACAATAAGGGAAACGTGGTGACGGTATCCATTTGTACTCTCCATGGTCCTGACACTTTTAAATGCTTGGGTGCTTCCTGCCCACATGTGAGGACCACACAAACTAAAACTGCTGTTTATAGCTCAGCATTTCCCAAGCATTTGTAATGCTGTGTTAAGTTCATGTGTGTATCAACTTTCAGCACTCTTGTCTGAAAGCATGCCATTAGATTACACGGAAACAAGAGTAATTTAAATACCCTCCATCCAGTTATGTCAAATGCAGAGCAAAAAGCATCCATCTAATATCCCTCGTTTGCTAGCTACACACACATGGATTTTATATTGATATGTCGGTTATTATCTGATCATTAAGTCAGGTCTAGAATTCTTCTCACACATTTCAACAGAGAAATAAATCAATCAATGGAATTGAAATTCATAGTTGCCAACCGTCCCGATTTTTCTGGGACAATCCCGAATTTGGGACCCACGTCCCGATTTAAGATTGTCCCGATAATTTTCCCGGGGTTCTCGTGTTTGTCCCGAGAAAATCGGGAATGTTTTTGCTAAAAAACGGCAGCGGCTACACAAACATGGCTGCCGCCGCCACCACGGGTGTTATTCCCCCTTGTGTTCAGTGCAGAGGAGAGGGGCAGCCAATCGGCTTCTCTCTTCAGTGTGCCTATTGGCTGCAGGGATTGGCGGCCCCTCCCCGCTCTCCACTGAACACAAGGAATATGTAATCATCTACCGCCACCCCTCCGCCCTGTGTGTCAGCTGCACAGAGAGATCATTCCGGGTGTCTTTTGGATGAGGTACAGGGAGAGATGGAGCTGGGTTCTGTTAGACCAGGCTCCGCTGGGGACTCCTGATGTGAGGGGGGCTCCGCTGGGGACTCCTGATGTGAGGGGGGCTCCGCTGGGGACTCCTGATCTAAGGGGGGTACGCTGGGGACTCCTGATGTAAGGGGGGGTCCGCTGGGGACTCCTGATGTGAGGGGGGTCCGCTGGGGACTCCTGATGTAAAGGCGGGCTCCGCTGGGGACTCCTGATATAAAGGGGGGCTCCGCTGGGGGCTCCTGATGTGAGGGGAGGGTCAGCTGGGGATGCCTGATGTGAGGGGGGGTCCGCTGGGGACTCCTGATGTGAAGGGGGTACGCTGGGGACTCCTGGTGTGAGGGGGGTCCGCTGGGGACTCCTGGTGTAAAGGGGGCTCTGCTGGGGACTCCTGATGTGGAGGGGCGCTCCGCTGGGGACTCCTGATGTGAGGGAGGCTCTGCTGGGGACTCCTGATGTGAGGGGGACTCCGCTGGGGACTCCTGATGTAAGGGGGGTCCGCTGGGGACTCCTGGTGTGAGGGGGGCTCTGCTGGGGACTCCTGGTGTGAGGGGGGCTCCGCTGGGGACTCCTTATGTGAAGGGGAGCTCCACTGGGCACTTCTGATGTGAGGGGGGCCCTGCTGGGGACTCCTGATGTGAGGGGGGGTCCGCTGGGGACTCCTGATGTAAGGGGGGTCCGCTGGGGACTCCTGATGTGAGGGGGCTCCGCTGGGGACTCCTGATGTAAGGGCGGGGTCCGCTGGGGACTCCTGATGTAAGGGGGGGTTCGCTGGGGACTCCTGATGTAAGGGGGGGTCCGCTGGGGACTCCTGATGTGAGGGGGGCTCAGCTGGGGACTCCTGATTTGAGGGGGGCCGCTAGGGAATCCTGATGTGAGGGGGGCTCCGCTGGGGACTCCTGATGTAACGGGGGGTCCGCTGGGGACTCCTGATGTGAGGGGGGTCTGCTGGGGACTCCTGAAGTAAGGGGGGGTCCGCTGGGGACTCCTGATGTAAGGGGGGTCCGCTGGGGACTCCTGATGTAAGGGGGGTCCGCTGGGGACTCCTGATGTAAGGGGGGTCCGCTGGGGACTCCTGATGTAAGGGGGGGTCCGCTGGGGACTCCTGATGTGAAGGGGGTCTGCTGGGACTTCTGGTGTGAGGGGGGCTCCACTGGGGACTCCTGATGTGAGGGGGTCCGCTGGGGACTCCTGATGTGAGGGGGGGCTCCGCTGGGGACTCCTGATTTGAGGGGGGGCCGCTAGGGAATCCTGATGTGAGGGGGCTCCGCTGGGGACTCCTGATGTAAGGGGGGGTCTGCTGGGGACTCCTGATGTGAGGGGGGTCTGCTGGGGACTCCTGATGTAAGGGGGGTCCGCTGGGGACTCCTGATGTAAGGGGGGGTCCGCTGGGGACTCCTGATGTGAGGGGGGTCCGCTGGGGACTCCTGATGTAAGGGGGGGTCCGCTGGGGACTCCTGATGTAAGGGTGGGTCCGCTGGGGACTCCTGATGTGAGGGGGGTCCGCTGGGGACTCCTGGTGTGAGGGGGGCTCCACTGGGGACTCCTGATGTGAGGGGGGTCCGCTGGGGACTCCTGATGTGAGGGGGGCTCCGCTGGGGACTCCTGATGTGAGGGGGGGCTCCGCTGAGGACTCCTGATGTGAGGGGGGCTCCGCTGGGGACTCCTGCTTTGAGGGGGGGGGCCGCTAGGGAATCCTGATGTGAGGGGGGCTCCGCTGAGGACTCCTGATGTAAGGGGGGTCCGCTGGGGACTCCTGATGTGAGGGGGGTCTGTTGGGGACTCCTGATGTAAGGGGGGTTTGCTGGGGACTTCTGATGTAAGGGGGGGTCCGCTGGGGACTCCTGATGTGAGGGGGGTCCTCTGGGGACTCCTGATGTAAGGGGGGGTCCGCTGGGGACTCCTGATGTAAGGGGGGGTCCGCTGGGGACTCCTGATCTAAGGGGGGCCTGCTGGGGACTCCTGGTGTGAGGGGGGCTCCACTGGGGACTCCTGATGTGAGGGGGATCCGCTGGGGACTCCTGATGTGAGGGGGGGCTCCGCTGGGGACTCCTGATGTGAGGGGGGTCCGCTGGGGACTCCTGATGTGAGGGGGGGTCCGCTGGGGACTCCTGGTGTGAGGGGGGCTCCGCTGGAGACTCCTGATGTGAGGGGGGTCCGCTGGGGACTCCTGATGTGGGGGGGTCCGCTGGGGACTCCTGATGGAAGGGGGGGTCTGCTGGGGACTCCTGATGTGGGGGGGGGCTCCGCTGGAGACTCCTGATGTAAAGGGGGCTCCGCTGGGGACTCCTGATGTAAAGGGGGGCTCTGGTGGGGACTCCTGATGTGAGGGGGGTAAGCTGGGGACTCCTGGTGTGAGGGGGGTCCACTGGGGACTCCTGATGTGAGGGGGGTCTGCTGGGGACTCTTGGTGTGAGGGGGGCTGTGTTGGGGACTCCTGATGTAAGGGGGGTCCTCTGGGGACTCATGATGTGAGGGGGGTCCGCTGGGGACTCCTGATGTAAGGGGGCTCTGCTGGGGACTCCTGATGTGAAGGGGGAGCTCCGCTGGGGACTCCTGATGTAAGGGGGGTTTGCTGGGGACTTCTGATGTAAGGGGGGGTCCGCTGGGGACTCCTGATGTGAGGGGGGTCCTCTGGGGACTCCTGATGTAAGGGGGGGTCCGCTGGGGACTCCTGATGTAAGGGGGGGTCCGCTGGGGACTCCTGATCTAAGGGGGGCCTGCTGGGGACTCCTGGTGTGAGGGGGGCTCCACTGGGGACTCCTGATGTGAGGGGGATCCGCTGGGGACTCCTGATGTGAGGGGGGGCTCCGCTGGGGACTCCTGATGTGAGGGGGGTCCGCTGGGGACTCCTGATGTGAGGGGGGGTCCGCTGGGGACTCCTGGTGTGAGGGGGGCTCCGCTGGAGACTCCTGATGTGAGGGGGGTCCGCTGGGGACTCCTGATGTGGGGGGGTCCGCTGGGGACTCCTGATGGAAGGGGGGGTCTGCTGGGGACTCCTGATGTGGGGGGGGGCTCCGCTGGAGACTCCTGATGTAAAGGGGGCTCCGCTGGGGACTCCTGATGTAAAGGGGGGCTCTGGTGGGGACTCCTGATGTGAGGGGGGTAAGCTGGGGACTCCTGGTGTGAGGGGGGTCCACTGGGGACTCCTGATGTGAGGGGGGTCTGCTGGGGACTCTTGGTGTGAGGGGGGCTGTGTTGGGGACTCCTGATGTAAGGGGGGTCCTCTGGGGACTCATGATGTGAGGGGGGTCCGCTGGGGACTCCTGATGTAAGGGGGCTCTGCTGGGGACTCCTGATGTGAAGGGGGAGCTCCGCTGGGGACTCCTGATGTGAGGGGGGCTCTGCTGCGGACTCCTGATGTGAGGGGGGGACTGCTGGGGACTCCTGATGTAAGGGGGGGTCCGCTGGGGACTCCTGATGTAAGGGGGGGTCCGCTGGGGACTCCTGATGTGAGGGGGGCTCTGCTGGGGACTCCTGATGTAAGGGGGGTCTGCTGAGGAATCCTGATGTGAGGGGGGTCCGCTGGGGACTCCTGATGTGAGGGGGGTCCACTGGGGACTCCTGATGTGAGGGGGGCCCGCTGGGGACTCCTGATGTAAGGGGGGCTCCACTGGGGACTCCTGATGTGAGGGGGGTCCGCTGGGGACTCATGATGTGAGGGGGGGCCCCGCTGGGGACTCCTGATGTGAGGGGGGTCCGCTGGGGACTCCTGATGTGAGGGGGGTCCACTGGGGACTCCTGATGTGAGGGGGGCCCGCTGGGGACTCCTGATGTAAGGGGGCTCCACTGGGGACTCCTGATGTGAGGGGGGTCCGCTGGGGACTCATGATGTGAGGGGGGGCTCCGCTGGGGACTCCTGATGTGAGGGGGGTCCGCTGGGGACTCCTGATGTGAGGGGGGTCCGCTGGGGACTCCTGATGTGAGGGGGGGTCCGCTGGGGACTCCTGGTGTGTGGGGGGGCTCCACTGGAGACTCCTGATGTGAGGGGGGTCCGCTGGGGACTCCTGATGTAAGGGGGTCCGCTGGGGACTCCTGATGTGAGGGGGCTCCGCTGGGGACTCCTGGGGTGAGGGGGGGCTCCGCTGGGGACTACTGATGTGAGGGGGCTCCGCTGGGGACTCCTGATGTGAAGGGGGGGCTCCGCTGGGGACTCTTGGTGTGAGGGGGGGTCCGCTGGGGACTCCTGATGTTAGGGGGGGTCCGCTGTGGACTCCTGGTGTGAGGGGGTCCGCTGGGGACTCCTGATGTGAGGGGGGGTCCACTGGGGACTCCTGGTGTGAGGGGGGCTCCGCTGGGGACTCCTGATGTAAAGGGGGGTCCTCTGGGGACTCAGGGTGTGAGCGGGGCTCCGCTGGGGACTCCTGATGTAAAGGGGGGTCCTCTGGGGACTCATGGTGTGAGGGGGGCTCCGCTGGGGACTCCTGATGTGAAGGGGGGGCTCCGCTGGGGACTCCTGATGTGAGGGGGGCTCCACTGGGGACTCCTAATGTGAGGGGGGCTCCACTGGGGACTCCTGATGTAAGGGGGGTCCGCTGGGGACTCCTGGTGTGAGGGGGGCTCCGCTGGGGACTCCTGGTGTGAGGGGGGCTCCACTGGGGACTCCTGATGTGAGGGGGGCTCTGCTGCGGACTCCTGATGTGAGGGGGGGTCTGCTGGGGACTCCTGATGTAAGGGGGGGTCCGCTGGGGACTCCTGATGTAAGGGGGGGTCCGCTGGGGACTCCTGATGTGAGGGGGGCTCCGCTGGGGACTCCTGATTTGAGGGGGGCCGCTAGGGAATCCTGATGTGAGTGGGGCTCCGCTGGGGACTCCTGATGTAAAGGGGGTCCTCTGGGGACTCATGGTGTGAGGGGGGCTCCGCTGGGGAGTCCTGATGTGAAGGGGGGGCTCCGCTGGGGACTCCTGATGTGAGGGGGGCTCCACTGGGGACTCCTGATGTGAGGGGGGCTCCACTGGGGACTCCTGATGTAAGGGGGGTCCGCTGGGGACTCCTGGTGTGAGGGGGGCTCTGCTGGGGACTCCTGGTGTGAGGGGGGCTCCGCTGGGGACTCCTGATGTGAGGGGGGGTCCGCTGGGGACTCCTGGTGTGAGGGGGGCTCCGCTGGGGCTCCTGATGTGAGGGGGGTCCGCTGGGGACTCCTGATGTGAGGGGGGGTCCGCTGGGGACTCCTGATGTGAGGGGGGGTCCACTGGGGAATCCTGATGTGAGGGGGGCTCCGCTGGGGACTCCTGATGTGAGGGGGGCTCCGCTGGGGACTCTTGATGTGAGGCGGGGCTCCGCTGGGGACTCCTGATGTAAAGGGGGGCTCCGCTGGGGACTCCTGATGTAAAGGGGGGCTCTGCTGGGGACTCCTGATGTGAGGGGGGTCCGCTGGGGACTCCTGGTGTGAGGGGAGGGTCCGCTGGGGACTCCTGATGTGAGGGGAGGTCCGCTGGGGACTCCTGATGTGAGAGGGGGTCCGCTGGGGACTCCTGATGTGAGGGGGGGTCCGCTGGGGACTCCATATGTGAGGGGGGGTCCGCTGGGGACTCGTGATGTGAGGGGGGGTCCACTGGGGACTCCTGATGTGAGGGGGGGTCCACTGGGGACTCCATATGTGAGGGGGGGTCCGCTGGGGACTCCTGATGTGAGGGGGGGCTCCGCTGGGGACTCCTGATTTTAAGGGGGGCTCCGCTGGGGACTCCGGATGTAAAGGGGGGCTCCGGTGGGGACTCCTGATGTAAAGGGGGGCTCCACTTGGGACTCCTGATGTGAGGGGGGTCCGCTGGGGACTCCTGGTGTGAGGGGAGGGTCCGCTGGGGACTCCTGATGTGAGGGGGGGTCCGCTGGGGACTCCTGATGTGAGGGGCGGTCCGCTGGTGACTCCTGGTGTTAGGGGGGGCTCCGCTGGGGACTCCTGATGTGAGGGGGGGTCCGCTGGGGACTCCTGATGTGAGGGGGGGTCCGCTGGGGACTCCTGATGTGAGGGGGGCTCCTCAGGGGACTCCTGGTGTGAGGGGGGGCTCCGCTGGGGACTCCTGATGTGAGGGGGGCTCCGCTGGGGACTCCTGATGTGAGGGGGGACTCCGCTGGGGACTCCTGATGTGAGGGGGGGTCCGCTGGTGACTCCTGGTGTGAGGGGGGCTCCGCTGGGGACTGATGTGAGTTGGGGTCCGCTGGGGACTCCTGGTGTGAGGGGGGGCTCCACTGGGGACTCCTGATGTAAAGGGAGGGTCCTCTGGGGACTCATGGTGTAAGGGGGGCTTCGCTGGGGACTCCTGATGTGAAGGGGGGGCTCCGCTGGGGACTCCTGATGTGAGGGGGGCTCCGCTGGGGACTCCTGATGTGAGGGGGCTCCGCTGGGGACTCCTGATGTAAGGGGGGGTCCGCTGGGGACTCCTGATGTAAGGGGGGCTCCGCTGGGGACTCCTGGTGTGAGTGGGGCTCCGCTGGGGACTCCTGATGTGAGAGGGGGCTCCGCTGGGGACTCCTCATGTGAGGGGGGCTCTGCTGGGGACTCCTGATGTGAGGCGGGGCTCCGCTGGGGACTCCTGATGTAAAGGGGGGCTCCGCTAGGGACTCCTGATGTAAAGGGGGGCTCCGCTGGGGACTCCTGATGTGAGGGGGGGTCCGCTGGGGACTCCTGGTGTGAGGGGAGGGTCCACTGGGGACTCCTGATGTGAGGGGGGGTCCGCTGGGGACTCCTGGTGTGAGGGGGGTTCCACTGGGGACTCCTGATGTGAGGGGGGGTCCGCTGGGGACTCCTGATGTGAGGGGGGGCTCCGCTGGGGACTCCTGATGTAAAGGGGGGCTCCGCTGGGGACTCCTGATGTAAAGGGGGGCTCCACTTGGGACTCCTGATGTGAGGGGGGTCCGCTGGGGACTCCTGGTGTGAGGGGAGGGTCCGCTGGGGACTCCTGATGTGAGGGGGGGTCTTCTGGGGACTCCTGATGTGAGGGGGGGTCCGCTGGTAACTCCTGGTGTGAGGGGGGCTCCGCTGGGGACTCCTGTGAGGGGGGTCCTCTGGGGACTCCTGATGTGAGGGGGGGTCCGCTGGGGACTCCTGATGTGAGGGGGGGCTCCGCTGGGGACTCCTGATGTGAGGGGGGCTCCGCTGGGGACTCCTGATGTGAGGGGGGGTCCACTGGGGAATCCTGATGTGAGGGGGGCTCCGCTGGGGACTCCTGATGTGAGGGGGGCTCCGCTGGGGACTCCTGATGTGAGGCGGGGCTCCGCTGGGGACTCCTGATGTAAAGGGGGGCTCCGCTGGGGACTCCTGATGTAAAGGGGGGCTCTGCTGGGGACTCCTGATGTGAGGGGGGGTCCGCTGGGGACTCCTGGTGTGAGGGGAGGGTCCGCTGGGGACTCCTGATGTGAGGGGAGGTCCGCTGGGGACTCCTGATGTGAGAGGGGGTTCGCTGGGGACTCCTGGTGTGAGGGGGGGCTCCACTGGGGACTCCTGATTTTAAGGGGGGCTCCGCTGGGGACTCCGGATGTGAGGGGGGCTCCTCGAGGGACTCCTGGTGTGAGGGGGGGCTCCGCTGGGGGCTCCTGATGTGAGGGGGGCTCCGCTGGGGACTCCTGATGTGAGTGGGGCTCCACTGGGGACTCCTGATGTGGGGGGGCTCCGCTGGGGACTCCTGATGTGAGGGAGCTCCTCGGGGGACTCCTGATGTGAGGGGGGGCTCCGCTGGGGACTCCTGATGTGAGAGGGGGCTCCGCTGGGGACTCCTCATGTGAGGGGGGCTCTGCTGGGGACTCCTGATGTGAGGCGGGGCTCCGCTGGGGACTCCTGATGTAAAGGGGGGCTCCGCTAGGGACTCCTGATGTAAAGGGGGGCTCCGCTGGGGACTCCTGATGTGAGGGGGGGTCCGCTGGGGACTCCTGGTGTGAGGGGAGGGTCCACTGGGGACTCCTGATGTGAGGGGGGGTCCGCTGGGGACTCCTGGTGTGAGGGGGGTTCCACTGGGGACTCCTGATGTGAGGGGGGGTCCGCTGGGGACTCCTGATGTGAGGGGGGGCTCCGCTGGGGACTCCTGATGTAAAGGGGGGCTCCGCTGGGGACTTCTGATGTAAAGGGGGGCTCCACTTGGGACTCCTGATGTGAGGGAGCTCCTCGGGGGACTCCTGATGTGAGGGGGGGCTCCGCTGGGGACTCCTGATGTGAGTGGGGCTCCACTGGGGACTCCTGATGTGAGGGGGCTCCGCTGGGGACTCCTGATGTGAGGGGGGCTCCGCTGGGGACTCCTGATGTGAGGCGGGGCTCCGCTGGGGACTCCTGATGTAAAGGGGGGCTCCGCTGGGGACTCCTGATGTAAAGGGGGGCTCTGCTGGGGACTCCTGATGTGAGGGGGGGTCCGCTGGGGACTCCTGGTGTGAGGGGAGGGTCCGCTGGGGACTCCTGATGTGAGGGGAGGTCCGCTGGGGACTCCTGATGTGAGAGGGGGTCCGCTGGGGACTCCTGGTGTGAGGGGGGCTCCACTGGGGACTCCTGATGTGAGGGGGGGTCCGCTGGGGACTCCATATGTGAGGGGGGGTCCGCTGGGGACTCGTGATGTGAGGGGGGGTCCACTGGGGACTCCTGATGTGAGGGGGGGTCCGCTGGGGACTCCATATGTGAGGGGGGGTCCGCTGGGGACTCCTGATGTGAGGGGGGGCTCCGCTGGGGACTCCTGATTTTAAGGAGGGCTCCGCTGGGGACTCCGGATGTAAAGGGGGGCTCCGGTGGGGACTCCTGATGTAAAGGGGGGCTCCACTTGGGACTCCTGATGTGAGGGGGGTCCGCTGGGGACTCCTGGTGTGAGGGGAGGGTCCGCTGGGGACTCCTGATGTGAGGGGGGGTCCGCTGGGGACTCCTGATGTGAGGGGGGGTCCGCTGGTGACTCCTGGTGTGAGGGGGGGCTCCGCTGGGGACTCCTGATGTGAGGGGGGGTCCGCTGGGGACTCCTGATGTGAGGGGGGGTCCGCTGGGGACTCCTGATGTGAGGGGGGCTCCTCGGGGGACTCCTGGTGTGAGGGGGCTCCGCTGGGGACTCCTGATGTGAGGGGGGACTCCGCTGGGGACTCCTGATGTGAGGGGGGTCCGCTGGTGACTCCTGGTGTGAGGGGGCTCCGCTGGGGACTCCTGATGTGACCTGGGGTCCGCTGGGGACTCCTGGTGTGAGGGGGGCTCCACTGGGGACTCCTGATGTAAAGGGAGGGTCCTCTGGGGACTCATGGTGTGAGGGGGGCTTCGCTGGGGACTCCTGATGTGAAGGGGGGGCTCCACTGGGAACTCCTGATGTGAGGGGGGGCTCTGCTGGGGACTCCTGATGTGAGGGGGCTCCGCTGAGGACTCCTGATGTAAGGGGGGGTCCGCTGGGGACTCCTGATGTAAGGGGGGCTCCGCTGGGGACTCCTGGTGTGAGTGGGGCTCCGCTGGGGACTCCTGATGTGAGGGGGGCTCTGCTGGGGACTCCTGATGTGAGGCGGGGCTCCGCTGGGGACTCCTGATGTAAAGGGGGGCTCCGCTAGGGACTCCTGATGTAAAGGGGGGCTCCGCTGGGGACTCCTGATGTGAGGGGGGTCCGCTGGGGACTCCTGGTGTGAGGGGAGGGTCCACTGGGGACTCCTGATGTGAGGGGGGGTCCGCTGTGGACTCCTGGTGTGAGGGGGGTTCCACTGGGGACTCCTGATGTGAGGGGGGGTCCGCTGGGGACTCCTTATGTGAGGGGGGGTCCGCTGGGGACTCGTGATGTGAGGGGGGGTCCACTGGGGACTCCTGATGTGAGGGAGGCTCCGCTGGGGACTCCTGATGTGAGGGGGGGCTCCGCTGGGGACTCCTGATGTAAAGGGGGGCTCCGCTGGGGACTCCTGATGTAAAGGGGGGCTCCACTTGGGACTCCTGATGTGAGGGGGGTCCGCTGGGGACTCCTGGTGTGAGGGGAGGGTCCGCTGGGGACTCCTGATGTGAGGGGGGGTCTTCTGGGGACTCCTGATGTGAGGGGGGGTCCGCTGGTGACTCCTGGTGTGAGAGGGGGCTCCGCTGGTGACTCCTGTGAGGGGGGGTCCTCTGGGGACTCCTGATGTGAGGGGGGTCCGCTGGGGACTCCTGATGTGAGGGGGAGTCCGCTGGGGACTCCTGATGTGAGGGGGGGCTCCGCTGGGGACTCCTGATGTGAGGGGGGGCTCCGCTGGGGACTCCTGATGTGAGGGAGGGCTCCGCTGGGGACTCCTGATGTGGGGGGGACTCCGCTGGGGACTCCTGATGTGAGCGGGGCTCCGCTGGGGACTCCTGATGTGGGGGGGCTCCGCTGGGGACTCCTGATGTGAGGGGGGCTCCTCGAGGGACTCCTGGTGTGAGGGGGGGCTCCGCTGGGGACTCCTGATGTGAGGGGGGCTCCGCTGGGGACTCCTGATGTGAGTGGGGCTCCGCTGGGGACTCCTGATGTGGGGGGGCTCCGCTGGGGACTCCTGATGTGAGGGAGCTCCTCGGGGGACTCCTGATGTGAGGGGGGCTCCGCTGGGGACTCCTGATGTGGGGGGGCTCCGCTGGGGACTCCTGATGTGAGGGGGGCTCCGCTGGGGACTCCTGATGTGAGGGGGCTCCTCGGGGGACTCCTGATGTGAGTGGGGCTCCGCTGGGGACTCCTGATGTGGGGGGGCTCCGCTGGGGACTCCTGATGTGAGGGAGCTCCTCGGGGGACTCCTGATGTGAGGGGGGCTCCGCTGGGGACTCCTGATGTGGGGGGGCTCCGCTGGGGACTCCTGATGTGAGAGGGGGCTCCGCTGGGGACTCCTGATGTGAGGGGGCTCCTCGGGGGACTACTGATGTGAGGGGGGGCTCCGCTGGGGACTCCTGATGTGAGTGGGGCTCCGCTGGGGACTCCTGATGTGGGGGGGCTCCGCTGGGGACTCCTGATGTGAGGGAGCTCCTCGGGGGACTCCTGATGTGAGGGGGGCTCCGCTGGGGACTCCTGATGTGGGGGGGCTCCGCTGGGGACTCCTGATGTGAGAGGGGGCTCCGCTGGGGACTCCTGATGTGAGGGGGCTCCTCGGGGGACTCCTGATGTGAGGGGGGGCTCCGCTGGGGACTACTGATGTGAGGGGGGGCTCCGCTGGGGACTCCTGATGTGAGGGGGGAAATAATGCACTTCAATCATCCTGACGCCATAACAACCATGGTGCCGGGATGATTGAAGTGCTAACACCAGGTGTTTGGAGTATCTTTATCTGTTGATTGTTAACTGCTTCAGCCCTGGAAGATTTTACCCCCTTCCTTACCAGAGCGTTTTTTGCGATTCGGCACTGCCTCGCTTTAACTGACAATTGCGCGGTCGTGCGACGTGGCTCCCAAACAAAATTGACGTCCTTTTTTTTCCCACAAATAGAGCTTACTTTTGGTGGTATTTGATCGCCTCTGTGATTTTTATTTTTTGCACTATAAACAAAATAAGAGCGACAATTTTGAAAAAAACGCATTATTTTTTACATTTTGCTATAATAAATATCCCCCAAAAATATATAAAAAACATTTTTTGCTCAGTTTAGGCCGATCGTATTCTTCTACATATTTTTGGTTAAAAAAAAATCGCAATAAGCGTTTATTGATTGGTTTGCGCAAAAGTTATAGCGTTTACTAAATAGGGGATAGTTTTATGACATTTTTATTAATAATTTTTTTTTTTACTAGTAATGGCGGCAATCAGAAATTTTTATTGTGACTGTGACGTTATGGCGGACATGTCGGACATTTTTGACACATTTTTGGGACCATTGTCATTTATACAGCGATCAGTGCGATTAAAAATGCACTGATTACTGTGTAAATGACACTGGCAGTGAAGGGGTTAACCACTAGGGGGCGGGGAGGGGTTAAGTGTGTCCTAGGGGAGTAATTACTAACTGTAGGGGGGATGGGCTAGCTGTGTCATTACCCTGATCACAGCTCCCGATGATAGGGAGCTGTGATCAGTGACACTGTCACTAGGCAGAACGTGGAGATGCTGTTTACATCAGCATCTCCCCGTTCGTCCTCTCCGTGAGGCGATCGCGGGTATCCCTGCTGTGATCGAGTCCGCGGGACCCGCGACCTGACTCACGGAGCTCCCGGCCGGCGGCTTGCACGCAATGACATGGCGGGGAATTCAAATGGACGTACAGGTATGCCCATTTGCCCAGCTGTGTCATTCTGCCGACGTACATCGGCGTGCGCCGGTCGGGAACCGGTTAAACTTTCTAGAATACACATATTTCCATTGTTGTGTAGGATATTTGGCTGCTGTCCCTTCATTCCTCTCCCCCCCTTTCCTTCTCCATCCCTCATTTATCTCAGACTCTAACCACACCCCCTTTGAGCCACACCCATTTAGGACACGCCCACTATTTTACTTTTTCCCTGTGCCACGCCCACAAACGCATGCCCCGCACCCTAATTATAACAAGACTCCGCCTACAGCCAAAAAAGTGTCCCTAAAAATGTTTTCACAATGTTGGCAACTATGGCAATTCATAATCAGTTCCCATTCATTTGACCTTGGATCCAACTGGAGTTGACAAATGAAAGGACTAAAAAAAAAAAAAAAAAAAATCAGTATACCAACCATTTTAAACCCTATATCAAATGAATAGAAATAATCAAATCTGCTAAATGTCGTATTTACCAAGCTACAAAAACTAAATCAAAGAAATTATAATGAATTCTACACACAAACTGATTTTTCTAAGGCTAGCCACACCAGATGCCTCCCCGTGGCTGATAAGTGGTGCAACATCTAACCATCTTGTGTGACTCAACCAATAAACTGACATAGCACGCATAGCTAACACCTTCCTTTTATATCCTCAAATATATTTTATTACTACAATGCTAAAAGATATCTTTAAGGAAAACTTCCCAACCACTTCTTACTAACACAAGACAAGATCTAAAATGCTGGACAAAAAATATACAATGCGCACGAGCATCATGTGACATCTTCATATAACCTTTATTACAAATAGTAAAATGTGGTATTCACAAACATTTCTTTATAGACCTTCTATATCACATAAAATGACACGCAGGAAGACACCTGCTCAACCTTTACGGCCAAGAAGAAATTCTTGTAGTGGATCCTTCTAGGGAGCATGCAGCCGCTGTCTCTAACATGCATAACCACTTATCAGGTTTAAGGGCTGACCTTTTTCATCAGATCTACAAGATTGCAGCAAGATTTTAGACATTTTTTTCACTTGAGCGCTTATTGTTTGTATGTAACTGGACAAAGGATGCTCACGCAAGTCTCGGGAAAACGAGCATCTTATAAATGAATGTCCTTCCCCGCATTTAATACGTGAGCTCATTTCTCCATTATGTATGCAAATAATTTATAAAATTTATGTGGGCCTATATATCCAATCAGGTCTCACACAAGCTCCTGCTCCTTCCAGAAGATAGAGTTGTCATAGGTTTTTCCCGAACCTATCAAATACCACCAAGCCATCCATCTCTCAAGGGTACTTGAGTGGTGCATACATGCACCTTATAAATGTTGGGTAGATGTAGAGCAAGAATTAACAGCAATACTCCATGCAACCTTGCCCTGGGTGCCAAGACATATACCCCTAGCTGTTAAAGCGGTTGTATACCCGCTGACACTTTTTTTTTTAATACCCCTGTAAGGCAAAAGGCATAATGAGCTAGCTCATTATGAAATACTAGCTCAATATGAAATACTTACTTTAGAACGAGGCGTCGGTATCTTACCTGGTCCACGCCGAGGTAGCTGACATGTTGCCTCGGCGTGTCTTCCGGGTATCGCGGCTCCAGCGCTGTGAGTGGCTGGAGGCGTGATGTCGCCACTCCCGCGCTTGCACGCGGGAGATTTCTTTCCAGCAAGGTCCGGCATCTGCCGGGCCTTCAGCCGAGAATCCCCTGTGCGCATGCGCCGCTGCAGTCAGCGGCTCATAGCAAGGGGAATTAGGAGATATTTTTTTTACCTACAGGTAAGCCTTATTATAGGCTTACCTGTAGGTAAAAGTTAAAAAATTGACTATACAACCGCTTTAAAGTGTAACTAAAGGCATTTTTTTTGGGATGGAGTGGAGAGAAATTAGAACCCATGTCAGTTTTTATTGCTGCCTGTACCCCATTTAGGAAGATTCACCTTCTATATTGTCCTGCTTACTGTTATCATTGAAAGTGAAAGTAAAAGAAAATCACAAATTTTAGGTTGTCCCCAGAAAAGTAATAGAGGGGTAATTTTCCAATCTGGACACTAGTCCTGGTGACCTGGAGATTCCATTAATTTGCAGGGATCTGTTCTCACATCCTGTTTGGCTAAGGGACAGGAAGTGAAGGAAAATCTCCACAATGGGTCACAGATGTAAAAAAAAATCCGACAGGGGTTATAACCCTCCTTTGCTCTATTCAAAATGAATAAAAAAAGTTTTGCCTATAGTTCTACTTTAAGTCTCACCATCTTATAGATAACACCCTCTCAATCATGTCTAAAACTCACTGGGGTTGATTTACTAAAACTGGAGAGTGCAAAATCTGGTGTAGCTCTGCACAGAAACCAATCAGCTTCCAAGTTTTTTGTCAAAGCTTAAATTAACGAGCTACAGTTAGGAGTAGATTGGCTACCATGCATAGCTGCACCAGATTTTGCACTCTCCAGTTTAAAAAAAAATCAATAACTAGAACACGATTTCAAACGCCTGAAATGATTTCAGTCATAGGTAACCCTAGCATTTTTTACGGGGAATGCAAGTCACCCTATATAGACCATTTCTGAATGCTAATTGCTTTAGATTCAGACATTTTCTGTCAACTGACAACTGGAAATATGTTGCAAAAATCAAGATTATGGTCGACTTGCTTCTGCAACTATGGCTGGCTATGCAACTTTTCGCTTGCTTTTTTTTTGCTGTGCATTAAACAAGCCATTGTAGAATGTACATTATGTGTGGGGCATTCAATTAAGTAGAGGGTATTCTGTTATGTACAGGAAAGGAGTGTGGAGTGTATGACTGTATGTGTAGGAAACGAGTGCAAAGTGTAATATGTTTTATGCAGGGAATGAGTTCAGCGGGTTTGATGATAGGTAGGATTTGCTGAGAAGGAGTGTGGAGGGTGTAAAAGTGGCCAGTTTATGCAGGAGAGGAGTGCAGAGTGTATGACAACAGATAGTATGTGCAGGAGAGGAGTGCAGAGTGTATGACAACAGATAGTATGAGCAGAAGAGGAGTGCAAAGGGTGAGAAGGCAAGTAGTATGTGCAGGAGAGGAGTGTGGTGTGCATGACGACAGTGTGTATGTGCAGGAAAAAAACTGTGGAGTGTATGATGGTATGTGCATGAAAGGAGTGTAAAGTGTGGGATGGTATGTGTAGGAAAGGAGGAGAGGTGTGCAGAGTGTATGGTGGCAGTCCATACGTGCAGGGAGAAGAGTGTGGAATTGATGACAGTGGGTAGTATGTGCAGGAAGAAGAGTATGGAGTATATGATGTTATTTCTAGGAAAGGAGTGTGGAGTGTATGGTGACAAATGGACATGTGTGGGAAATGAGTGAGGAGAGTATGACAGTGGGTATGTGCAATAGAGGAGTGTGCAATGGTGGCCAGTATATGCAGAAGAGGAGTGCAGAATGTATGATGGTGTCTAGAATGTGCAGGAGACAGCATGGAAGTTTTTGACAGCAGGTAGTATATGCAGGAGAGGAGTGCAAAGTTTATGATTGTGCATAGTTAGTAAAGGGAGATGAGCGCAGATGGGATAAAAGGGGGGTGAATGAGCTCAAAGGGCCCTTTTATAAATAGGCGGCCAGGGGGGCCCCATGTGTAACACCATAATGCTAACATTACAGCCTGACAAGGCTTTACACATGCCATGGCCATAAAACTTTGCAATCACTTTGTGGTCACTGCATTTGTAAATCGGGCTGCAGAGTTTATCAGGCAAAATCACCCAATAAGTCCAGGGAGAGCACACCAAACGCTTGGCTTGCAGTTGCAGTACGATTTTTTTACTACAAAATCCACCTTGGGTTGGACATTCAGGAGGCAGCAGGATCACCTCATGAACGCCTGCAAACTGCAGCTATACCGCCTTCTGAACTCCAATCCACCACAGATTGCTTTTCAGAGGGCAGCAAGCACTGCTGCCTGTCTAAAAAAAATTGCTCTATCGCCGCAGAGGCAACTGGGCAGTGGCATGCATAAAGCAAATGAAACAAGATTTTTGAAAAAGAAAGTAGAATTTTCATTTCTCCTTTCTTTAAAGTCTATGTTGGTTTCACCCTAAACACCCCCCCCCCCCCCAAAAAAAAAAAAAAACAACTCAGTTTTCTGCCTTGGTAAAAGAACATCGATATCATTAAATTTCTTTTTAAGTTTTAATGGATTGCCAATTCTTTACCCAGCGGCTTTAGAGAACTGCGTGTAGCTTCCAAGAGACAGCATGCCTACCCCCATATCTGAATTGACGGTTTTAAAAAATGAGCTAAATGACATTAATTGCATAATGATTCCTCTCTACAGTACTGAGGATCGATGTACTCCCTGCAGGCAGCTTCAACTGCAAAGTCTAAAAGTAGAAAGAATTAACCTAATCCAAGTCTGATTCTCTGAGATATTAAAGGCACAAAAACATATAAAATGTAGTGGGATTTTCCATGGGAAATGAATGAATATACTCTGAAGCAGACCATAGATGTTCAAGGGCAATCAGATGAGCAGGAATGATCTGACTGCAGGAAAATTAAAAAAAAATCTTGGAATAAACATTAAAACTAAGATTACTATAGAATTTATATTTATAACTATGGAGGAGGAGGCAACCTTATTACCAGCATTATAACAGAGGTAATAATAATGTTATCATGGGTAGGCACTATTATTTGTGTAATCTGCAGGTAACATATCCCCCAGATCATAGGTGTGCACAGCCTATGGCATTAGGGTGTGCACCCCAAAGCTCAAACACATATGCCTGTATACTGTAAATAATGACAGTGTCGATAGAGCAATGCACTGTGTCAGTAGGGCAGTGAGCGGTGCCAGTCGTTTTTTTTTTAATTATTTTATTTTTTATTTTTTAGAATTTCTTTTTTTTTATTAGTTTTTTTTCAATATAGGAGTCCATTTAGGGGGGTTTGGGGAAATATCAGGAGTCTAAACAGGGGGAATCTGCACCACAGGGGGTGATAAGATGCCCAGGCACACCTGGCACACCCCGTGCACAAGCCTATGGCTCTGACGCATAGGTGTGCGCAGCCTTTTGGATTAGGGTGTGCACCCCAAAGCTCAAACACACATGCCTTTCTCTGCAGCCCCAGCTGCATGGGACAGTGAATTAATGGGAAGTGCTCTGTGCTAAGCGGCTTCCTGTTCATTCACAGACTGAATCATAGTAAACAGTTTACTATGCATCAGTTATGAATAAACACAGTGAGTTAGTGTGTTCACTGTGTTCATTTAAAAAAGGAAGGGGCTGGTAAATGACATATTTACTAGCCCCTTCCCCTGCTCTACAAATTGAAACATTCCTAGCAGCAGCTGGGGGCAGAGGAAGGAAGCCAGCAGCACTGCGGGGCGGGGGGTCCAACATGAGGGGAGCGGGGCACTAGGAGGAATCTGCACCATACATAGTGATTAGGGTGGCACACCCCCTGCGCACACCTATGCGCCAGATAATTAACCTATTTGGGTTGCTTTATGTAAAAAAAAAAAAAAAAGCAATGAGATCTGCGTACTAGTAAAGCTTAATACTTTTATTTATTGTTTTATTCTCAGCTGAAAAGTTTAATGATGGGTTTAATGATACTTTAAAGTACTAAGCTGTACTCCTAGGCATGTGCAGGGGGTCTGCCAGGTGTGCCCCTTACTGCCCGGGCTTCCCATCCCCCCACAGTGCTAATGGCTTTCCTCCTCTTCTCTCCTTTCCCCTTGGTTGCTGGGGGGGGGGGGGGGTGTGTGTTCCGGGATAAGGTGCCAGGGAAAAGACTGATCAATATGTAATTTACCGGCCCCTTCCTTTTCTAAATGAACACAGTGAACACACTCACTCACTGTGTTCATTAATAACTGAAGCATAGCAAACGGTGTTTACCATGATTCAGTTTGTGAATAAACAGGAAGCTGCTCAGCACAGAGTTCTTTTCATTCATTCACTGTCCCATGAAGCTGAGGCTGCAGAGAAAGGCATGTGTGTTTGAGCTTTGGGGTGCACACCCTAATGTAATAGGCTACACCTATGGCTGCACTATAAAATATACAACACATCAACCTCTTTACTGCTGGCACCATAAGATACTTGGAAATAATAAATTAGGAAATAATGAATCAGTCCTCCCTATGGCAGTAACTGACCTTCTATAGATCACAGAGGCAGCCAACCTTGTATGGTGAAGCCTCTCCTCCAGTGTCAGGAAGCCAGTACTGGCTCTCAGGGCACTTCCAAGGGGGCACTATAAAAGACATACTGTATCCTAGAACCATATCTGCAATGACTGCATACGCCCTATACATTTTACTTTTTTCTGCAGAAGTTAGTTTTTTGGTGAGGCCAGGGCTTCTGTTAGAAATCACCCCTACCTAACAGGGCCCCACCATGACCCCCAATTATATTTTCGCTAAAAATAAACTAAAATCATTATTTTCAAACACAAACACAGCATAACTTACAAAATTCCTGCTAAATCTAAAAAATAAAACTGTATTGAATTACTAAATAAAGTTCTGTTTGGGAATAAGATCTTGGAGCTCATTCAAATAGGCACTATGGTCTGTACAGTGCGAATCAAGGTTTTTCTTTTATGTGGCTGGAGCTTTGTGCAAGCAAATGTTACGTTATAGGGACATAGCAGCTGTACGAACACCGCCGCAGGTTCTAATTTCACAGGTGTGTAGGTGCAGATGTATGTCCCCAAACACAGGCAGTGTGCAGCCAGGGCCACTAACCCATACCTGTACAACTGTCAAATTAAGACCAGCATCTGTGTTCTTACAGACGCTGCTTCTCCATTGAGTAACAGACGGCTCCAGCCACACAAACAAACTGCTCATGCACACTGTATGGGCCAGAAAAATGTCAATAAGCCCTTAATTCTTTTAAGTATTTTTTTAGAGAAAGGAATTACTCTGCAGCCTTAGATACACTGCAAATGAACGAACAGGAAGCACTCTGTACAGAAGCTTCCTGTTCATTCATAAACTGAAGACATAAACGCAGTTTACTATACTTGAGTATTTACTGTGTTCACTTCTTTAAGGAAGGGGTCGGTAAATATTATATATTTACCGCTCCCTTTATCGCCCCCTCATCCCGCTCTCCATCCTGAAAGGATGCCCTTTATGCCCACAGATGTTTGCATCTGGTGGAAGGGAGAGGAAGAGAAGCCAAAGCTGGCAGCCATGAGGGGGAAAGGGGCATTTTTCAGTGTTATGTATCAGGGCAATTGCTAAAACTGATCCCCCCCCACTATGTTTCTCTCCCTGCAGCAGCTGAAATCCAGCAGAAGGGAGAGAAGGTAAAAGCTGGTGAGGGCGGCCGAAAGCGGTCGAAAACCGCCGAGAGCGTCCGAAAACCACCGAAAGCTGCCAAGAGCCGACGAGAGCGGCCGAAAACCGATGAGAGCAGCCGAGAGCCGTCGAGAGCGGCCAAGAGCCGCCGAAAGCCGCCGAGAGCCGCCGAGAGCGGCCGAAAGCCGCCGAGAGCCGCCGAGAGCGGCCAAAAGCCGGTTCTGTATCTTGGCGGCGCCATTTTTAAACTGAAAGGCTGCAATGACAAGGCAGCAATGACACTGGATCAAGGCTACACTGACACGTCTGCAAATGACACTGGGGCAAGGCCACACTGACACTGGACAAGGCTGCAATGACACTGACAAGGCTGCAGATGGACACTGATAAGGCTGCATTGATGGGCATTTAAATGTAATTTTTTTCCCTTAAACATCCCTCCTAAAAGTTTTTTTCCTTAAAATTCCCTCCTAAACTTGGGGTGCGTGTTATACGCAGATAAATACGGTAATTATCATTTTATCCATTTTTATTGCTTTTATTAATCGTGGACCCAGGACGAATACCAGTACAGTATTCCCCACTTATACGCTTATATATTATCTACTTTTGTGAGTAGCTATTTGGCTGTTTTTTCTTGTCCAATTAAACAGAAGTTCTTTAATACTGCACTGAGTCTGGCGCACCTTGTCCTTTTCTATTTCTGTTTTATAGAGCTGTGCATATATATAGCAGGGTAGAGCCCGAAAGTGACTCAAGTCCAGGGGCCCCCACCACCCTAAGTCCTGCCCTGGACATAGGAGTCCATGAATTGAAAACAAAGGGGTCCAGGAATTTGACAGTTTGCTGATGTAGGATTCTGCAAGGACTTTCATTGTTGCTATCTCTTCCATACTACATAAAAGCAGAAAGTAGCAATTATATCATGGGAAGAAAGCTGCTCCATCTCTGATACACTAGACAAAAGATATTTCCCATGGGACTTTGTTGCAGCAATAGAAATCACACAAATACAAATTGGTATATACAAAGTAAAAAAAAACTTTTATTGAACAACAGGTTTAAAATTGGCTGGTCTAGACACTTCGACCCCTTTCACACTGGGGCGCTTTGCAGGCGCTAACAGCGCTAAAAATAGTGCCTGCAAAGCGCCCTGAAAGAGCCGCTGCTGTCTCTCCAATGTGAAAGCCCCGAGGGCTTTCACACTGGACTGGAGCGCTGGCAGGATGCTAAAGAAAGTCCTGCTAACAGCATCTTTGGAGAGGTGAAGAAGCGGTGTATACACCGCTCCTTCACCGCTCCTGCCCATTTAAATCAATGGGGCAGCGCGGCTATGCCGCCGACATAGTGCTCCTGCAGCAGCACTTTGCGGTGGTTTTATCTCTTTCGCGGCTGGTTTTTAACCCTTTCTTGGCCGCTAGTGGGGGGTAAAAGCACCCCGCTAGTGGCCAAATAGCACCGCGAAATTGACGTTAAAGCGCCACTAAAAATAGCGTTGCTTTACCACCGACGCACCCACCACCTCAATGTGAAAGGGGCCTTCACGTCCTGATCTTATTCCATTCCTACAATATACATATACTGCAGGGATACATGAAATTATTAAAATAAATTGCATATCCACCAAGTCAACCCAACGCATTTCAACTTATGTGAAGTCTTTATCAGGGGATAAGGAAGTGGAAGCAATCAAAGATATGGACATGACTGGATGTTCAGACTGACAGGTAATGGTTCAGTGGTGCTGCGGTTATCTACCATCCAGCTCCTTATAATATATATATATATTTTGTGGTCTGTTACTCTTCCATTAGTGAATGCAAGCAAGTTGCCTCTGTTGCCTTCTGCTTGACAGCCAGTGATCTTCTGTGGGGCTTGAGGTCTGGGTTGGGCTGAGACCCGTGTGGTATGGGTCTCAGCCCAACCCAGACCTCAAGCCCCACAGAAGATCAATGGCTGTCAAGAATAAAGCAACAGAGGTGGCTTGCTCACATTCACTAATTGAAGAGTAAGAGGCCAAAAAATATATATATGGAGCTGGATGGTAGATAACAGCAGCAAAAGTAGAACAATGTCCTATAAAGCCATCCAGCATGGGTTGACAGCATGGAGCCCACCAGTTGTTTGACAATAGCGAATAAATATTCGCTATTGTCACACTGATTCTCTTCCCGACCAATCAGGAAGCGGGTGAACCGAACGGAGGGGGGGGGGGGGGTGGCTGCATTGTTTGCCACCCCCCTTAAAAAAAACCCTCTAGCCGCCACTGATGGGAACTGTGAATGATTTGAACCCATTTAAATGGTCCAACATTTATAAAAATAAAGCGCATCTGTGTTTTGTAAAAGTTCTTTACTTTATTGTAGCGACAAAGTAGTACTGTGAAGATTTATCATTTGCTGGAAGCCAGGAAATGCATTATCCTGCTTCAAAGCAACAATATTCTCTGCTTCGTTCTTTGGTGGCTGCAATTGAATGTTAGATATTCCAAGCCTACACAATAATAGATAGTTTCGTTTTAATTATATACATTTGCAGTCAACAGAAATGTATTTGTCTGTACATGAAAAGAAGCAACATGAATTTGTCAGGTGAATGGCCGCAGCTAATAAAGCAAAGCTAATAAACAGTGAAATGTTTGATGTACTGTTCCCCGGCGCTGTCCACAGGCAAAGAAGCATACGATCCTAGATTCTGCTATACTATTAAAGAAACACAATTGTGCTCATTTATCAGGGCATCTGAAGAAAGTATTATTTCTGAGACTGTGCTGCCCAGTACCACAAATTACAATCTCCCTTTATTTAAGGGGGGAATCTGGTAAAAAAGGAAACCATGACATTTAGCAAATTTGAAATAATTGTGTAATATATTTTTACAAAATAATAAATTGATCTTTTATGTCACTTTTTTGTAACTGTTCATTTTAAAGTAGATGTTTATTATAACCCATTACCATGACACTGATAACAAGCATTCTGGGCTAAAAATACAACCCAGCAGTAGCTGTTCACTGTCTCTCTCTAACTGACACTCCAGATCTGTTTGAAGTGGAAAGCGAGAGAAAAGTGTTTGTCTTTCCTATGTAGGGTTGCCACTTTTTCTTCAAGCCAAACCCAAACACTTTTAGTGGCGCACAGCAAAATTATTCTTTTTTAAGCACTTGCCGCCCACCGTATAAAAAAATGACAGTGGCAAAGTGGTTGTGTTATTCTGACCGGACCTCTTATGACGTGATCAGGATAACAGAGGCATCGCAAGCCTGTGGGGACGCGCGGCGATCGGAGGTGCTGTGTGTCAGTCTGACACACCGCAACTCCGATCGTTGTATGAAGCCTTTGACAGAGGCTTCTTACTACGTGATCAGCTGTGACCAATCACAGCTGATCATCGTGTGAACCAGGAAGTGCTTTCCTTGGTTCACGCTGACAGGGAGAGCCGATCGGCGCCTCACCCTGTCAGATGGGGGGTCTGTGCTGATAATCAGCACATTGATTATCAGCACAGCCCCCATCAAAATGTGCCTATTAGCTACCAATCAGTGCCCATCACCTGCCAGCCTGTCTTCCTCTATAAACGCCTGTCAGTGCCCATAAGAGTACCAATAAGTTCCCACAACAGTGCCAATCAGTGCCCAAAAAAGTGCCAATCAGTGCCCCATCAGTAATGCCTGTCAGTGCTCCATCAAAGTGCCAATCAGTGCCCCATCAGTAATGCCTGTCAGTGCCCCATCAAAGTGCCAATCAATGCCAATCAATGCCAATCAAGTGCCAATCAATGCTGCCTATCAGTGCCCATCAGTGTCGCCTATCAGTGTCGTCAGTGCTGCCTATCAGAGCCACCTATCCGTGCCCATCAGATTTTTTTTTTCTAAATTGTCCATCTTTTTTTCATTTATAACGCAAAAATTAAAAACCGCAGAGGTAATTAAATACCACCAAAAGAAAGCTCCATTTGTGGGAAGAAAATTATAAAAATGTAGTTTGGGTACAGTGTTGCATGATCGCAGAATTGTCATTCAAAATATGACAGCGCTGAAAGCTAAAAATTGTCCTGGGCAGGAAGGGGGAAAGTGCCTGGTATTGAAGTGGTTAATATACACTATAGGATTGTAACAGACCTGGGACACCTTTGGGCACTCTAAAGAGAATAGTAATGTGGCACACATAGTGCACCTTGCTGATCTGAAGAATTCCTGTCTGAAGAATTCGTCCAGGTTTCAGGTGGACTGAAACCTGGACACATGATTCAAAGCCCAGACTGTCCGGGTGAATCCTGGACAGGTGGCAACCCTACTCTTATGACTCATTCAGCTGTGTGCTCTGAATAGGACTAAACAGCAGGTGATCAATTTACGCTATCTGTACAGCACGGACGTCAAGAACTGCAGAAAACTTGCATACAATAGATTTTATAGCTCCATCTGCTGGCTAAACCTGGTAAATAGAGTAGAAGGAGCCCCATATTCCCATAGGTGGTCCATTCTCACAGAGCACCCAGTTTCCAGAATTATTTGCAAGTTAATAGCACTCTGCTCAGATCGACCAGAAGAGAGCAGAGAGATGATAAATTAAATCTGCATTTAATGTGTGCTTTGGCTAATATTTATTATTTACCTGAATAAAATTAAATACAAATAAAATACTCTGCCCTAAGGATAATACATAAATAATAAAATACATTTTAAAAAATAATTTTAAAAAATATGCATAAATACCCTATACAACCCTACTAATTACTAGAGGAAATAAAATCTCTGCTCTCCCAGACTCACCAGCCTTAAGTATCAAAGAGTCAATGAAAAGAAGTGTATGTAGAGGTATTCAACATTTCCTTTTTTCCCCCCAAGTGTCATTTCTAAGATCCCAGCATGTAGGCAGGTGCAGTCTATTTTCTCCACTGCAGGTGGCGCTCAACCACAGCAGCAGTGCAGAGTGAGAGGAAGTCAGGAGGAATCTCTATGGTTTCCTGGGTCATGGAGGCAGCGATCTGGTTGGATGCTGACAGCCCATGTGACCCAAGTGGCCATTTAGGGTCAGGCAGAGTCTATTTAAGACCCTGGCTCCTGGGTTTGGCGTGCATTTAGTGTGTGGATAATGTAGGGGCAGGTCACCCATCTGTCTGGGACAGTATTAGCATCAGGGAAAAGTTCCAGACATGTAAGGAAAGCTTAGGGATCTGCTAACTACTCTTCTTGGAAACCTCCCCACTTGGGCTTGGACTGGCTAGACCACGATCCTCCCTTCAAGACAGATGTCTGTCAGCTCGACTGAGACCTGCACTGCTACACGCTGCTGTCATCTGTGATTCCGGTTGGGTTTCCTTCTGCCAGGCTTGTTGTAAACAGTTTTACTTTGACTTCAATACAAGTTCTTTCAATTGGACTGAGTGCGTGTTACTGCCGCCACACCACGCTACACCCACCTATAAGAAACTATTCTTGTACCCTTTATATTTTGTGATTTACAGGACTCTCATGAAGGTCATGGGATTATATGGGATAATTGTAGGAAACCATTTAGCATCAGGAGGCAATAAATGAGCTGCTTAGCTCTCTATCAATTATCCACAACGTGTATAAACTAATGTGTAGACTGTGTCTGGTTCAAGCTCTTTTTTGGGTGGCCTGATCTTTAAAAGGTAACTCCACTTTCATGGGAAAAAAAATTAGGCCACAAAAATAAATAATATAGCATATACAATTGCTACACAAGCAATATTGTAAATGAATGTTTTTAAAAATTACCTTTCATTTTCAATCTGCAGCGGCGCTGTCATTTTTTTGTAAAATGCAATGCAATATGGTTACCTGAAGGCATTCTGTACACAGGCTGTGTACAGACCACCCCCTGAAAATGTAATTTCCTGCTTGGGTGATTGGCTCACTAATTTTCCCATGAGTCTACGCTAAGATATAAGTCAGATTTGTGGCATCCTCTGCAACAAAATTGGAAATCATGTTTAAAGGGATGCAGACCCTGCCAATTTCCTCATTAGAGCCCTGGAGGGTGCAGCAGATGATTGATAATTATAAAACCACTCCCATACAGAGTCACTCTGTATATGGACACAGATAAAAAAAACAGCTATTTCTTCAGAATAGGTATCTGCAAAAAAGTTGGTAAAACCATTGCAATGCACATAGATCACCCAGAGAGGAATTTTTTTTTCTCATCAAAAGTGAAGTTACTCTTTAAAGAATTTGGCCATATGCAAGAACCCTCCAGATTTGTACAATGCAAGCATTTGGCACTCCTAATGAATTTCCAGATTATCTCTGTTACAAAAGCGAACTTGGATAACATCATCATACATGTGACAGTGTAGTTATTTTAAAACACACCTAAATGATATCATAAGGAATTAGTAATGATAGTTATAGGCAATGTGTACATTTTGACAGGATCATCTGTACCTGCAAAAACATGTACTTAGGCTGAAAAAAAAAAGAAAACTGATACAGCCACCATATCCAAGGATTGGTAAGGGGGGGAGGGGGGTGCAATTGAAAGAATACACACAGTACAGGCAAACCCCACTTTTAAGTACACAATGGGGTTTATTTACTAAAGCTGGAAAGTGCAAAATCAGGCTCACTTCTGCATAGAAACCAATGAGCTTCCAGGTCTTATTACCAAAGCTTAATTGAACAAGCTGGGGTTAGAAGCTCATTGGTTTCTATGCAGAAGTGAGCCTGAATTTGCACTTTCCAGCTTTAATAAATAAACCCCATTGTGTACTTAAAAGTGGGGTATGCCTGTATTACCTTTAAATAAAAGACTACATTTCAGAATATGGCTGTAAAATGAACAAAAGGTAATCTAATATTCTGTTCTGACCTGCTTTAGCCACTTGATCAACGGGAACTCCCAGCTCCTGCGACATGTAACCCAGTACGGAGAAGATGGCAAATCCTGCTATAATGCTGGTTATAGCATTTCCAAGAGTCACAATAAATGTGTCCCTGCAATATAAAATGACAACAGCTGCTCAAAAACGAATAACTGAAGGAATACAGAGAAAGGCCATCTCTAAACTTGTCTTAGAAAAATTCAAAAACCTGAGAAAAAAAACCCTAACAAAACAATTAACTTTTATTTTAAACAGAAGGATGCAAAGTTTGGATAAAACATAAACCAACCGGTTAAGGTTTTTGTTTTTTTTGCTGAATTTTTTTTTTATACCCTAAGCCAGAATTACATTTAAACATTACTTCAAGAACCCAAATACATTTGAAATGAAGCTCTGTTGGAGTAATACGCTCTGCATCAAACCATGCAGAGCTTATTACTAATGTCCAGATAAAGGAACACCTGGGCAGCAGTGATCATAACATGATTTCATTTGATGTTAGCTGTAAACAAGAAATACATATGGGAAAGATAAAAACACTTAACTCGAAGAGAGCAAATTTTCCAAGGATGAGGGCTGCTCTCCAGGATTTAGACTGGGAGGGAATATTTGCATTGATAAACACAGAACAGAAATGAGAATTCTTTAAAAAGACTGTTTAGGACCTCACTGCAAAGTATATTCCCATGGGCAATAAGTTTAAAAAGCTAAAAACAAAACCTATGTGGCTCACGGCCAAAGTTAAAAAAAGCTATAAACAATAACAAAAGAGCTTTTAAAAAATATAAAAATGAAGGAACACTAGTGTCGTTTAAATGTTACAAAGAATTTACCAGGATATGTAAAAAGGAAATCAAGGATGCAAAAATTCAAAACGAACGACAGATTGCAAAACATAGTAGGACAAACCCCAAAAAATTCTTCAAATATATTAATAGTAAAAATGTCAGGCCTGAGCATGGTTAAAAAGTGATATGGTCCAGAAATATTTAGACAGAATAAAGGTAGATAAAGCACCTGGACCTGATGGCATCAACCATCCTAAAAGAATTGAGCTCTGTAATTTCAAAGCCATTGTATCTAATTTTTAGGGACTCATTAATGACGGGAATAGTACCACTGTATTGGCGCAGGGCGAACGTGGTGCCTATATTTAAAAAGGGATCAAAGTCTTTACCAAGTAACTATAGACCTGTTAGTTTAACTTCTATAGTCAGGAAGATACTGGAGCGTTTAATAAAAGACCACATAGACGAGTTCTTGCTGGAAAAAAACATTTTAACTGCTTCAGATCCGGGCCATTGTAAAATGACGTCAACAGCGCGGATCTGAAAAACCGGGACGACGTCCATTGACGTCGTCCCCTTTCCTCATTCCCAGCACGCTTTCATGAGCGCGCCTCGGGGAAAATCTGTGTTGGCCGTGTCCCTTGGACACAGCCAATCACAGATCGCTGTAAACGGCCAATCACAGCAGCCGTTTACAGCGCGATCGCCGCCTCCAATGAGAGATGATCTAAAAGGTAAACAATTGAGATCATCTCTCATTGCCGGCTATCTCTCTCCTCACACAGAGACAGCGTGTGAGGAGAGAGAGATTCTGTGAGTAGTAAAACTACTAGTGTGCCCAAAAAGTGCCCAACAGTGCCCACAGTGACACCAATATAGTGCCATCTGTGCCCACCTGTGCACATCAGTGCCCACTTGTGCCATCAGTGCATCATCAGTGCCCATCTGTGCCCGTCTGTGCCCATCAGTGCCCGTCTGTGCCCATCAGTGCCCGTCTGTGCCCATCAGTGCCCATCAGTGCCCGTCTGTGCAGTGCGCATCTGTGCAATCAGTGCGCATCTGTACCAACTCATCAGTGCTCATCTGTGCCATCTCCTCAGTGCCCATCTGTGCCATCTCTTCAGTGCCCATCTGTGCCACCTCATCAGTGCCCATCTGTACCAATCAGTGCCCATCTGTCGCTTCAGTGCACATCTGTGCTGCCTTATCAGTGCCCATCTGTGCCGCTTCATCAGTGCCCATCTGTGCCGCTTCATCAGTGCCCATCTGTGCCACCTCACCTGTGCCACATCAGTGCATATCTGTGCCCACCTGTGCCGCCTCATTAGTGTAAATCTGTGCACATCTGTGCTGCTTCCTCAGTGCTCATCTGCTGCCTCAGTGCCCATTTGTGCCGCCTCATCAGTGCCCATCAGTGCCCATCTGTGCCGCCTCATCAGTGCCTATCTGTGCGATCAGTGCCCACCTGTGCCGCCTCATCAGTGCACATCTGTGCCATCAATTAGTGCCACCTCATCAGTGCAGGCTTAGCACACAGCTGTGCAATCTCATAAACCACCAGCAGCCATGTCCAAAAAAAGCTTTTCCGCCGAGGAGGCATACCAAATTCTTTCTACGGCCGACGAGAGCAACGCGGAGCTCTATTTTTCAGATTCCCTCTCCAATTCAGATTCCCTCTCCAATTCGGATTCTGACGTAAATTACGAGCCAGTCCTCAGTAGTGAAACACTTACAGACTCGGAGGAAGAAACTCGGCCCGCCAAACGAAGGCGTTCTAGTGAGGAGGCAGTGGCATCCGCCAGCACCGCAGTGGCATCCGCCAGCACCGCAGTGGCATCCGCCAGCACCGCAGTGGCATCCGCCAGCATCGCAGTGGCATCCACTAGCACTGCAGTGCCATCCACTAGCACCGCAGTGCCTCGGCAAGAAAGGCCAAGTACCAGTGGGGTGTCACCCCAGCCCCAAAGGGTTAGGTCCCATGCCAGCCTTCCCTTTGCACTTCAGAACCCCTTGTGGCTTCCTCCCAATTCAGGAGAAGCTAGCGTTCCCCCTTTCACGGCCCAGCCAGGAGTCCAGGTGGATACAGGGAATTTCACCCCAATTAATTTTTTTAATTTAATTTTTACGGAGGACATGTTGGCGTCAATTGTGGCCCAGTCCAACCTGTATGCACAGCAATTTATTTTGCAAAATCCCACATCATATTATGCCCGTCCCTATGAGTGGAGAGACCTGACAGTGGAGGAGTTCAAGGTTTTTTTGGGCCTCACATTGAATATGGGGCTCACTCAAAAAAACGAATTCCGTTCCTATTGGTCAACCCACCCCCTCCACCACATGCCGCTCTTCTCCGCGGTAATGCCCAGAACCAGGTATCTGATGATAATGAGGTTCCTACATTTCAGCGACAATACCCAGTGCCCTCCCCGAACTGATCCAAATTTTGACAGGCTTTACAAAATTCGCCCAATATTAAATTATTTTTCCGAAGTATTCCCCCAGCTGTTCACCCCGGACCAACAAATATGTGTAGATGAGTCCCTTGTGAAATTTAGCGGCAGGCTTAAAATTAAGCAATATATCCCCAGCAAAAGGGCCCGCTATGGGGTGAAGGTGTACAAACTATGTGACCGAGCCACAGGGTACACATATTCCTTCAGGGTGTACGAAGGGAAGGACACCCAGCTGCAGCCTCCTAATTGCCCGGACTACTTGGGAACCAGCGGGAAAGTTGTTTGGGACCTCATATACCCCCTACTCGACAAAGGATACCACCTGTATGTAGATAACTTCTACACTTCTCTGCCCCTGTTCCACAACCTTCATCAGAAGAAGACGCCAGCATGTGGCACCGTGAAAAAAAATCGGAAGGGCTTTCCTCAAAGTCTTGTTAATAAGAAGTTGAGAAAAGGAGAAACGGCATGTCTGCGTAACAAAGAGATTCTGGCAGTGAAGTGGAGGGACAGAAGGGATGTGTATATGTTGTCTTCCATCCACAACAACACCTATGTGGAAATCCCCAGAAGGAATGGCCCCATCCAGAAACCCACATGCATCCATCAATACAATTTGTTTATGGGGGGAGTCGACTTTAACGATCAAATGTTGGAACCATATCTTGCCTCAAGAAGGACATACCACTGGTACAAAAAAGTAGCGATTTATTTTTTTCAATTGGCCATATACAACTCCTATATCATTTACCGCAAATCCACCCAAAACCCCCAACGCTTCCTTGGCTACCTGGAGGAAATTTACACTGCCCTTATATTCCCGAACGGCCCACCAGTAAACATCCGATCAGATGTTGTTAGTCGACTCTCCGAGCGCCACTTTCCAGATAAACTCCCTCCCAGACCAACAGGCCAAAGACGCCAAAAAAGATGTAAGGTGTGTACCAGAGCAGGAGTCAGAAGAGACACATCTTATTATTGTGCAGAATGTCCTTCCGAACCAGGCCTCTGTATAGGTGAATGCTTCCGCGGTTACCATACTTCACTAAATTATTAGTGAAGTATGGTAACCGTAATCCTCAGTTCCTGCCTTCACACCCCTTATGCCACTGCCTGCTCTGTAACTGACCCTGGCTTGTTATTTGACCACGCTTCTGCCTGCCGATTTTGTACATACCGCTGCCTCATCTGGAACTGACCCTGGACTGTTTTTTCGACCATGCTTCTGCCTAACGATTCTGTACATACCTCTGCCTGATATGGAACTGACCCTGGACTGTTATTCGACCATGCTTCTGCCTAACGATTCTGTACATACCTTTGCCTGACCTGGAACTGACCTTGGACTGTTTGACCATGCCTCTTGCCTGCCTCTTGGACTGATCTTGTACCCTGCAACTGGACTAGTGGGATTCAACACAGGGGTCTCACATATGTGAGGGGCTCCAGAATAGTTTTTCTGGATGAAGAAAACAATTTTCTTTGTTTTCTCATTCCTAGATTAGGGTCTGGAGACTCGGAGGCTTCAAAGAGATTTGGGTGGGAGAAGCCTCTACCCCTGTCCCCATTCTGTCCTGAACGAGGCCCTACTTCTGCCTGCTGCCTGTAGGAGTTACTGCTGTCATGCCTCTGTTTGTCGCACTGACCACAGCACATGGACCTTGTTCCTGCCTACTACCAAGACCAATATTTTGGCACTGCTGACAATCTCTGCCTGCACTGACCCTGCACTGCACTGACCTATGGACAGTATCCCTGCCTGCTGCCTGTACTGACTATGGACAGTATTTCTGCCTGCTGCCTGAAAAATTGTGTTCGCTGTTGCTGACCAAGTCCCTGCCTGCTGCCTGGACCAGTGCTATCCTCCTGGGGACAACTATACTACTAAAACCACAGGTAATCTTTTGTTTCTCTTTGCTCAGCATAATGTATTTTGGGGTGTAATTCTTGGTATATGCATGCTATGTGTCCCTGGAACACCTGATGGTGTTCCTTGCATGTTGGATCTCTGTATGTGGCCAGGCTGTGTAAAGGTCTCACACATGTGGTATTGCCATACTCAGAAGGAGTGCCACAATGTATTTTGGGGTGTCATTTTTGCTATGTAAATGCTATGTGTTGGAAATATCCTATAAACGGACAACTTTGTGTAAAAAAAAATGCATTTTCATTTTTTTCCACATTTTCCAAAAACTTCTGGAAAAAAATTAACCGTTCAAAAGACTCATTATGCCTCATAGATTATACGTTGGGGTGTTAGCTTTCCAAAATGGGGTCATTTTGTGGGCGTTTCCATTGTCCTGGTGCTCCAGGGCCTTCAAAAGTGTAATAGGTGGGTGAGAAATGAGATGTGTAATTTATGCTCCTAGAACACCTGAAGGTGCTACTTCAATGTTAGGCCTCTGTATGTGGTCAGGCTGTGTAAAAGTCTCACACATGTGGTATCGTTTTACTCAGGAGGAGTAGCAGAATGTATTTCCGGGTGTTATTTTTGCTATGTAAATGCTATGTGTTGGAAATATCTTATAAACGGACAACTTTGTGTAAAAAAAATGCGTTTTCATATTTTTCCACATTTTCCAAAAACTTCTGGAAAAAAATGAACCGTTCAAAAGACTCATTATGCCTCATAGATTATACGTTGGGGTGTTAGCTTTCCAAAATGGGGTCATTTTGTGGGCGTTTCCATTGTCCTGGTGCTCCAGGGCCTTCAAAAGTGTAATAGGTGGGTGAGAAATGAGATGTGTAATTTATGCTCCTAGAACACCTGAAGGTGCTACTTCAATGTTAGGCCTCTGTATGTGGTCAGGCTGTGTAAAAGTCTCACACATGTGGTATCGTTTTACTCAGGAGGAGTAGCAGAATGTATTTCGGGGTGTTATTTTTGCTATGTAAATGCTATGTGTTGGAAATATCTTATAAACGGACAACTTTGTGTAAAAAAAAAATGCGTTTTCATATTTTTCCACATTTTCCAAAAACTTCTGGAAAAAAATGAACCGTTCAAAAGACTCATTATGCCTCATAGATTATACGTTGGGGTGTTAGCTTTCCAAAATGGGGTCATTTTGTGGGCGTTTCCATTGTCCTGGTGCTCTAGGGCCTTCAAAATGTAATAGGTAGTCAACAAGTTAGATGGGTAATGTATGCTCCTTGAACACCTGATGATGCTCCCTGCATGTTGGGCCTCTGTATGTGGCCAGTTAGTGAAAAAGTCCCACACATGTGGTATTGTAATACTCAGGAGGAGTAGCCGAATGTATTTTGTGGTGTCATTTGTGGTATGCACATTCCATGTGAGAGAAATAAGCTATTACAATGACAATTTTCTGAAAAAAATATAAAAAATAAAAAAAAACCTTAATTTGCAAAGAATTGTGGGAAAAAATGACAACTTCAAATAACTCACCATGCCTCTTACTAAATACCCTGGAATGTCTACTTTCCAAAAAGGGGTCATTTGGGGGGCATTTGTACTTTCCTGGCTTGTTATGGTCTCAAGAAAGGAGATGGGCCTCAGTACATCAGGTGTGATCAGATGTGATCATTTTTTTATGATTTGTACCATAGCTTGTAGACTCTATAAATTTCACACAGACCACATAATATCCACTAATTTGGGTTATTTTTACCAAAGATATGTAGCAGTATAAATTGTGGCCAACATTTATGAATAAAAATTGCTAATTTGCAAAATTTTATCACAGAAACGAAGAAAAAAGCATTTTTTTTCAAAATTTTCGGTCTTTTTTCATTTATAGCGCAAAAATTAAAAAACCCAGAGGTGATCAAATACCACCAAATGAAAGCTCTATTTGTAAGAAAAAAAGGACAAAAAAATTGTTTGGGTACAGTGTTGCATGACTGAGTAATTGTCATTCAAAGTGTGAGAGCACTGAAAGCTGAAAATTGGTCTGGGCAGGAGGGGGGTTTAAGTGCCCAGTAAGCAAGTAGTTAAGCAATGGACAGCATGAATTCATGAAAGACAGAAGTTGTCAGACAAACCTGATTTCTTTTTATGAAGAGGTAAGTAAAACTTTGGACAGAGGGGTGACTGTGGACGTGGAATACTTGGATTTTGCAAAAGCGTTCGACACAGTTCCCCACACACGGCTCATGTGTAAGGTAAAGTCTACAGGCTTGGAAATATCAGTTTGTAAATGAATAGAAAACTGGCTAAAAGGCAGAATTCAGAGAGTAGTGGTTAATGATTCTTACTCTGAATGGTCTAAGGTTATCAGTGGTGTACCCCAAGGTTCAGTGCTGGGACCCTTACTTTTTAATATCTTTATAAATGATATAGGGCCTGGAATCAAAAGTAACATTTCTGTCTTTGCAGATGACACCAAGCTATGCAGTGGAATAACGTCCTTACAGGATGTCTCCAATTTACAAGCCAACCTCAATGCACTGTCTAATTGGGCGACTATGTGGCAGATGAGGTTTAATGTTGAGAAATGTAAAGTTGCACTTGGGGGCTAAGAATATGCATGCATCATACATGATAGGGGGAGGACAACTGGTGGAGAAGGATCTGGGGGTTTTGGTAGATCATAAGCTCAATAATAGCATGCAATGCCAAGCTGTGGTTTCCAAAGCGAGCAAAGTCCTTTCTTGTATTAAGAGAGGTATGAACTTCAGAGAGAGAGATATAAGTTTGCCCCTGTTCAAATCATTAGTAAGGCCTCATCTGGAATATGCAGTCCAGTTTTGGGCACCAGTTCTCAAGAAGGATTTCAGGGAACTGGAGAAAGTGCAGAGAAGAGCAACCAAACTGATAAGAGGCATGGAGGAGCTCAGCTATGAGGAAAGATTAGAGGAACTGAATTTATTCACTCAATTTATTCACTGTTGAGAAGAGAAGAATAAGGGGGGATATGATCAACATGTTCAAATATATAAGGGGTCCATATAGTGAACTTGGTGTTATTCTCTTTACGGTCAACCCAGAGGACACGGGGGCACTCTTTACGTCTAGAGGAAAAGAGATTTCATCTCCAGATATGGAAAGGTTTCTTCACAGTAAGAGCTGTGAAAATGTGGATTAGACTCCCTCCAGAAGTGGTTCTGGCCAGCTCAGTAGATTTATTTAAGAAAGGCCTGGATACTTTCCTAAATGTGCATAATATAACTGGGTATAACATTTAAGTTGATCCAGGTAAGTTGATCCAGGGAAAATCCGATTGCCTCTTGGGGGATCAGGAAGGATTTTTTTCCCCTGCTGTAGCAAATTGGAGCATGCTCTGCTGGGGTTTTTTGCCTTCCTCTGGATCAACTATGGGTATAAAATTGGGTGTATTGGATTGTACGATATTTTTTATTTTATTTATTTGTTGTTTTTAAGGTTGAACTGGATGGATTTGTGTCTTTTTTCAACCTGACTAACTATGTAACTATTTATGATTTTCCAAGTGCAGGTGATTCATTCAGTGAAAATCCACAATGGCTCATTATCAGCATAGCTGTATACATTACAGACACCCTTAGAGAATTTGCTTAAAAATAATTTACTGTCACGACACATTCTGGTATAGTTAACATGGAGCAAGTAGTACTTTACTTGCCCTGTTTTTTACATCTGAAATGTATGATGTGCAGGCTGGCCAGCTATGGGAATAGAAAAGCATTATTTACCTGTAAATGTTTTGATGGAAAGTGTTGTACGATGCAAAAGTTAACAGACCTCCAAATCCAACTCCAAGTGAATAAAAGATCTGAAGTGCAGCTTCAATCCATACCTATAATTGGAAAAAACAAACAGAGGATGAAAACCTTATTTAAGGTGGACATTTCAGTTGCCTTACAAGAATGTGTGAATACATTCTTGATTCCTGATACATAACAATATACAGAAAACCTATAATGGAAAAAATATATACTTTTTGGCACTAAAAATACATCACGTTCAAGTCAAGTGATTTTGCCTAGGCTTAAATGATGTCATCAGTCTGATACAGGTAGGAGGGAGCATTTTCTCTGTTTCTTTTCTCCCAGTGATCAAACTGAAATACCATAACATTGAAACAAGTTACAGTAAAACCTTGCTTTGAGAGTAACTTGGCATGAGAGCGTTTTGCAAGACAAGCAAAATTTTTTAATAAATTTTGACTTGGTATGCAAGCTAAATCTTGATATACAAGTAGCGACACATCACAGCTGAGAAAATTAAAGAGAAGAACGGCGCCTCTAAGTGTAGCAATATGGTTACATTTAATGAAGGTGCAACATTTAGCAACTCACATTGTTGATGATTTAAACAGGCACATCTAAGTATGCAGGCATCTGGGGTAAAGCTGTCCACATAGACTATCCTCCTTACCACCATCAACGTCATCCCTTCCACATTGCGCTCCATGAGCGGTTCAAGCCTCGCTTTCAGATTGCTCTACTGCAGGGTAGGCTTCCCGGTCATGATTGCAAACTGACAGCAGTGAGAGCCAGTGTCTTGCCAAGAAAGTTCCCTCGGCGGATAAGGACCCCCCCTGTACTGCGCAGGCACAGCGCCTGCGCAGTACGAACTACTGTCAGCCGCCGGAGATAGCTGAAGCTCAAACTCTTCAATCAGCTGTACACGGCGCCAGCGCCCTAGGTCCAGGTTCCTTCCCCACCATCCAAGTGGACCTAGAGGGGGAATCAAAAAGAGCCGAGCACAGCGAGGCTGTGCCCGAAGCGTGGCGAGCGAAGCGAGCCTACGAGGGGCCCTCTTACAGGTGCCGTGTACAGCTGATTTTCAGCTATTCACCTTTGGCTATTTCCGCCGGATCCTACTGCGCAGGCGCAGCGCCTGCGCAGTAGAGGGGGGTCCTTATCCGCCGAGCGGAATCTTCTCGGCAGAACACCGGCGGTGTGGAGGACGGTCTATGTGGACAGCTTTACCCCAGATGCCTGCATACTTAGACGTGCCTCTTTTAATCATCAACCATCTGAGTTGCTAAATGTTGTACCTTCATTAAATGTAACCATATTGCTACACTTAGACGCGCCTCTCTTCTTTTATACTCTGTAGCTCCTGCTGGATTTTGTTTATAATCCCCTTGTGGAGGCTGCCATTTGTGGATAGACATTTCATGGTTACACAATCGCATTGCTATAATCTTTTTATATGGACAATAAACTGAAGGACTTATGAATAAATGGTTGTGTAACGAATCATCTGAGTTTTACAATATTTCTTATGGGGAAATTCGCTTTGATATACGAGTGCTTTGGATTACAAGCTTGTTTCCGGAAAGAATTATGCTCGCAATCCAAGGTTTTACTGTACAAGGTAAGAGGCTTCTGCAGGGGGTCTTTGTTTTAGGCTGCATGCACACTGGGCATTAAACCCCTGTGCATCAAATCACAGCACAAAAATTGAACTTCCGCTGTCCGGGATCCCCCCCCCCCCCTCTGGTGTCACATTTGGCACCTTTTAGTGGTGAGGGAGGAACAGATACCTGTCTAATACAGGTATTGGCTCCCACTTCCGCCGAAAGATCGCCGCAGTATCCATGTCGATCTTTGCCACGTCCGGCCCCTCCTCCACCCCCCCCCCCCCCCGCTGTTTTCTGGGAGACACACAAGTCCCAGAAGACAGCAGGGACCACTCAGAATGTGCAGCATGACTCGCGCATGCGCAGTAGGGAACCAGACTGTGAAGCCGCAAGGCTTTACTTCCTGATTCCCTTACTAGCAATGCCAGCACCTCCACTCGGAGCTGAGGGACGGGTCGGCTTCGGGTGAGGACATCGCGGCCCCCTGGACAGGTAAGTGTCCTTATTTTAAAAGTCAGCAGCTGCAGTATTTGTAGCTGCTGACTTTAATTTTTTATTTTAGGCGGAACTCCGCTGGATAGCACAGATGTGCCTTCTGGACACACAAAAGCTGTGGGATTTGGTGCCAAGGGAATAAAAGCTCAGAGTGCATGAGGCCGTAGACATTTGTGCACACAGCCAAGAAGTGCACAGGCACCATGATTTACATGATTTTGATATCTCTAAGCCCATATCTCAGTTGAGGAACTAAATGCTGACCATGGATTGTGCCCGAAGAATGAGGGAACTGTCCTATTGGAGAGAAAATCGGAAGATGGCATTGTCAGGGGAATACTGTGGTCTCCGTTGGGGGTAGAACCTGTAAATGTTACCTTACACATGAATTGATATGCATACACATAACATGAAAAAATATTTAAGATGCTAGGTCCACTTTAAAGAGGAAGTAAACCTTGATGGGTTTTACTTCCTCTCTATTTCCCTGCAAAGGTAAAGCATAATGAGCTACTGTGCATCGCATAGTGGCCTATTATGTGTCACTTACCTGAAACCGAAGCCTGCGATGTCACCGCTGTCCCCACTAGCAGTGAGCGTCCATCTTCACCCCTCTTTCTTCCTGGGGCTGCAAACTCCAGCTCTGTGCCTGGCCGGAGTCGCGTGACGTCACTTCCGTGCATGCGCGCGGGAGCCGTCAGTCACGGCATGGCCCCCTTTAGAAACGGCACGATCTGCCCTTTCTAAAGGGCGCATGCGCCGTAGACATCAGTGCACGGCTTTATATTGTAAATATCTCCTAAACCGTGGAGGTTTAGGAGATATTTCCAGCACCTACAGGTAAGCCTTAATATACGCTTACCTGTAGGTAAAAGTGGTTGTACAGGATGTACAGCCACTTTAAGGGATCGTGATCCTAGTTCAAGACAGCTATTTTATAAAGGAGGTACCTAAAAGATTTACAGACATACATGAAAATGTTTGCATACTTGTTTGGAACCTTATTCATTATATTTGCCTTAATTTTCAACTTTACCTCTGAAAAAAGGATTTTCCTTAAAAGAGAAGTTTAATGTTTTAAAAAAACAAACCTTACACCAATCTGATGCTGCATCTGTCCGCCTCTACAGTTTGAACTGAGCGATAAAACACCACTGATCAATCTGTTCTCCGCTCTGAGCTGAGAACTGTAACTGTCAGTCAGTGGCTCTCTGCTCTCCGGGAGGGAGCAGCCCCGCAGCTGACAGGTTGAGCCAGCTGCCAATCCAGGCATGTGGGTGGATTCCGACTGTAAAGTCGGGATCTTTCCCCAGTCTGGATTGGCTGAGTGACATCAGCCGACAGTTTTCTTTAGCCCGCTGTCAGCTGAAAACGATTCACAGGAGTGCAGTTTGTTCTAGGTGCCTCTAACCCATTTATAACTGACAGCGGAACGAACTACACCCCTGTGACCCGTTTGCAGCTGACATCGGAAAGAACTGCACTCCTGAGATGTATGGCCACAAAAGGAAAGGGCCATACTTCCCTAAGAAAGGAGGACAGGGCAGATCTCTCATGTTGAACTTAGGCCCTGTTTAACCTTAGTCTGATCTGCCATTTGTGAACCTGCTTTATTATCTAATCACTAGGTACAATATAAAACTGCTGTACTCAATACACAACATGATAACAATATGATTCTAGCTACTTAGCAATTTAACCTGGTTGGCTAATTGTTGATGTCTATGGACCTGTGCAAATCATACATTTTTTTGCATGAATTAATGAATTATAAATTAATATAATTCTTTGGAAACTCATTATTCAGATTCAGATAGTTTGTTTAACTCTATTATCAGCTCATCAGGGTTATTTATGGATCAGTTCATCCAAAACTAATGTTGCAGGTGTTAGTGGAAGCTACAGATTCCGATGGCAGTCACAACAGACCTAGCATACAGCAGGCACCGTGGGAACACCCTCATTGTAGTAGAAGTAGTAAAACCCCAAGATAAGAAGGAACTAAGCTAGAAACAATGGGAGTCAAACCTCTTTGTCAAAGTTCACCAAATTCACCCATCCATGCTCCCTTGCTGTATCCTCACTGCTCAGGTCCACACCAAGCACAGGCATGCGCAGGGGGTGTGCCGGGTGTGCCTGGGCACACCTTAATCATCCCATGCAGCGCAGATTCTCCCTGCTGATATTTTACCAAAGCTCCCCAATGAGGTTCCTAAATTTTTTTTTTTAAAAATACGAAAATAAAATAAAAAACTACTGACACCAACCTCTGCCCTACTGACATGTCTACTGCCCTATTAACACTCTTGTAACAATGTTGTAATACATTTTAAATGTTTTTTACATTTATTTATAAGAGTGTGTGTGTGGGTGTGTGTGTAAATTACATACACACATGCATGTTTCAGCTTTGGAATGCACACCCTAAGGCTGCGCACACTTATGACACCAAGTAAGCTATGTTGGATGTTTTTTCTCTGGGCGGGTGTCAAGAGTTGAGCTGCCGGACACAAGCTCTTCTCATCATCTGTAAGAGCCATAGGTATCACACACACACCACCACTACAGCCGTACTACATATTAATGTTAGCATTTCAGCAGTTTCATATGTAGCACCCCTAGCCTTGCTAGAGTGCTAATGTTAGGTTTTTTTGTTAGTGTAGGTAAATGTGTTTTTCTGGGTCAGGGTTTTAAGTGACTCACGGAGGGCTGGATGACTCAGCAGCATCATCTCTGGAAACTGGAAGGGATTCCTTTTTATGACACACAGAGGGATCTTGAGCGGGAAGGCACGGGAGCAAGGAGAGGACAGTGGGAGAACACTGCTGGGCTAATCTCCAGGGAGGAAGACAGCCAAGAGGGCTGCTGAGTGTTGCATTCAGAGGACTGAGAGGCATGCCTGAAGGGACTGGGTGCAAGCAGTCTGGGATGGATCCAGAGTCAGTCTGGAAGGACTGTGGAGAAGTAGCCAGGAGGGCTAGTGAAAGGGGCAGCTGCAGCCAGGTGGGCTGGCAGTGCCTGAAAAGGTGGTACTGGGAGCAGTAGCCACAGGAATAGAACAGTGAGCACCAAAAAGCCCTCTTTTGCTACACTACTAAAGGGGCCCAAGGTCCCTGCCTGCAAAGGGCATTCACTTGGATCTAACTGAGATTGATCCAAGCAAGTCTGTGCTGGAGGTAGAAGAGAAGAAGTGTATATACTGGATGTATATAGTTTGTGTCTCTGAAGATTTCTCTACTGATCAAGTGGGTATCCCATAAGAACCCTTACCCCATCCAAGTTTAATCCCCTTAAATAAAAAAACAAAACAAAGCTGCAAGGACTGCTTCTTGTCTCCAGAGTGAGTGAGCAGTAGCCACATGAATAGGACAGCGAGCACCAAAGACTTTTTTGCTACACTACTAAAGGGGCCCACGGTCCCTGCCTGCAAAGGGCCTTCACTTGGATCTAACTGAGATTGTGTTGGATCAAACTGTCAGTGATAGCTGGTCCTGGGAGGTGTAGTTCCACAAGCAAGTCTGCGTTTGAGGTAGAAGAGGAGAAGTGTATGTATACTGGATGTTTTAAATAGTTTGTGTCCCTGAAGATTTCTCTACTGATCAATTGGGCATCCCATAAGAACCCTTTTCATGTGCCTGGATGTGCAGGGTGGAAGATACTCACCAGCAGCTCCTATGGTCATAAAGCTACATTTGGGGTCATCATCCGGGATATCTGCTCACAGTCAACCTGCCAGCCATTGCTCCTAGCACCAGAGTTTTCATCGAGCCAGGGAACTGTGCCTTGTTCCAAAAGACCACCAGAGGGGTTCAACCAGGGAAGGACTTATGTGCTCTGCCTGTTTGTGACTGTAACTTCAAAAATAAAGTGCCGATGTCCATAGAAACCAGCGGGAGCTGCCTTTCAAGTTATTGCTGCCCTGCTTACCCAGTTGCCCCAACCGCGGCTGTGATGGACACTTGAAATTAAACCTGCTATTCCATAACTTTACCATGTGCTGTCACCCGTGGCAACCACAGCGGGCGATCACGCCGATGGATTACAAATATGTCTAGTGATCTGCTAATGCTCCACATAGTGACTTTGTGTTTCAAACTCCTGCTTTCTACAGTGAAGTGTGCCTCGAGATATCTCTTGTTGCCCATGGTGATAGGGGTAAGCCAGCGGGTGCCTGCGGGAGGGACTGTCCCAATCCTGCTCATTACAGTAAGATATGTGCCATAGACTATACTGTTACCCCAGGCCACCACAGGACAAGTCAGTGGCCACCTGCTCCCAGTTGCTCAGGCATAGTTGGTGCTGAGCGGCTTGTCCAGGCAAGTTCTGCAAGCATCAGTAGGCCTGCAAACTTCAGTACAGCTAACAAAAGGTTACAGCAGCAAGCATGGGAAAAGGCCTGCTTATCAGCTCTGCAGGCGCCAGCTTGTCTGGAATCTTGGGGGTGGAGCTACGCCCCGGAGGAGATCCAGCGTACCCTGCTAGCAGAGAGGAGCAAGATGGCGGAGTGTGCTTATGTTTTTACAGCGCTGACATGGTGGCCTGATCTGCAGGAGTGGACACTGGTGGACAGCGGTGTCCAGTTGGAGCATTGTGGGAGAATCAATCTCAAGATGATCGAGGGGATGAAGTGACTATGCCTATTGTGTTCTGAATGCCAGGTACCGACTGCGGTGGTCAGTGTCTGGGTCCGGTGAGGGCATTGCGACGTGCTGCTTAGTATCCGGCTAGTATCCAGCGAGCAGGGCCCACAGTATTACCGCATGGACCTGCAATCAGGACTGTGCCAATTACAGTCAAGGAAGTCCCGGAAAAGCCGGTGCGGGCCTTGGATCATCCGAGCAATGCAGGGTTGAGTTGGAGCCTTGTGACTCCCCTAAAAAAAACAGTGACATTGGGGAAGAGACTTGGAGATCTGCCGTGGCCTGCAGCTCGGTCGGGACCCAGTAAGTGTAAGTACTGCCCAGCAGGAACCAGACATTGTCCCTGAAGTGTCGGCTGCGCCTATGTGCTCTGCTGACCCCACCTGGAAGGAGCCAGTGCAGGAGGGAGATGTGCCCTCAAGTGAGCCAGAAGGGGAAAGTGGAGAAAGGGCCATAGACTGGGGTTCCCCCAGACTGCAGGCAGAATTTGGCTTCCTGGAAGAAGAGATAGCGGATTGGTCATCACACTCTAGCTCAGGAGGAATGGGAGTTGGGAGGCTCCCTGGCCATCTAAGAGATCCAGTACGAGGGGTTAGATGTACCAGATTCTGCTGGGGGAACCGGAGGAGATGCAGGAACCCTTGTCGTTGCCAGAAAGATCTTCTTTAAAAGACCCTCCACCACCCAGACCAGAGCAGCTGAATTCAAGCAGTGGGTCAAGAGCTCCCCCAACGCTTGTGTCCTGCCAGGAAAAGGGAAACCCATAGAACTGTCCAGGTTTTCCAGGTTCCAGCGGGAGGTTCAGCACAGAACAGATCTGAAGTGGGGTCTGGACTATCCCTTTGTCCCTCCTGACAACATGGACATCATCGAGGACTCCAAGAGAGAGTGGGAGGCCTGGACCTGGAACAGGAGATTCGGAAGGAATGGAGGCTGGGGAGAGCAATCCACAAAGACGGACTGGTGGTCGTGAAAGCCGCACAGCCTGCTAGGAGCCACTCTATCTCTATCAGAAAAGCTGATGGCAGTATGAGAATACTGCCTGATCCCAATATCTATGCCTAAAGGATTGCTGTAACGTGCAGCTCACAAGTGGAGATTGACGCATTGACAGCTGGGGAATTGCTGCCTATGTTGCTTTTCTGTTTCTTTGCAGACTAGGCTGGCCTGCCACCATGACCCATGCCAGATGGACTGTCCCTTGTGATGAACTTGAGTGAAGCCGAGGTCTGGACACTTACCTATTTTTTTTTTTTGTCAAGAGCCTGATGACCAAGGAGGGGCTCCTCTTAACAGGGACTCTAAAGTAAAATTTCATTCTGTTTCTGCCAGCAGGTTCTCTAATCCCCTGTTGCCAGAATGAAAACAAGTAGAAAAATGTGTGTGCTCATTTGTTTATCTCCTGTTAGTGGATCATAACCTTCTGTTGACAGAAAATGTGTACAGTCAGTCAGTTGTTAGTGGTAGGATTTTGTACATTGTGTTCTGTTTTGCAGGTTTCGTTGTGAGCGGATGCTCACCCTGCCATCGTTGGACAACATTTTCCAGCGGGCAGAGGGCTTCCCTTGAGGGGGAGGTGCTCTGGCCATTTGTGTGCAGTTTTTGTGATACTGTGTATGTTAGCTGCAGGGACCTGTAGCCAGGATGTATATAGTGTGGTGTACGGTATATATACTATATATGGCTTCTCAAATAATGTATATTTTTCTACTGCTATTTATTTGTACCATAGCCCCGTCCCAGTTTGTTCACTTTCCCCCTTCCAAAACTGTATTTTTATGGGATGCCCTTGCTCCTGGGCCCAGGAGCACCCTTTTTGTAAATTCCCAGCAATGGGGACAGGCTGTACATTAGAGGGGGGAGTGTAAAACCCCCTAGCATTGCTAGAGTGCTAATCTTAGGAATTTTTTGTTAGTGTAAATTCAGGCTTGGCTGGCAGCCAAGCCTGTGTGTTTTTCTGGGTCAGGGTTATAAGTGACTCACAGTGGGCTGGATGCCTCAGCAGCAGCATCTCTGGTGACTTCTCCCTGTTTGCTGGAAACTTGAAGAAGATTCCAGAAGCAGTTGGGAGGGGTCTAGAAGGAGCTGGCTGGAGTATTCTGAGGGCCATGACCAATCCCCAACAAATGGGTTGCCAGGGGACAGGCCTCCTCAAATACTCAGCCCAGCTGGGACAGAGTGCAGTTCAGGGGGAAGATGGAAATGGAGTGTTAGGCTGTCAAAGGCCTTTGAGAGTAGCCCCCCATGCATGCACGAAGCCTTATTGGGCGGTTATGCCAGCTTAGAGCTCTGCTTCAGGAGGAACTAAAGCACTGGACACAACGATGCTTTGGCTCGCTAAACCTCATCTGTTGTCACACAACGCACCAGAGGGGCTCTTGCTTATACAAGCATGGTTCTCGGAGGCTCCAAACCGAAGTTCCAATCCAAAAACATCAAGGATGCTCTGTTCCGGCCCTCCACTAAGAGGGCATTGACATCATCCTCTCATCCCAGCACTCCATGCTCTGCTAAACCACCGCAGCTCTCAGCCATCCCTGGATACACTGGGTGAGTCAGACTTGGACACAGGCAATGCACAGGCTGCATTCCACTCAGGTATGTTCAAACAATTTGAACAAATGCTCCAAAAAGCCAATAAACAGACATCTGACCACATCACAGATAAATTAACCAGTGAGATCTGGGAATTGTGCCAAAGAACAGCAGAGCTAGAAGTGAGGGTAGATGAGCTTGAGAATTACACACAGGATTACATGGCTGAGATTGAGAATCTCAAGGAGGAAAACTTAGCATTACAGACACGTCTGGAAGATTATAAGAATAGGGCCCGGCGCTATAATCTACGTATCAGTGGTATCCCTGAGACTAATTGACCTCCAGGCTACCATGCTAGCCCTGTTTCAGGAATTACAACCTGCCATCCCAGTTGAAAGAATGGAGATGGACAGGGTCCACAGGGCCCTTTCCCCTCACAAAGCAGATGGCCCACCTCGCAACATAATAACCAAATTCCATTACTACCGCACCAAGGAACAACTACTTGCTGCTGCCAGAGGTAAAGATACAGATCCTTTCAAGGTCACTCATATCAGCTATTCGCAGATCTTTCCCGACTTACGATCTTGAAGGGAAACGCTCTAAAACCACATCTCCAGATTCTACAACGTCACTAGACCACATATCAATGGGGGTTCCCCTTTTCAGTTTGTTTTACGCATCTTGAGACCAATTATGTCTGTTGAATAGCTGATGAACTCCAGACAGCCCTGCAAGACCTGGAATTACTGGAGCATCCACCAAATATAGACTCCTCCCGCAGGCGATTGGCCTCATGCACCCCACAAAAATCGCCGAAAGGAATAATGGTCACCGGAATCAATACAAACGTGGACGCTTCATTTCCCCTGCACCAGTCACCGACGACTCGGATTGAGTTCCAGCCTGCAAAGGCTATTTGTCACATCACTTCCCCCGACCTCCATTTTTCTCTGGAGGTCGGAATAGCCTCAATATTGTTCTCCTTTTTTTTTTTTTCTTCATTACATTAGCTTTACAACTGTCTTCTAGGGTTTATCGGGTCTCCTGTTTCTTTTGATCCTTGGCTCTCACGTAATACCCTTGCCTATGGCTAGATCTGGGCTAGATCTGGTCGTGGCTATATAGCATATATACATATGTACCCACGTAGGCCAGACATAGTGAACGCAACATGTACGCTGCAGACTACCTAACTGTGCTCTTGATTGCCCCGCAGCCTGAGAACGACGCTCCTTTCCAGGAAGTTTTTTCACCTCTACTACACAATTTGAACTGAACGTCTCTCTCGGGTTTCTAGTGTGAAACAAATGTATTTATTTTTCTTCATCCTAGGCTTACGGACCATCTTAAATATGAGTTTGTATTATGTTGACAAAACTAGTCCTCACTGCACGATATGCAAATTTTTCCCAGTTTCTGTGCTTCCACTGTAACTTTCTTTAAAAACTGGGTCCCTCACTAGCACAACTATATCACCCCTAACTTTGTCATCTCTGACATTCTCCCATACAATGATTTAACCACCAATGCCTCTCTCTTCAGACTAGGAGCAGACCCAGTTGTTTAGAGAGTGATGCTACATGTTTATACTGAAGTTAAAGTTTATTGTTCCGGTTATGTTCCCCCACAGGAATTTCTTGCTCCCTCATTTTGCTGCCTTCAGATCCCCATTCCTATTATGTGGATATCTGACGTTAGTCTTCAAGCCTCTAGGGGATCACTTGTCACTCCCCTAGCACGCTCCTTTACCCTATTGTTATGCTGTTACTCAGTTATAATGTTCGTAGTAAATAGGGTTGTTCAATTCCCCTATATTCTTTCTGCTCAACCTCACTTCTCCCACCTTTCTCTCTCCTTACGGTAACCGCGGCTCTCTTCTCAAGATTTGCCACTTTCATCACTCCATTCATTATGCAACAACCATGGCCCCCTTGAATCTTCTCACCTTGAGTTTTCAAGGTTTCAATGCACCTCATAAACGCACCAAGGCACTTCGCTCTTTCTCTGCGGCCAAAGTACACATACTTAGCCTACAAGAAACCCATTTCACAGACAAATCTACCCCGAAATTTCTCAGCTCCTCTTATCCTCAATTTTATACAGCTTCAGCTACAACCAAACAATGGGGAACCCTTATTACTTTTCACCACTCCACACCATTCGCCCTGACATCCCAAATCAAAGACCCTAAAGGCCGATATTTGATTGTAATGGGCCACATATCAGACTCTGCGATCACAATTGTGTCATATGCTCTAAATAAACGACCAACTGCTTTCCTCTCTCATCGTTTCCATGTGGTTAATGACCACAAATTTGGAACAGTCATTTTTTGTGAAGATTCGAACCAGGTTCTCTTTCCCTTCCTAGACAAGTCTCCACCTGCCCCATCTACTAGCCCAGTCAAGCTGACATTCCAACACCTACTTACTAAACACCCGCATTTCCCGCATCGACCATATCTTTCTCGCGACAGGCATGACCCCTGAAATTGTCTCTTCAGTTATCACTCCCTTCTCCTGGACCGACCACAGCGCGGTTTACACTACTGTAGCCTCCCCAAACCCAAGAACACGTGATACATCTTGGTGTATTATTAATTCAATCCTAACCCATCCCTCTCACGATTTAGACATCAAAGTGGCTCTTAAGGACTATCTTGCTGATAATGTTTCTAATGATCTTTCTGCACTTACACTATGGGAAGCTCATAAACCTGTAATTTGAGGCAGACTAATCCAACAGGCAGCATCTCTTAAACGACAGTGCAAAAACCTATACCAGAAACTAGAAGCAAATTTTAACGCATGTCACGCTGCATTCCAGTCCACTCCTAATCCCACCACAAAGTCCAATCTAGATAAAGCTCGCTTGGACTTTGACCTGTTCCTCACTGATTCAGCAGATAAACTTCTACACAAACGACAACATACATTTTATCTCAAAGCCAATAAACCTGGCACCCTACTGGCACGCACTTTATGAGTGGTAAACAAACCCACCACATCTATACACCTAAAAACAGTCCATGAAGCTTACACAAGCAACCCAGTCAAAATACTGTAATAGGGCGTACACACGGTCGGACTTTGTTCGGACATTCCGACAACAAAATCCTAGGATTTTTTCCGATGGATGTTGGCTCAAACTTTTTTTGTCTACACACGGTCGCACAAAGTTGTCGGAATTTCTGATCGCCAACCACGCGGTCACGTACACCACGTACGACGAGACTAGAAAAGGCCGGTTCAGAACCAAGCGCGGCACCCTTTGGGCTCCTTTTGCTAATCTCATGTTAGTAAAAGTTTGGTGAGAGACGATTTGCGCTTTTTCAGACTCATGGTTTTCAGATCGTTTTCTGCCGTTCAGTTTGTGCTTGTGGGTTTGTATCTGCTCTTCAGTGCGTGCAAGCAAGTTCCGCGTGACTTTAGGTAGTCATTGTATTCTTGTTCCTTCGTTACTGTTTTTCAGGTCGCTCTTCACAGGCCTTGCTGTTCTTCAGTGCGTTCTGTTACTTCGTTCTGAGCAGCCGACCGTTTTCTAGCCATGTTTCGTATGCGTACTCCTCGTAGAGTTCGTGCTGTGCGGGGGCTTGGTGTTGTGGTCCTGACCTTGACACAAGTCCAGTCCATGAACAGGGTGGGGAGGAGTTCATGGACCAAGAATTGGTTGCTTCAGCGTGACCAGTTCTCTCATATGCCTTTGCTCCGTGAGATCCGTGAGAATAATCCTGATGATTTCAGGAACTTTCTCAGGATGACGGACCCCGTGTTTCACCATCTGTTGGCTTCCCTGACCCCCTATATCAGCAGGCAGGATACCTGCATGAGGCAAGCCATCACTCCGGAGCAGAGGTTGGTCGCTACCCTGCGGTATTTGGCCACAGGGAGAAGCCTGCAGGACTTGAAGTTCTCGACAGGCATCTCCCCCCAGGCTCTGGGGATCATTATCCCAGAGACCTGTTCTGCCATCATCCAGGTCCTGCAGAAGGAGTATATGAAGGTAAGATTTTTATCCTTTTATATCACATTTTATTGTATTGAATGTTTGCTAATATATTGCTAAAAAAATGAATAAAAACCAAGCGCTGATGTGGATAGATATGTGTGATATAAATAAATTGTGCTTAAAAATATATATATATACCAATATAGTTAGTGCTATAAAAAAATCAGTAAATTAAAGCTGCTATCAATATAGGGTGATCAGATAACCAAACAAATAGTACTAAGTATAAAATTGATGCGCTTTAAATAAATAGTGCACAATATGCTGCTGCGACTAAGCTTAAATCCAGGAATAAAAAATGCATACATGTGAATAAAATAAATACATAATTATGGTGCTAATACATGTGTTAAAATTGCCAAAAAAAAAAAAAAAAATTTGCCAAAAAAAAAAAAAATGCCAAAAAAAAAAAAAAAAAAAAAAAAAAAAAATCTTCAAATTGGTGATGTGACGGTTAGTATAAATAAAATAATAATGACACTCTGAGTACAATGTCCAGGCAGAGATAAATAGTGGGAGAAAGTAAAAATAATTAAACAGTTCCTTCCCTTAATCCAGATTGATTGACTCACTGGGTTAGATCGTTTGTATCAGGATATTTAGTTTTTCTTGCATCCCACTTCAACAATTATACTGCTGGTGATTCGGCTCTCAGGATAAAGGTTTTATGCAAAGCAAGCAAAGAAAAAATAGATCATTGTGCAGTGAACTTACTAGATAGTACATAAGCAAAACAGAGACAAGAGATACACTCACAAACTCCCGGTCTATTAGAAGCATTCAAATAAGCAGATTGCAGTCAGCCGCTGTGGACGAGGTTTCCCATAGAGAAACAGCTGCTGTTAACCTTCAGGTGTATTGCAGCACTGAACGTCCTAAGCTCCTCCCACGCGTTACATCACTGACACGTGACTTTTTTTCAATCCTTGAAAAAGTCACGTGTCAGTGATGTAACGCGTGGGAGGAGCTTAGGACGTTCAGTGCTGCAATACACCTGAAGGTTAACAGCAGCTGTTTCTCTATGGGAAACCTCGTCCACAGCGGCTGACTGCAATCTGCTTATTTGAATGCTTCTAATAGACCGGGAGTTTGTGAGTGTATCTCTTGTCTCTGTTTTGCTTATGTACTATCTAGTAAGTTCACTGCACAATGATCTATTTTTTCTTTGCTTGCTTTGCATAAAACCTTTATCCTGAGAGCCGAATCACCAGCAGTATAATTGTTGAAGTGGGATGCAAGAAAAACTAAATATCCTGATACAAACGATCTAACCCAGTGAGTCAATCAATCTGGATTAAGGGAAGGAACTGTTTAATTATTTTTACTTTCTCCCACTATTTATCTCTGCCTGGACATTGTACTCAGAGTGTCATTATTATTTTATTTATACTAACCGTCACATCACCAATTTGAAGATTTTTTTTTTTTTTTTTTTGGCATTTTTTTTTTTTTTTTTTGGCAAATTTTTTTTTTTTTTTTTGGCAATTTTAACACATGTATTAGCACCATAATTATGTATTTATTTTATTCACATGTATGCATTTTTTATTCCTGGATTTAAGCTTAGTCGCAGCAGCATATTGTGCACTATTTATTTAAAGCGCATCAATTTTATACTTATTGCTAATATATTGTATTTCTCTCCTCGTTCCCTAATTACCATGATTGTAATATGCTGTGAATGTCCCCTTTGTCCTCATGCATGCTGGATTTTTATGTAATTATTATTTTAGGTCCTTCATACATATTTGCCCTTCACTAACCTCCCCAGCATGGTGTCTCCTGGCCCTATATTCACCTCATGTAGTCACTTAACAATGTATTTTATCAGCTCCATAGTAGTGCTTTACCCCAAACACCCCCTAAAATGTTTGGAAATGTTATTTTTTATTTAAATTCAGGCAGAGTGGCAGAGGCTTTTTTTTGTGGTGTCCCCAAATAATTTTTAGTAACCCTCCCCCAACTGCTAAGTCAGCTGATCCCAATTCTCTATCTATCCTCAATCATCTATCTGCTGACTTTGCCAAACCCATACACACTATACCCACCTCTTTACTGGTCAGATTTATGGATGAATTCCCCAAAGCATGTAGTGCAAGGGCCTGCCTGTATACTTTCAAATGGTACTGTTTAAAGTTTGTGTATTCTATTATTATCTTGACAGGTAATAGCAGAATGTCCAAATGTGCTCAAATGTGTACAGTGTGTATTTATATCTTTGTATTATGACACTTCTTACCTGTCCAGTGGGCTGCCAATAGTGTAACTAAGGAGGGGCTGTTCCAAGTAATACCCATTATTTAGGCATTCATCTCTCAATGAAGTGAAGAGGGTTACCTGTCCAAGATTTCCACACACCCCCTATAATGTTAGAAATGGCCCATGAGAGGGGGGGAGGGGGAATATGATAGGTGTACCTTATACTTTGGCCTTGTTAAATTCCCCTTACTAAATGCTATCTGGAGGTTGCCCCATAATGTTTGTGTCTAATCTGCTTGCCATGTTTCTGTGAAAAAATAGTAATGTTTATTGTTTTTTCCTCAACAGTTTCCTTCCACGCCACAGGAATGGCAGACTGTGGCCTCCCACTTTGCCCAGCGGTGGGACTTTCCTAACTGCGGAGGGGCAATTGATGGGAAACATGTCCACATCGTCCCACCACCCAACTCGGGGTCGTACTATTATAATTACAAGGGGTTCAATAGTATAGTGATGTTGGCGGTGGTGTCGGCTAATTACAACTTCTTGTATGTGGACATGGGGAAGAATGGCCGGATGTCCGATGGTGGAGTCATCGCCCAGACGGAGTTCTACAGGCGTCTCCAGAATGGCAGCTTGGACTTGCCAGCTCCAGAGGACAATGTTGAAGGACTCCCATTTGTGTTCGTTGCTGATGAAGCGTTTGTGCTGGGGGACCACCTGAAGCGGCCATTCCCAATGAGGACCCTCACCCCGGAACAGAGGGTTTTTAATTACCGGCTGGCCAGCCTGTTCCGCCTATTTATGACACCCATCCATATGGCGGAGTATAAACTGAACCATATTATACTTGCGTGCTGTGTTCTCCATAACTTTTTAAGGGAACATTCGGCCAACTATGCTGGCTCAGTTGGGCCTGAGGCCGGAATCATACATCAAACCACACTGACGGCACTTGAAAGTGGCCGTCCTGGCTTGCCCTCCCTGAGTGCCCGTGATGTCCGGTTACGCTACCTGGAGTTCTTTGCGGGTAGGGGGGCTATCAATATGCCAGACAATCTGTGAAGCCTTTTTAGAATAAAAAAAAAATTAAAATTCTTTGTGGACATTTACTGCTTGTGTTTGTTTTAGCTGACCCTGACAGAAATGTTTTGAGTGCAGAAAATGGCGTGATTGTGTAACCTTATACAAAGCACTGTTGGCTGTTATTTACTAAATGCAAAAACACATTTCACTACAAGTGCACTTGCAACTGCACTGAAACTGCACTTGTAGTGCAAAGTGGATTTGCCCTTAGGAAATAACCCCCATTTTCTCATAAAACAACAATTACATCACCCCAAAAGTGTTGTGGCGTTGAGACAATAATCCACACATTCTTGATTAACAATCTTTTTAATACCTGCACAATCACATGTGCATTTACCAAAGGTTTTTCAAACAAACCAACATGTTTGTTGTATAACAATTTTTGTGGTGGCATTATCCAAAATCAAAATGTCCATTTTATAGAAAACAGGCCTGTGTAAAACCAACAAGAAAAGACACAAATCTTGAACTTACAAACGTCACATTTGGTCGAATTTGAAGGCAATATCAGACATGAGTATTTAGGAACTGTGTTTGATATTGCGTTCAGATGGGGGGAAATCACCCCAGGAAAAGCCAAATTTGGAAGATGCACACCAATTTACCAATGTCAACATGTGCTAGCTGCCATCACGGGGGATCAAGGGATGTGTTTTGGGGGAGAAACCCCTTCCTCACCGCTACTTTATTATTGAGGAAGGGGTTGCACCCCCAAAACGCGTCCATTGATCTCCCGTGATGGCAGATAGCACATGTTGACACACTGTGTGCATCCTCCAAATTTGGCTTTGGGAAAAATCATAAAAACATTTAGCACATTGTAGCACACAAAAGAAGAAAGTGATTTGGAGGGGTTTTAAACTCGCCCCAAAACATCAATGATGTTTTTATATTTTGGAATAACATCATTGATGTTTTGCTTGATGATTTCCAATTGTAAATTACACCCCATGATCTCCCCGATTAGGATCTGGGCACTTTCGGATGTGAAAGGATCTGGATCCACAACATCACGATCACCTAAAAAGAGAGGAACCCCAAAATAAATTTGGTTTAAAAAAAATGCCGCCATCCATCTCTTACCTGAGCCTGTGGTTGCAGACACTCACCTGTTGTGGTGACTAGTTCCACCACGTCTTCTTCCTCCTGCTCAGCTTGTGTTGGGGGGATTTCCCCTTCTTCCAGAGGGGGGGGGGCTCTGGTCTCCTCAGATGAGGGGTGTCCTCCGAGTCTTTTCTCCCCTAAGTACAACAAAAATGGTATACTTAGCACACAGATATTTAATGTCAGAACTAGAAATAGGAAACATTGCTTGGAAGTGGGGTACAATTGTCAATTTTAGCAGAGTTCCAAGATGTAGCTTTTTTAGTGTCCTTTGTCAAGCTGCAATACTTTACCTGTTTTGTACAAGCTTCACAGATGGAGACCCTCCTATAGTATACACTGGAGCACCTGTGTGGCCCCCTAATAAAAATGGTGTTCTTGTGTCCCACACTAGTGCTCCAGTGTCCAGATGTGAAAACAGCTGCTCAGTGTCCTCTCCTTACACAGAATCTAGTTTGCATTTCATTCTAGTAACAAAGCCATCTACACAACCCAATTCTTTGAAGACAAGTATAGGGCGTCAAAATGGTGGCCAAATGCATATGGGCTAAACAATGGTATTTTATAGTTGGAACGAAAAATGTTTGATCCGAACGAATAATGTGCCCATGAACATGAAAGTTGCCATTTTAAACTGTACAACAGTTCCTAAAAGCACATGGAGCAGCACGAACGTAATAAACACAAAAAGAATAGGAACACAGCACAACTACTTACTTTTTTGCAGCACTCTCCGGATCTTTCTGTATTGCTCATGTAATTTCAGGTCCGACCACCGCTTCCTGAGCTGATCTTTCGATCGTCGTACCCCGAAATTCCGGTGCAGACTCCTGACCACTTTCGCCATGATCTTGGCCTTTCGGATATTGGGGTTGGGGTAAGGCCCATACTTTCCATCATAGTCGGCCTTCTTCAGGATGTCCACCATCTCCAACATATCCCCAAAGGACATATTTGAGTCCTTAAATCTCCTTCTGGATCGGGACGTTTCAGGCTCCGGCCTTTCCTCCTCCTCCTCGTTGCTACAATTAGCACACACCTGCTGTCTATCCGCCATGTGCTCTTCCCCCACTGCGCCGAATGAAAAGGGGCGGGGAATAGACTAGAAAGAACATCAGGGGCGGGCGGAGTTATACGCATGCGCAGTGTGTATAAAGCGTAACACGCGTGCGTATTACGTACGATCTGTGAGCGGAGGAAGGAGCATTGGAGACGCCGACTGTGATAACGAAGGCAAGATCTAAACTTGCGCCTATACTGCTTTGAAATGGAAGCCTATATTGTAACAAGATTAGGGGAGTTTTGCCTGACATTAGGGTTTGTCTTGTGTTGTGTCTTGCAGAGAAAATGGATGGCTTCAACGACCACAATTTCCTCCCCCTGTTCATAGACAAATACAGGGAGCTGCCCTGTCTGTGGCAAGTGAGACACCCCCACTATAATCACAAACAGAAGAGGCAGGCAGCGCTGGAGAAACTGCTGGAGTTGGTGAAGCCGGTGGTCCCCACAGCAACCATCCCTTATTTAAAAGCCAAAATTGGTGGCCTGAGGAGCACGTATCTTAGGGAGCGCAAGAAGGTCACAGATTCCCAGAGATCCGGAGCTGCAGCAGATGACGTTTATGTCCCCAGGCTGTGGTACTATGAGAGACTGCGATTTCTGTCAGACCACACTGAAGTCAGGGAATCCCTCTCTACCCTTTCTTCCACTCTTCCTTCCATCCCAGCTGAGGCTTCTGATGTCCAACCTGGGCCTTCCAGCCAGGAAGAAGTGCAGGAGCCCAGCTGGAGTCAGGTATAGCATTCTTCTACAGATTTATGGTCAATAAATAAATGATGTTTACTAGATGTTATTATTGATCACTAATTGCTGATTAAAAAAAGTGTTTTACATATCAATAGACAGTAGTGGGCACCCAAAATTGGGACAAGAATGAAAAATGCTGGGCTCAGAATGATAGTCTGTTATATTTGTTAACATTCAATTTGCAACAGTCAGGAGGTGAAAATTGTGTGTGATTGATTGAAAAAATAATAAAACTATGTCCCTTTTTCATACACAGGAAGACCTCAGCCAGGAGGAGGCTGTGGAATGTGGCAGTCAGGAGGAGGCGGGGATTAGTGGCAGCCGGGAGGAGGCGGGGATTAGTGGCAGCCAGGAGGAGGCGGGGCTAAGTGTCAGCCAAGAGAAGCCTGGGACCAGTCGCAGCCTGACTGAGTCTCAGGTCCCTCCCCTCCGCCTGCCATATAAACGAGCCAGGAAGGCCACTCCGAGTCCCGTGCAGGATTCAGCATTCAGGCTGGTCCAGGAGGCTTCGGCGTCCCTCAGAGCCTTACCAGCTCCTGAAGAGGCCTTTGCCTGCATGGCTGCCACAAAATTGCAGGGCATGCAGGAGGTTCAACGCAGGCTCTGTGAGGACCTGCTTTATAAAGTCCTACGTAAGGGGGTGAGTGGGGAACTAACACCCAAGACCGACGTGGTTGAGTTGGACCATCCTCCTCCTCCTCCTCCTGCTGCCACAACTCCACCACCACAGCCACCGCGTGGAAGGAGGCATGGAAAGAAGACCAAAGAGTGATGGCCCTGGGTTCAGTCTGGTCTGACAGAAGATGCAGTCTCTCGTATGACCACAGCCTGGGGACACAGATGTCATCTGCTGCTTTCCGGATCTCTGGGACTTCTGGACCAGACTGCCCTCCCTTAGATAAGGACTCCTCAGGCCACCAATTTTGCTTAAAAATTGTTGATGTCTGCCCTGGGGGTCCAAGGCTTCACCCACTTCTGCAGTTTCTCCAGCGTTGCCTCCCTCTTTGTTTAGTTGTGACCCCTTAATAAAATTTTTTAGGTAAATATACTCTCCTGTGTGTGTTTTCATCCAAAAAGGACAGTTTGTTGGTGACAATTCAGGTACATTTCTAACATAAAATGTGAAATTAAGAGACAACAACACCAAACAATCTCCTACAGATTAAATAGAACAACATATCAATGGTGTTGTGGGAACTTGTCACAAAAAACACACACAAACATTTTCGGGAGTACAAATCAAAATCGAAAAAAAAAATAAAAATAAAATACAAACACAAAAAAAGAATCTACATTAAAGCCAAAAAATTTATAAAAAATATACAAAAATATGTTGTCAGATGTCAGAAATCAAAATATATTGAGGGAATCACGATAAATAGTAACAAAATAAGTTTGTGAGAAGTGTGTGTGAATATGAGCAGCAAAACTACTTAATTCTTGTCACATTATAAAGAAGAAGAGAGTGCGCTGTATTAAACCATTTTTAACATTGCAGCGTGACGAAAGTGCTGTATCCATTGCGAAAGCTAAGTTTACCAGAACGAGCTGTTCCGTCTTGGAATTTCTTCTGAGCATGCGTGGCACTTTGTGCGTCAGAACAGGCCACACACGGTCGGAATTGACGTGATCGGATTTTGTTGTTGGAAAATTTTATCTTCTGCTCTCCAACTTTGTGTGTCGGAAAATCCGATGGAAAATGTCCGATGGAGCCCACACACGGTCGGAATTTCCGACAACACGCTCCGATCGGTCATTTTCTATCGGAAAATCCGACCGTGTGTACGGGGCATAAGTGTTCCGCTCTAACCTTGCCAAACTTTATTCGCCTTCTCAGGATTTAGACCCCACTTCTGCCGATGCCCTTTTCTCACTCATTTCCCTCTCTGACCTCAGCGAAACACATCGTGATCAACTTGAGTGTCCTATCTCAGACTCAGAAGAAACTTTGGGCATTAAAGCACTGAAATTACATAAAACACTGGGACCAGATAGGTTCTCCACCTCTTTCTATAGACAATCCTCGCCCATCTTAATTCCCACGTTAACTTTTAACTCTTTGCTGAAAGGACACTCATTCAGATCTGAAACACTGCCATAATATCAATGTTACCCAAACCCTGACTCTTCCTCTTGGGCAAATTACCGCCCTATTTCTCTCCTGAACCTCAATATCAAGCTTCTAGCCAAAATCCTTGCAACCCGACTGAACACCATTATAGGTGAATTAATACATTGCGACCAAGTTCATCCCAATACATGAAGCCAGTGACAATGTCAGACGTGCCCTATTACTTTCCCATGCCACCAAAACTAGACCCATCATGCTTCCTATCTCTTGATATCAAGAAAGTGTTTCACTCGGTTACATAACCTTATCCAAACTATACCCTTCAATGCTGGGGCTTTGGGAGTCACTTCCTGACTTGGGTCTCCTCCTTATATGATAATCTGAGAGCATTCCTCAAGTATGCTGGATATAAGTCTGCAATGTTTGACATTAGGAGAGGCACCCGCCAGGGCTGTCCCCCCCCCCGCTGCTTTTTGCTCTACTCATCGAACCACTGACTCAGCTGATCCGATCGGACCCTGATATCAAGTAGCTAGAACTTGGTGGCCACCACAAAGTATGCCTCTTTGCAGATGACATACTCATTTTTTTATCCTCTCCCCACACCTCCGCCCCAACCTTTCTCTCCTTGATCTCTTTGCCCATATCTCAGGCCTCTATGTCAATCTCTAAAAATTGACTGCGCTAAACATCTTACCCTAAACAACTATCACCCTCAGAACTCCAACCTAAATTCCTATATCTCTTTAGAGTATTACCCATCCCTATCCCATCTTATTTCCTGTGTCTCTTGCAGCATAGAGTAATGGCCTACGTTTGGGGCACTATCAAACCTCGTATTCCCAAGTCCACTCTCTATCTCCCCAAACTCATTGGCGGTTTAGGGCTACTAAACTTCTCAACCTACTATTATGCAGCACAACTTGCGCATCTCCCTAAGTACCATGCAGTCAAGGAAACACCACTATGGGTGGCTGTTGAATCTATTGAGTGTGATCCCTTCTCTGTAGCCAACATGTTATGGCTTCGCCCTGCGGACCAAGCTTCCATTTTTCAGGCGCTTTAGTGATAAAAATATCGCCTGTAAAGCGCCTGAAAAAAGCCTCATCTACAATCCCAGTGTGAAATCCCGAGTGCTCCCACACTGGCAAGAAGCTGCTGGCAGGATGTCAAAAAAAGTCCTGCTAGCAGCTTCTTTGAGGAGCTTTAGGAGCAGTGTATACACCGCTCCTAAAGCGACCCTGCCGAAGCGCCTGTGTCGGCAGCAGAGATTTGCGGGCGCTTTTAACCCTTTTAAAAGGTTAAAAGCACCCCGCTAGCACCCAAAAGGTGCTGCAAAAACAACAGTAAATCGCCGCTAAAACTAGCAGCTCTTTACCGCCGACGCCCGGGCGCTGGCAGTGTGAAAGGGCTCTTAAACCTAAAACCAGCTGAGCTGACCCACAGTCAGTTCCAACTACTTCTGCAGCTTACCACAGCTGCCAAACAAACTATTGCCAAAGCATGGAAATCCCCGACTTTGATTGTGGCTGAAGCTAAACACAAAATGAATAGGGCCCATATCCATGCTAAAATGATAGCCATAGAAAATTATAAAATCCGCAAATTCGAGAAAATATGGCAACCATGGGTTAGACATTGCTTACCCCCTGACTTTGACAACACTTTAATAATGCCTTGGCGAATGCATCTGTCTTTTGTCCCGCTTCACTATCTCCTGTACTAGAACCGCGCTACCGTTCCTGGGAACTTTCTCCCTCTTGCGCCTGAATCTGTACACTGCTTACTCTATCCCCTGGGCATGATTAATCGTTGGAGGTCCTTCTCCTACCACCCATTTCCAATTTTTTCCATACTCGCCCTCTCTCCCTCTTCTTCTCTTTCCCCTCTTTCCTGTCCTTCTTTCCCACCCATGATACCCATACGGGTCATCATCTTTTCCACAGATACAGCTTGTTATCTTGTTTGATTGCAACAACCTTTGTCAGCACCCTCAGTGCATACCTAACGTGATATTTATGTAGCAATATGGATTACAGTTCCAACAAACAGTTATTCCTTGCCCTATTACAGATAGGGCAAGGAATAACTTATATTATCCTTCTAGTGCCCAGTGTTACTAAACTGACATCACATTTGTGAGCCCAACCAAAGGGATTGTGGGATTAGTAGTTCCAACAGATGGCTATTCCCCTGCATGGCCCGGACTACATATCCCAGGGATCTTTGCTACCATCAGGGAGATTGCTGGAAAGGTCTATAAAAGAAACCGGAGACCCGCCCCAGCCTCTCTTCTTCCTGGGCCTTATGTGTGATGGATCTCTCTGTGCAGGGAGAGTGAGATCGTGACCTACCACGCGGGTGTACAACATTCCTGCCCGACCGAGAAGGGGTTCAGTGTTGCCTGCTGTTCATCGGACATCTAACCAGCACCATACAGCAACCCACGATTCGTGTTCCGGATTCGGGCGATCATCACAAATGAGTCTGCATCCAGGACATCTACTCAGGAGTTGCTGTCTGGAAGGCACTTGATCGGCCTGGTCGTTGGTGAGAGGGCAATTGCCCACCTTTGCAAGTCTTTCCTTGGTTGTTTTACTGGGACACTGTGTACAGACAGCTTTATTTTGGGAACACTTCAATGCACTTCTATTCGAACACTGTACATAGGCATCTTTAGCTGCAGTAAGCACAAGATATACTACCACTCTGTTACTACACCTTATTATATACAGTTAATGAGCTCCGACTGCCGGTGAAGACCATCAGATTAGCAACGGGGACATTCTGTCATTGCTGCTTAAAGGGCCCTTATACCATCCTTGTTTAGCTTCATCTCTCATTAGGAAAAAGGTTGAACAGTGCGGGCTGGGTTTCTCTTTCTAAAAGTATTGTCAGAATCTATGCTTAACTTTGTTTATCCTTTCAGGTTATGGTCAAGTGATATTCCATTGTACATATATATATATAGTATCCTGTTGTTGCCAACTGTCTTAACTGTTTTACTCGGGGAATCATCTACTGATCTGGTGCTGATATCCAAAGCTCAGTTGAACCACTACCCCTCTTGTATAACTATATCTTATCTGAAGCATTCCAGTAAACATTAACAGAATATGAGCCTGCCCCTGCGGAGCTGACAGAATCTCTGCCCCAGTGTGGCTCCTGTCCCCTAAGCAGACCAACTCAAGCACTGCATGGCATATTTTAGCCTGGCTGCTTGCGTAGCCCCTTGAACGCTTATGGAGCACTGCTGGTTCAGAGGACAAATCTGCAGAAGAGGCTATTGAGAAAGAAGAAGAGGAGGGGGTGGAGGAGAGAGCTGTGCCAGAATTACCACTAGCATTTTGGAGGCATGGTGGCAGAACAAGCTCCAACAACACTGAACCCTGTCCTGCATCCTTCCCAGCTGCCAGCAGAGTTACCCAGTGCACCGTGAAGGAAAGGTAACGTCTCTGCCCATGCCTGCTGGACCATGAGTCAGCGGTAATATGCACCTTACTGCTTACTGCCCTGTCCAACAAGGCCAAGCATTGCCTTCCACATGCCGTTAGAGAGCCAGAATGGCCTTCTGTGAAAAGAAATTACGTTTGAAACCTGCCACTGATGCACATTCCACAAATTCACAAAAGGGGGCAAGGCATCAGTTGCAGTGCTAGCAATCTGGCCAAGCTACCATTTAGACGCTAAGCATGTGGATGGCTGGGACCGAATTTCTTTTAACAGTTCAGAAATTGCGGTACGGAAATTTACCTGCTAAATGGTGGTGTACTGCTAGCAGATTGGCTGCAAGTACTTGGGATACCTATTGCTATACCTTCATTCCTCTGGTGCAGATTTTTGAGAGGACTGGAGGTATAGTAGGGTTGGAAATCCCAGATGAGGAACAAGGAGAAGTCCGCCTTTTTTTTTGATGTGGGTCTTTCAAGCGCTGTTGCCAATGGACTGCCTGGCAAGTCATCATATGACTGGTCAAGCATTTGGTGCCCAATCGGCTGCTGTTCTTGCCACACTTGATCCACTTCAGACATAGGTTGCAAACAGCAATGGTGCGATCTGCTGCACACGTGTCAAAAAAGACCCACACCAAGGAACTTTTAAAAGTTAGCGGGGAGTCAGCAGCGCCCTGCACCTGTGGAGCTCTGTGGTGTGATGCAATAGAGTTGCTGCCCTTAAGCTGCCCCCTAGAGGACATCCTGCTTCGTTGGAGTTGTGCTTCCTCCTCCTCTCTTCTCTCAGGCACCCAAGTACAGTCAGTGACCTCATCATCCCCTCCCTCCTCGTCACTGGAGCAAACTTGGCAGTATGCTGCAGCTGGAGAACATGACTGCCAGTTTCTTGTCCTTCTTGGGCACCCCCTCTCTCTAGATTCACGTTACTCCCTTCCTCAACCTGGGAACCAACATCGGAGCTTTAAAATCACTGGGCATCCTCCAGCAGCATGTACCCGACACTGTGGTCGAATAATTCTGGGGACTCCTCTGTGCATGATGGTGGGGCTACGGAAGGAGTGACTGTGGACAAGGAGGCGGTGGAGTAGGCTGCTTTAGCAGCTGCGTTGGAAGGCAAACTACTCTGAGCCTGGGTGACAGAGGATGAGGGGGATGAGGATGGCTTTGTTATCCACTCCAACTCTTCTGCATGTTCTGGCTCAATGACATGGCCAGCAGCAGAAAAAAAGAACAAGGGTGCCCCACGGCCACTTGCAGATGATGCACCATGTCCATGACCAGCACTGTTGACTGTAGACACAGAGGCTGCTTGCCCTCTTTTAGTAGCCTGTGGGCGTCTGCCTCTCCTTGGTGGCCTTCCGGACATGATGTAAATTTTGTTTTGCAACACCACACTACACTGTATTAGATACTGTGTACACCACCAGAAATGTAATAGAAACTGTACACACTGTATTAGATACTGTGTACACCGCCTGCACTGTATTAGAAATTGTACAATGGCTGCACTGTATTGGTACTGTGTAGACCACCAGAAGTGTAGTAGAAACTGTACACACTGTATTAGATACTGTGTACACCGCCTGCAATGTATTAGCAACTGTACTACGGCTGCACTGTATTGTGTACTGTGTACACCACCGGAAGTGTAGTAGAAACTGTACACACTATATCAGATACTGTGTACCCCGCCTGCACTGTATTAGAAACTGTACAACGGCTGCATTGTATTGTGTACTGTGTACACCACCAGAAGTATAGTAGACACTGTACACACTGTATTAGATACTGTGCACACTGCCTGAAGTGTATTAGAAACAGTACACCATGGAATGCACTGTAGATATAGGCTACACTGGATGCAGAGTATATATATATATATATATATATATATATATATATATATATATATATATATATATATATATATATATATATATATGAGACTGTGTATATATATATATATATATATATATATATATATATATATACGAGACTGTATATATCTATATATTAATACACTGCCTGAAGTGTATTAGAAACAGTACACCACGGAATGCACTGTAGATATAGGCTACACTGGATGCACAGTATATATATATTTTATATATATATATGAGACTGTATATATATATATATATATATATATATATATATATATATATATATGTTTGTATATATATATATATTAATACACCGCCTGAATTGTGTTAGAAACAGTACACCACAGAATGCACTGTAGATCTAGGCTATATTGGATGCAGAGTATATATATATATATATATATATATATATATATATATATATATATATATATATATATATATATATACATACACACACAAGACTGTGTATTAGAAACAGTACACCACGGAATGCACTGTGGATATAGGCTACACTGGATGCAGAGTATATATATATATATATATATATAAATATATATATATATATATATATATATATATATATATATATATTAATACACCGCCTGAAGTGTATTAGAAACAGTACACCACAGAATGCACTGTAGATATAGGCTACAGTGGATGCAGTGTAGTATATAGTATAGTACACTGGATGCAGTGTAGTATATATACTAGACTGACTGTATATGTATGTATATATATATATATATGTATATATATATATATATATATATATATATATATATATATATATATTTATTTATATATATATCTCAAACACACTGCCACTAACTGAATAACCTGCCTGTTTAATCTAAATCAAGCTATCTCTTTGTTCACACCAACAACACTACACACAGCCGCCGTGTAAGCAGCCTTATATAGTATGGGGAGTGGACTTAGTCCCCCTGAGCCATGACTGGCTCTCTTAGCAGAGGGCGCTGTGATTGGCCAAAGCATGCAGGTCAGGTGCATGCTTTGGCCAATCATCATACAGCAATGCACTGCGATCTCGCAGTCCATTATGGGGCATTCCGCAGCGCTGGAATTTGGCACGAACGCCCCATAATGTTCGCTGTTCTGTGAACGGGCGAACACACGATGTTCAAGTAGAACTTATGTTCGACCCGAACATCAAGCTCATCCCTAATCTCGAGTTGACAGGATGCTGCACCATCCTCAAGGATGCTGATCAAGCTCGTCTAGGTCCTGCAAGGGGCTAGGCCAAATCACACGATTGTACTAAAGTTGTTACTGAAGAGAACCAAAGTGGTGCCTACATACCCTGAATTGATAAGAGAAGTGAGAGAAGAAAAGGCTCTATTAGAGAAGAAAAGTCAAAGAACGAGGGAAGTGGGTTCTACTGCTGGAAACAGGGAGAAAGTGGTGGCCCAAGCTGTTCATACGGAAATTCGATTCTCGGATGAAGATAGTGAAACGGAATCTGAACCGGCGGGGCTGGCCATTCCTGACACTAATAAGCCAGTAAGTGAACCGGGGCCAACCGAACTGATGGCCCAGGTAGCTCAAGCTCAAACCCAGATGTATCATGCCTTGATGCGAGTGATGGAGACCCAAGCCAAGGTTCAAGAACAAGAGACTCGCCAAGGGGAGCCGAAATTCTCCCAAGGATGAGAGAAGAGATGTTACTGATGTGGGGAGGCTGGACACTTTTGGGCTGAGTGTCCCAAGGCTGGCATTAGCTCCCAATTACTTGTGAACGTTCTGAAGGCCTTACACAAGTTACTCTTCCCAAAGCCGGTGGGAAACTTCAGGGGACCTCATTGAAGGAGCTAGTTGAGAGTCCTGAGTAAAGACGGAGCTCCAAGACAAAAAAGAAATCTAAGAAGGAAAGGGGGCGTAAGCCACCTGCTGCTTTCCCCGCTTCTTCACCAAAGGAAAGACTTAAGGAGAAAAGGGGGCACAAGCCAGTTGTTACCCCTCCCCTTCCTTGCCAAGGAAAGCTAAAGAAACTAAACCCTCAAGAAGGAGATCCAGAGGCAGGAAATCAATGCACACCTCACTGAGCGAGTAGTTAGATCAACTCCACTACTTCCAAAAAGACTGATTGGGGCACAAACTATAGAGTCACCTGCGGGAAATCTGCCAAAGAACCTAGTGGGGCCTTCTCCTATAGTCTCGGTGCAAGTAGAAGGCATCTATACCCAAGCTTTACTGGATACGGGAGCCCAAGTGGCGTTGATGTACTGAGATTTTTATAAAAAATATTTTAAGCATATCCCTTTGTGTAAACTTGAAGATTTAGAGATTTGGGGCATAGGGACCCAGAAATGCCCATATGATGGATACATACCCATCAAGATAACTTTTGATACTTCCTTGGCTGGGAATTCAGAGACTTTTGACACATTGGCTGTTGTCTGCCCTGACCTCCTGGGGCAGGCCGAAATTCTTTGCTGATAGGCACCAACACCAATCTTGTGAGGAGGCTACTCACACCACTGGCTTTGAAGGGAGCGCTCCAGTAGGGAAGATTCACCCTCAGCTGCGACAGGCCTTCCAGCGAGTGTTGCAGGAGAAGAAGGCCCTCGTGGAAAGAGTAGGAAAGCTGTGGCGATTGGATGCTCACGAAGAGGTCTTACAGCCGGGCAAGAGGGCCTGCTTGAAAGCCACTGTTAAGTTGTTATGGGACCAGCCAGGTCCTTATGTAGTGGTGGAAGCTGATTCAGCAGAGGAGGATGTTGGAATAGAACTGGTACCGGAGATCATACCCACTAGGGCTCCATTGATAAGTGGGGGTAATCCCTGTCAGTGTGAGGAACGTTACCGGTCACCCGATTAGCCTGAAGCCTCGGATGGTGAGTGCTGCCACCCCAGTGACAGGGAATGATCTCGTTCAGACAGAAGGTGGGAGAGAGACCACTATCTGCTGCACAAATCTGGAAGGGCTCTTTCAGCTTGCTATTCAACTTGATAGACGCCTACGGTAGCGACGTTCCGAAAGAGCCCAAGCCTTCAGACCCACCTGGATGTTGCCCAAGGTTTCTGCTTCTCCAGCAGCCGTGCCTAACATCTCATCGACGTCTGAAGTTGAGCCCATGCAGATTGGCTTAGTCCGCTCAGCTCTGACTCCTTAAGAGAGACTCCGTCATCGGCAAGCTAACCTTTGCCTTTACTATGGGGGAGCTGGACATTTCTTAAGTAATTGCCCCATAAAACCCAGTAAGTCTTCTTCACGTATTCCAGTATATTTACAGGTGGCAGGATCTTCCCCATCTCACCTTGTGCTTCCTGTCTCATTGCAGGAAGAGGAAGTTCGGCTTCTGTCAATAATTGACTCTGGGGCCTGTAGCTGTTTTCTGGACTTTGCCTTGGCAGCAAAACTGGGCATTCCCAAGCAACATCTGACAGTTCACCTAGCTGATGGCTCCATGCCCAGTTATGGGCCTGTTACCCAAGAGCCTGCACCTCTCCTTACCTTAACTGAACCTGTTCCCGGTCATCTTAGGAATTCCATGGCTTCAGGCGCACAATATGCAAATTAACTGGAAGTCTTGTTTCCTTCTTCCTACTGCTGACAGCATTGCTTCACTCCCATGCACAGGGATTCTGCTAGTTGCTTGGCTGTCCAACCAATACCCAATGGTCACCAGAATGTGCCATCTGTATACCGAGAGTTCTTGGATGTCTTCGAAAAGAAAAATGCCAATGTCCTTCCTCACCACTGGCCATATAATTGTCCAATTGAACTACTCCTAGGTTCCGAGATACCCTTTGGCCACATATTCCCTCTCTCTGAAAAGGAGCTTGAGACATTACGGCTATACCTTAATGAGAACTTAGAAAAGGGGTTCATTCGCCTTCTTCTCCTGCTGGCGCTGGTATCTTCTTTGTGGAAAAGAAAGATAAGACTATGTGTTGATTACAGGGAGCTTAACAAAATCACCATTAATAAACATTAATTAATAAACGTTACCCGCTCCCTCTTATTCCAGAACACTTTCAAAGGTCCTGTAATGCCCGAATCTTCACTAAGTTAGATCTATGAGGTGCCTATAATCTGATCCGCATTCGTAAAGGTGACGAGTGGAAAACGGCATTTAGAACATGGTTCGGGCACTTCGATCACTTGGTGATGCCATTCGGGCTCTGTAATGCGTCAGCCACATTCCAGCATCTGCTAAATGAAATTTTTCGAGAATTCCTGGATAACTTTATCATTGTCTAACTTGACGACATTCTCATTTTCTTTGTTACTCTGGAGCTCCACAGATCACATGTGGGAAAAGTACTGTCTACCTTGCAAAAGCATGGACTATATGTAAAAGCTGAGAAGTGCGACTTTAAAAATGATGTCAATCCAGTTATTGGGGCTCATCTTTTCTACAGAGGGAATTGCCATGGATCCACAAAAAGTAAAAGCTATCCTGGAATGGCCAGCTCCAGTAGATAAAAAAGGGATCGAAAGGTCTGTAGGCTTTGCAAACTTTTACAGAAGATTCATAAAGAACTTTTCTGCTATCATTTCACCCATTACTTAAGTAACCCACCAGCATACCTGGTTCCCATGGTCTTCTAAGGCCCAGGCAGCCTTCGACAAACTGAAATCTTTGTTCATTTCAGCTCCAGTTCTTCAGCACCCTAACCCCGCTCTACCTTACGTTTTGGAGGTTGATGCCTCAGAAGTAGCCACAGGGACAATTCTCTCACAGTGCCAGAGATCTAAGGCATTACTTCATAGTGTAGCCTTTTCATCACGTAAGATGAGTCAGCCAGAAAGGAACTATGACGTGGGGAACAGGGGGCTCTTGACCATAAAGATAGTTCTGAAAGAATGGAGATACCTCCTGGAGGGTGCCGCACACCCCATTGTGATTTTCACTGACCACAAGAATCTGGAGTACCTTAGAACAGCCAAACGCTTAAAACCCAGACAGGCTCGATGGGCATTGTTTTTCTCTAGAATCAACCTTCATCTTACCTACCGGCCAGTGTCAAGGAATGGGAAAGCCTATGCCCTGTCACGAATGTTTCCTGACACCCCAGAAGAAATAATACCTGACACAATCTTGTCCAACCAGAATTTTTTGTTAATCCAATATGACTCAAGGTCATCAATTGAACAAGTCTCTGTCCAATGCACAGAACCAGAGGCATCTTCTCTAAGAAATCAGGAGGGGTTCCTGTGGCATCAGGATAAGATCTTTGTCCCACAGAAGGCAGACAGAGTGTCAGGTGGGTTGGAATGTTCACAGGGTCATGGCGATGCAGATGAGCAGGTAAATCCAAGCAGTCCCCAAGGGGGCTGTGCTACATTTATATTACGTTAATTAGCTGCCGATCCTACCCAGCATCCATCTTTGTTTTTCTTTGTTTACCTGGATTCTTGATATTGTTTTGATTGGTTGCCCACCTGCTACAGTGTATGTGCATTTTGAGATGGTTTCCCTCATTCCTGTATGTATCTATATCTCATGTTAAAACCAATAAAATCTTTGACAAGAGAGAGTAGCCCCCCAGTCTTCGAGGGGTGAACTCAGGTCTGGACTTGGGTGTGGAAAGGACCCCTTCTCATGACACATGGAGGGATCCTAACCAGGAGGCACGGGAGCAAGGAGGGGACAGTGGGAGAATACTGCCGGGCAAATATCCAGGGAGAAAGACAGCCAAGAGGGCTAGTGAGTGTTGCAGTCAGATGACTGAGAGGCATGCCTGAAGGGACTGGATGGAAACAGTCTGCGGTGGATGCAGAGTCAGTCTGGGAGGACTGTGGAGAAGTAGCCAGGAGGGATTCAGTGCCTGAAGAGTTGGTACTGGGAGCCACAGAAATAGGTCAGCTAGCACCAAAGACCTCTCTTTTTGCTACACTACTAAAGGGGCCCACAGTCCCTGCCTGCAAGGGCATTTACTTGAATCTAACTGAGATTGTATTGGATCAAACTGTCAGTGCTAGCTGGTCCTGGGAGGTGTAGTTCTACAAGAAAGCCTGTGCCGGAGGTAGAAGAGGAGAAGTGTATATACTGGATGTATATAGTTTATGTCCCTGAAGACTTCTCTACTGATCAAGTGGGCATCCAATAAGAACCCTTACCCTACCCAAGTTTAATCCCCCTAAATAATGAAAAAAAAACAAAGCTGCAAGGACTGCTTCTTGTCTCCAGTTTGAGTGGAAAATTCATGTGCCTGGTTGTGCAGGGTGGGAGATACCCATATTCACCAGCGGCTCATACAGGGGTAGCGCTACACATACATAGGAGCTTGCTCTTATCGTTGCCTTCATATTCAAGAATGTTGCTTATGGATATATTGTTCTGTTGTAGGACTTTTTAAGATTTTAAGCTTTTTAATAAACGTTATTGTGATTCATGAATAATTCTTGGTGGATTCACATTAATGACAGTGTACACTTCAAGAGCCAGTTCCAGGTTCACCATCAGCCCTAAGCATTTTTCTGGGGATCTACTTGTGGATTGCATGTCTTTTACCCATCTCTGAAGGCTTTTTTTCCCAGCAGCTGTGGACATTTTGTTATCCTATTCCTGTCCCCAACTGGCGCCAAATCCTGTTTGAGTAGTTGTGTTTGACGGTATCAGAACTTACCTGGGTGGGTGATGTCAATACCCCCTTGTGATTGGACACTCAAGACTGCACACTGTACATGGAGGATGGATGCTACCCAATACATGGAATCCTCAATCCCTTACTGCTATAGATTCAAGGCTTTCAAAGCAGTATGGAGGCAGCAAGGGAATGTGGATCTGTGAGTATAATTTGCTGGAAAGATGAGCTATCAGGAGACACTGACACTTTGTCCTGAATAGAGATGGTTGAGAAGTGTTAATGGTTACAATGTTATTCGTAAGATCTATAATAATGATGTGAATGGATTAATTCTTTTGAGATAGCAATAATGAAGGTGGGGTATGTGTACAATGGCATCCAGCAAATCAGAGACCTGACCTGACTACAGTTTACAGATTAATTGATCCTTCAAGTTACCGTACATACAAAATGCACATCATCTTTACTCTTTGTACTGTCTTTCTAAATTAACATGCCTGGAACTGTCTGTCATTTACCTTCGATGACAGTAAATGATCAAACTGCGGTGTCAGGTAGAACTTAATCCCGATCCAGGCTCCTTCCAATGTAACACCTCGAATTAGCAGCATAATGAGTATTACGTAAGGGAAAGTTGCTGTGAAATACACTACCTAAATGCACAAAGAAAAAGTGTTAACTTAACCCATTTACAGATGAACTACATATATACATAAATACCTCATTAACATTTCATATGGTGTAAAATACAGTACATTCTGAAGAAAGCAGTGAAACTTTACTTACTTGTGTACTCACTGTGTCTACTATCAACATTAAACATAATTATTTAATATTATAACTCTCTTCAGAGTTATGTTCTGTTAGCCTAAGATTATAACCCCAATACTGGGTGTCATAGAAGGGTCAGTTTTAGCACAAATTACGTTATATATATATATAACAGTGGGGACGGAAAGTATTCAGACCCTCTGAAATTTTTCACTCTTTGTTATATTGCAGCCATTTGCTAAAATCATTTAAGTTCATTTTTTTCCATAGTAATGTACACACAGCACCCCATATTGACAGAAAAACACAGAATTGTTGACATTTTTGTAGATTTATTAAAAAAGAAAAACTGAAATATCACATGGTCCTAAGTATTCAGACCCTTTTTATATTTAACGCAGGTGCTGTCCATTTCTTCTGATTATCCTTGAGATGGTTCTACACCTTCATTTGAGTCCAGCTGTGTTTGATTATACTGATTGGACTTGATTAGGAAAGCCACACACCTGTCTATATAAGACCTTACAGCTCACAGTGCATGTCAGAGCAAATAAGAATCATGAGGTCAAAGGAACTGCCTGAAGAGCTCAGAGACAGAATTGTGGCAAGGCACAGATCTGGCCAAGGTTACAAAAAAAAAATTCTCCTGCACTTTAGGTTCCTAAGAGCACAGTGGCCTCCATAATCCTTACATGGAAGAAGTTTGGGACTACCAGAACCCTTCCTAGAGCTGGCTGTCTGACCAAACTGAGCTATCGGGGGAGAAGAGCCTTGGTGAGAGAGGTAAAGAAGAACCCAAAGATCACTGTGGCTGAGCTCCAGAGATGCAGTCGGGAGATGGGAGAAAGTCGTAGAAAGTCAACCATCACTGCAGCCCTCCACCAGTCGGGGCTTTATGACAGAGTGGCCCGACGGAAGCCTCTCCTTAGTGCAAGACACATGAAAGCCTGCATGGAGTTTGCTAAAAAACACCCGAAGGACTCCAAGATGGTGAGAAATAAGATTCTCTGGTCTGATGAGATAGAACTTTTTGGCCCTAATTCTAAGCGGTATGTGTGGAGAAAACCAGGCACTGCTCATCACCTGTCCAATACAGTCCCAACAGTGAAGCATGGTGGTGGCGGCATCATGCTGTGGGGGTGTTTTTCAGCTGCAGGGACAGGACGACTGGTTGCGATCGAGGGAAGGATAAATGCGGCCAAGTACAGGGATATCCTGGACAAAAACCTTCTCCAGAGTGCTCAGTACCTCAGACTGGGCCAAAGGTTTACCTTACAACAGGACAATGACCCTAAGCACACAGCTAAAATAACGAAGGAGTGGCTTCACAACAACTCCATGATTGTTCTTAAATGGCCCAGCCAGAGCCCTGACTTAAACCCAATTGAGCATCTCTGGAAAGACCTAAAAATGTCTGTCCACCAACGTTTACCATCGAACCTGACAGAACTGGAGAGGATCTGCAAGGAGGAATGGCAGAGGATCCCCAAATCCAGGTGTGAAAAACTTGTTGCATCTTTCCCAAAAAGACTCATGGCTGTATTAGATCAAAAGGGTGCTTCTACTAAATACTGAGCAAAGGGTCTGAATACTTAGGACCATGTGATATTTCAATTTTTCTTTTTTAATAAAACTGCAAAAATGTCAACAATTCTGTGTTTTTCTGTCAATATGGGGTGCTGTGTGTACATTAATGAGGAAAAAAAAATGAACTTAAATGATTTTAGCAAATGGCTGCAATATAACAAAGAGTGAAAAATTTGAGGGGGTCTGAATACTTTCCGTCCCCACTGTATATAAAACTAGTAGTGTAAAAGATATTCATACTAACGTATAACGTATGAGGTAACGTATGAGATTGCTCTACTGGTATCCAAACAACAGAGATTCGTGTAGCCATAAAACATTTGGAGTTGTGCATAAAAAGAAATTCTGTTGCTAGATTAGGAAAATGACTAATACATATCCCGTCGCCCACACACTAATCTTCTCTCTTTTGAAGAGATAAGTTGGCTGAAAAAACTGTGCATCCAAAGCGCTTCCAAGTGTGAGATGCCCAGTCGCTCTTGGGATAGTGTGGTTTCGTCCACTAGCTCCTACATCACACATAGGTGACATAGAGGAAGCTGGATGGAACCATAGTGAGCAGTGGGGGACCAGGTATCCTACATATCTATAGGAATCCCTATAAAAAAACAAAACACTTTTTTTGGCCTGGTTCACACCTAACCATTTTGTAACGCATTTTCACACTACAGTCCATTTAACATGGTTTCCTATGAATGTAGTTCACATCTGTGCATTTTATGGGAAGGGCCAGGGACTTTTTCTGGTTTTTGGTTCCATAGACATTAACAGATGAAAAGCATGTATTGAAAAATGCAAAATGCACCTGCAATATGCAAGCTGCAACCTGCATAGGTGTGAATCAGGCCTTAATCCAGAAACAGTCACTTCAAAAACATAACAATTCAAACTTAGTTATATGTCTTAGGCTCCATTCACACTAGCGCGTTTTTTGATGCATTTTGCATTTTGCAGAAATGCATGGGAATTTTTTAACATGGGTTCCTATGGAACATGTTCACATCAATGCCTTTTTGTACCTTTGCATTTTTGGAAAGGGTCAGGGACTTTTTTTCATGCAAAATGCAGCGTTTTGCATGTAATAGAATTCAATGGACCAGCATCAAAAACGCAAGTGCACCGTTTTTGCAGCGTTTTTACAGCGTTTTTTTTTTTTTTTTTTTTTTAGACTGTATACAGTCAAAAAAAAAACTGTAAAAAAAAAAAAAAAACGCAAAACGCCACAAAAACGCGGCATAAACGCTGTAAAAACGCTACAAAAACGCTGCTCAAAAACGTGGCAAGCATGACAAAAAAAAACTCCAAAAACGCTCAAAAGCAACATGCATATGTGTGAATCGAGCCTTAGGCTGGTTTCACACCTATGCATTTTTAGTGCTTTTTGCATTTTGCAGATTTGCACTACAGCCCATTTAACATGGTTACCTATGGAACACGTTCTGTATAGCAAATCTGCAAAATGCAAAAAGCACTAAAAATGCCTAGGTGTGAATCAAGCCTCAGGCTCGATTCACATCTATGCATGTTGCTTTTGAGCGTTTCTGCAGTGCTTTTTGCGGTGCTTGCTGCATTTTTGAACATGCGGTTTCGCCGCAATTTTGCTGTGTTTTTGCCGCGTTTTTGCGTTTTTTTTTTTGTTTGTTTTTTTTTACAGTGTTTTTTATACTGTATACAGTGTAAAAAAAAAAAGAAAGAAAAAAAACGCAAAACGTGGCAAAAAACGCGGCAAAAACCGGTAAAAACGCAGTACTTGGCTTTTGGATGTGGGTCCATTGAATTCTATTATATGCAAAACGCTGCATTTTGCATGAAAAAAAGTCCCTGACCCTTTCCAAAAACACAGCGGCACAAAAATTCATTAATGTGAACATGTTCCATAGGAACCCATGTTAAAAAAATTCCCATGCATTTCTGTAAAATGCAAAATGCATCAAAAATGCATTAGTGTGAATAGAGCCTTAGTGGGAGGTTTGCCCTTTGTAAGTTCCAATACATGGATATGGATTAAAAGGTTATGCAGGACCCAATGCAGACATGGGCGGGGCAAAACATGTTGGGGGCATGGCTTGGGTGAATCGCGCTAAGGCTGCTTTTACCTGCTAACCACTGTGGCCAGGCGAGGTGTGAGGCGGCCGGGCTATCTTTTCCTACTTCTACAGTGTACTTTGAGTCTGGACAAGCCTTTCCCCAGCCTGCACCCTCTCTAGTCAGCAGCATCCAATTCATCAGACCACGATAGCCTGAGCGGGGGTCACAAAGCATTTATCATGGGTCACGGCCAGTGAGAAGGTTTTTGGTTAAGCCAGCCCCTACATTATACAGCAATAAATGAGGGGCACAGAACAGCCATAGTGTCAGTGAATTGGAAGCTGTTGTAGTGAAAGCTGACAGTAAAAGCTGAGAGATTCAGGTCATTTAGGAAACTGTACTTTAATTCTGACTACTAGCTCTTTGAGCAATCACCCCATTTGCTTCCTTTTTTATATGTTATTCTTTTTATTGGGGTGTATTTATCTTTAATTCTAGTCTGTGGCTGATTGGAGGGCAATGAGCTTTTGTTTAAGTGGTGGTATTTTGAGATTTTCATTTATTTTGGGGGTATATTTGTGTTTTTTTGTGTTTTTTTTTTAAATATTGTTAGGTTTGGAGTGCTTAAAGTGCAACATTCATTTGTTACTGATCTTCTGTTCTTGGATCTGCCTTTTGTTTACAGCATGGTACTGCATCATTTGAAATAAAATGTGCAAGGACATAAAATAGTTAAACATACAGCTAGGCCTAGGCATAGGCCTATTTCCCCTGATTAAAACTGTCCTGCTGCTGGCAAATTTTACACTGCTGATTCCTCTGCAGTATCCTACATTTTGAAGTGAAACCCCAGACTGTGCTCTTTGACTCTTGTAAATTTGGGCTTACTCTTACCTATTAAAATTGTCACGTTGCTGCCCAATTTTACACTACTGTATCATCTATGGTTTCCTAATTCTTGTAGTAAAAAAACTGTCTGTACTTTTTCTTTCTAAGTACCTATTATTGCTGATTAAATTTGCCTTGCTGCTGGCCAGTTTACACAGCTGCATCTTCTGACGTATCTTAATTCTTGTAGTAAAGTCCCTGCATGTACTCTTTGTGATTGATTTACTAAAGGCAAGTAGACTGCTTACTTTGCAAGTGCAGTTGCAATGTGCAAGCGATTTCCCCCAGAGCTTAGCGAATGTGGTGAAATTTCACTTGGCAAAAAATACCCAACCACGTGCAAAGCATTTTTGCTTGCATACAATTAGATAAAGTCATCAGAATGTCACCTCATTCACTAAGCTCTGGAGATACAGTAATTCCCTTGCAAAGTAAACAGTCTATTTGTCCTTAGTAAATAAACCCCAATCGTCTCTAGTAAATTTAGGCCTTGCCTTGCTATTTTAAAATTTACAACTGCTGGCAAATTTTACACTACTTACTGTATCATCTTTTTTTTAACAAATTGTTGTTGTAAAACACCTGCCTGTACTGTTTCTTTACCACATTTCAGCCAATTTTACCTTAAAGTGATTGTAAGGCTTCATCTTTTTTTAAAAAAACAACAAACATGTCATACTTACCTCCACTGTGCAGCTCATTTTGTACAGAGTGGCCCCGATCCTCGACTTCTGGGGTCCCTCGGCCTCTCTTGCGCTTCTCCTCTTATCAGATAACCCCCTAGGACAGGGATATGCAATTAGCGGACTTCCAGCTGTTGCAGAACTACAAATCCCATGAGGCATAGCAAGATTCTGACAGCCACAAGCATGACATCCAGAGACAGAGGCATGATGGGACTTGTAGTTTTGCAACAGCTGGAGGTTCCCTAATTGCATATCCCTGCCCTAGGAGAAGCGCTCTCCCGGGGGGTCCAGCATTTGCGTCCATAGACACGAATGCCGGATCATTGGGGGGGACCCCGCCCAGAGAGGGAGAACGCGTCTCCGCCGAGTAAATGAAAGGGCTCAGATAAGTAAAAGGGTTGGGTGGCCGGTCACTGCAAGAAGTTTTTTTATCTCAATGCATAGGTTGCATTAAGGCAGTGGCGGAAGTATAGGGGTCGCTGAGGTCACCATGGCGACCAGACCTTATGCTGCAGGGGGCCTTTGAAGGCACCCTGTATACCTCGATAGGAAGAGCGGCAAGGGCGGCTGGGACCGAGCTCCCCGATCTGAACTGTAATCTGAACTGCAGGGAGCTCGTCACACTGATTTGACCTAAAGTGAAAGCACAGTGTGTGCTGTGCTATTTGTCTCCCCCTACAGTGCAGTACCCGGCAGGAAAAGGTAAGGTTTTTAAAAGCAATGCTTTTTTTTAAAAAGCTATCTGTATGTATGTATGTGTATGTGCATATATGTGTGTGCATGTGCATGTATGTGTGTATGTGCATGTATGTGTGTGCATGCATGCATGTGCATGGATGTATGTATGTGTGCATGTGTGCATGTATGTGTGTGCATGTACATGTATGTATGTATGTAGGTGTGTGTGCATGTGTTTATATGTGTGTGCATATGTGCATATATATATATATATATATATATATATATATATATATATATATATATATATATATATATATATATATATATATATATATATATATGTATTATGTGTGTGTGTTTATATATGTGTATGTGTGTGTGTGTGTGTTTACAAGTATGTATGCACATTTTTATGTATGCATGTTTAATCCTGACCCCCTATATGTGTACAATCAGAAACGATTTTTTTTTCTTGCTTGTTCATAGTACCAGCAAAAAAAATTATGTTCCTCTGAAAAGCGATCCATGCTCAGATCGCTTTTCAGAGGCATTTGACAGCCGGTAAAGAGGCAATATGTTGCCTCCTGACCGCCTGTTTTAACCCCTAAATGCATCATCACTATGCTGCAACTGCATGCAATGCACACAATTGCAGGGTGGTTGCAGTGCAGCCCCATTCACCTAGGGGTATACTTGAAGGAGTGATGGGAAGAGAAGAGTATGAAGAAGGAAAGCAACTGCTCATGATCCAAAGCATACCACCTCATCACTGAAGCGTGGTGGTGGCAGAGTCAAGGCGTGGGCACGTATGGCTGCCAATGGAACTGGTTCTTTTGTATTTATTGATGATGTGACTGCTGACAAAAGCAGCAGGATGAATTCTGAAGTGTTTCGGGCAATATTATCTGCTCATACTCAGCAAAATGCTTCAGAACTCATTAAACGGCACTTCACAGTGCAGATGGACAATGACCCGAAGCATACTGCAAAAGCAACCAAAGAGTTTTTTAATGGAAAGAAGTGGAATGTTATGCAATGGCCAAGTCAGTCACCTGACCTGAATCCGATTGAGCATGCATTTCACTTGCTGAAGACAAACTGATGGGAAAAAGCCCCAAGAACAAGAGCATCACCAGGGATGAAACCCAGCGTCTGGTGATGTCTATGCTTTCCAGACTTCAGGTTGTAATTGACTGCAAAGGATTTGCAACCAAGTATTAAAAGTGAAAGTTTGATGGATGATTGTTAATCTGTCCCATTACTTTTGGTCCCTTAAAAAGTGGGAGGCACATATACAAACTGTTGTAATTCCTACATCGTTCATCTGATTTGGATATAAATACCCTCAAATTAAAGCTGAAAGTCTGCAGTTAAAGCACATCTTGTTAGTTTCATTTCAAATCCATTGTGGTGGTATATAGAGCTAAAAAGATTAGAATTGTGTTGATGTCTCAATATTTATGGACCTGACTGTATATTTGAAAACTGATTAATCCTAATGTACTGACTGTACTGACAGCTGATTTCTTCAAGCCCTGAAATTCCAGCATAGTACAAATACCCCAAAAATTACTATTTTTGGAAAGTAGATAGTCCAAGGTATTTTAGTAAGAGGCATTATGAGTTTTTTGATGTTGTAATTTTTTGTCACAATTTTTTTGAAAATTAAGACATTAATTAAAATGTGTTTTTCTTTTCACAAAGTTGTAATTTTAACAAGTTATTTCTCGCACACACAGCAAAGATATACTTACACTTACACCCCTAAACACATTCTGCTACACCTCCTGAGTATGGGAATATAACATATATGAGACTTTTTCACAGCCTAACCACATAGAGGGGCCCAAAATCTAGGGAGCACCCTTAGATTTTCAAGGAGCATAAATTACACGTCTAATTTCCTTACTATCTATCATGTTTTTGGAGGCTCTGGAGCACCAGGACAGTTAAAACACCCACAAAATTACCACATTTAAGAAAGTATACATTCCAAGGTACTTTCTAAGAGGCATGGTCACAAGTTTTTGGAAATGTGGAAAGCAAATGAAAACTTTTTCACATAAATTTTTCAGTAATAAGATATTTCTAACAAAAACCATAGGCATACTTAGAATTACACCCCAAAACACATTCTCTTACTCCTTCCAAGTATGGGAATACCACATGAATGTGACTTTTTCACAGTCAACCGCATAGAGAGGCCCAGCATCCAAGGAGCACCTTCAGGCTTTCTATGGGCATAAATTATGCATCTAATTTCCAGACTACAAATCACATTTTTGAAGGCCCTGAAGCAACAGTGCAGTGGAAACGCCCACAAATTGACTACATTTTAGAGAGTAAACATCCCAAGGTAGTGTTAAAGTGGTTCTATAGCCTAAAGATTTTTTACCTTAAAACAGAGATGCGTCCCCACACAAAAAAATACATACTGCAGCTGCTGACTTTTAAAAATAGAACACTTACCTGTCCTGGAATCCAGCGATGTCGGCACCCCAGCTGGTGTTTCCATCGGCTCTCGGGTGCTTCCGCTGCCATAGCCAGTAAGGGAAACCATCAGTGAAGCCTTGTTGGTTTCCTACTGCGCCTGCGCAAAGTGCGCTGTGCTCTCTAACTGGCCTAGCAGCGGGGAAAGGAGCCATAATGATGCTGCACTTGCTCTAAGGACAGTATGTAAAAAAAAACAAAAAACTTTTTTTTAATATACTGTACTATCAGAGTAGTGCAGTGTTACCACAGTGACACTATACTGCTCCTGGAGGGGGCGAGCCTTTTTTTGTTTTACAGTGTGATTGCTTTTAGTTATGATGACTGTATAAGCAATCATTTTTGACTGCTTGGCCGCATTCATTGTTTACTACCGTTATCGCTGTGATTGGTCACAGTGATCATATGATACAGGGAACATTTACAGTGACCCCAGTAGTAAACAAAGGCTTCATGAATGATAGCCCCTGATTACTATTACTAATATGATAGAAGGAGCAAAAAAGGTGCGCAAGCAGGAGGACGTAAGGGTGCGGACATTTATGTATAGTGGCCGGGCGGAAACAGTTAATTCCCTGCAGACATGTCGCTATTAAACCACCCTGTAACTATGCCCACTTTCTGGGAAAAACAACAGGTTTGCTTTAACACCCAGCAGCAAATACTTATCCTTACTTTGCCCCACCCTCCATTCTGCTCAGATCCGATTTTTCTCTGCTGCAGTTCAAGAAATCTTATAGATCTTGTCCCTCCCCCACCCTGAGAAGGGGCAGACTAATGAACTTATCTCTTTGTCAGTCTACTGTTTTGTCCTATGAGCATGCTCCTTGCTAGCACACCTGCTTACTTCCGTGCGCCGATTCTCCCTCCTGTTCTCTGGGCTCTGCTATACAGACTGTTCAGTGGGCTGCAAGTGGCTAAGTCGAATTCAGATACCTAGACTGTTTTCATTTAAACAAATACATTTACTGATGTAATAATGATGATTACAAAGCTGCATTAATAATTTTTGTGAAGAAAAAACTAACCAATAACACCCCGTACAGATACCACATTTAAATATATTCTTTAAATAATATTCTACTACTTGGATGATTTGTACCTTGCCAGAAGACTTCACTCCCTTTAGAATGCATAGATAGACAATAGTCCAGGCTAGGAGAAGACATAGACACAGGTTCCATCGAATCTGTCCTGGATCCCCAATTCCAGAACTCCCTTGGATGTGAAGAACGTAGCGACTTCAGTGGAAGCATTGACCAAAGGAATCACAATACAAATGGATAATTAGATATTATTGATTGTAATTTGTAAATGTAAGTATTTTCCTTTAACCCGAGTTAAAAATTATCTCTTCTGATTCGTTAAAACGTATCTAAACCAAAAAACATAACTTGTAGCTTACCGGTCCTTAGATATGGTGGCTGAAATATTTATTTTTTTAGCCTGTTTTCCTTTATTTTCTCCTAGTTTTTACAATCCAGGCAACTGCATGATCTGTGTTTTTAGCTCTGATGAAGGGGAGTGCTGAACCCTGCAAATGCATTAACTGGTGCAAAATAAATTCTGTCAAAGGACTATAAAAGCTGGTGAGGCATTTTTAAGGACTCCACGGTGGCTGGTGAGCAGCCTCCAAGGACTGAAAACAGCCCATCACGTTATAACATATCTCCATAAGGTTCAGGACTTTTACACTACAAAGGATTTTATTTTCACCTGCAGATAACAAAAATCCTGTCTTTTTTTGGTTATGCTCACTCACTCCACTGTATCTATAAGGGCAGCCTGGGTTGTCACCAGGCTGGACTGCAAACATTTCTACCTTCCACCTTTGCCCATCTTCATTGCATGGTGCTCAAAATTTTTGGGGGGGGCACAAACAAACTGAAAAATACTGACACCCCCCTATCAATTGCAGCCTCACTGTGCCCATCAAATGCAGCCATTGTGCCCATCATATGCAGTCTCTGTGCCCATCATATGCAGCCATTGTGCCCATCAAACGCAGCCACTTGTGCCCATCAAACGCAGCCACTTGTGCCCATCAAACACATCCATTGTGCCCATCAAACGCAGCAGCTGGTGCCCATCAAACGCAGATGCTAGTGCCCATCAAACGCAACCACTGCGCCCATCATACGCAGCCACTTGCCCATCAAATGCAGCCACTTTTGCCCATAAAAAGCAGCCACTGTGCCCATTAAATGCAGCCATTTGTGCCCATCAAACACAGCCATTGTGCCCATCAAACGCATCCATTGTGCCCATCAAATGCAGCCATTGTGCCCATCAAACACAGCCACTTGCCCATCAAATGCAGCCACTTGTGCCCATCAAATGCAGCCACTTGTGCCCATCAAACACATCCATTGTGTGCCCATTGTGTGCCCATCATGCGCAGCCACTTGCTCACCAAATGCAGCCAGTTGTGCCCATCAAATGCAGCCACTTGTGCCCATTAAATGCAGACATTTGTGCCCATCAAATACAGCCATTGTGCCCATCAAACGCATCCATTGTGCCCATCAAATGCAGCCATTGTGCCCATCAAACACAGCCACTTGCCCATCAAATGCAGCCACTTATGCCCATCAAATGCAGCCACTGTGCCCATCAAATGCAGCCACTTGTGCCCATCAAATGCAGCCACTTGTGCCCATCAAACACATCCATTGTGTGCCCATTGTGTGCCCATCATACGCAGCCACTTGTCCATCAAATGCAGCCAGTTGTGCCCATCAAATGCAGCCACTTATGCCCATCAAATGCAGCCACTGTGCCCATCAAATGCAGCCACTTGTGCCCATGAAACACATCCATTGTGTGCCCATTATGCGCAGCCACTTGCCCATCAAATGCAGCCAGTTGTGCCCATCAAATGCAGCCACTTATGCCCATCAAATGCAGCCACTGTGCCAATCAAATGCAGCCACTTGTGCCCATCAAATGCAGCCACTTGTGCCCATCAAACACATCCATTGTGTGCCCATTGTGTGCCCATCATGCGCAGCCACTTGCCCGTCAAATGCAGCCAGTTGTGCTCATCAAATGCAGCCACTTGTGCCCATTAAATGCAGCCATTTGCGCCCATCAAACACAGCCATTGTGCCCATCAAACGCATCCATTGTGCCCATCAAATGCAGCCATTGTGCCCATCAAACACAGCCACTTGCCCATCAAATGCAGCCACTTGTGCCCATCAAATGGAGCCATTGTGCCCATCAAATGCAGCCACTTGTGCCCATCAAACGCAGACACTTGTGCCCATCAAACACATCCATTGTGTGCCCATTGTGTGCCCATCATACGCAGCCACTTGCCCATCAAATGCAGCCAGTTGTGCCCATCAAATGCAGCCACTTGTGCCCATCAAATGCAGCCATTGTGCCCATCAAATGCAGCCACTTGCCCATCAAATGGAGCCACTGTGCCCATCATATGCAGCCACTTGCCCATCAAATGCAGCCACTTGCTCATCAAGCGCAGCCACTTGCCCATCAAATGCAGCCATTGTGCCCATCAAATGCAGCCACTGTGCCCATCAAATGCAGCCACTTGTGCCCATCAAATTTAGCCACCTGTGCCCATCAAATTCAGCCACTTCTGCCCATCAACTGCAGCCACCTGTGCCCATCAAATGCAGCCATTGTGCCCATCAAATGCAGCCACTTGTGCCCATCAAATGCAGCCAACTGTGCCCATCAAATGCAGCCACTTTGTCCACCAATTTCCCCCCCACTCGCGGGGTTTGCGGCTCCGGCTGCATCCCCCATGCGTGGATCGTGGCTCTGGCACACCCCCCGTGTGGATCGCGGCTCTGGCACCCCCCTCCGTGCGCGGGGGTGTTGGGGGATGCAGCCGAGGGGATTTACCTCTCAGAGCGGCAGCGACCTCCGCTCCAGCTTGAGTCTCCTCGCTCTTCTTCCTAAGCTCCAGGCATCCAATAGGGTGGCCTGGCGCTTTGGCCAATCAGAAAGCAGATCTGACGTCCTGCCTCCTGATTGGCCAGGAGGAAGATTAGTGTGAAAATAGCGAAAATTAATTCGCTATGGTTACACAATTGGGTGCAATCTCTGCACCCCGAACCCACCCTATTTTGAAGCCTGTTAGAGCCTCTGGCTCTAATCAAGTGCTTCAAAAAATACCACCCCCGCCATAGGAATCCATGCGTCCAGCGTCCTGAAAGGGGCCGGGCGCATGGTTGGGGGGCGGCGCCTGTGCGCCCACAGTGCATGAGCTGTCACTGCATGGTGGAGTCATGGGACTAGTAGTTTACAAAAAAAACCCTCTTTTCAGTTCACACAGGTAATTTCTGTACTTACTGATAATGTTCTTAGTTTGAAAAATGAAAACAAATTCAGCCACCACTTCTAAGGACTGGTAAAGTGATATATATTCCATTTTTGTTTTTAGGCCTAGATACACTGTAATTTATGTCCTTGATAGCCATACAGGTAACACAAGACAGGGTAGGTGACCAACACTCACCTCCAGTACTCCTCGCTGGGGCTAACAGTGCTGCTGATGTTTATTGGTAGTGCAGAGTTGCTGGACCGAATCACATGGTGGTCCAGGCAGAGCTCAGTGTTCCACCAGTTGCCACAATGCTTCCAGGGTAAGCTGGTGGTCAGAGAGGCGAAGAGGTAGAATAACACATAGGCAATTATCATGTTGTAGTAGATGGCTACTAGGGCCACAATAAGAAGCATGCCCATCCCAACACCTACAGAAGACAAAGGAAAACATGGCAGAGTTACAGTAAATGAAGTAGAACACAGCTATTCTGATCTGTAATCATTACGTTACAATGGGACTGATTTGTATCATTTTTATTTGCTACAATAGAGATAATGCTTTATGTGTAAACTGATTGTAGGGAAACCATTGTCAAAGTAATACCTTTGTAATCCGCCTGTCAAGGAAAAACTGTACTGAGAGAAAGTTAGGGGTTGATATTGCTGTCCTTCTTCTAAGACTACCAGTCACCTGGCTATTTTTGGCTTTAGCACTCTCTAAACACGTTTTATTCATCCTTTTTGGGACTTAATCTACAGGCTCACATCGGTGTGCAGATGGCCACTGTTTTGTTGAAGTCTACTAGAGCCTGACAAGTCAATTCTGTTTGTCTTGCACCAGTCTATTCATGTGCTGATTGTCAGAAAACCAATTGTCACAAACAGATCATTTAGGTTGATGACCAATAGATTTTATTTTCGATTGATATTTTTTTAGTTGATTGTAAAGTGCAAAACAATAACATGTATATTACATTGATTCATAATTTAAGTGATGATCAATTGCTTGTTTGAGATTGCTTGTACGCATGTCATCATAAATAGCTGTGCATAAGGCCACAATAATTCTCTAAAGGAGAATTATAATAACAACAGCAACATTAAAAATATATGAGCTATATGTATAATAACTATGACAAGAACAATGTTTTTGTATCCAGTCTCTGTACGTGATTAATAGCAAAATGAAAGTTTGCTTACATTGCTAGTTTACTGTAGCCAAAGCAGATCTCAGCCAGGTATATAAAATAAGTACTAATTTTTGACATCTGTGTATACCTGAAAATCATATGTTATTAAAATGGAACTTTGGCTTAAAAATAAATGTCCCTTCTTTAGTAAAATCTTTTTGCCTCCTTGATTGCATGCTTCTTTAAAATGTACCCTAAGCTGTGCATGCCCAGCCCAGTGTACATTCTTGGCACACTACTATGCCGGGATGATTAAACTCCCATGCCCATGCATGGTGTACATTCTTGGCACGCCTCAATGCCGGGATGATTGAACACCCATGCCCATGCATGAGAGTTACATCATCCTGGCTTGGCTCACCAAAGATGGCTGAATATTCCAAACCCAGAAGAAGACTAGTAGAAGATGTCAGCACCCACAAGCAAGCTCACTAAAGTCACATTTCTGGTGTTGAGGTAAGTCTAGTTCCACTTTAATGTGGTATCTGCACATATTACCTTATCTCTAATAATCTCGGTGTCTGACTCACCTTTAAAGAGTGGACTTATTTTCCACACTGCTAAGGGCCCCAGGCTAGAGAACTGACCCAGAGACAGCTCCATAAAGAAGAGGGGAATTCCACAGATAGCTAACATGATGAAGTATGGAATAAGAAAAGCCCCTGAAATAGAATACATTTTATTACAGTAAAGTTCACAGAAAAAAATGTAAATAGATTTGTTTATTATTACCATGCCAAGCAAGTAACATTAACCTATACATAAAAACATTACACATTTCTGTACATATATAAAACTGTGCACTGTGCAGTATTGATCTTCCTTTATGATACATTGGCAATATCCAAAATTCTAATTTTAACTGACACTGAGAATATCATTCAGTGTGGTACTATAAATTCAATAAATATGGCAATCATCCTAAAGTCAGAAATTCACTTTATTAACGTTAAATAGCATGCAAATCCTAGCATTAAACTTCTCTTATTTACTCTCTTTTGTTCTAATAATTATACCATGTGCTCTGTTATATGGTTATATGTTAAATACCTGATGATCCTGCCATAAACCTAGTACTGCTCTGAGTCTTGTGCAGTTATAGCTTAAAAAGTCCTATTACTTTGGCAAGTTAGGCTGGCATATACAACAGTAGAATTTTGATCAAAAATGTTTGTTTTTGGAACATTCATTCAATTTTCAAATGATTAGTTGAGTCAAATCAATGTTCAATTACAATTGTAGTAATGACAAAATTTCCAAGGAGTAAAATCAAATGTTTTCCTTACAAATTCATTTCTGTGAATGTGTTTTTCCTTAGTGAAAAAATTGCACATATTTTAATGAAACTTGTTTAACACATCTGGGGTTACATTCAGTTAACAGGTCTGGATGAAATTTTAAAGGCTAAGTCCACCATTTGCAAAAACAAAAAACAAAAAAAAATGTAAATACTGCAGCAATAATCTTATGACCAGTGTGGCATGACCACTTTGTGCACTGAAGCCTTCAGAGCATTGCACCCACAATTGATGCATTACGATGCATTAATGCATCGCAATGCACATGCTCTATCAATGTTTATGCCAGCCTCAGGTCCATATGGAGGTACAGACCTGTACTGGAGAGATGCAGCTGGTCTACAAGGGGTGAAGGAAAAGGGATTACCAGTGAGGATGTGCACAGTCTTTTTGCTGTAAATTTAAAGAAATATGAAAGAGATGTTTCATCCAGAACAAGCACTCCATGATTTGGAAAAGGAAAAGGAGGTTTGTGGAATTATTTATTTGACTATACTTCAAGTTACAGCCTAATATGAGTATAACATGAAACATGGTCCAAAATCTCTACCTAACTTTTAATGGCTTTCAAATTAGTTGATTCAATGATGGCAAGAAAGATTGTTCTGATAAATATTTTTTCTGTGATAGTTCGAGCGAAAATCTAACCATGTATGGCCAGCTTCAGCTGTATGAAATTGTCAGGTGATTTAATTCTCCAGCATCTACTCATAGCTGAAGCATCACTTTTGGCTGTACTGACCCTTTACGTTTTCATGAGCTTTCCATCTTTAGATCAGAGAGTTGTTAACAAATCATCTTGTTTCAGGAGGCAAAGCCAAGACTTCCTGGAGAGAAATGACTGTAGCCTAATATTTTATTTTATTTCAGGTATTTATATAACACCCTTAATTTACGCAGTACTTTACATATATTGTAAATTCACATCAGTTCCTAACTATCAAGGAGCTTACAATCTAGGGTTCCTAGCTCTCATTCATACATACACATAGTAGGGCCAATTTAGACAGGAGCCAATTAGCCTACCAGCATGTCTTTGGAGTGTGGAAAGCAACCGTAGTACCTGGAGAAAACCCATGCAGGTACATGTAGCTGTGGCTGGGATTCAAACCGACAATCCTAGTGCTGCTAGGCAGAATTTCTAACCACTAGCAAATAAAAATCAATCACAGGTACACAACACACTAGGAAAAGAGAGAGGGGTCTTTGTTGAAACAAACTATGCAGCACCCAAATTTGACACTTTTATGAGATAATGCCCTAATTTTATGTACTGACCTATGTAGCCCTTGCCTTCTATCGTTCAGCAGTGTAGGCACCTAAAATGTATAAAATGTTATATGTCTGAGTGTCTACAGATGCCCTTTTTAGTGAAGGTTTTGGTGACTTTTATATATGAAAGCCACCAATGCTTTTCTTGTAAAAATTGCAACAAAGGTAACACAGCTGTTCTTCCATAACAACTAACTAAACTGTTTTTCACATTGTAACCTACACTGGAAAAATCCATTTGATCGAGATGATAAACTGCTCTATTTTCTCTTCTCTGCTTTTTATGAAAAATATGTTTTTAAAAAAGCTCAGTTTTGCACATATGCTTTTATAAGGTCAGGTCACAGCAGTAATAAAATACAAATCCTTTACCCATGTTGGACTGTGTGAAGCTAGATAGCAGTATCAAAGGGCAAATGCTGAAGACAGAAAAATAATATTTTGGCAGATAGCTTCAGATGTGTGAGAAGAAAGGGTAGTAGCGTCTGCTGTCTGTCAAATGATATCTAATCAGATTAGCCTGTAGAGTCAAAGAGCAAGTACTGCAAAAATGCTAGCCATAGATGGCTTGCATTTTCTGCTAAATTATCCAAAATTCTAGCCATTCATGGCCCTTCAAGCAACCCGATTCCCACCCACCCCCGGTTCAATACAAAGTAATTTTAAATATCAACTGAGGCTGGTGGAAAATAATCTTCTGAACAGTGACTGAACCGCCCATTATATTCAGGCTGCTACAGATGCTGTGACTGCCTAAATACAATAGCCAAGGGAAATCAACAACAAAATAAAGTCAGCCATAATCATTGAGAGTCCATAATTATTTACTGTTAATAAATTTGAGACAACAGAAAGATAGAAAGTATCCATTGCATTTCGGGGGGCCAAAAAATCCCCCTTCATCAAGACTTGGATAACAAATCTAAAATTTAAAAAAATTGGGGCACCCCAGCCTAGTGCATTATCCCACGTAAATTTATTCAAGGTATAAAATATTAAAAACTACTCACAAACATGAGATGTTAGTAAGCTCAAAACAGCCAATCTTCTGATGATTAAAAGTACTGAAATAAACAGTTTCCAGACCCTGGGGGGGGAGGACCAAGCTGGGGCCCCAGCTGGTTGAAGCGTTTCAAAGGTTTGACCTTCTTCCTCAGAGCCTTGGCTTCTTCCTCAGAACTTCTAAATGCGTCAGCCAGCTGGGGCCCCAGTGTGCTCCCCCCAGGGTCTGGCGACTGTATATTCAAGGACTTTTAAGTCATGGAAGATTGGCTGTTTTGAGCTTACTAACATCTCATGTTTGTGAGTAGTTTTTAATATTCTATACCTTCAATAAATTTGCGTGGGATAATGCACGGTTGGTGCGCCCTCTTTTCTTTCCATTTTTCAGACTTGTCAAGGACACCCCTTGTTCTAGAGGGCAGAAAAGCCTGAAGCAATACCCCTGGTTAAGTGGACTATCACTTTCACCTAAGTTGGGCCATTATACTCATGCACAAGAGTTTTTTTTCCTCTTAGATAACAAATAAAATAGCTTCCTATAGTAGCCATCCTTACTAAATATACTCCTGGAAAGTGTTCTATGTCAGAGGAGGAGTGCCAATAGTCGCAATGGATGTATGTTTAAATTACTTATGCCCCCGAAATGCTGAAATTGCCTACATTTTATCTTCTTTGTCTTTTCTTACAGTGCATCCGGAAAGTATTCACAGCGCTTTACATTTTCCACATTTTGTTATGTTACAGCCTTATTCCAAAATGGATTAAATGTATTATTTTCCTCAAAATTCTACAAACAATACCCCATAATGACAACGTGAGGAAGTTTGTTTTAAATCTTTGCAAATTTATTAAAAATAAAAAAAGGCAAAAAATCACATGTGCATAATAATTTACAACCTTTGCTCAATACTTTGTTGAAGCACCTTTGGCACCTATTACAGCCTCAAGTATTTTTGAGTATGATGCTACAAGCTTGGCACACCTATTTTTGGGCAGTTTCTCATATTCTTCTTTGCAGGACCTCTCAAGCTCCATTAGGTTGGATGGAGAGCCTCAGTGCACAGCCTTTTTCAGATCTCTCCAGAGATGTCGGGTTCAAGTCTGGGCTCTGGCAGGGCCATTCAAGGACATTCACAGAGTTGTCCCGTAGCCATTCCCTTGTTATTTTGGCTGTGTGCTTAGGGTTGTTGTCCTGTTGGAAGATGAACCTTCGCCCAAGTCTAAGGTGCAGAGTGCTCTGGAGCAGGTTTTCATCAAGGATGTCTCTGTAAATTGCTGCATTCATCTTTCTCTCGATCCTGATTATTCTCCCAGTTCCTGCTGTTTAAAAACATCCCCACAGCATGATGCTGCCACCACCATGTTTCACTGTAGGGATGATGTTGGCCAGGTGATGAGTGTTTCCTGGATTCCTCCAGACATGACGCTTGCCATTCAGGCCAAAGAGTTCAATCTTTGTTTCATCAGACCAAATTTTGTTTCTTATGATCTGAGAGTCCTTCAGGTGTCTTTTGGCAAACTCCAGGTGGGCTGTCATGTGCCTTTTACTAAGGGGTGGCTTCCGTCTGGCCATTCTACCATACAGGCCTGATTGGTGGAGTGCTGCATAGATGGTTGTTCTTCTGGAAGGTTCTCCTCTCTCAACAGAGAAACGCTGGAGCTCTGTCAGAGTGACTATTGGGTTCTTGGTCATCTCCCTGACTAAGGCCCTTCTCCCCTAATTGCTCAGTTTGGCCAGGTGGCCCGCTCTAGGCAGAGTCCTTGTGGTTCCAAACTTCTTCTATTTACGGATGTTGGAGGCACTGTGCTCATTGGGACAGTCAATGCTGCAGACATTTTTCTCTACCCTTCCCCAGATTTGTCCCTCGATACACTCCTGTCTCAGAGGTCTACAGACAATTCCTTGGGCTTCATGGCTTAGTTTGTACTCTGGGTGCACTGTTAACTGTGAGACCTTATATAGACAGGTATGTGCCTTTTCAAATCATGTCCAATCAACTGAACTTACCACAGGTGAACTCCAATCAAGTTGTAGAAACGTCTCAAGAATGATCAGTGGAAACATAACGCACCTGAGCTCAATTTTTAGTGTCGTGGCAAAAGCTGTAAATACTTATGTAGATGTGATTTTTTTTTCATGTTTTACTTTTAATAAATTTGCAAAGATTTCAAACAAACTTCTTTCACGTTGTCAGAATTTTGAGGAAAATAATTCATTTAATCCATTTTGGAATAAGGCTGTAACAAAACAAGATGTGGAAAAAGTGAAACGCAATGAATACTTTACGGATGCACTGTATATAGGCTCTATTTGTTGATTTCACTTGGATATCTTATTTGCTGGGAATGTAACTGTCACATTGGTTGTGCTCTCAACCAAACTGTCAAACCATCAAATGGCTGGTGTCATAACTGTTCACATGTGCATCATCATGGCCTGTTGAAAATCAAAGAAGCTAAGATGACAGCTTCCTTGGCTGAAAACAATAGGAGGATTTAGTTCTGCTTTAATAAAAGAATGCCTTAATTTTCTGTTAACTTTCATTATATAAAATGTATTTTAAACCAAAACCTTTTTTTCTCTAGTGGAGAAGGATTTGAACTGCCGTGTTTTTACTGCCATCTAAGGCACCGTTACGGAGATTTACCCTCACTTCCTGTTCTGCTGACAACCGTTTCATCAGACCAAGTGAGGGAATATCTGTAACAGGGACACAGACAAAAATATCTGACATGGGTGCTAGCCTTCCCCTACTCTACTAAAGAAAAGTATTTTATGTATATGAAAATAATTTTAATTATACTGTATGTTTCTATTGGACAGTTTTCCTTACTTCCTGTCTGGTAAAATGTTGACAGTAGTACAAATAGTGAGAGTAAAACTCTCTAACAGAGCCCCAGTTAGCAGTAAAAAAAATTGACAGGGGTTCTAATCCTTCCATTCTCTATTCAAAACTAAGAAAATAAGTTTTGACTAGACATACACTTAAGGTATCCTTAGATGTCCAAGGGAGACCATATGAACAATCATACTGGGCTTCAGGCTCAGCAGTATGTTTTTTCATGTGGATGAGGGTCAGACAGCGATGCTGGCGGATTATTAAGGAAACACTAACTACTGGGACAGGATTGCTAACCTAGGCAATTAAATGTTCCCAAGAGCAATTTGTCTTGGATCATATGCAGGGCCTATAGAAAAGGGAGTATCTCTCAATCTTGTTGGATGAAAAGGCTGGATCCGGAAAATGACATAAAGCATCCAGTGGTGGCCGCTCCATTAGGGGAGACCCCCTCTAATCCATGCGCCCGGCCCATAATCTAGATGCAGGGCGCCGGACGCATAGATTTCAATTCGTTTTTTTTTTTTTGTTTTTTTTTAAGCACAAGATTAGAGCCTGAGGCTCTAATTGGCTTCAAAAAGGGTGGGCTTGGGGCGCAGTGCACCCACCCAGTTGTGTGACAATAGCTCCCCCCCCCCCAAAAAAAAATGGAGCACCAGTCGCCACTGATAGTATCTATTAAAATATTCTTTAAAAAAAAAAGCTGTATTTTACACTTTTGTAAATAGCTTGTATTCAAATGTTTAACTATGTAGAAACAGCCATGATAGCTCAGTTTAGGAATAGTATTGTTTGGGCTGGATTTAAAAGGAGTGATGATCTAGCTCAAATCTTACGAATCTTCTCTGTATTCAGGAGGATTCCCAACCATTCTGGTTAGTGTTTACTGGATTTCTTAAAGCCAGTGCACCTCTTTAGTTTCACATATTTGTATGTCGGGAACATGCAAAACCGCGCACTTTCCCAACATGCAGAAAAAAGCGCTGCACTTTAGCAAACATGCGGGGTGCAATTAATTGTTAATGCAAGTGGTAACTGAATGAAAATAACTTTATCTAATCTCTGTAAATTCTGAACACAATAGGTGTTGTGACTAGATGCCAGCAATCATGGGAACTCTTTTCTATTCTTCATTTCTCTCTCCATAGCAACAGCAACAATTTCTGCTGTTGCATCACCTGAGAATGGCCTTGATCGACATAATTTGTAACTGTCTATCCAAACTGTCAAACTTTTTAGAAAATAGTATTATCTGGAAGGGATAAACTGAAAAAAAAAGCTTTTTTCAAAAAACTGCAGTAAAAGCAGACGTAAAATACAGATTTTGGTGTTACACACAGGGATTTTTTTCAGCGGGAACGCGGGGGGAACGCAGTTCCGGCACCTCCAGCCCTAAATGTATGTAATAGCATGGGGCATGGGGTGTACTGGAGGGTCTATTGATCTTGGCTGCCGGGTGGGGATGGTGGGGATCTGATTTTGTGTGAGGGTCTATTGTTGCTGATGGGGAATATATTGTTGCTGGGGGGTCTTATGTCGCTGGAAGGGATCTACTGTTGAGGGAGAGGTCTATTTTTACTGACTGCTGGAGGATCCATTGATGCTGGCTGCTGGGAGATCTGTTGTTGATGCTGGGGGGGTCTAATGTTGCTTGGGTGGATATTTTGTTACTGGGTGTGATATTTTGTTGTGGGTGGTTCACTGTTGCTGCGGATAATCTATTGTTGTTGGGGTGGAGTCCATTGTTGCTGGAGGAGTCTATTGTTGTTTGGGGATCTATTGCTGGGATTCTATTATTGCTGGCTGCAGGGGATCTATTTTACTGCTTTTCTTTTTATCATTACCATGTTCCATACAAATGATTTAGCACCACAAAATGATACTTGGTTCTGTATTCTCTAAACGGGGCAGTACTGGTAGGTGGGTAGGGGGTGGAATCAAGGGACGGTGGTCAGAGGTGGGTAGGGGGCAGAGACAAGGGGTGACTCAGACGGGGAGTTACTGCACCTATTCTCCGAGAAAAAAAGCCCTGGTTACACATCACAACCACTGACATCCCAGCTGTAATCTTTTCAGTTAAAGTGTATGTATAGCCATTTTTATTCAATTATATTTTTGGACCCCAGTCAAGTTTTGCTATCTGGCTCTCCAATGGAGGGTTTTCCCTTCACCATCTGTTTTTGTGACACAGATTTACCAGGCAGGAAGTGAGGGATTGCAGATTTTCCCTCACTTCTTAGAGATAAAAAAAGTGTCACCGGGACAAGAAGTCAGTTGAGTCTCTGAGAGGTTCTTACTGTTACCCACTCCTTCATACAGTAGAAAACATTTTTGGTTGAAGATATTCTTTAAAATACAGCTGTAAAAATATTGAGAGGTGGATAAGAAAGTTTTTCTCTAACAAAGAACCAGTATGGGTCTATAATATACATGTGTAGACCATTTACCTATTTCCTAATTTGCAACCTTTTTAAAGCTGGGTACACATGGGCCAAAAATCGTCCATAAGCAGTTGGTTCAGTAGGAACTGGCCGACTTTTGACCCATTTGTACAGCTCTTCGTAAAGCAGAAGCCAGGCTCGTGACCGGCTTCTGTCAGATGGGCATGCTGGAAAACCAGCATCTGATCAGTGCTGGCAGCAACTGATCACTTTGTGCAGGGGGATCTGTAAGTTTTCATTCGGCCTGCTGGGTTGATTGAAAATAAAACTTCCCATGTGTACCCGGCAATAGACTCAAATTCTATAGTTTTGACTGGCCAGCTTGTAAACAGTGCTGTGACTCTAATAAATTTAGTTTTGTGGAGGAGAGAACAGAAAGATGACCTTATCAGTGACCTGAACATAAAAACAAAAGTGCAGAAGCACGGGATCCCGTTAAAACATAGCAGCAGTCCAAAGATGCCCCTGCTGATCTGTGTCCACTACCAAAAGCACCTACAATGGTCACGTGAGCATTAGAACTGGACCACAGAGCAATGGAAGAAGGTACCTGGTCTGAGGAATCACATTTTCTTTTACATCATGTGGATGGCTGGGGACATGTGCATCGCTTTCTCTGGGGAAGAGATGGCACCAGGATGCAGTATGGGAAGACGGCAGACTGGCAGAGGCAGTGTGATACTTTAAGCAATGTTCTGTTGGGAATCTTTAGGTCCTACAATTCGTGTGGATGTTACTTCACACATATCACCTATCTAAACTCTTGCTTACCAGGTACACCCCTTCATTGAAATGCTTATATTTACACTTAGGCCTCATTCACATTGGCGCATAGGCCTGTACAGTGCAAAATGAAACATTTGTCTTTGCATGTGGAACCACCTGAGCTGCAGGCAGCCTGCGTTAATGAGTGGATACGCAGTGGCAGTCTAAACTCCAGGCAAGTGCAGGTTTCCCTCTGTCCTGTAGATGACACTTTGCCATTATTACAGATGGAGTGGAGTCTGATAGGTAAATGTCCCCTCATGGACCCTGTCAGACTCTCAGAGAAGTCAGTTGTCCGATTGGTTGCTGTAATCTTTCGAGATTTTAGGCACCATATTGGTGCAGTACCTTATATAATAGTACCCGCATCATTTGGGCATGCCTAGAGCGAGGGGTAGATCAGGAACAGAGACTTTGCTAGTGATGGAAAATGTGTAGCACTTGGAGAGGTTCCTGTCAAGTAGGGCCATAACAGGGACAACACCTGCCTAGAGTAAACATCTGGGTATCCAGAATAGCAAAATGGGGCTCTTCCCAGCAGTATTACATTGCCGTCCCGGTAGACCACAAACCCCAACCCCTCCAACAGAAGCTCTTCTTTGGTAATAAAGCCTGGTAACACTGTATAAAAACCAACTGTAATATTGCCTCCTCTCTTTGCCTACAAGATTTAGTCATTGTGTATTACCGTTCACCTACCGTACATACAATATTCAAGATAATTATTACAATCAAAAACTGTGTGTGGTCTCTTCCTTATCGGTACCTTGGGCCTAGACCCAGTCTACAAGAGGGTGTGAGGTCATGAACACACACTGGTGGCGTTTAGGGTCGGGCTTATGCCTCTGCATGCCTGTCAAACCAAGCTGTACGCTGGAGTCCATACAGCTGCTATGTATCCATTCATTAACACAGCCTGCCTCTATATACTGTATATAAACAAATGCCTCATTTATGCTGTATGAGCCTCTGTGCCCATGTGATAGAGGCCTTAAAATAAAGATGTTTTACTACTTTTTTACCATTGTAAGTTATTTGGTTATCAACACAAAAACAATATTTACTGCACAAGAAATAGCATAGAGCCAATCAGAGTCCATATTGTACTGATCTGACTTTGGTAAAGTGAGTTCTGATTGGTTCCTATGGGAACTGTGCTCTTAGAATTTTGCCCCTCGTACTGGTTCTTGAACAAACATATAAAGGCACAGCAAGTGAATGTGAAAATTACCTCCTCCATTGGTGTATGCTCTGTATGGAAATCTCCAGACATTTCCCAAGCCAACACAGTATCCAATACACGATAGCAGGAAGTCTAACTTTCCAGACCAGTTCCCTCTGTCTTCGGGGTATTCTATGTCCAGCTCTGCATCATCACGATCACTGGGGGTCATCAATAGGTCAGGAGTGATGGGCTGTAGATCAGAGTTATGAATGTGTTTAGTCGCTTTGCTATATTTATGAGTAAGACAAGTCATTTTTTTATTGTCAGAAATTATTTCATGAAAAACAAACCTGTGCTTGAATAAAGGATATCTTTGAACCAAGAATAACATAATACCAAGAGCAAGTCATGAGCCCTCTCTAAGGCTTTGTGCAGTTGAAAACAGGAGGGCATAAGATGGTTGAATACAGAGCCTAACATTTGTCCAACTGCTTGCCACCTTCTCGGATAGGGAGCAATAAAAATGAATGATAAATGTGCTGTCAGCTCTCACAGATGCTGTAGTCTGTAGTTTATCATGCTGTACGTAAACCATACGATATAGGGATTCGGGTAAACATCATGTATTGAGCCATTTGGTTAACTTGTCAGTAGTCATCATTCTCATTCAAGACCTTAAAGGGGTTCTAAAGGGAAAACATTTGTTACCTTAATGTATTCGCTGCATTAAGTAAAAAAATGTTCCAGTAGAGTAAAACCTTGGTTTGAGAGCATTTTGCAATACAAGCAATTTTTTTAAATAAAGTTTGACTTGATATACAAGCGATGTCCTGATATACAAGTAGTGTCATGTCACAACTGAGTTTAAAAGAGAAGAGAGGCGCCTCTAAGTGTAGCAATATGGTTACATTTAATGAAGGTACAACATTTTTCAACTCACATGGTTGATGATTAAAACAGGCACAATTAAATATGCAGACATCCGGGGTAAAGCTGTCCACAGAGACCATGATAGCAAATTCATTTTCGCTATTTTCACACTAAATCTTCTCTCTGCCAATCAGGAAGCAGGTGTGAGACCTGTTTCCCGATTGGCCAAAACGTCAGGCGATCCTATTGGGCGCTTGATGTGGAGCCAGGGAGGAAGCCGCTGGAGCCAGAGAGGAAGCCTGTCACCCTGGATCTGCTGCCCGGACCCCGCACCCATTAGCCTGAAGCCGTTGCCCGGACCTTGCTAGCCTGGAGCCGCTGCCCTGACCCCGCTAGCCTGGAGCTGCTACCCAGGCCCCGCACCCGCTAGCCTGGAGCCGCTGCCCGGGCCCGTACCCATTAGCCTGGACCTGCTGCCCGGACCACGCACCCGCTAGCCTGGAGCCGCTGCACGGAGCCTGCACCCGCTAGCCTGGAGCTACTGCCTGGGCCCGCACATGCTAGCCTGGAACTGCTGCCTGGACCCCGCACCTGCTAGCCTGGAGCCGCTGCCCACACCCCGCCACTCTGGATGACACCCCCCATTTATCTGGATCTATCTATCCAGGTGAGTGCCAGACTAACCGACAGACTCGCGGGAGAGGGGGCGGTTGTTATTGCTGTGCCTCCCGGGGGGGTGGTTGTTTGCCTGATGATTGGCCAAGCATGCACTATGACCTGCATGCCTGGCCAATCACAGCGCCGTCTGTACAGAGAGCTGTAATTGGCCAAAGCCAGGGTGGCTTTGGCCAATTATGGCTCAGGGGTTTAGTACACGCCCCACACTATATAAGGCCGCCTGCACGTCGGCCCTGTGTAGTGTGTTCCGGCGTGGAGAGACAGAGAGACAGTGTCATTTGATTTAAGTTAGATAGATTAGGCAGGACAGTAAGTCAGTTAGCTGCACTTACAGTGTATTGTGTATATATATGCATCCCAGGTGTTGTGTGTGTATATATATATATATATATATATATATATATATATATATATATATATATATATATATATATATACACTGTATTCAGTTTAGCTAGATCCGTTCCTGTTATTATCTTCCTACTAACAGGCAGGCAGGTGTTACAGTATTTGTAGAAAATTGCTGGTGTTCTTCTGATCCTATTAGTCCTATTAGCTACAGTATTTACAGTTAGTGTAGTGCGAACTCTGCACAGTGTTCAGCTAAAGCTACCTGAAGAAGATTCTGATCGTATCACTACTGCAGGCAGCTACATTATTTTTTAGTGTAGTGCGACCTCTGCACAGTGTTTAGCTAAAGCTACAAGTTAGTGTACTGAGACCTCTGCACAGTGTTCAGCTAAAGCTACAAGTTAGTGTAGTGCGACCTCTGCACAGTGTTCAGCTAAAGCTACAAGTTAGTGTAGTGCGACCTCTGCACAGTGTTCAGCTACAGCTACCTGTAGAAGGTTGGTGTTGTTTTCCTGATCCTATCACTACCGCAGGCAGCTACATTATTTACACGTTAGTGTAGTGCGACCTCTGCACAGTTTTCAGCTAAAGCTATAAGTTAGTGTAGTGCGACCTCTGCACAGTGTTCAGCTAAAGCTACAAGTTAGTGTAGTGCGACCTCTCACAGTGTTAAGCTAAAGCTATACGTTAGTGTAGTGCGACCTCTGCACAGTGTTCAGCTAAAGCTACAAGTTAGTGTAGTGCAACCTCTGCACAGTGTTCAGCTAAAGCTACAAGTTAGTGTAGTGCGACCTCTGCACAGTGTTCAGCTAAAGCTACAAGTTAGTGTAGTGCGACCTCTGCACAGTGTTCAGCTAAAGCTACAAGTTAGTGTAGTGCGACCTCTGCACAGTGTTCAGCTAAAGCTACAAGTTACTGTAGTACGACCTCTGCACAGTGTTCAGCTAAAGCTACCTGTAGAAGGTTGGTGTTGTTTTCCTGATCCTATCACTACCGCAGGCAGCTACATTATTTACACATTAGTGTAGTGCGACTCTGCACAGTGTTTAGCTAAAGCTACAAGTTAGTGTAGTGCGACCTCTGCACAGTGTTCAGCTAAAGCTACAAGTTACTGTAGTACGACCTCTGTACAGTGTTCAGCTAAAGCTACCTGTAGAAGGTTGGTGTTGTTTTCCTGATCCTATCACTACCGCAGGCAGCTACATTATTTACATGTTAGTGTAGTGCGAACTCTGCACAGTGTTCAGCTAAAGCTACCTGTAGAAGGTTGGTGTTGTTTTCCTGATCCTATCACTTCTGCAGGCAGCTACATTTTTTACACGTTAGTGTAGTGCGACCTCTGCACAGTGTTCAGCTAAAGCTACCTGTAGAAGGTTGGTGTTGTTTTCCTGATCCTATCACTACCGCAGGCAGCTACATTATTTACACGTTAGTGTAGTGCAACCTCTGCACAGTGTTCAGCTAAAGCTACCTGTAGAAGGTTGGTGGTGTTTTCCTGATCCTATCACTACGGCAGGCAGCTACATTATTTACACGTTAGTGTAGTGCGACCTCTGCACAGTGTTCAGCTAAAGCTACAAGTTAGTGTAGTGCGACCTCTGCACAGTGTTCAGTTAAAGCTACAAGTTACTGTAGTGCGACCTCTGCACAGTGTTCAGCTAAAGCTACCTGTAGAAGGTTGGTGTTGTTTTCCTGATCCTATCACTACCGCAGGCAGCTACATTATTTACCCATTAGTGTAGTGCGACTCTGCACAGTGTTTAGCTAAAGCTACAAGTTAGTGTAGTGCGACCTCTGCACAGTGTTCAGCTAAAGCTACCTGTAGAAGGTTGGTGTTGTTTTCCTGATCCTATCACTACTGCAGGCAGCTACATTATTTACATGTTAGTGTAGTGCGACCTCTGCACAGTGTTCAGCTAAAGCTACAAGTTAGTGTAGTGTGACCTCTGCACAGTGTTCAGCTAAAGCTACAAGTTACTGTAGTGCAACCTCTGCACAGTGTTCAGCTAAAGCTACCTGTAGAAGGTTGGTGTTGTTTTCTTGATCCTATCACTACCGCAGGCAGTTACATTATTTACACGTTGGTGCAGTGTGACCTCTGCACAGTGTTCAGCTAAAGCTACCTGTAGAAGGTTGGTGGTGTTTTCCTGATCCTATCACTACTGCAGGCAGCTACATTTTTTACACGTTAGTGTAGTGCGACCTCTGCACAGTGTTCAGCTAAAGCTACCTGTAGAAGGTTGGTGTTGTTTTCCTGATCCTATCACTACCGCAGGCAGCTACATTATTTACACGTTAGTGTAGTGCGACCTTTGCACAGTGTTCAGCTAAAGCTACCTGTAGAAGGTTGGTGTTGTTTTCCTAATCCTAATACTACCGCAGGCAGCTACATTATTTACACGTTAGTGTAGTGCGACCTCTGCACAGTGTTCAGCTAAAGCTACCTGTAGAAGGTTGGTGGTGTTTTCCTGATCCTATCACTACCGCAGGCAGCTACATTATTTACACGTTAGTGTAGTGCGACCTCTGCACAGTGTTCAGCTAAAGCTACAAGTTAGTGTAGTGCGACCTCTGCACAGTGTTCAATTAAAGCTACAAGTTACTGTAGTGCGACCTCTGCACAGTGTTCAGCTAAAGCTACCTGTAGAAGGTTGGTGTTGTTTTCCTGATCCTATCACTACCGCAGGCAGCTACATTATTTACACGTTAGTGTAGTGCGACCTCTGCATAGTGTTCAGCTAAAGCTACAAGTTAGTGTAGTGTGACCTCTGCACAGTGTTCAGCTAAAACTACAAGTTAGTGTAGTGCGACCTCTGCACAGTGTTCAGCTAAAGCTACAAGTTACTGTAGTGCGACCTCTGTACAGTGTTCAGCTAAAGCTACCTGTAGAAGGTTGGTGTTGTTTTCCTGATCCTATCACTACCGCAGGCAGCTACATTATTTACACATTAGTTTATTGCGACCTCTGCACAGTGTTCAGCGAAAGCTACCTGTAGAAGGTTGGTGGTGTTTTCCTGATCCTATCACTACCGCAGGCAGCGTAGTGCGACCTCTGCACAGTGTTCAGCTAAAGCTACAAGTTAGTGTAGTGCAACCTCTGCACAGTGTTCAGCTAAAGCTACAAGTTACTGTAGTGCGACCTCTGCACAGTGTTCAGCTAAAGCTACCTGTAGAAGGTTGGTGTTGTTTTCCTAATCCTATCACTACTGCAGGCAGCTACATTATTTACCCATTAGTGTAGTGCGACTCTGCACAGTGTTTAGCTAAAGCTACAAGTTAGTATAGTGCGACCTCTGCACAGTGTTTAGCTAAAGCTACCTGTAGAAGGTTGGTGTTGTTTTCCTGATCCTATCACTACCGCAGGCAGCTACATTATTTACATGTTAGTGTAGTGCGACCTCTGCACAGTGTTCAGCTAAAGTTACCTGTAGAAAATTGGTGGTGTTCTCATACTAATAATACTACAGGCAGGCAGTTGATTTTGCTAGCTGTAATATCAGTATGTATATATATATCCCAGCTTAGTGCAGCTACATCTCACTGCAGGCCAACAAGGAGAGGCAGACAGTCACAAGCCAATAAAAGAGGGCAAGCAGGCTTTGTGTCTAGAGGCAACAGTACTGGTAGTGGACACGGTGCAACCTCATTAGCAGGTGGCCGTGGGACACGCTTGGCCTTTTTTTCGGCAGCTGGCCGTATTGAGCCGCAACATGCGGAAGACTTGGTTGAGTGGATGACCAAGCCGTCCTCATCCTCCCCATCCTCTCTCACCCATGCTCAGGGTACTTTGTCTGGCAAAGCAGCTGCCAAAGCGGCCTCTTCCCTCGGCTCAATGGCATCAGTGACTCCTTCCCTAGCCCCACCATGTCCTCCTGAGGAGTCCCTTGAACTGTTTGACCACAGTGTTGGGTACATGCTCCAGGAGGATGCCCAGCGTTTAGAAGGCTCTGATGATGATACTGAGCTAGATGAAGGCAGTAACGTGAGCACGGACAGAGGGGGTGCCCAAGAAGGACAGCAGTCTGGCAGTCATGTTCCCCCTGCTGCATACTGCCAGGTTTGCTCCAGTGATGAGGAGGGAGGGGATGATGAGGTCACTGGCTCAATGTGGGTGCCTGATAGGAGAGAGGAGGAGAAGGCACATCACCAACGAGGCAGAATGCCCTCCAAGGGCCAGCCTAAGGGCAGCACACTGACTGCATCACACCTCAGAGCTCCACATGTGCAGGGCGCTGCTGTCTCTGTGCATTATTCCATAAGTTCTTTGATGTGGGCCTTTTTTGAGATGAGTGCATGAGATGGCACCGCTGCTATTTGCAACATATGTCTCAAGCTTATCTCGCGTGGCCAAAACATTTCCCGCTTGGGCACCACATGCTTGACCAGACATATGTTGACCTGCCATGCAGTTCGTTGGCAAGCGTACCTAAAAGACCCACACCAAAAAACAAAGAGGACCTCTCTTTACTCCTCATCAGCTGGGATCTCCAACCCCACTATACCTTCAGTCCTCTCTGAGACCTGCACTGAGAGGAATGAAGGTGTAGAATTAGGTGTGTCACAGCCAAGTACTTACGGGCAATCTGCTATCGGTACACTGACGTCAGATTGTACCAGGCAAATTGCCCCAGCTGCTGCACCGCAAAAAGAAGTTCACTCCCAGCCATCCACATGCCCATCGGTTGAATGCTAGCTTGGCAAAATTGCTAGCACTTCAATTGCTGCCTTTTCAGTTGGTAGACTCTGCCCCCTTCCGTGAGTTTGTGGAATGTGCGGTTCCTCAGTGGCAGGTTCCCAAACACCACTTTTTCTCACAGAAGGCGATTCCGGCTCTCTACCGACATGTGGAAGGCAATGTCTTGGCCTCGCTGGACAGGGCGGTCAGCGGTAAGGTGCATATTACCACTGACTCATGGTCCAGCAGGCATGGACAGGGACGTTACCTAAGTTTCACGGAGCAATGGGTGACTCTTCTGGCAGCTGGGAAGGATGCAGAACAAGGTGCAGTAGTGTTGGAGGTTGTTCTGCCACCACGTCTCCAAAATGCCACTACTCTTGATTCTGACACACCTCTCTCCTCCACCCCCTCCTCTTCTTCTTCCTCTATGGCCTCTTCCTGTGCTTTGTCCTCGGAACCAGCGATGCTCCGTAGGCGTTCAAGGGGCTACGCAAGTACGCAGGCCAAAAGATGCCATGCGGTGCTTGAGCTGGTGTGCTTGGGGGACAGGAGCCACACTGGGGCAGAGGTTCTGTCAGCTCTGCAGGGGCAGGTTCAGAGGGGTTGATGCCACGCCAACTTAAGGCAGGAATGGTTGTTTGCGACAATGGCACCAACCTCCTCTCCGCCCCCCGACAGGGACAAATGACCCATGTGCCCTGTTTGGCTCACGTCCTTAACTTGGGGGTGCAGCTGTTCTTGAGCAGGTACCCAGGCTTACAGGATGTTCTGAGGCAGGCCAGGAAAGTCTGTGTGCATTTCCACCGGTCATATAATGCCAGTGCTTGGCTGGCAGACCTCCAAAAGGAATTTAACCTGCCCAAGAACCGCCTAATCTGTGACATGCCCACAAGATGGAACTCAACATTGGCCATGCTGCAGCGGCTGCACACGCAGCAGAGGGCCATCAATGAGTACCTGTGCGACTATGGCACCAGGAAAGGGTCAGGGGAGCTTGTTTTTTTCCCCACGCCAGTAGGCCATGATCAGGGATGCATGCACTGTCCTGTCACCATTTGAGAAGGCCATGAGGATAGTGAGCAGTGCATGCATCAGTGACACTGTCCCCCTTGTCCACCTGTTGGAGCACACGCCGCGTGGAATAATGGACAGGGCACTTGAGGCAGAACAGAGGCAGGAAGAGGAGGACTTCCTTAGCTCTCAAGGCCCCCTTTATCCAGTCAGTGTTCCTGCGTGCCCACCGATCACACAGGAAGAGGAGGAGGAGGATTGTGTCAGTATGGAGGTGGAGCCTGGCACTCAGCATCAGCAGCAGTCTTTAAGGGATCATTTACAGTCCCAAGAAACACATGGACTTGTACGTGGCTGGGAGGAGGTGGCTGCGGATCATGTCGTCCTTAGTGACCCAGAGGACTCCGGACCGAATGCCTCAGCAAACCTATGCTGCATGGCCTCCCCGATCCTGCAAAGCCTGCGGGAGGATCCTGGTATTCGTGGTATCAAGGAGAAGGAACAATACTGGCTGGCAACCATCCTGTATCCACGTTACAAGGGTAAGGTTGCGGACCTTATCTTGCCGTCGCAGAGGGAGCAGAGGATGAAACATCTTCGGGAGGCCTTGCAGAAAGGTCTGTGCAAGCGTTCCCAGAGACTGGGAGGTTACAAACTCCTGTTTCTGGACAACGTGTTGCTGAGGCTTTGGCCAGTCAAAGAAGGAGCAGTGGAGAAGGTGGCCGTCTGACCGATGCGTTCAGACAGTTTTTTAGTCTGCAGTCCCAAGGTATGATCGGTTCCAGCAACCATCGCCAGCGTCTGTTTTACATGGTGCAGGAATACCTAGGGGCAAGATCTGACTTGGACACCTTTCCCACCGAAAATCCTCTGGGTTACTGGGTCTTGAGGATGGATCACTGGCCAGAGCTTTCACAGTGCGTCTGTCCACTGACTCGGTCGATCGACTGACCTTCATAAAAATGAATCAGTCTTGGATCACCATAAGGCTACCAAGTACCTGATGCTGATGTAACCGAATAATTTTTTTGAAATGTCAGATCCCTTCAAAGACTGCCTATGCTGATGCTGAGTGACTATCCTGTTATGCTGAGTAATTATCCTCTTCCTCCTCAATGATCATGCTGATAGAACATTTTTGGTTCTGGGCGCTGCCACCAGTGCCTAAGGCCCAATTTTTCAGGCCCTGTTTAACAGGGGCGTGTAATCACAATTTTTGATGCAATTCTTTGCAGCAGGGCTAGTTCCTGCACTCCAACTAGAGTATCTGTGAGGGGTTGCAGTGTTGTGGCACCAGCACCAGTGCCTAAGGCCCAATTTTTCAGCCCCTGTTTAACAGGGGCGTGTAATTACAATTTTTGATGCAATTCTTTGCAGCAGGGCTAGTTCCTGCTCTCCAGCTAGAGTATCTGTGAGGGGTTGCAGTGTTGTTGCACCAGCACCAGTGCCTAAGGCCTAATTTTTCAGCCCCTGTTCAACAGGGATATGTAATTAGAATTCTTGATCTAATATTTCACAGCAGGGCCCGTTTCTGCACCCACCAAGAGTAACTGTGAGGACTTACAGTGTTGTGGCACCAGCACCAGCACCACCACCAAAGGCCCAATTTTTCTGCCCCTGTTCAACAAGGGCATGTAATTACAATTCTTGATCTAATATTTCACAGCAGGGCCCTGTGAGGGCTTACAGTGTTGTGGCCACAACAACACCCAAGGCCCAAATTTCTGCTGAGTATATAGGGCAGGCCCCTACTTTCAAACATCCAACTTACAAACGACTCCTACTTGCAAACGGAAGGAGACACCAGGAAGTGAGATCAAATCTACCCCTAGAAAGGGAAATTCTCTCCTGTAAGAGTTAATATGGGAAAAACTTTTCTCCTTTACACTGATGCTTTATCACCAATCCTTGTTTCACTAAAAACCCCAAATTTTCAAAAAACATTTGGCATTGGGACAAAAAGTGAGGTGAAATCTTCTGAAGAGGAGCACAGACAGCAAAACAAATGTCACAGGGGTGATAACCCTTCCCTTTGTTTTCCAAAAAGCTTGAAATAGATTTTTTGGCTGGAGCTAAACACGTTAAAAATGTACCAGTTCAAAATTACAAACAGATTCTACTTAACAACAAACCTACAGTCCCTGTCTTGTTTGCACCGCCTGTATACTGCTGTTCAGAGTATATAGGGCCTGGGGGCCTCTCACCTTTCCTTTTTTAATTTGGGTGCGGGGTTCCCCTTAATATCCATACAAGACCCAAAGGGCCTGGTAATGGACTGGGGGGTACCCATGCCGTTTCTCTCACTGATTTTCATCCATATTGTCAGGACCCGACATTACATTAAAGCCGCAAGCAGTTTTAAATGACTTTTATTCCTTTAAAAATGTCATTTTGTGCAGGGACTGTTCTAAGCACGGGAAACACACGCCACTTTACAGGCATACTATAGACACCCCCCAGGTATGATATTTAACCACTTCCCACCCGGCCACTGCACATAAACGGCCGGGTGGGAGCTCCCTCCTTTTGACTGGACATTCCCTAACGTCCTTCAGTAGGTGCGTGTCCCGATGCGCGCGTGTCACCCGGACACGCCGCATCTCGTAACGGCAGGAGGACAATGTGATTTGCCCTCCTGTTCCACACGATGGCTGTGTGTAATCACAGCCGTCGTATAGTAAACATGGGGGAGGGGTGGCATTTGACAGGAGATCGCGCCGTCACCTGCCCGCGCAGCGGCGCAATCCCGATCTGCCTGTGCCCCCTAGAGACAGTGGAGTATTATAACACAGGAGGGCCCTGTGATTGGCCCTCCTGATCACATGATGACTGTGTCCAATCACAGTCATCATGTAATGTAAATAGAGAGCGGTTGTAACTGCTCTCATCTTTTCCTCTCCTCACACAGAGCCTGTCAGTGAGGAGAGGAAGAGAGATCTGTGCTGCGGCCGGGAGATCAGTGAGTTTTATAGCTGTTTGTCTGCTGTTTACCCACTGATCACCCAGCAAGTGCCCCCAAAACACAGTGTCCCCAAAACAGTGAAAACACCTGTCAGTGAACAACTGGCACATCTGTCCACCAACAGCGGGCACATCAGCCCGTCATCATCAGGCACATCTGCCTGTCATCATCAGGCACATCTGCCCGCCAGTCATCAGGCACATCTGCCCGCCAATCATCAGGCACATCTGCCCGCCAGTCATCAGGCACATCTGCCCGCCAGTCATCAGGCACATCTGCCCACCCATCATCAGGCACATCTGCCCGCCAATCATGAGGCACATCTGCCCGTCAATCATCAGGCACAGCTGCCGCCCGCCATCAGGCACATCTGCCACCCGCCATCTGACACATCTGCCGCCCGCCAACATCTGGCGCATCTTCCACCAACATCTGGCACATCTGCCGCCGGCCATCTGTCACATCTGCCATCCGCCATCTGCCCACGATCAGGCACATCAGCCTGTCAACAGCTGGCACATCAGCCCGTCAACAGCTGACACATCAGCCCGTCAACAACTGACATCAGCCTGTCATCAGCTGACACATCAGCCCGTCATCAGCTGGCACATCAACCCGTCAACAGCTGACACAACAGCCCGTCAACAGCTGACACATCAGCCGCCCACCATCATCAGGAACATCTGCCTGCCAATCATCAGGCACATCTGCCTGCCAACATCAGACATATCTGGCGCCCACCATCAGGCATATCTGCTGCCCACCATCAGGCACATCTGCCGCCCGCCATCTGACACATTTGCCGCCCGCCATCTGACACATCTGCCGCCCGCCAACATCTGGCACATCTGCCACCTGCCAACATCTGGCACATCTGCCGCCTGCCATCTGGCACATCTGCCACCCGCCATCTGGCACATCTGCCACCCGCCATCTGCCCATGATCAGGCACATCTGCCCGCCAACATCAGGCACATCTAGCCACCCACCATCTGGCACATCTGCCGCCCGCCATCTGACACATCTGCCGCCCACCATCTGACACATCTGCCCACCAACATGACGAAAAGATCTTACAGCGCAGAGGAGGCTCTCCAAATACTCCAGAGTATGTCCACGAGAGTAGCGGGAAATTCTCTCCGTTAGACTCGGATAGCGACTATGAGCCAGTGGAAAGCAGTGGATCCGAGTTGGAAACAGAGGAAGATAGAATCCTAACAAGGAGAATCAGGAGAAATGAGCAGGAGGAGACATTCACCAGCAGCGCAGCACTCCAGGGCATCCACCAGCAGGCATCCACCAGCAGCGCAACACTCCAGGATGATATGCAGGCATCCACCAGTAGCGCAGCACTCTAGGGCATCCACCAGCAGGCATCCACCAGCAGCGCAGCACTCCGAGATAGGCAGGCATCCACCAGCAGTTCTGCAACCTTCCAAGAAGATAGGCCAGATGCTAGCAACGGATCCGATCAACGAGGCAGTGCCCATACTAGCCTCCCAGATGTTCTACTCTATCCAACATGGCTGCCCGATACGTCAGTAGAACCTGTAATACCCCTTTTTACAGCCCAGCCAGGCCCTCAGATGCAGACAGAAAATGTAACCCCACTTTATTATTTTCATTTATTTTTTACCAGTGATCTCCTAACCTACATTGTGGAGCAATGTAATCTATATGCCAGCCAACATATAGCCAACAATCCAAGTTCTTCATATGCCCATCCTTTTGTTTGGAAACCCCTCACCGTGGAAGAATTTCAGCCCTCAACATGGGGCTGACAAAAAAAAAATAAACTCCATTCCTACTGGCCTAACTGGCCTACCCAACCTATCCACCACATGCCGGTCTATTCGCCATTGATGCCCAGAACCCGTTATGAGATGATCATGAGATTTTTACACTTCAATAACAAAGCCCAATGCTCCCTCGAAATCATCCCAGTTACGATAAATTATTCAAAATTCGGCCCCCAATCAATTTTTTTTGCGACAGCTTCAAGGAGATGTTTACCCCTGATAGAAATATATGTGTAGATGAATCCCTAGTACACTTCACCGGCAGACTCGGAATAAAACAATACCTCCCCAGTAAAAGAGCCAGACGTGGGGTAAAATTTTATAAGGCGTGTGACAGGGCCACGGGTTACACATATGACTTTATAATTTATGAGGGAAAAGACAGACAGCTAAACCCCCCTGGATGCCCTACCTACATGGGAACAAGTGGCAAAATTGTCTGGAAGCTGATCCAACCATTACTTGGGAAAGGTTACCACCTATATGTAGACAATTTAAACACTAGTCTCCCACTTTTCTGCCATTTGTACCTAAAGAACACTGTGGCCTGTGGGACAGCACGGACCAACCGCAAAGGCTTCCCACAAAGATTGGTCGCCAAGAAATTGAAGCAGAGTGAAATGGCCAGTATGCGGACTGAAGAGGTACTAGCGGTGAAGTGGAGAGATAAAAAAAGAGATGTCTACATCCTTTCCACAATACATAATGACACCTTGGTGGAACTTCAGAGAAGAAGAGGCCCCATACAGAAGCCAAAATGTGTGCATGAGTACAACCTATACATGGGGGGGGGGGGTGGATATGAACGACCAGATGATGCAGCCCTACTTGGCCACCAGGAGATTACTATTTTGGTACAAGAAAGTCGCCATTTATTTGATGCAACTTGCCCTATTTAATTCATATATAATTTTTTCTAAGTGCACCCAAAGTTCCCTAACCTATCTAAAATTCCAAGAAGACGTTGTCACAGCCCTTCTCTATCCCCAAGGCCAAGCCCCTCAACTAATTTGCTCCGATTCATTAGCCAGACTCCATGAAAGGCACTTTCCCAAAATCCTCCCTCTTACCCAAACAGGTCGCAAACCCCCAAAAAATGTTGTGTGTGTGCAAGTAGAGGAATTTGCCGTGACACCCGATACTACTGTCCCCAATGTCCCTCCCAGCCAGGCCTCTGTATTGGAACGTGCTATCGGAGCTATCATACTTCACTACACTATTAGTAAAGTGAAGATGATTTTTTTCCACTATCTGCCATTTCTGTGAATGACCCGGACTGTTAACGACTATGCCTCTGCCAAACATGTTTCTGCCTTCAACGTGAATTGACCCGGACTGTTAACGACTATGCCTCTGCCAAACATCTTTCTGCCTTCAACGTGAATTGACCCGGACTGTTAATTGACCATGCTTTTTGCCTGCCTCCTGAACTGATCATTTGCCCTGCCACTGTACAGCACAGGGGTCTCACATATGTGAGGGGCTCCACAAAAGGTTTTCCGAGTGGAGAAAACATTTTTCTCCGGGTTTTTAGTTTTCTCGGATTAGGGTCTGGAGACTCTGAGGCTTCATAGAGATTTGGGTGGGAAGAAGCCTCTACCCCTGTCCTCAGGTCTTACCTGACCAAGGCCCAATGTACAAAGTGCTGCCTGCTGCCACCTGAACTGGTCATGCCTCTGTCTGCCACCTGAACAGGCCGTGCCTTTGCCTGCCACATGACCTTGCCATGCCTTTGCCTGCCACATGACCTTGCCATGCCTTTGCCTGCCACCTGGACTGGCCATGCCTATGCCTGTTACCTGAACTGCCTGCTAAACCTTGGACTGTACTGAACCATGTTCATACTTTTCCATATCTGTCTGCTGCCTGGACAATTCCTGGACATTTCCTTTGGCTGTCTGGACAAATGCTTTGGCTGCTCTGGAATGGTATTCCTGCCTGCTAAAACCACAGGTGAGCTTTTTTTTTTTTACCTTTTGCTCAGCAGAATGTATTTTGGGGTGTAATTCTTGGTGTGTACATGCTATGTGTTAGAAGCCTGGAGGTGCTACTTGCATGTTGGGCCTCTGTATGTGGCCAGGCTAATTCCATTGTCCTGGTGCTCCAGGGCCTTCAAAAATGTGATAGGTACTCAGGAAATGAAATGTGTAATTTATGCCTTTAGAACGACTGATGGTGCTATATGGATGTTGGGCCTCTGTATGTGGCCAGGCTGTGGAAAAGTCTCACACATGGGGTATTGCCATACTCAGGATGGATATCAGAATGTATTTTGGGGTGTCATTTTGGCTATGTCCATGCTATGTGTTAGAAAGATCTTCTAAATTGACAACTTTGTGAGAAAAAAATAGGTTTTCATTTTCTTTCCACATTTTCCAAAAACTTGTGGAAAGAAATGACATGTTCAAAAGACTCATTATGCCTCATAGAATATACATTGGGTTGTTTTCTTTCCAAAATGGGGTCATTTTGTGGGTAATTCCATTGTCCTGGTGCTCCAGGGCCTTCAAAAATGTGATAGGTACTCAGGAAATGAAATGTGTAATTTATGCCTTTAGAACGCCTGATGGTGCTATATGGATGTTGGGCCTCTGTATATGGCCAGGCTGTGGAAAAGTCTCACACATGGGGTATCGCCATACTCAGGACGAGTAGCAGAGTGTATTTTGGGGTGTCATTTTGGCTATCTGCATGCTATGTGTTAGAAAGATCTTCTAAATTGACAACTTTGTGAGAAAAAAATAGGTTTTCATTTTCTTTCCACATTTTCCAAAAACTTGTGGAAAGAAATGACATGTTCAAAAGACTCATTATGCCTCATAGAATATACATTGGGTTGTTTTCTTTCCAAAATGGGGTCATTTTGTGGGTAATTCCATTGTCCTGGTGCTCCAGGGCCTTCAAAAATGTGATAGGTACTCAGGAAATGAAATGTGTAACTTATGCCTTTAGAACGCCTGATGGTGCTATATGGATGTTGGGCCTCTGTATGTGGCCAGGGTGTGGAAAAGTCTCACACATGGGGTATCGCCATACTCAGGACGAATAGCAGAATGTATTTTGGGATGTAATTGCAATTATGCCTGCACCGTGTGTGAGAAATAACTTGTAAATATGACAATTTAGTGAAGAAAAAAAATATATATATATTTCTTAATTTTCCAAAGCATTGTGGGGAAAAAATTTCAACTTCAAAAAATTCACTATGCCTCTTACTAAATACCTCAGACTGTCTTCTTTCCAAAAAGGGGTCATTTGGGGGGGTTATTGCACTGTCCTGACATTTTAGGGCCTCAAGAAATGAGATCAGTGCATTAGGCCATCAGTGCATTAGGATTGATACATTTTCAATAATGCGTAGCATGGCTTGTAGACTCTATAACTTTCACACAAACCAATGATCATACAATTATTAGGATTTTTTTTACCAAAGACATGTGGTAGAATACATTTTTGCCTAAATTTTCGACAAAATTTAATTTTTTTGGTTTCTTTTAAAAGAGAAAGTAGAAAATTTAGTTTTTTTTTCAAAATATTCGCTCTTTTTTCGCTTATATCACAAAAAATAAAAAATGAAGTGGTGAATAAATATCACCAAAAGAAAGCTCTATTTGTGTGAACAAAATGATAAAAAATTAATTTGGGTACAGTGTAGCATGACTGAATTATTGTCATTCAAAGTGAGAGAGCACTGAAAGTTGAAAATTTGTCTGGGAAGGAAGGGGGTGAAAGTGCCCAGTATTGAGGTGGATAAAGGAATATTTCACTTTTTTTTTTTTTTTTTTTTACGTTAAGCATCATTAAAATCACTGCTCCCGAAAAAACGGCCGTTTTTAAAACTTTTTTTTGCATTGATACATGTCCCCTGGGGAAGGACCCAGGTCCCCAAACCCTTTTTAGGACAAACCATGCAAATTAGCCTTTAAAATGAGCACTTTTGATTTTGAACGTTCAAATCCCACAGACGTCAATGGGGTTCTAACGTTCGTGCAAATTTTTGGTCCGTTCGCAGGTTCTGGTGCGAACCGAACCGGGGGGTGTTCGGCTCATCCCTGCTCACCATACGAAAATCCTTGTACGACAGAATACAATGTCAGAAGTGACGTAATGTGTTGACTAGTTTTGTATGTATTTTTTCTGAGCATGCATAGTCTTGCTCTTATGATTTTTTTTGTAGGAAACCCTACTGATTAAAACGAAAATCTGCACATCCAGCTTTTGTCTGATGAAAAACTGGAATCGGCTGTCGTCGAACGAAATTTTACTTCCGATTTTCTATTGTGTGTACGGGCCTTAAGTGGTTAGCAATTCTAGCAGCACTAGTTGTCAGTTTAAATCCCTGCCTGGAGTTTACATGTTCTCCCTGTGCTTGTGTAGGTTTTCCTCTGAGTACTCCGGTTTCCTCCAACACTACAAAGACATGCTGGTAGGTTAAATGGCTCCTGTCTAAACCGACCCTAGTATGTGTATGAATGTGAGATAGGGACCTTAGATTGCAGGCTCCTTAAGAGCAAGGACTGATGTGAATGGATACTCTATGTGAAAAGCGCTGCTTAAAATGTTGTTGCTATATAAATACCTATGATAATAATCTTCTAGGATCCATACAGCACATGTGCATCCTGTTGGTTCTTGGGATGCCCACTTGACCTCTGGAAGATTTGCCCCTCTTCATGACCAGGCCATTTTTTGTGATATGGCACTGCGTTACCTTAACTGACAATTTTGTGGTCATGCAATGATGTACATAAATTAAATTGATGTCTTTTTTTCCCGACGAATAGAGTTTTCTTTTGGTGGTATTTGATCACCACTGTGTTTTTTTTTTTTTTGTTTTTTTGTTTTTTTGCGCTATAAACAAAAAAACACTGACAATTTTGAAAAGAAAACAATATTTTTTATTTTCCCCTTTAAAAAAAGTTATAGCGTCTAAAAACTATGGAATATATACAGGAATTTTGATTTTTTTTTATACTAGTAATGGCAGCGATCAGCTGTACTAATCACACTGGCTGGGAAGGGGTTACACATCTAGGGCGATGGCGCTAAAAATAGCGCCTGCAAACCAACCTGAAAGTGCCACTGCTTTGTCTCCAGTGTGAAAGCCCCGAGGGCTTTCACACTGGAGGGGTGCGCTAGCAGAACGGTAAAAAAAGTTCTGCTAGCAGCATCTTTGGATCGGTGTGTATACCGCTCCTTCATCGCTCCTGACCATTGAAATCAATGGGGCACCGCGGCTATACTGCTGTGAATAATCACAGTAGATGCAGCCTGCCGCCAGTGTGCACACGCCACCTGTAGGTGGAAGTGCAGAATTACTTATATATAGTATACAAGTACTTACGTGTTCCTGCACAGAAGAGCCACCCTGTAGCAGTAAATCATGTAAGTGGTTAAAATCAATGGCAATGCTCTCATGCTGCATTGCCACTACGTGTGGTAGCATGCATTTTACCATGCATTACCGCAACACACTAGTGTGAATGAACTGAAAGAGGAAGGGGAGGCAGTGTGGGACAGTCAGACTGTACCACATAGCACAGTGATGTTAACCGAATTGTAGGCATGAGACAGCAGTAGGGGTTTTAACCTGAGGAGCACTTCTCCGGTTAACATGGCTTGGAGAAAATCCAGTTCCTGGTTGTCTTACGGGGTAAACAAAGCAGTCACATGACCTCTGCCTACTACTGGTGGTAAGGTAGCCTGGCATTATACTAATGCATTTTCTGTATGGGCTCCTGGTGCTATCTTGGGAGAATTCCATTGAATACAGAATTCTCTTGAGATTTGGGTGACCATCTTTGATGCAGAGAGCCTATTTATAGCCCCTTCCCTTATCACTGGGGGCCCCCACAATGTTTGAAGTTCAGAGATAGTTTTTAGCTAGAAATAGGTTCCTGATAAGGAGGGACATTGCAGGTCCTTATGAACTTTTCTATGGAGGGCAATCTAGTATAACATGATCTGATTGTAAATTCATCCTCACCATTACTTTCTTTATATATTTAGCTCTGCACTCTTCATTTACTTTCCATTATTTCTTGGGTCCCACTTAGATATTTGGTTCACACATTTGTGGTGCCCTTGGTTATTCTTATATTGTAATTCATTTTAAGGGGTACCATGCACGTTTTTATCAGTTGTTATAGGATATATGGTATCTGCTCACTTTTTGGGTTGAACCATGCTTGTTCCCCATGACCTCGTGACGCCGATAGGCTCTTTTTCTCCCTGTTTCCAGAGCCCCGGGGACAGACATCTCAAGGTGGCTGCCATCCAGAATCTGCAATCCCCCTCTACACTGTAAAGCGTTGCGTAAACTGTTGGTGTTATATAAATCCTGTATAATAATAATAATAAGGGTCTTATTAAATTGTTTTTTAACCAAGCTAATTTGTAAGTTCACACTGTATGGAGTCCAAGGGAATGTTTATTTACTATGTTCAGACCTTGTACTGTATATCTCATTTTGTTGCATTTAATCCATAGAGATCTTGTCAGTAACAACGACTCCTGGGTGAATTATGGTTCACGAAACATGTCGAGATTGTGATGCAATTTATCTATCTGTTATTTGCAAGCTTCATGACTGACATGTGTATGAAGAATCCATTTAAATATATATTTGATTTTGTAAATCAGTACCTGGTTCAAAGTAAGCATATAATCTCCTTTTATATGTGGTTTTATATATTCAATAAAGTTGATTATTTGTATACCTCATTCGATGTGCTGGAGTACCTCCCAAAAGTCCCATGGGTATTGATATTTTATTTTATTTTAAAGAAGAACTCTGTGGGAAGAAAATGTTCCCACGTAGTGAGGCTGCACCCATATTGTACGGGTTAACTGCTCATTTTTCTCTAGGGGTGAGGAGAGCAGAGATTAACTTATAAAATCCACCAATACTCCAAGTGCAAGACCGATCCCTGCCTCTCCTGCCATGCCGCATGCTAGTGTTCTTGTCTATGGACCGTTCCTGACGTCATCAGGCCCATAGACCGGCTCTGGACGTGAGGATGGCAGAAACAGTCCACTGCTGAATGTGGGGGAGCGTTGTTTTCTTGAGGATCAACGGATCGGATAAGTATAGCCTTTCAGTGCGTGCCCCTAGGCAAAACAAGCACTTAACCCATGCAGTGTGAGCACAGCTCCACTGCATGGGAATTTTTTTCTGTTTTTTCAGGGAGAGGTAGGTTTTTTAGCTAGGGATAGGTTCTTGATTAGGAAGGAGATTGCAAGTCCTTATGAGCTTTTCCAGAGAGAAAATAGAACAAAAAGGAGCCTCAAACCACAAGAACAAGTATTCTGGAATGGTGACAGTACACTACATAGCAGCTGGTCCAAGCCTTGTACAATCTGTATATACAGTGCCCTGAAAAATTATTTATAACCCTTGAAATGTTCCACATTTTGTCATGTTACAGCCAAAAACTTAAATGTATTTTATTGGGATTTTATGTGCTAGACCAACACAAAGTGGCACATAATTGTGAAGTAGAAGAAAAATGATAAATGGTTTTCAAAATGTTTTACAAATAAATATCTGAAAAGTGTGGTGTGTATTTGTATTCAGCCCCCTTTACTTTGATACCCCTAACAAAAATCTAGTGGAACCAATTGCCTTAAGAAGTCACCTAATTAGTAAATAGACCACCTGTGTATAATTTAATCTCAGTATAAATACAACTGTTCTGTGAAGCCCTCAGAGGTTTGTTAGAGAACCTTAGTGAACAAACAGCATCATGAAGGCCAAGGAACACAACAGACAGGTCAGGGATAAAGTTGTGGAGAAGTTTAAAGCAGGGTTAGGTTAAAAAAAAATATCCCAAACTTTGAACATCTCACGGAGCACTTTTCAATCCATCATCCGGAAATGGAAAGAGTATGGCACAACTGAAAACCTACCAAGACATGACCGTCCACCTAAACTGACAGGCCGGGCAAAGAGAGCATTAATCAGAGAAACAGCCAAGAGGTCCATGGTAATTCTGGAGGAGCTGCAGAGATCCACAGCTCAGGTAGGAGAATCTGTCCACAGGACAACTATTAGTCGTACACCAGGGACATGCAGTCAGGGGAGGCAGTGTCATAGAAGGGGGCATGTGTCTAAAAGATACATGCTCCCTTCCAACCCAGCCCTCCTAACCAGAAGGAAAACACATGGGTTTATGGGTATAAGATTTACCCATAATCCCATGTTTTTCTCACAGTTAAGAGGGAGAATGAGAATCTACTGCTGAAAAGGTATTGTTTTAATCAAGCTAAATCATATATTTATATGCTATATGTTATAGCATAATAATTTATTACTTATCTATTTACTGTGAAATTACTGGTTGGAAGTTATAACTTCAAACATCAGTAATTTGTCTGTTAAGCCACCTGCTTGAGTACAGTTTTTCAAAATAAATTAAATTACTTTAAAAACAATATATAATAATTATTTGTATATTACTTACTTATGGTAATTAACCCCTTGCCACCCAGGCCAATTCTGACACTTCTCTCCTACATGTAAAAATCATCATTTTTTTGCTAGAAAATTACTCAGAACCTCCAAACATTTTTTATATATATATATATATATATATATATATATATATATATATATATTTTTTTTTTTTTTTTTTGCAAAAACCATAGAGAATAAAATGGTGGTTTTATGTCACACAGTATTTGCAAAGCAATTTTTCCAACGCGTTTTTTTTTTTTTTTTTTTAAAGGAAAAACTTAGCCCGATTTTTATGTATAATGTGAAAGATGATGTTATGCTGAGTAAATAGATACCTAATATGTCACGCTTTAAAATTGCGCACACTTGTGGAATGGCGCCAAACTTCAGTACTAAAAAATCTCTACGCTGTACAAATTTTTACAGGTTACATGTTTAGAGTTATAGAGGAGGTCTAGTGCTAGAATTATTGCTCTCGCTCTAACGATCACGGCGTATGTAACCTCATATTTCCCAACTGACCCTGATTTTGAGGGACTGTCCCTCATTCGGAAAAAAGTCCTTCTTTCCTCCTCATTTGTCCCTCATTTTGGTCTGATCTGCATAGTTTTATATAAAATGCACTACTTATCTATCAAAAAATGTTTCCCAGTGCTAAACCTTTCTTCCAATTTCTAAATTGCTGCATATGTAAATTCCAATAGCCAATATAAAGGAACAGCAGTGGTAAAAAATCACTTGTCGGTTTATTCAATAATTTTTTTTTTGTATAATTCACCTTTAAGGGGGGCATGGCAGGGGGTGTGTCCTATTCCTACATACATTTGCTAAAAGGTGTCCCTCGTTCCCATTTGAGAAAGTTGGGAGGTATGTGTAACCTGTGTGTATCTGGCTCTGATACTAGCCAGTGCCTCACCAGCCACTGACCTCACTGCACGCCCCTGTCGTGCACGCCACAAATCTGGCAAGAAGAAAGCCATTGTTGAAAGAAAGCCATAAGAAGTATTGTTTGCAGTTTGTGAGAAGCCACGTGGGGGACACAGCAAACATATGGAAGAAGGTGCTCTGGTCAGATGAGCAAAACGCTATGTGTGGCAGAAAACTAACACTGCACATCACCCTGAACACACTGTGAAACACGGTGATGGCAGCATCATGTTGTGTGGATGCTTTTCTTCAGCAGGGACAGGGAAGCTGTTCAGAGTTGATGGGAATATGGATGGAGCCAAATACAGGGCAATCTTAGAAGAAAACCTGTTAGAGTCTGCAAAAGACTTGAGAGTGGGGTGGAGGTTCACCTTCCAGCAGGACAACGACCCTAAACTTACAGTCAGAGCTACAAAGGAATGGTTTAGATCAGCGATCTCCAAACTACGGCCCTCCAGCTGTTGCGGAACTACACATCCCATGAGGCATTGTAAAACTCTGACATTCACAGACACGACTAGGCAAGATGGTAAATCCTGAACAACTGGAGGGCCAAAGTTTGGAAACCCCTGGTTTAGATCAAAGCACATTCATGTGTTAGCATGGCCCAGTCAAAGTCCAGACCTAAATACAATTGAAAATTGCTGTTCACAGATGCTCCCCATCCAATCTGACAGAGCTTGAGCTATTTTGCAAAGAAGAATGGGCAAAAATGTCACTCTCTAGATATGCAAAGCTGGTAGAGACATCCCCAAAAAGACTCGCAGCTGTAATTGCAGCAAAAGGTTTCTACAAAGTATTTACTCAGGGGGGCTGAATACAAATGCACGCCACACTTTTTACATATTTATTTGTAAACAATTTGGAAAACCATTTATCATTTTCCTTCCACTTCAGAATTATGTGCCACTTTTTGTTGGTCTATCACATAAAATCCCAATAAAATACATTTACTTTTTTGATTGTAACATGACAAAATGTGGAAAATTTTAAGGGGGTATGAATACTTTTTCAAGGCGCTGTAAACCCTGCATTCTTGTTCTTCATTGGTGATTGACAATATCCAAGCCTTATTGTTCACAGGGGAATTCCAGAGAAGAAAACAGAATTGTTATAGCTGCTGAATATAAAATAACACCTAAAGAAGTTGTGTGGCCTGTTCTCTCTGACCCACTGCCACGCTATAAGCACCTGCTACATAGTTACATAGTTAGTCCATCTAGTTCAACCAATAAATAAAAAATACAAAAAATAATAATACAATCCCATATACACAATCCTTCACCCACAGTTGATCCAGAGGAAAGCGAAAAACCCCAGCTAAGGATGATCCAATTTACTACAGCAGGGGGAAAATTTCCTTCCTGATCCCCCAAGAGGCAATCAGATATTCCCTGGATCAACTTTACCTATAAATGTCAGTACCCAGTTATATTATGTACATTTAGGAAAGAAACCAGGCCTTTTTTAAAGAAATCTACTGAACTGGCCAGAACCACCTCTGGTGGGAGTCTATTCCACATTTTCACAGCTCTTACTGTGAAGAAACCTTTCTGTATTTGGAGATGAAATCTTTTTTCCGCTAGATGTAAAGAGTGCCCCCTTGTCCTCTGTGATGACCTTAAAGTGAATAACTCAACACCAAGTTCACTATATGGACCACTTATGTATTTGTACATGTTGATCATATCTCCCCTTAATCTCATCTGCTCAAGAGAAAATAAATTCAGTTCCTCTAATATTTCCTCATAGCTCAGCTCCCCCATGCCTCTTATCAGTTTGGTTGCCCTTCTCTGCACTTTCTCCAGTTCCCCGATATCCTTTTTGAGAACTGGTGCCCAAAACTGAACTGCATATTCCAAATGAGGTCTTACTAATGATTTGTACAGGGGCAAAATGATATCTCTCTCTCCGGAGTCCATACCTCTCCTAATACAAGAAAGGACTTTGCTCGCTTTGTAAACTGCAGCTTGGAATTTCATGTGATTATTAAGCTTATGATCTACCAAAACCCCCAGATCCTTTTCCACTATGGATTCTCCCAGTTATACTCCCCCTAGTATGTATGATGCATGCATATTCTGAGCCCCCAAGTGCATACCTTTACATTGATCAACATTAAACCTCATTTGCCACTTAGTTGCCCAATTAAAAATAGTGCATTGAGATTGGCTTGTAAGTTGGAGATATCTTGTAAGGTCGTTATTCCACTGAATAGCTTGGTGTCATCTGCAAAGACATACTTTCTTACTTTTTCCTGACAGTAGAAGTTATTCTTACACTTTCTGTAACAGGGTGACAATGCTGTTCGTTCTGCAGGGAAATCCCTCAGCAGCGTTGTTACCCTTTGGGGCAGAGATGTCTCAGATAGACATGTCGTTTTAAAAGGACTTTAAGAGACACACAAGTTAAAGCCCAACTCCAGCTAAAAACCTTTTAAAACAGAAAAAAAAAAATTCAATCTGCTTGGAAACAAAAAGGTTTAAGCAGTGCAATATGGTTTAAACAGGAACAAAAAGAAAACCAATGCAGCCACTGTATTTAAGGGATCGGTAAGCTGCAACATATTAAATGTTTGTTTTGGAGTTTAGATACACTATAAGCACTGTTACTTTAAACATTTTTAGAGTAGATCAGGTTCAGTTAAAGCACAGGAAGTAAGGGTAGCATGATCCCGAGAGCAGAGAGGACAAGCACAATGTCCATTATTAAAAAGCACACCTACTACTTTTATGTGCATTGCCTCCACTTTTATTAGTAGTCTGCAGTAAGCCCTCTTGAGAGATTGTCTTAAACGAAAGACCACCTCTCTACCCCCTCGTTTTTGGATATTATTATTATTATTTTTTTTTTTATTCTATAGCACCTTTTAATGAAGTACAGACTGTACTTCCGATCCATCCGGCATATCCTTTTGTGTGGCGACATCACGGGCTCCCTGGACAGGTAAGTGTCCTTTATTAAAAGTCAGCAGCTACAGTGTTTGTAAAAAAAAAAAGAAAATTTGCGAGTGGAATCCCGATTTAATGGTGACACCCCATTCACACTTGCGTGACTTGTCATTCAACTCTGGACATCAAAGTCTCATGACAAGTCATACACCATGTTTTCCAAAGATAACCATTCATATATATGCAACTTAAAGAAGAGGTCCACCCACCCCTGCAAAAATTAAAAGCCAGCATCTGCACATAGTTCAGCTGCTGACTTTTAATAATAGGACACTTACCTGTCCTGGAGTCCAGCGATGTTGGCACCGCAGCTGATGTTTCCATCAGCTGTCAGGTGCTGCCGATGCCATTACCAGCAAGGGAGCCTGGTAGTGAAGCGTTACGGCTTCACGCCCGGGTCCCTACTGTGCATGCGTTATATGTATACTACGTACTGGGTTATATGTTATATGTATACTCACACAGGGTTTATTATTCAAAGCTACATCTCTGTTTAAACCTCCACTGACTAGCAGGCTTGAGTGCCGGGGGCTGTCCATGGTTCATTTACTATAAAGCTGCATGCACCTTCCTTCTCACTACAATAGAACGCACACATTGGGGGTTATTTACAAAAGGTAAATCCACTTTGCACTACAAGTGCAAACAACAAGTACAAAGTGCACTTGAAATTGCACTGAAAGTGCACTTGGAAGTGCAGTCACTGTAAATCTGAGGGGTAGATCTGAAATGAGGGGAAGCTCTGCTGATTTTATTATCCAATCATGTGCAAGCTAAAATGCTGTTTTTTATTTTCCTTGCATGTCCCCCTCGGATCTACAGTGACTGCACTTCCAAGTGCACTTTCAGTGCAATTTCAAATGCACTTTGCACTTGTAGTTTGTACTTGCAGTGCAAAGTGGATTTGCATTTAGTGAATAACCCCCATAATGTCACAAACGTTTCCTCATACACGCTTTGTTTCTATATACCGGTATATATCGGTTTAATCAGGTTTTTAATAACAAACCAACAGGAAGATTTTTGCTTCACTGGCTTGGAGCTTCTACTTTTTCTGAGGTAAAATAACATTGTGCAGGGTAATTTCTGTCATTCTGCTTGCTGGCTGGTGTCATTTGTGTGCCACTACAGAAAATGGAAAATTTCCTCTGCTGATTTCCTGTCACAGATTGCTGGGCTGCCCTTTTAACAGCAGGTTGTGCTACAAGTGTGCAGTCCTCGCCTCTGTTTCCAAGGAAACATAGACATACTCCAACAGCTGATTTAACACGTGTTTATGTGTGAGTGTATATTTATACAGAATGTACCGTATATTTTCTGCTTCCACACAGTGTGCTCAGATACCCTGCCTACGCCCAGGGTCATAATTACCTATCTATCCATCTACTTGATTTTTGATCTATATATTTATCCTTTCAGTATTCTACATTAATCCTTTACCACAGCAATATCCATATTTTGCAGGAGCTGGGCAGGTGGGCCTTAACACACAGCTGCCACATATGGGGGTGCACATCACTGGCGCACCCAGAACTATGACCTAGCTGTCTATTAGCTCCCAATGATGTCAGCATGGGGATCTACACCTAGCGGTCAACCCAATGGCCCATTTAAAGCGCCAGCTCATGCTGGCATAAAGGGGTTACATTTCCTTTCTCCATGCGGCCTTGTCAACTCCCCCTAAGCCTAGCCATAGACAGTCTGAATTGCGGCTGACTCCAGCTGAACCTGATGATTTATGAAACATGAGTGGCCCTGCAAGAACTGTTTTTTTTTTGCATTAAGACAGTTGATTTTCTTTGAATGGGCCAACAACTCATGAAATAAGGCACCCGCGCCCTATTTACATCACAAGGCACAGCGCATTCACATCTTTACTGCATTACCCTCTGACTCGATTCTACGCTCTCTAACTCACATTTTCAACCTCTCCCTCTCTTGTGGCATCTTCCCAAACTCTCTAAAACATGCGCTAGTCACCCCCATACTAAAAAAGCCCTCACTGGATCCCACCAATCTCAACAACTTACGTCCCATCTCCTTACTCTCCTTCTCCTCCAAACTTCTTGAAAGACTGGTCTACAACCGACTAAGCGACCATCTGACCATGAATAAACTTCTTGATCCCCTTCAGTCCGGTTTTCGCCCTCAACACTCCATGGAAACTGCTCTCCTTAAACTCTCAAATGACCTACTAATGGCCATAGGTGTGCACAGCCTATTGCATTAGGGTGTGCACCTCAAAGCGCAAATACATATATGTGTGCATGTGTATACATACTGAGGGTGTCAGTAGAGCAGTGGCGGGTGCCAGTAAGGCAGAGATTGGTGTCAGTAAGGCAGTGGATGGTGTCAGTAGGTTTTATTAGTATTATTATTTTATTTTTATTCATATCAGGGGTTTAAACAGGGAGAATCTGCACCAAACAGGGTGATTAGGGTGTGCCCAGGCACACCTGGCACACCCTGTGCGCACGCCTATGCTAATGGCTAAAGCCAATGGACACTATTCTGTACTACTTCTCCTGGATCGCTCTGCTGCCTTTACACAGCGGACCACCCCCTCCTCCTCAAAAAACTCCACTCCTTTGTCTCCGTGACTGTACTCTTCGCTGGTTCTCATCCTACCTATCCCACCGCTCCTTCAGTGTCACCTACAACTCTACTTCCTCCTCTCCTCTTCCTTTTTCCGTTGGGGTCCCCCAAGGTTCTGTTCTTGGACCTCTCCTTTTCTCAATCTACACTACCTCCTTGGGTCAGTTGATTGTCTCCCACGGCTTTAAATATCATCTCTACGCTGATGACACCCAAATCTATCTCTCCACTCCCCAACTCTCTCCATCTGTCTCCTCACGCATTGCCAACTTACTAGCAGACATATCAGCCTGGATGTCACATCACTTTCTCAAACTCAACCTATCCAAAACCGAGCTCATGATATTTCCTCCCTCAGGTGCCACTTCCCCTGTTTTCCCTGTCAAGATCAACGGCTCAACTATCAACTCATCTCCCCAATCCAAGGTCCTAGGTGTAATCCTGGACTCCAAACTAACCTTTCGACCCCACATTCTATCACTATCCAAAACTTGCCGCCTCAATCTTCACAACATCTCCAAGATACGCCCCTTCCTAACCAATGACACCACAAAGCTTCTAATCCACTCCCTGGTCATCTCCCGCCTCGACTACTGCAACTCCCTCCTCATTGGTTTACCTCTAAATAGGCTATCCCCACTTCAGTCCGTCATGAACGCTGCTGCCAGGCTCATCCACCACACAAACCGCTCAGCGTCTGCCACACCCCTCTGCCAATCCCTCCATTGGCTGCCACTCAGTCACCGAATTAAATTCAAGATACTAACTATAACTTACAAAGCCATCCACAACCTGGCCCCCAGCTACATCTCTAACCTAGTCACAAAATACCAACCTAATCGTTCTCTTCGCTCCTCCCAAGACCTCCTGCTCTCAAACTCCCTTGTCACCTCATCCCATGCTCGCCTTCAGGACTTCTCCAGAGCCTCCCCCATCCTCTGGAATGCTCTACCCCAATCCGTCAGATTTTCTCCTACTTTATCCACTTTCAGACGATCCCTGAAAACTCATCTCTTCAGAGAAGCCTATCTGGCCCCCACTTAACAACTCTACATTTATCTTCTCAATCAGCATATCACCCATAGTTATTACCTCTTGTATCTCTTGACCTTCCCTCTTAGATTGTAAGCTCTAAGGAGCAGGGCCCTCTGATTTCTACTGTATCAAATTGTATTGTATTTGTACTGTCTACCCTCAAGTTGTAAAGCGCTACGTAAACTGTTGGCGCTATATAAATACTGTATAATAATAATAATAATAAAATAATATGTACGTTGGGGTGCCATTAAGGCTCAGGCCATACTAACGATTTTATAGCAGCTACAGGAAAAAAAGCATTGCAGTCAATGAAAGGTCTGTGTCACAGAAATTCCATGCAATCTGGAGCTAAAGTTGGATATAGACACACAGGGGTTGATTTACTAAAGGCAAATATACTACTGTGCACTGCAAGCATGGCGGGGACAATGGGATTGTAGGCAGAACTTATTATCAATAATAAATAATCACACATGACCAAAAAAACCCTGTGGATTGAATAGGCAGTGGCCCTTTATTATAGGTATTAAATAATGAATTAATTATATTACCTCAGATAAATCAATAATCAAATAACACTCATAACATAAAAATAAAGATAAAATGTTATCCGTAACCAAATAGCTCAGCTAGTTAAGCTCAAGCTAACCATTTCACATAAACTTAACAATCCCCTTTCAGAGAAAGGGACAAACCTCATAAAAAGACCCACGACAGGGGGGTGGTTGGGTGGGATGAGCTTTCTTCTGGATATCCTCGCCAACTGCCAGCAAATGACGCATCCTATTTTCTTTTATAGGTGCCTGCTCGTGCAAGAGGAATGTTTTTTTTCAACTGCCACTCTTCCAACCAATCATGGGTAAGTATTTACATTTAAACTTTTTTTGACAGTTACTACGTCCCTCTTCTGCCACTCTCCCATAGGTGTTTGGATGGGGAAATTTTTAATGCCCCATCCCCCATCTTTCAATGGTGGGCAGGTGGGGCAGCTGCCCTGGGCACTGTGGTATCATGTGAGATGGGGAGGGGGCACCACAATGAGATTGGGAGGGGATTTGTGTTGAGAAGGGAAATTTGGGGGGCAGCACGAGGTAAGAACTGTTCTAGGAGGGCAAATTTGGGGAGGGGTACTAGGAGTGGTGATTTGGGGGGATTTGTGTTGGGAGGGGGGATGGAGAAGAGGATTTGTGCTAGGAGGGGGGATTTGGAGGTTTGTGATATAAAAATAATATGGTACAGGGGAAAACATTTTTTTGGGATGGGGGGATTTGTGCTAGTAGGGGTGATTGGGGGGGTATTTGTGCTAGGAGGAGAAATGTGTGGGCTAGGACGTAGAATTGGGGGAGGGGAATTTGTGCTGAAAGAGGGGAATTTGGAGAGGGGGGGAGAGGATTTGTGCTTGGAGGGGAAATATGAGAGGTAGAGGATTTGTGCTAGGAGGGGTTTTTTTGGGGGGGGGGGGCAGATTTGTACCGGGAGGAGGGGGAATTTATGCTTAGGGAGTGAGTTTTTTTGGGGGGGGGAATTGGATTTTCGCTGACACATAATGCTCATACATCATGGGGGAGGGCGCAATGTGGCATGTTCACCCTGGGCTCAAGGTGACCTTGTCCCAGCACTGACTGCAAGTGCACTTGCTCCAGAGCTTAGTAAATAAGGTAAAGCTTCACTTTGGAAAGATTACCCATTCACATGCAAGGAAAATAAAAGAACAGCATTTTTGCTTGCGCATGACTGGACGATAGAAATCAGCAGAGCTTCCCCTTATTTCAGAGCTTCCACATCTTAACCACTTAACAACCGGCCCATAGCCGAATGACGGCTGCAGGGCGGTTGCTTAACTCTGGGAGGACATACTATGACGTCCTCCCAGAATTCCCCTATCGCGCGCCCCCCTGGGGCGCGCACCCGAACACATCCGTGACCGCCGGGTCCGCATCACGGATCCCGGTAAATGGCCGATGATCGCGGCCGTTTACCATGTGATCGCTCCGTCAAATGACGGAGCGATCACATGTAAGCAAACCGGTGTCATCTGATGACGCCGGTTTCTCTTCTACCCTCCTGTGTACCGATCGGTACACTGTGAGCGGAGAGGGGGATGGATGGATGGCTGCAGCGCTGTGGGCTGGATGTGTAGTGCCCACAGCGCTGCACAGTGACATCCAGCCATCCATCCATCCATGCTCAGCCATCCCTAATGCTCTGCAATGCCCTGCACCACTCCGCAATGCCCTGCACCACTCTGCAATGCCCCACAATACTCTGCAATACCCCCGCAATACTCTGCAATACCCCGCAATACTCGGCAATACCCCGCAGTACTCTGCAATACCCCGCAGTACTCTGCAAAACCCCGCAGTACTCTGCAATACCCCGCAATACCGTGCAATACCCCGCAGTACACTGCAATACCCCGCAGTACTCTGCAATACCCAATACCCCGCAGTACTCTGCAATACCCCGCAGTACTCTGCAATACCCCCCAAATACTCTGCAATACTCCGCAGTACTCTGCAATACCCCGCAGTACTCTGCAATACCCCCAAATACTCTGCAATACTCCGCAGTACTCTGCAATACCCCGCAGTACTCTGCAATACCCCGCAATACCCCGCAGTGCACTGCAATACCCCGCAATACTCTGCAATACCCCGCAATACCCCGCACTACTCTGCAATACCCCGCACTACTCTGCAATACCCCGCAGTACTCTGCAATACCCCGCAATACTCTGCCATACCCCGCAATACTCTGCAATACTCGGTGATACCCTGCCATACCCAGTCATACTCGTCGATACCCTGCAATACCCTGCCATACTCTGCAATACCCCCCATACTCTGCAATACCACGCCATACTCTGCAATACCCCGCCATACTCTGCAATACCCCGCCATACCCAGCCATACCCTGCCATGCTGAGCCATACTCGGCCTCTGTATGTGGCCAGGCTGTGGAAGTCTCACACATGTGGTATCGCCGTACTCAGAAGGAGTAGGAGAATCTATTTTGGGGTGTCATTTTTGGTATGTACATGCTATGGGTTAGAAATATTGTATAAATGGACAACTTTGTGTTAAAAAAAAAAAAGCATTTTAACCACTTCCCGCCCGCCGGCTGTCATACGTCCTTGATTTTGTGCGGGGATATCTGAATGATGCCTGCAGCTACAGGCATCATTCAGATATCAGCTTTTTCAGCCAGCGATTCCCTACACCATAAGAATGATCATAGCGGCTGTTCCACTGCTTGATCTTTCTTACGGGAGGCGAGAGGGGTGTAATTTGTGGTATGCATATGCGGTGTGTGAGAAATAACCTGCTAATTAGACAATTTTGTGAAAAAAAAAAAAAGTAAAAAAAAAAACTTGATTTTGCAAAGAATTGTGGGAAAAAATGACAACTTCAAAAAACTCACCATGCATCTTTCTAAATACCTTGGAATGTCTTATTTCCAAAAAGGGGTCATTTGGGGGGTATTTGTACTTTTTTGGCATGTTAGGGTCTCAAGAAATTAGATAGGCCGTCAGTACTTCAGGTGTGATCAATTTTCAGATATTCGCACCATAGCTTTTGGACGCTATAACTTTCACACAGACCAAATAATATCCACCGATTTGGGTTATTTTTACCAAAGATATGTAGCGGTATAAATTTTGGCCAAAATATATGAAGAAAAATTACTAATTTGCAAAATTTTATAACAGAAATGAAGAAAAATGTATTTTTTTTACAGATTTTTCGGTCTTTTTTCTTTTATAGCGCAAAAAATAAAGAACCCAGCGGTGATTAAATACCACCAAAAGAAAGCTCTATTTGTGTGAAAAAAAGGACATAAATTTCATATGGGTACAGTGTTGCATGACTGAGAAATTGTCATTCAAAATGTGAGAGCACCAAAAGCTGAAAATTGGTCTGGTTATTAAGGGGGTTTAAGTGCCCAGTGGTCAAGTGGTTAAGCAACTACTTGCAGTGTGCAGTATATTTGCCTTTAGTAAATAAACGTCCCCATTTTTTTTTTTTTTTTGTTCAGCTGGTGTGCTACCTTCTGGTACACATCACAGATCCCAGGAGGCTGCAGGACCATTCACACAGGGCAGCAAGGCTTGCGTATGCGCAGCGGGGAACTGGCTGCAAAGCTGTAAGAAGTCACAGCCAGTTTCCTACACTTAACAGGAAAGGACAAGAAGGTGGAGGCGTGGAAGCAGCTGCTGTTACTTGCCTACCCACGCGGACACCCCGTGAATTGAAAATTGGGACTATCTCGGCATTTGTTAATGACACAAAAGTAAAGAGAGGGATATGTAAAAAATATATAAACTTTAATAATTACAAACATTGCAAATCATTGTTACAAAATAGTGCATATATGAAACATACTAAAATCAGTTACATACACCACATTGGACATAAACATTGACGGAAAAAACGTAAAGTTTCTTGTACAGAGGGGTATGTAGAATTGTTTCCTCAACTGGTTTCGTGGTTAGAACTGCTTCTTCGGGATAGATGTCTAAAATTAATAATTTTGAGTTTAAATAAGGTTAAAGATTACACAGCAGAAGGAGATAATGAGCACAATACAAAAATAATAACAAAGTAGAAAACTGGCTCACCAACGTATTCAGTGGAAAAAATGGGACCCCATACAAATCCCCCCACGGCGGACACGGGGAATTGTGGACAGGTTCTGATTAAATAGGTAATAACCAAAATGTAAGTACAAATAAACAAAAGGAGTAGGGGAGTGCTCACCCGGGTGAAATGATTGGAAAAGGAAAAACAGAGGCGTGATAGAGAATGAGAAATGGAATGAGAGAAGAGAAGAGGGGGGAAGGGGGGAGGGGGAAGTAGGGAAAGAGAAGGGGAGGGAAAGATCACAGGAGGGAAGGGGGGGAAAGAGAAGGGAGAAGGAAAGGAAAGGGAAGGATAGGAAAGAGGAGGGAGGGAGGGGGAAAAGGGGAGGGCAGGGGAGGAAAGGCAGGAGGGAAGGGGAAAGGGGGGAGGAAAGACCAGAGATGGAAGGGGGGGGAGGACAAAGGAAATTGAAGATGGGGGGGAGGGGGGGGGAGCAAGGGGTGACAGAAGGGAGAGAGAGGGAGAGAAAGAAAAGAAAATAGGGGGGAAGAGGAGGGAATGTAGCAGATTAACCCAAATCGTCCAGTGATAAAGATGTGATAATATAAAAACAAACAAAGCTGTAAGCACTCACCACATAATAGGCCAGTCAATAAAAATGCAAGGGCTGTCTGTATCAAGATGTCACATAAAATTAGTGAACCATTAAGGGTGATCCCCAAGAACGGAGAGGCTTAGTAATCAGGTTTGGAAGTGCAATGAAGCAGGACCATAAGCAGTAATTAAACCCCCAATGGCAAACAGGTCTATAATATACAGAAGATAAGGGATCAGTTCTCACAAGGTCGGTAGTTGATGGGAATAAAGGGGCTGAGAAAAGAGAGAGAAGTAGGAGATGCAGAGAGAGGGGTGCCAAAGGCTGTCCAAACAGGCTCACTCAGAGGTCACGAGTGGGGCCGTTAAGTGAGCTCCCCAACCCGGACGTCAGAACACGCCGCCGTGAGCGGCGTCTGACGTAACCAGGTCTGTTTACCCGCACTGCGCAGGTGCACGGAACCGTGATACTGCGCAAGTGCGCGCTGCCGTCAAAAGGATCGAAGTGATCCAAGACTGTGCAGTGCAAGCAGGTGAAACCTGCCAGGGTAAACACATGTCCACCGGGGGAGAGAGAACAGGGGATACCACAGATTCCAGAACCACTGAGGTAAAAAGGAGCAAGTTTTCTGAACAGCAACAATATACAGAATGGTAAACTGAACTTAAAAATAAGCATAACACAATAACTACATAATAATGGTATATACATTTCTGGGAGTCATGACCCCAGAACTGTCACCTGTCCTCATAAACACACAGGATCATACATAAAGAAGAAACAGTCTATGGATGATACATAAACATGATACAGAACCCAGTTGGAAAGGAAGGGGAAAAGGGGGGGGTGGGGGGGGGGGGAGAAAGGGGGGAGTGGAGGGGAAGGGGGAAGGAATGGGAGGGGAGGGAAGGAAGGGGGGACTAGGGGGAAATAGAATGGGGAGGAAGAGAGGGGGGGAGGAAGAGAGGGGGGGTAGGGAGGGGGGGGGAAGAAGGGGGGGAAGGGGAAAGGGGAAGGGGGGAAAGATGGACTGCGATGTCACAAAAATGGTTTGTAAGATATCGTTTCATTGAGGCCGGGGGGATGCGTGGCATTAAGCCGTTCTATTCATAATCATTCCCTCTGAAGGACCGTACGGCCCCAGTCACCTCCCCTGGGGTTGGGCTGCACCACCTCAAGGATTACAAATTGAATAACAGAATTGTCAAATCTATGGTATAAACCAATATGTCTACCGATTGTTGTCAATTTCCCGTTCTCCCTCTTCACATGATCCTGTTAGGTTCATCACTACATATTCAGCACACCACAATGTACTTCGTAACATTCTAACTAACAACTGGCATCTTTTGGCTGAACATCATATCCTGGGTAAACATTATATCTCCACTCTTGGGGATCACCCTTAATGGTTCACCAATTTTATGTGACACCTTGATACAGACAGCCCTTGCATTTTTATTGACTGGCCTATTATGTAGTGAGTGCTTACAGCTTTGTTTGTTTTCATATTATCACATATTCATCACTGGACGATTTGGGTTAATCTGCTACATTCCCTCCTCTTCCCCCCTATTTTCTTTTCTTTCTACTTTTTCTCCCTCTCTCTCCCTTCTGTCACCCCTTTCTCCCCCCCTCCCCTCCATCTTCAATTTCCTTTTGTCCTCTCTCCCCCCCTTCCATCTCTGGTCTTTCCTCCCCCCTTTTCCCTTCCCTCCTGCCTTTCCTCCCCTGCCCTCCCCTTTTCTCCCTCCCTCCCTCCTCTTTCCTATCCTTCCCTTTCCCTCCTCCCTTTTCTTTCCTTCTCCCTTCCCTTTCCCCCCCTTCCCTCCTGTGATCTTTCCCTCCCCTCCTCTTTCCCTACTTCCCCCTCCCCCCCTTTTCTTTTCTCTCATTCCATTTCTCATTCTCTATCACGCCTCTGTTTTTCCTTTTCCAATCATTTCACCCGGGTGAGCACTCCCCTACTCCATTTTTTCCACTGAATAAGTTGGTGAGCCAGTTTTCTACTTTGTTATTATTTTTGTATTGTGCCCATTATCCCCTTCTGCCGTGTAATCTTTAACCTTATTTAAACTCAAAATGATTAATTTTAGACTTATCCCTCCTGAAGAAGCGGTTCTAACCGCGAAACCGGTTGAGGAAACAATTCTACATACCCCTCTGTACAAGAAACTTTACGGTTTTTCCGTCAATGTTTATGTCCAATGTGGTGTATGTAACTGATTTTAGTATGATTCATATATGCACAATTTTGTAACAATGATTTGCAATGTTTGTAATTATTAAAGTTTATATATTTTTTACATATCCCTCTCTTTACTTTTGTGTCATTAACAAATGCCGAGATAGTCCCAACTTTCAATTCATGGTGTGTCCGCGTGGGTAGGCAAGTAACAGCAGCTGCTTCCACGCCTCCACCTTCTTGTCCTTTCACGTTTATCCAATCGGGATGATGGCATTGATTTTTGATTTTTATATTTATTGACCTATCTGAGGCTATACTCTTTTTTCATGCTACACTCAACAGGGCTGCACTGGAGACTTGAAGCCTGGCGAACAACCGATCCAGGGGAGTACATCGCTAAAGCCACTGATAGATAGGTGTCTTATCATTAAGCAGCTACAGTATTTGCATTTTTTTATTTTTTAAAAAGGAATGGGAGATCTGCTTTAAGTCAAAAACCTCTTCAGTAAATGGGAAAATAAACCTGAAATCTATTCCTTATTAAGTATGCGTTCTAATTTTAACTCATTTTATTCTGTTATTCATCTGCTAAAAATATTAAAGCTTTAATTAATTGCTAACAAGCCAGCAACACATATGTACACAATAGGAGATGACTAAACCATGGTGTTTCCTTTGTTAAAGTTATATTTATAGAAACTGTAATTTCCCATTTCCCTGTAATTGTCACAGAGAATATCCCTCTTTACAAGAAGCATGATTATTTGAAAGCAATGCAACATGTAAGATTCGGGCCCAGTAGGTGTCCAGGGGTCTACTTGTAGAACTGATTGGGTAGATTTATAAGCACCCTGTCACTTCTTTGCCCAGGTCCCAGTGCTTAGCGGGCTCTTCTGTGAGGAGGATACAGAAGATGGAAAAGCTTACAATCTATTAGGCTATAACAGAATATGGAAGGTAGAAGACCTCAAAATCTATGTAGGTATCAGGGGTTATAATGCATAGTTGCCAACAGTCCTGATTTTCTCAGGACAATTCCTAATTTGGGACCCTCGTCCCGATTTAAGCTTGTCCCGATAATTTTCCTGGGGTTTTGAGTTTGTCCCGAGAAAATCGGGAATGTTTTTGCTAAAAAACGTCAGCAGCTACACAAACATGGCCGCCGCCGCCACCACGAGTGTACGAGTGTATTTCCCCTTGTGTTCAGTGCAGAGGAGAGGGGCAGCCAATCGGCTTCTCTCTTCAGTGTGCCTATTGGCTGCAGGGATTGGCGGCCCCTCCCCGCTCTCCACTAAACACAAGGATGTAATCATCTGCCGCCGCCGTCACCGCCGCCCCTCCGCCCCTCTGCCCCGTGTGTCAGCTGCACAGAGAGATCCCGGGTGTCTTTTGGATGAGGTACAGGGAGAGATGGAGCTGGGTTCTGTTAGACCAGGCTCCGCTGGGGACTCCTGATGTAAGGGGGGGTCCACTGGGGACTCCTCATGTGAGGGGGTCCGCTGGGGACTCCTGATGTGAGGGGGGCTCCACTGGGGACTCCTGATGTAAGGGGGTCTGCTGGGGACTCCTGATGTAAGAGAGGGTCCGCTGGGGACTCCTGATGTGAGGGGGGTCCGCTGGGGACTCCTGATGTGAGGGGGGTCCACTGAGGACTCCTGATGTGAGGGGGGTCCACTAGGGACTCCTGGTGTGAGGGGAGGGCTCCGCTGGGGACTCCTGATGTAAGGGGGGTCCTCTGGGGACTCCTGATGTGAGGGAGGGTCCGCTGGGGACTCCTGATATGAGGGGGGGCTCCGCTGGGGACTCCTGATGTGAGAGGGGGCTCCGCTGGGGACTCCTAATGTGAGGGGGGTCCACTGGGGACTCCTGATGTAAGGGGGGTCCGCTGGGGACTCCTGATGTAAGGGGGTCTGCTGGGGACTCTTGGTGTGAGGGGGGCTCCACTGAGAACTTCTGATGTGAGGGGGCTCCGCTGGGGACTCCTGATGTGAGGGGTCTCCGCTGGGGACTCCTGATGTGAGGAGGGGGCTCCGCTGGGGACTCCTGATGTGAGGGGGCTCCGCTGGGGACTCCTGATGTGAGGGGGGGCTCTGCTGGGGACTCCTGGTGTGAGGGGGGCTCCGCTGGGGACTCCTGATGTGAGGGGGGTCCGCTGGGGACTCCTGATGTGAGAGGGGCTCCGCTGGGGACTCCTGATGTGAGGGGGGGTCCGCTGGGGACTCCTGATGTAAAGGGGGGTCCGCTGGGGACTCCTGATGTGAGGGGGGCTCCGCTGGGGACTCCTGATGTGAGGGGGGGTCCGCCGGGGACTCCTGATGTGAGGGGTGCTCCACTGGGGACTCCTGATGTGAGGGGGGTCCGCTGGGGACTCCTGATGTGAGGGGGGGTCCGCTGGGGACTCCTGATGTAAGGGGGGTCCACTGGGGACTCCTGGTGTGAGGGGGGCTCCGCTGGGGACTCCTGATGTGAGGGGGGTCCGCTGGGGACTCCTGATGTGAAGGGGGCTCCGCTGGGGACTCCTGATGTGAGGGGGGCTCCACTAGGGACTCCTGGTGTGAGGGGAGGGCTCCGCTGGGGACTCCTGATGTAAGGGGGGTCCTCTGGGGACTCCTGATGTGAGGGGGGGTCTGCTGGGGACTCCTGATGTGAGGGGGGGCTCCGCTGGGGACTCCTGATGTGAGAGGGGGCTCCGCTGGGGACTCCTAATGTGAGGGGGGTCCACTGGGGACTCCTGATGTAAGGGGGGTCCGCTGGGGACTCCTGATGTGAAGGGGCTCCGCTGGGGACTCCTGATGTAAAGGGGGGTCTGCTGGGGACTCCTGATGTGAGGGGGGGCTCCGCTGGGGACTCCTAAAGTGAGGGGGGTCCGCTGGGGACTCCTGATGTGAGGGGGGGTCCGCTGGGGACTCCTGATGTAAGGGGGGTCCACTGGGGACTCCTGGTGTGAGGGGGGGGCTCCGCTGGGGACTCCTGATGTGAGGGGGGCTCCGCTGGGGACTCCTGATGTGAAGGGGGCTCCGCTGGGGACTCCTGATGTGAGGGGGGCTCCGCTGGGGACTCCTGATGTAAAGGGGGGTCCGCTGGGGACTCCTGATGTAAGGGGGGTCCACTGGGGACTCCTCATGTGAGGGGGTCCGCTGGGGACTCCTGATGTGAGCGGGGCTCTGCTGGGGACTCCTGATGTGAGCGGGGTCCGCTGGGGACTCCTGATGTGAGCGGGGTCCGCTGGGGACTCCTGATGTAAGGGGGGGTCCGCTGGGGACTCCTGGTGTGAGAAGGGCTCCGCTGGGGACTCCTGATGTGAGGGGGGCTCCGCTGGGGACTCCTGATGTGAAGGGGAGCTCCGCTGGGGACTCCTGATGTGAGGGGGGCTCCGCTGGGGACTCCTGATGTAAAGGGGGGTCCCGCTGGGGACTCCTGATGTAAAGGGGGGGTCCGCTGGGGACTCCTGATGTAAAGGGGGGTCCGCTGGGGACTCCTGATGTGAGGGGGGCTCCGCTGGGGACTCCTTGTGTGGGCGGGGCTCCGCTGGGGACTCCTGGTGTGAGGGGGGCTCCGCTGGGGACCCCTGATTTAAAGGGGGGTCCGCTGGGGACTCCTGATGTGAGGGGGGCTCCGCTGGGGACTCCTGATGTGAGGGGGGCTCTGCTGGGGACTCTTGGTGTGAGGGGGGTCTGCTGGGGACTCCTGATGTGAGCGGGGTCCGCTGGGGACTCCTGATGTAAGGGGGGTCCGCTGGGGACTCCTGGTGTGAGGGGGGGCTCCGCTGGGGACTCCTGATTTGAGGGGGGCTCCGCTGTGGACTCCTGATGTGAGGGGGGGTTCCGCTGGGGACTCCTGATGTGAGGAGGGGGCTCCACTGGGGACTCCTGATGTGAGGAGGGGGCTCCACTGAGGACTCCTGATGTGAGGGGGGTCCACTAGGGACTCCTCGTGTGAGGGGGGCTCCGCTGGGGGCTCCTGATGTAAGGGGGGTCCTCTGGGGACTCCTGATGTGAGGGGGGGTCCGCTGGGGACTCCTGATGTGAGGGGGGGCTCCGCTGGGGACACCTGATGTAAGGGGGGCTCTGCTGGGGACATCTGATGTAAGGGGGGCTCCGCTGGGGACATCTGATGTAAGGGGGGCACAGCTGGAGATATCTGATATAAGGGGGGGCTCTGCTGGGGGCACCTGATGCAAGGACGGACTCTGCTGGGGCACCTGATGCAAGGAAGGACTCTGCTGGTGGCAGGCGACGTGGCAGGTGACACGCTCAGGGATCCCACTGATTCAGCATTATGGTGAGTTGAATGATTTCATTTGATATTACATTGTAATAATAGAAATAATGCACTTCAATCATCCTGACACCATAACAACCATGGTGCCGGGATGATTGAAGTGCTAACACCAGGTGTTTGGAGTATCTTTATCTGCTGATTGTTAAACTTTCTAGAATACACATATTTCCATTTTTGTGTAGAATCTGGGGCTGCTGTCCCTCCATCCCTCTCCCCCCCTTTCCTTCTCCATCCCTTATTCATCTCAGACTCTAACCACACCCCCTTTGAGCCACGCCCATTTAAGACATGCCCACTATTTCGCCTAAACCACGCCCATTTTTCTTGACAACTCGTTTCGTGCGCCGCATTTTTCCTTTTCCCCTGTGACACGTCCACAAATGCATGCCCCGCCCCCTAATTATAACAAGACTCCGCCTACAGCCAAAAAAGTGTCCCTAAAAATGTTTTCACAATATTGGCAACTATGATAATGAAGATAGCAGAGCTTACAATCTGTTAAATTATAATGCAGAAAGTAGAAGCTGGAAAATTGTCTATTAGGGTATGAGAGGATACAGAAGGTGGAAGAACTTACAACCTGTTGGGGTATAAAATTGAATACAGAAGATGAAGAAGTGCCTACGTTTGGGGTGGTCACTACCTCATGTTGTTAACGTGCACTTGTTTTTCTAATAAAGAATGTAATTAGCGAGTTCTGGTGTTATTAGACTGCCCGGAAGTTAGGAAGGGGTTAAGGTTGCCAACTCTCGGTTGTTTATGGCTCTGCCCCCTTGTGGTGGGCCATAAATACAAGGGGAGGTAACGTAGATGGGTCCTTAGGTCTTGGATAGGAAAGTACAAGGAGAACTGCAGCCACATGTAGCTCTACTTTTGAGGGGGGCTTCTCCCACCTTATGGGGTATACAGTTGGGGTACCAAAGATGATTCATGGACTTTGCTGAAAGGATTTTTCTGATCTAAGAGGTATGAACTGGGCAGTCTGAGCTAGAATGTACTAGGACTGTGTATAAAGCCACCTGTGAGAGATTGTGTGACTGTCACATTAATTTATGTACCTGCGGGAAGTTTACAGTAAATGTTCTAAATAGGAATGTGCAAATACCGAGTATTTTCACAAGTACTGGTACTCATGAAAATGCTTCCGATGCCGAAGCTGATACTTTGCAGCGCGATTTGCGTCCACACAAAATGAATGGGAGCAAATCGCACTGTAAAGAGCCGCATATGATTTGAACAAGAATGCACTGCTCCTATATGTGTGATCCCAGTAAAGAAAGTGGAGCACCATGTAGTACAGCAATAGGCAGTTGATTAAAATGTTATAACAACTCACAAAGTGAATATCTAGTCAAATCCATATCTGCAGTGTCCCTGTCCCCCCAATGATAGCAAACCTCAGCCGCTGGAGGTGCTCACAGGGCTGGAGGAAATGTTCCGGCAGTCCGCCCCCAAGCTGTCATCACTTCCGCCTTATATGCACAGGAGTCTTGGAAATTCTTATCCAGACCCTGCACCCTGCACTTTCTGCTTACCAGCTCCACCCTCAGCTTCTTCCCGGCAGCAGCACATAGTAAGGGTGGTGCACTATGATGTAAGGGAGGGTGAGGGGACTCTTGAGTTCTGATGGTGGGGGGGCTCTGGACATCTGATGTAATTGGGGTTTGGGGTGCTCTGGACATCTAAAGATAGGACCGGCCCTTTTATCAATGCTGATGTGGTCCGTGAATCATTTACAGCTAATTAGGGTAATTACAGAGTACTGTAATACAGAGGTTTTTAATTCCTCAGAGAAGTAGTAATTTAGAAGATTTTCTTGAGGTGAAAATATTTGTGTTGTTTTGCTTATATATAATAGTTTATCTAGGTCCGGGTTTGGTGTTAATCTAGCTCAGGATAAAACATGCCTGCATACTTAGATGTGCCTCTTTTATTCACCAACCATGTGTAAGAGAAGCCCGGTGGACAAGCGCGCATTGGCGCGCAGGAGGGGGCATGCCAGTGTATGCACAAGAAGAGGCATGTATTGGCGCATGCGTGAGCGCATGCGGGTGCGAGCAGTCGTGTGCGCACACACGTGCATGCACTGGCGCCAGTCAGCCTATTTAAACCAAGCAATGACACACACATATTGCTGAGTGGTCTTTCAGCTTGTTCCTGTTTACCTGTGCCATGATCTGTTCAAGTTACCTGTGTTTGATCCGGCTTCCCCTGTACCTGCCTTTGAACTTCCGCCTGCCTACCTGTGACCTTGGCTTGTGTTTGACTCCGCTCCTGTCTCATGCTCCTGTACCTCGCTGCCCGACTGTGTACCGAACCTGGCCTGTATCCTGTCTCCGTTTCAGCCTCACGTTACTGTACCTGCTCCAGTTTCCAGTACCTGTGCAGTGATCTACGGACATCGGGTTCCTGTCAAGCCTCAGCTGGTGTCACCTGCTAAACCGGCCCTCGTGCCACTCTGTGTCCTTCACCCCCTGTCATCTCTATCAGGGGCATTGGACAGGAGGTGAAAGAGAAGCCCTCTCTACAGCTCGATCTCCACCAGGAACATGACAGTACCACTAAGCCAGATGTCGGAGATCGAGAGAGGGGCTTTGCCTCTGAAGACACTATGTCAGCAACTTGCCTCTCTTACCCAGGCAATCCGTACCTTGCAAGAAAGCTACCACCAGCTGGAGAATCGCATCCAATCCACGGCCCTCACCTCAGCAACTTCAGCACCTGCTACTGCACCTGGCCATTTCACATCTGAACAGACTGCTCCCAAATCCACAGGATCTATGCTACCACTGGAACCCTGAGTTCCTGCACCAGAGCGATTTTCAAGCAACCGGCACAAGTCCTGGGCATTTAAGAACTCTTGTGAACTTTACTTTGCCCTGCAACCAAGAACTTTCTCACTTGAAACCACCAAGGTGGGTTTTGCCATATCCTTGCTTCTCGGGGAATCACAGTCTTGGGCCCATCAGCTCATGAAACAGAACAGTGCAATCTTGGACTCTCTCTCTTCATTCTTTGAGGCGATGGCTCAGCGATGACAACCAACATTCAGCTACTGCAGAGTCTACTCTCCATACACTACGGCAAGGTCACCGACCCGCTGAGGACTATGTTGCTGAATTCTGTCTGTGAGCCACTGATACAGGTTGGAACGACACAGCCCTATGGCATCAATTCCACCTTGGCCTGTCTGAAGGGTTCAAAGACTAACTTGCTCGAGTGGGGGTCCCCAGTTCCCTCCATAGCCTTATTTGCCTTGCCATTCAACTTGATCGTAGATTCAGGGAAAGGAGAACAGAGAGAGCTGGCGGAACCACTAAGCCCACAAATCTTCAGGCAAAGCCTCTGCAACTAGGACTTTTGCGTTCTTCACTTACTCGTGAAGAAAAGCTACGAAGATGCCAAAATAACTTGTGTCTATATTGTGGGGTAGCGGGTCATTATCTTCAAAACTGCCCTGTAAGGCCCACAAGGACCAAGACCATTCCCTCTACGTACCTGGCCAACTATTCTGCGGGAAAGGGATCTGCTCATGTCACCTTGTTCCTGTCACTTCAGTTCCCGGAAGGAACATCCAGGTACCAGCTATAATTGACTCTGGAGCTGCTTCATGGATAAAGACTTTGCCCTAAATCACCAAATCCCTTTGCAAGTAAAGACACACTAGTTAGCCATCGATCTGGCCGAAGGATCCCCTCTCAGGTCTGGGCATGAGACTTGCCCGCTGATGGCTGTATCCAATATTGGTCACTGGGATACATCTGGACATTATTCCATCTCCTCTGTTTCCCATTATCTTGGGAATCCCCTGGTTACAAGCCCACAATCCACGGATAAACTGGACATCAGGGGAAATGACTTTTCCATCCACCTACTGCCAGCAATCCTGCCTTCACTCCATTCCTATGGGACCTGCTCCCATCCTGGGAGTACATACTAATTCTCCTGTGTCACAGCTCATCCCTGCAGCGTATCATGAATTCCTGGAGGTCTTCGACAAACAGAAAGCAGACATCCTGCCACCTCACAGCCCGTATGACTGCCCAATTGAACAGGAACTGAAATACCTTTCGGGCGCATTTTCCCTCTTTCTGAAGTGGAACTCAAAACATTACGTCAGTACATTGATGAAAACCTGGAGGAGGGCTTCATCGGACCTTCCACGCCCCCCGCGGGTGCTAGAATCTTCTTTGTAGAAAAAAAGGATCATACCCTGCGTTCCTGTGTTGATTACCGGGAATTAAATAAAATTACCATCAAAAACAGATATCCTTTACCCCTGGTCCCGGAACTATTTCAACGCTTCAAAACCTCTACTATATTTACAAAGCTTGACTTATGAGGCACCTATAATCTAGTGGGGATCCGCGAAGGGGATGAATGGAAGACGGCCTTCCACACTAGATTCCGACATTATGTTTTTTTTTTTTTTTTTTTTCTGAATTTAATGAGATTTATTTCAATTCAACTGAACTGAGAGGAATTCGAGTTTTATTAGTCATCCTCTGAAAATGCTCTTTGCCTGGCTGTCGGTGGCCTCCATACTTAATGGGTCGCTGTAATCAGCCCTCAAATTAGAAAGTGAAAAGTGCACATTAGTTCTGGGTCAGGGACAATACTGAATCCAGAGGATCATCATGACAGCCAGGCAGCCAGCATTTTCAGGAGGTCAGTGAGAGCCGTCCTCATATCCCTCTCAGGACATCACACATAGCAATCCAAAGTTAGCGACTTTGTCCTTCAGTTTCTCAAAAGGGTTTCCAGCTGGAGATCCACCAACCAGAAATCTGTGCGGTCCCAGAAAAGTGCAGTCATAGAGCCAGGCACGGCGTATTCCTGGGAGTGTTAGAACGGAACAACATCGGGGATAAATAAGGAACCACTTCCAGTCCAGAGATGTCCGTCCTTTGCTGGGCGCAGAGCCTCGTGGGCGGAGCAGAGTGGATGGGGAGGAGTGGTGTGGGCGGAGCAGAGTGGATGGGGAGGAGTGGTGTGGGCGGAGCAGTGGATTGGTAGGAGTGGTGTGGGCGGAGCAGAGTGGATTGGTAGGAGTGGTGTGGGCGGAGCAGAGTGGATTGGGAGGAGTGGTGTGGGCGGAGCACAGTGGATTGGGAGGAGTGGTGTGGGCGGAGCAGAGTGGATTGGTAGGAGTGGTGTGGGCGGAGCAGAGTGGATTGGGAGGAGTGGTGTGGGCGGAGCACAGTGGATTGGGAGGAGTGGTGTGGGCGGAGCAGAGTGGATGGGAAGGAGTGGTGGGGGCGGAGCAGAGTGGATTGGGAGGAGTGGTGTGGGTGGAGCAGAACGGGCGTCCACTAAGGGGACATAAATCACATTTCAGTCTCCATTGTGCATCGTGTTCATTCCGTCTGCTCCTCAGTGCATAGGAAGAATGTGCTGTCCCTCCCCCCAGGGGTTGTAGGGGCCCCAGAAGTGGTTATCCTTTATCTGCAGAGTTCCTCTGGGCCTCAGAGAAGGAGTCACTTATTATAATTATCAGTTCTGCTGGGGCTGGGCCCCAGAGGAGGAGGAGTCACCGCTTGTCTGGAGAGCTCCGCTGGGCCCCAGAGGAGGAGGAGTCACCTCTCATCTGCAGAGCTCCGCTGGGCCGCAGAGGAGGAGGAGTCACCTCTCATCTGCAGAGCTCCGCTGGGCCTCAGAGAAGGAGTCACGTATTATAATTATCAGTTCTGCTGGGGCTGGGCCCCGGAGGAGGAGTCACCTCTTGTCTGGAGAGCTCCGCTGGGCCCCAGAGGAGGAGGAGTCACCTCTCATCTGCAGAGCTCCGCTGGGCCTCAGAGGAGGAGTCACTTATAATAATTATCAGTTCTGCTGGGGCTGGGCCCCAGAGGAGGAGGAGGAGTCACCTCTTATCTGCAGAGCTTTGCTGGGCCCCAGAGGAGGAGGAGTCACCTCTCATCTGCAGAGCTCCGCTGGGCCTCAGAGGAGGAGTCACTTATAATAATTATCAGTTCTGCTGGGGCTGGGCCCCAGAGGAGGAGGAGGAGGAGGAGTCACCTCTTATCTGCAGAGCTTTGCTGGGCCCCAGAGGAGGAGGCGCCTCTATCCCGTACAGAAGTCATGCTGTCAAGCGATTCAGGTAAAGTCCACTGATGGCGTTGAGGAAGAAGAGGAAGACGGCCAGGAACTGGGCCCAGAAGGTCAGTGTGAAGGTTGCGTAGATGGCGACGTCCCTCAGCAGGAAGACGTAGGTCATGGTCCCCACGGTAGACAGGAGGAACGTGGCCAGCAGCATGGCACAACCTACAGCCCACCTCTTGCGGCAATGGCCATCATCACACAGCTGGGACACCATCATCAGCTCCATTCCGAAGATGGCCAGGACCACCGCCAGGCACACGGAGGTGCGCACCACCACCATCACGTTGCTTAGGCTGAGCGCCTCCTCGGAGCACGGTGGATCCTGGTTGGGTCTGCAGGTGTCCCACACCCCGAAGAGGTGCCGCCCGGGGGCCGAGAGCCAATTCCCATCGCAGATGGAGATGGAGGAGAGGGCGATGGCCATTCCCGCGCTCAGCGTTATCAGAACTCGCAGGAACGTCTCGAAGAACTTCTGGGATCTGATCCGAGGACTCATCTTCTTCTGCAGCTGCACCACTATGGCGGTCATCCTGCAGCAGTGGCCCCCGGGGTGTCAGCACTGGGCAGGTGACAATCACATTCTGGGCTGGAGCTGCTTTGTAGCTGAATCAGCAGTTCTGCCCAGGAAGGGATAGGAGGGGGAGGGGGAGGAGGAGCAGATTCCGACATTATGAATACCTCGTTATGCCTTTTGAGTTGTGCAATGCTCCAGCAACATTTCAGCATTTCATCAATGATATTTTCAGGGACTTTCTTGATCTTTTCCTGATTGTATATCTAGACGATATCCTCATCTTCTCTACCTCCATCACAACATACCATGGACACATCAGAAAGGTTCTCGGACGATTAAGAGATCATGGACTATACGCAAAGGCCGAGAAGTGTGAATTTGAAAAAGACGATTCAATTCTGGGTCTTATCATTTCCACTTCAGGTATTTCCATGGATCCCCAGAAGGTCAAATCTATCCTCGAATGGCCCATTCCTACAGACAGAAAGAGCACACAGAGGTTTATAGGATTTGCCAACTTTTACCGCAAGTTTATTAAGAACTTTTCTGCTATCATTTCTCCTGTTACCCAGCTGACAAAACAGAATGCCCATTTCCAGTGGACACCTGCAGCACAAGCAGCATTCGATCAGGTAAAGACTCTGTTTACTACAGCACCTATCCTGCAACACCCAGACCCTGCATAGCTATAAGTCCTTGAGGTGGATGCTTCGGAGAATGCCGTGGGTTCCATCCTGTCACAGCACCAAGGAACGAAGTCCCTGTTACATCCCATTGCTTTCTTCTCTAGGAAACTCAGCCCTGCAGAAAGGAATTACGACGTGGGAAATCGGGAGTTACTGGCCATAAAGACAGCCCTGGAGGAATGGCATTACTTGCTGGAGGGAGCAGCTCACCCCATTTTGATCTTTACCGACAACAAGAATCTCGAGTATCTCAGGACAGCCAAACGACTAAGACCTTGTTAAGCCAGGTGGGCACTATTCTTCTCCCACTTCTCCTTCCATATCACCTAGAGACCGGATACCAAGAATGTCAAGCCTGATGCGCTATCTTGCATGTATCCAGAGGGAGGAGAGGAACACCACCCAGCAGACACAATCCTGCCGGACCAAAGTTTCTTGCTACTACAAGTAGATCTTATATCTCAGCTTAAACAAGCATCCACAAGGGATGTTCTGCCAACAGGTGTCTGCCTCCAGGAACAAGAGGGGTTATTTCTGCACAACCAAAAGGTGTTTGTACCCCCAAGTCTGCACCCCAAGATCCTTAGCCTGTGTCATGATCATCCCTTGGCGGGACATTTTGGGATAACTAAGACAGTAGAACTAGTGCAACGTTCCTTTTGGTGGCCAGGTTTAAGGTCTGAGTGCAAGGATTATGTTAGTACTTGTGTAGTCTGCATCCGAAACAAAAAAAAAACAAGACCAAATCTTGGGGTCTGTTAAGACCTCTGCCTATTCCCAAGAGACCCTGGGAAATGATCAATATGGATTTTATTGTTGAACTCCCTCCATCTGAAAGGTTCACTATCATCTTCGTGATCGTGGACAGATTAACGAAGATAGCCCATTTCATTCCTATGTTAGGAACCCCCTCAGCAACAGAAACCACCCATAACTTCATCAAGGAAGTGGTTAGGCTTCATGGGGTACCCAGCAGCATCACTTCCGATCAGGGAGTACAGTTCATGTCTAGGTTCTGGAAAGATCTTTGCAGGATGCTAAGGATCGAAACTTGTTTCTCGTCAGCCTATCACCCGCAGACGAATGGGCAAACAGAGTGAACACATCAGACTCTGGACTCTTCGGTGCTTCTCATCCTTTGCCCAAGATGACTGGGCATCACTGTTCCCCCTGGCTAAATTTGCATACAATAATGCGGTTCATTCGGCTACGGGATAAGCCCCGTTTTTTGCGAATTATGGGTACTTCCCAGTCTTCATACCCGACATCTTGCCTGATTCCCCGGTCCCTGCAGTCCAAGAAAGAATAAATGCCCTTCAGTCAAATAACAAAGTATTGCAAGACATCATTTCCAAAGCTCGGGACAATAAAAGATTTTTTGACAGAAAGAGAAGAGGAGACCTGAAGCTTCAAGTAGGGGACAAGGTTTTGCTCTGAGTAGAGAGCTGCTGCCTGTCAATCAGCATCTCTCCTCCACGCTCTTTGGAGCGCTGAGCTGTGGAAGGGCGGGGAGCGGCTGTGTCAGCAGCTCGCTGAGGGGCTGAGACGGCTATCAGTCCAGGCACCTGGCGGATCCAGACTTCCAGAGTCGGGATCACGCGGTGCCTGGACTGATTTCTGTGACGTCAGCAGAGAGCGGACTTCAGCCCGCTTTCTGCTGGAAATATGTCACAGGAGTGCAAAATTAATTGCACTCTTGTGACCCGTAGGAGAAGCCCAGCCAAACGAGCTCAGGCTGGACTTCTCCTTTAATATTACTAAATGACTAAATTCACTTAGCTCAAGTGTGAATGGGGCTCTAAGGTAGCAACGCATGGCTCGATTTTCCAGTCTATTCCCCATATATGCTAACAGCTTGGATGGAGGAATCTCCACTGCCAGACCTGTGGCTGTCTGAATACAATAGTACAGACAAACATTTACAACATATAACGGGATGCAGTCTCTTTGGCCGATAATTTTCCACTCGGCTCAGTCAATTTTTAAATTGACTTCTGTCGAGTCAGTTGGTGCTTGCAGGGCCCCCCACAGCTTCAAATTCAACAGGAATCAGTCAAAATTTGAGCCAAATATGGCAAACTTTACTGTGACAGCTAAATTTGTGTCAGACAGGGTTGCCCACAGATAACCTATTTAGGACCGCCCACCCACATTGTACTGCGGACAGGTGGCTCCTACAGGCACAGTGACGTACCTGCACGACGCTGGCCTCTTCCCAGTACAGGACGAGTGCACACACAGCCCCCCCCCCCATCAATCACATCGCTGTGATTAGATTTTGTCAGCAGGTCCTGGCCAATGAGGGGAGATGAATAAAGATTTTTTGTGCAGCACATAATACACACATTAACACTTGTTAGGCACACACTTAACCCCCTTGATTACCCTGAGATGTTAACCCATTCCCAGCAAGTGTCATTAGTACAGTGACAGTGTATAGTATTATCACTGATCACCGTATTAGTATGATGTCAGTGTCAGTTAGTCAGTTAGTCAGTTCCTGCCCAGTGTCAGTTAGTGTCAGTTTGCCTGCTGCACTATCACAGTCTCACTATAAATCACTGACCACTGCCATTACTAGTATAATATATAAATATATATATATATATATATATTCCAGTGTATATATACAGTATATATACCATACATTTTAGATGCTATAACTTTCACACAAAGCAATCCATATACACCTATTGGGATTTTTTTTTTTTACCTAGAATTTTGGGAGAATACATTTTAGCCTAAATTTATGAAGAAACTAGATTTTTTTTGTATATGTTTTATAGAACGTAACAATAAATATATATATATATATATATTTTCTTTTTTCAAAATTTTTGGTTGTTTTTCATTTATATAATAAAAGATAAAAAATGCAGTAGTGATCAAATAACACAAAAGAAAGCTCTATTTGTATTAAAAAAATGATATAAATGTAATTTGAGTACAGGGCTGCATGACCATGCACTTACCAGTTAAAGTGGCGCAATGCTAAATAGCAAAAAATGCCCTGGCCATGAAGGGGGTAAAATCGCCCAGAGCTGAAGTGGTTAAACAGGAGAGATCTTCAGCAGGCTGATCTACAATTGTAAGAAGACAGCTTTACATTTGTGAAACCTCTTTGCAACAATTTGCAAATATAGTTATTTACTCAAGCCTTTATCAGTACTATGGATTATCCGTCTTGACATAAACAAGACAAGGCTTACAAACTGTTGTTGTATATTATCCTCCGTTTACTATTGAAAATCACTTGGTGGTTGCTGTGGTAACTGAGAGCAATGATGCCATTATTTCCTGCAAATTTCAGGTCATCGAAAACAATACACAAATGTGCTGCCTTGGGTTATTAAGAAAAATAGAAAGTAATAAATATTTAACTTTAGATAGCTGAGGTTCAGAGACAAAGATACGCTCTGCGACTCTTCAGAACTGCAATGGAATATAAACGATGGTGTTCAGAGCAAATTCCGTCTAACGTAGACGTCATCATGTCCATCTTATATGCTCACGGGAATGTAAAGCTTAATTAGGAATAAAGCCTCTTGTGTTATGCTTCAAGAGAGGTAATAAAGAGGCAGAAGGTAATAGGATAGAAAAAAATTAAGGAAAAATTGCAAACATTTTCTGTTTCAATATTTTTATTGAAGTTTCAAGAATCACAACAAGCCATGGTTTGCCCACGCAGCGGGCGACATTGGACAGGCACGTAAAGGAACAGAGTATGAACACGTTAACAAGTAACATTACCCAAAAACTGTTACCAGGACCATAGAGGACCAGGTTAAGAATTAGGCAGATATCACAGGCTATATTACTCTGTTATCTGGAGGACAGCAATCTACATGAATAGCCTTCATATCGGGTATGAAGGGAAAAGGTAAGAAACAGAAAGAGAAGAAAAGAGCAAGAAAGAAGAGAGAAGAGGAGAGCTGCCCCAAGAAAGGGTGAGTAGCACAGACGCAGGACTTGTACAAACAAGGTTTAAAGTTGACCAGAGATAGTCGGGGGCAGGGACGGGATGGAGTAACTTGTGCACGGTTCCCAGATTTTCAAACATTTTGCATGCAGATCCTTCAATATACTGGACATCTGCTCATTAACCATCAGAGCGGTCATTCTAGTTTTTGCCCCCTGGAAAGCAACCAATGGAGTCTTCCAGACGTGGACAATGGTTTGCTTGGCAGAAATTAAAAGGTATGAGGCCAATTTCTCTTGGGGTGCGAAGAGGCCCGGTATAGGGCAATGTAAGAGAACCAACCAGTTATCCTTTCGGACTGCCACATGAAATAACGTCTGCAATAGGCCAGAGACCCTGGACCAGAAGTCAATCAAATGTGGGCAAGACCACCATATATGTAGGACATCCCCACAATTCTGAAAACATCTGTCACTGCTGCCAGGCTAAGCATGAGCAAGCCTAGCCGGGACCTAGTACCACTGCAGGAGCACTTTATAAGCGGCCTCGAGGGTGGTAGTGTTGAAAGAACATTTTGCTATTGTCGTCCAGGCCTTACTCAATTGCAAACATTTTCAATCTGTTTAAATGGGTATATAAACCCTAATGCCCTGTACACACGGTCGGACTTTGCTCGGACATTCCGACAACAAAATCCTAGGATTTTTTCCGACGGATGTTGGCTCAAACTTGTCTTGCATACACACGGTCACACAAAGTTGTCGGAAAATCCCATCATTCTAAACGCGGTGACGTAAAACACGTACGTCGGGACTATAAACGGGGCAGTGGCCAATAGCTTTCATCTCTTTATTTATTCTGAGCAGGCGTGGCACTTTGTCTGTCGGATTTGTGTACACACGATCGGAATTTCCGACAACGGATTTTGTTGTCGGAAAATTTTATATCCTGCTCTCAAACATTGTGTGTCGGAAAATCAGATGGAAAATGTGTGATGGAGCCTACACACGGTCGGAATTTCCGACAACAAGGTCCTATCACACATTTTCCGTCGGAAAATCCGACCGTGTGTATGGGGCATAACAATGAATGTCTTTTATTTGCTACATTTTGGTCTGTTAAACATACCATTGAAAGAGTTTTGGTATACCTGAGAAATGCAAAAAATACCTTTTGATTTTACTAGCTGATAAGCTGTGCGCTCTGCATGTACTGCATTCAGGGCTGCCATTAGAAATCATGGCAGGACACCCAAAATTATATTTTTGCTAAAAAAACACTAAAACCATTATTAGCAGACACAAACACAACATAACTTACACAATTCCAACTAAATATAAATGATAAAACTGTATTGCGTTAATAAATAAAGCTGTCTGTGTGAATGAGGTATTGGGGCTCATTCACATGGGCATTACAATTGTAAACACTAGACATATTTACAAACATTCAGCCTATTCAAAATGGAGAAAGTGCTTCTACCCCGTTGTGAATGGACTGAACAGTTGTAAATACAGCAGGAAGAAGGATCAGCAGATTGAAAATGAAGGGTCTTAAAGTGCCACTGGCCACCTTTTATAGAGTAAAACACATTTTAACCACTTGCCGACCAGCGCACAATGATGTACGTCGGCTCAATGGCACGGCTGTGCAAATGGGCGTACCTGTACGTCCCCTTTAAATCACGGGTGAGCATGCCCGCGGGTCCCGCGGACTCGATGTCCGCCGGTGTCCCGCGATCGTGACAGGGAGAGGCAGAACGGGGAGATGCCTATGTAAACAAGGCAATTTCCTGTTCTGCCTAGCAACATGACAGGGATCTACTGCTCCCAGTGATCGGGAGCAGTCATCTCTGTCATGTTCTAGTGAGCCCATCCCCCCTACAGTCAGAACACAGTGAGGGAACACAGTTAACCCCTTGATCGCCTCCTAGTTTTTAACCCCTTCTCTGGCAGTGTCATTTACATAGTAATCAGCGCATTTTTATAGCACGGATCGCTGTATAAATGCCACTGGTCCCAAGATAGTGTCAAAAGTGTCCGATGTGTCCGCCGCAATGTCGCTTTCACGATAAAAATTGCAGATCGCTGCCATTACTAATAAAAAAATTATTAATAAAAATGTCATAAATCTATCCCCTATTTTGTAGACACTATAACTTTTACGCAAACCAATCAATTTACGCTTATTGCACTTTTTTTTTACCAAAAATATGTAGAAGAATACATATCGGCCTAAACTGAGGAAGAAATTTGTTTTTTTATATACTTTTTTGGGATATTTAATATAGCACAAAAAATAAAAACCGCAGAAGTGATCAAATACCACCAAAAGAAAGCTCTATTTGTGGGAAAAAAAGGAAGTCAATTTTGTTTGGGTGCAACGTACGTGCAGTTGTCAGTTAAATCGACGCAGTGCCGTATCGCAAAAAGTGCTCTGGTCAGGAAGGGGGTAAATCCTTACGGGGCTGTGTTATTAGAAGTTAAAAGTGTTATTAACCACTTGACCTCCTGAAGGTTTTACCCCCTTCATGACCAGGTCAGTTTTTGCTATTCACCACTGTGCTACTTTAACTGGCAATTGGGCGGTCATGCAACAAATGAAAGTTATGTAATTTTTTTCACACAGAGTACCAGGATCTGGTGGACACAGCAGTCATGGGAATGGTGAGCTGTCTGCCCCTAACCCAGAACATATACGTAATCCAGCCTGCCTGTGCCGCCCAGCCACAGTGACAGTACTGCGGTTGGTCTTAAAGCAGTAAAACCACACCAAACAGAGCTGTACCTCGAAAAAGGGTATAAATGGTATAAAACTCATTTGGGTGCAGTGTTGCATGAACAAGTATTTGCCAAACTATCACATCACTGAAAGCTGAACGGGTAAAGTATTCAAGCTAGTACTCAACTGGTTAAGTAATAAGTGTACTTTTAAAGAGCTAATTTTTATTGCACCTTCTTCTCTCCCCCCAGCACTTTCAATATAGAACATCTATTCCTAGAGCCCTGCTCCTTCCAAGATCTTTACTATCTGCTCTACCCAACACCCTATATTCTCTGCCCATAAGTTCAATGCTTTGAAGATTGGTATTCAGTGTTCTCTATTCCCTTGTATGGAAAGTAAGACCACAGTAGAAAAAAGCAAAATTGACAGTTTTTGGTTTGCCAAAATGTCACAGATACAATATGGTAATATGGATGAAATGAATTGGAGTCAATGGGGTAGGAGAAAATACTGTTCTTGACTGACCTGCTAGTCACTTGACTACTGTTTGTTAAAAAAAAAAAAAAAGGTGTGAAATTACTTTGTTATGCAAACAAAGATGTTTCCCACCCGTCCCACTGATCACGTTCCCACACGTGATCAGCAATTTAACACACCAAAAAGATCAGGAAAAAGCAAAAACAAACTGTTTGCTGTATATTTACCTTTTTTCAAGTTGCTATTTCAAATTACACAAGAAAAGGCCTACAAAACTTTGGTATTTAGACAATGTTTTTGCATGGAAAGAAATTGGTGCTGAGGTTGACTGTGGTCCTGTAATCAGGACCCCTTTCACCCACCCTGCTCCTTTCACTTGAACAGTGGCTCCTTTATGGAATCATGTTGTCTAGTAATAGCATCTGCACAAAGCCACAAGGGGTTATTGTTCTATTTTTGCATTGGGTACCCCCATAAAATCCATACTAGACCCTAAAAGGTCTTTTTATTTTTTACTGAAATTTTTGAGAAAAAAAAAGAAACAATATTTTCTACTTTCTGTAATAAAACATATCCAATAAACAAAAATAACACTTATTCATAAATTTAGACCAAAATGTATTCTGCTACATGTCTTTGGTAAAAAAAAAAATAGTAAGGCTTCATGAACACAGGATGTTAGAAAACCTCTTCTGAACGCTGGAACTTAACAGCTAATAACCGACAGTTAAAATGTCCATTTTGCCACTTTTACATGCCGCATTTATGTGCATTTTGCGGCGTTTACTAGTGTTTGCGTTTAGAAGCGTTTTTCACAGATAACCTCAGTAGACCATCCCAAATGCCCACAATGCATGCAATCTCTATCTCTATCTCTCTCCTTGCAGCCAACAACAAGGGCTCTGGAAAGACTTTTTCCCCATTGAAAACGCCTATAAAAGAAAACGTTTATAAACGCGAGTTGCAGCGTTTAGACGCATTTGCACGCTATTACAAACATTTGCAGTTTCAAATGTCACTAAACTGAACGCAATTTTTTGCTTTCAGAAAAATGCTTTTAACCTCGATTGCTTCTAAACTACTATATACACCTGAGTGTACATGTACCCATAAGATAACATTGAGGAGAGTTCAGGGGCTGCTGAAAAAATGCCCAACTGCTCCTAAACGTCCATTTACCAGCTGCAGTGTACATGAGGCCTAAGTGTATATTAATTGGTTTGTGTGAAAGTTATAGCTTATACAAACTTTGGTCTATATATACTGAAATTTATGCAGCTATAATGCTATACTGATAATGGTGGTGATCAGCAATTTATAGAGGGACCAGGGCCGGTCTGGGAATAAAAAGCAGCCCTGGAAATAATTTCATACCAGCCCCATTATTATACCAGCCCAACAGCATACCATCATTGTTTTCTTGTTCATAAAAGGGAAAACCATGCATTTTAAAGCACATTTGAAGAGTGTATTATACTCACCAGTGCCCATCAGCACAGCCTCATCGGTGCCCATCAGCGCAGCCTCATCAGTGCCCATCAGCGCAGCCTCATCAGTGCCCATCAGTGTAGCCTCATCAGTGCCTATCAGCGTAGACTCATTAGTGCCCATCAGTGCAGCCTCATCAGTGCCCATCAATGCAGCCTCACCAGTGCCCATTATTGCAGCCTGTTTAGTGCCTATCAATGCAGACTCACCAGTGCCCATCAATGCAGCTTCATTAGTTCCCATCAGCTCAGCCTCATCAGTGCCCATCAATGCAGCCTCACCAGTGCCCATCAGTGCAGCCTGATCAGTGCCTATCAATGCAGCCTCACCAGTGTCAATCAATGCAGCCTGATCAGTGCCCATCAATGCAGCCTCACCAGTGCCCATCAATGCAGCTTCACCAGTGCCTATCAGCTCAGCCTCATCAATGCCCATTAATGCAGCCTCACCAGAGCCCATCAGCTCAGCCTCATCAGTGCCCATCAGTGTAGCCTGATCAGTGCCCATTAATGCAGAGTCACCAGTGCCCATTAGTGCAGCCTGATCAGTGCCTATCAGTGCAGCCTCACCAATGTCCATTAGTGCAGCCTTACCAGTGCATGGGGACCAGTACACCAAGTCCTGCCTCCTGGACCGGCTCCTATGATGGACGTCACACGCCAGACATGCCAGACTCTATCGAAAAGCCAGTGGCGTGCAAAACACACCTCAAAAACTTCCACCCGGTGCCAAAAAAAAAGTGCCCACACATAGAGAGTGAAACACAAAAAACGTGCAACGGGTGTACAGAGTCCTCCACTAGGGAAGGACCTTACCCTGATCCCCCGGGGCGTTAGGCTCCAGACAGGGACTGAGGTACTCAGACAAAGGGTCCATCCGGCCGAAACCAGGCGGACCCCCACAACTGGAAGGACTGCCGAAGCAGACCAACCCAAGTACAGTGGGGCTCTCCCGAAGAGAGACCCCTCAAAGGAGAGAGCGAACCAAGCCAAAAGGCCTATGTCCACCCCCTCCCAAGACTTTCAGAGTAGGCCCGAGGACCCACACCCTACTCGCCACACAGTGACAAAACGTGTATACAAAGACAACCAAAAAAAGACGAAAAGGTGACAAACAGGGGTAAAAGAAAGAGTGGGGAAGATAGTGAGATGGGAGAGTGAAAGTGGCCATTGTGCTATACAATGGCCGGCCCTCCGGCCAGGCATAAAAATTTCCCCTGGTCCTGGCCAAAAGGCCCGGCCCAAGAGGCAGGTGCGAAAAACGTGTGTTGTGGTGAAGTGACCATGGTGCCATAAAATCAAGTGCTTTCACACCGTGACTATACGGCACCCCTGAACTGCCACTTCAGGGGCACATTCACCACTGGCTTTTCGAAAAAGCCCTGACCACCCAGCCCAGACCACAGCAGACCCCACCACAGACAGGAAGGATATGGAGATCAGGAAGCCGGAAAGAGCCCTTTACCATCAGGCTCTGCCGTCGCTCCCATCACTCCTCCTAATTACATTCGGGAAGTACTTGCCACTCCCTCCCCCCCTTGCAAGGCAGGAGTAAGCGTTCTCTCCCAAATAACTGTCTGGAGCTAGATCCGCCCCAATCCAGGCCAGAAGGCCAGGGTCCCGACCCTCTGGTTCAGACCCCGTGGTTCTCCATCCCCATCAGAAGGCTTCCCTTTCGGCTACAAACCGCTCCAGGTCACCTTCACTCCAGCAGGTTTTGCATAGCAACCGCAATCCCATCTCTATTTCGCCATAGATCAGGGACGGAAGCAAGCGCCACCTCCTGGAAACTGATAAGAACAGATACTACACTTGATCTTAGCCAAAAGGCCGAGAAGCGAAACGCCAGACATGCCAGACAGTGAAGATGAGACTGACATACAGGAGAGCCTCGGCGGTTCCCCATCCGTTCCAACTACAGGTATGTCACAAACTGCCTTTATGAAACTTATGGAGACTATGCTTCACAAGGCCCTTAAAGTAACATCAGATCAGATTACCAATAGCCTGACACGCGAGATACGCGAGATACGCGAGATAGGGCAACGCACAGCAGACCTTCAAACAAGGGTCGACGACATGGAATTAACCCTACAAGAGCAGGCACAAGAGCAAATTGCCCTCAGAGAGGAGAACTCCATGCTTTTATCCCGCCTCGAGGATGCGGAAAACCGCTCCCGCAGATCAAACTTACGCCTCAGAGGCATTCCAGAAACAATTGATGACTTGCAATCTTTCACTACAGCACTATTCCAAGAGCTGGAGCCCTCCATACCTATCGAGCGCCTTGAGTTCGACAGAATCCACAGAGCTCTCACCAAGCGCCAGACAGACGGACCACCAAGGGACATTATTATCAAGCTGCATTTCTTCCGCACGAAAGAACAGCTCCTGGCAGCCGCCCGTAACAACAACACCCTTCAATTTCAAAGTCACACGTACCAATTGTTCTCTGACTTAGCACCCCTCACGATTGCTAAACGTCGTGCTATGAAGCCTCAACTGCAGGTACTTATACAACACCAACTTAAGTACACGTGGCGGTTCCCATTCGCATTACAATTCTCCTATCAAGGACAGCAACATACCTGCACCACCCCAGAATCGCTCCAAAGACTGCTGGAATCACTTCACCTGTCTCCCCAGACCAACCATTTCGATACGTCCCTTCCTCGCACACCAGCCAGATCCGCTTCTCAACCATACACCACGACCCCTAGACGGAATAACCCAGGGCCGCCATCCATCCGGAAAGGAACCCCAGCCAGATCATCCGAACACTCCTATCTCAGCCCGAAATCCCGAGCCCCACGCTGAAGACAAAGGAACTAACTTTTTTCTCTTATCTACCCCTCTTTTTTGAGCACACAGGTACTCGGTTGCACTTGCAGTGATTGACTTCACCTCATTTCAAGAGACCCTCCTTGCGACCGAGACCTGTCGGAAGACCTCTACCGAATATGGACACTCTACACTCAGAAAATATTTCCTCTTCAGGGCTCATAGGCCACTTAAGGCCTCCTCAGGTTCAGTTGTTTTGTTCTACTTTCTCTTAATGTTTTAAAAGTTTTTTATTTGATATTATTGTCAAGCCGTTCTCAAATACACACTTGCGTAATGTACATACCTAGCGTGTGCTTGGCCTGGCCTACTGATGGTGAGCCAGGTGAACCCCGCTACTTTGCCAGTTTCGAATTCAAGTATTGACAATGAAACGGTTATACAGCTTTTGCACTTTGGTTAAAAAACCACAATTATCAGGTACACCTTCTTAGTAAGTATCCCATGCCCCCCCCCCCTTTTTTCCCCCCTACCCCTCTTTCCCCCCTTTCTTCCCTTCCCCCCCTCTCCTCCCATCCACATCCCTCCCCTCCCCCCCTTTTCCCCTCCCCTTCTTTCCCCCCCTATCCTTTCCTGTAATCCCAAGATATTGACCCCTCATGGGAACGACATTCACCGAGAACGTACACATGTACCTATCAGCTACTGAAGTGAATTGTACCTTTCGTTCTTACATTTCCCATCCTCCACTTTTATTTTGATATTTTACTGTTATCTACATTACCTGGGGGCAATAGGAAATGACTTGCATTTTTTTTTCCTCTTTTTGTTTTTATTGTTTGTTATCCACCTTACTTAACTTTAAATTGTTCTTACTATCCCCATTTGCGGCGGGGAGCAGTCAATGCTCACCCTCTCTACGGTGCACTCGCTCTTTGACCGGACTTTCGGTTGCAGAGCCGGTGCACACATTGGTCGGGCACTGCTGACTTGCTGCCCCCCTATTAGGGGGAGCACTCAGTACATCGCCCGACACCCTATGCTCTCCCTCTCCCTCCCTTCTTTCCTCCCCCCCTTTGATTCTACACTTGTACTCTCTAACCTTCTTTGTGCTGGTCAGCTCGCGCGGGCCCTGTATTCTTTGTCATTGGCTTCACAAACACCCTATAATGGCCCCACTTGAAATTCTTACGCTAAACGTTAAGGGACTAAACTCACCACATAAGCGAGTAAAAGCATTTCTAACCTTCGCATCCTTAAAGACTAAAGTCGTAGCCCTCCAGGAAACCCATTTTTCCACACGCCAAACCCCGAGCTTCTTTAGCTCTAGATACCCACAAGTATTTACTGCTTCAGCAAGCACAAAACATAGAGGAGTCTTGGTAGCTTTCCACCACACCATGCCATTTACCCCCCTGTCTGAGATAAAAGATCCTGAAGGTCGCTATCTCATTCTCGTGGGACTATTGCAAGATGTAACCACAACCTTCGTCTCCTATTACGCCCCCAACACAAACCCAAACCCCTTTTTTTCACATTTATTACAAGTCGTGAAAACACATTGCAGGGGAACCTTGTTTCTATGCGGTGACTCTAACTCAGTACTGCAGCCACACATAGATAAATCACCCTATGCCCCAGAACATTACACACCTTCTACACAATTCCATAAACTAATACAGATGGCCTCCCTCTTGGACACTTGGAGAGAATTCAACCCCGCTAAGAAAAATTACACATTTTACTCACACCCACATAAATCTTTTTCTAGGATTGACCATATATTCATTTCCATAGCATCTGCCCCACTCCTCCTCCACTCACACATCCAACCAATTACATGGACAGATCATTGTGCTGTTAACACCACAGTCTGTCATCCTTAATTCCACAAGCAACCAACAGATCATGGTGTATGAATGAATCTCTATTGACCAACCCATCATACTGTCTGGATATCCAGGTAGCCCTTAAGGACTATCTTACACACAACGCCACCCCTGACATCTCCCCCATCCTGCTCTGGGAAGCACATAAACCCGTGATACGAGGCACATGCATCTCAGTAGCGTCGCACCTTAATAGAGACAAGAAACACAAATTACGTCAACTTGAATCAGATTACCACGATAGTTTCCTTTTATTCCAATCCAACCCTACCGAAACGCACAAATTAACGTTAGAAAAAATTAAAATAGAGCTAGATTTACTTCTGGCTGAGACGGCTGATAAGGCTATCCGTAGGACTAGCCACACGATCTACACTAAAGCGAACAAACCGGATACCTACCTGGCTTTACGTCTACGCAGACCAGACCGTACTCGTATTCCTATTAGACTCAGACTGGCTAAAGACACAATCACTAGCAATCCTGTTAAGGTTCTCTCGGAGTTCCGTAAACAGCTAGCAAATCTCTATGATTCTAAAACAGAGTTTCCATTGCGTCAAGCGGAGAAGCTGTTTCATAATTTATCTATCCCAACCCTATCTGAAGCCAGTCGCGAGCTTATGGAGAGTACGATCACGACAGATGAAGTTTTAGCAGCCATCAAAACCCTCAAACCTCATAAGCGCCCGGGCCCGGATGGCCTTCCCAGTCTCTATTATAAAAAATTTGCTGCAGAACTATCTCCCCTTCTCACCAATACTTTTAACACTGTACTAAAACAACACTCTTTTGGCAGAGACACATTGACAGCCCTAATCTCAATGATCCCCAAACCAAATACTGACAGTACACTATGGTCCAACTATAGGCCAATTTCACTTCTCAATGTTGATATCAAAATCTTAGCCAAAATCCTTGCCCTACGCCTCAATCCCATCATTGGAGGTTTAATACACAAAGACCAGGTTGGCTTTATACCCAAACGACAAGCGAGTGACAACATCAGACGTGTAATTTTTCTACAACACCTGGCCCGCTCCCGTAAGATCCCTATGCATCTCCTCTCCCTAGATATACGGAAAGCTTTTGACACAGTCTCCTGGCCCTACCTATTTTATATCCTCCAGCGTTGGGGCTTTGGCCCAAATTTTTTAGGTTGGATCAACGCCCTCTACAACCACCCACAAGCATATGTGCACTATTCCGGATTTAGGTCAGATCCCTTCCCAATCGCACGGGGGACTAGACAGGGCTGCCCCTTATCTCCCCTGCTTTTCGCACTCACTATCGAACCTCTAGCAGCCCTGATTAGATCTAACCCTGATATTCGAGGCTTGGAAGTAGCATCAGTTTCCCATAAATTGTGCCTCTTTGCTGATGATGCACTAATGTTCATTACGTCACCCCATACTACGTTACCAAACCTTATGAACACCTTAGATAAATTCTCCCGCATATCCGGGCTTGAAGTCAACCAATCAAAATCCAGGGCCCTTGATGTGTCTCTGCCACAAGCTGATCTTGAAACATTACGTAGAAATTTTCCCTTCCACTGGTCCTCCTCATCTATTCCATATTTAGGGATCAAATTAACTAAAGACCCATCCAACCTGTTCCAATCTAATTATCTCCCAATGCTCTCTCAATTATCTTCACTACTTAATTCCTGGCTGCCACTATGCGTCTCCTGGTTAGGACGCATCGCAGCTGTAAAAATGTCTCTATTGCCAAAACTTTTGTACTTGTACAGAGTGCTCCCTATTACAGTTCCACCCTACTATCATAGGATTATACAAAACAAAGTTTTCAAATACATTTGGGGTCCTATTAGACCCAGAGTGGCGAAACCGGTTCTCCTTCGCAACAAGCTCTGTGGTGGCCTGGGCATTCCCAACTTTTCACACTATTACCATGCAGCCCGCCTAGCCCAATCAATATTATACCACGCTAAAACAGAGACACCACTTTGGTTTGCCCTTGAGGCCATAGACCTACATCCCATTAATGTAGCTAATTTACTATGGCTCCCTACATCAGCACGTAGACCCATAACTAATCCACTAACTCTACACACGCTTAAATTATGGGACAGATTGAAAACCCCCTTTAAACTAATTTCTCCACACTCCCCACTTCTATCTTATCTAGGCCACCCCCAATTCTACCCAGCTTGTACAGAGCCAACCTTATTCCATGCCTGGGTCCGGGCGGGTCTGACTCGCATATGCGATTTAGTTAGCGGAGACTCTGTAAAAACATTCTTAAATATCCAGGAACAAGCACAACTCCCTCACAGAGAATGTTTCCGCTACCTTCAAATTAAACACTTTGTGCAAACAATTATAAAATCTAACTCTGGACTAGACACTCTGACTGAGTTTGAGCATATGTGCGACTCGGACCCGCACGCCCCAGGTATCATTACCCGCCTATACTCCCACCTTACATTGCCGCCCCCAGATCTCCCCACCTATGCACAGCGCTGGTTAAGCGACCTCAATGTCACCCTTGAACTGGATGACTGGACGACCATATGGTCTAACACAAAAAACTCATCCCAAAATGTTGTGGCTTCAGAAGCAAATTATAAAGTGTTAATGCGCTGGTATCTTGTTCCAGCTAGAATCGCTAAAATTCTACCTGAGTCCTCTCCAAGCTGCTTTAGGGGGTGTGGAGAAAGGGGCACGCATCTACATATTTGGTGGACATGCCCCCTGGTACAGTGCTTTTGGGCAACGGTATTCCAGATGGCATCCACCCTCCACCAAATTACCTTACCTCCCAGCCCTACAGTGGCCCTCCTTAACCTTTTTCCACAAGATTACACTAAAACACAACTCTGTCTCCTCCTACACTTATTTACCGCAGCCAAACAGACGATCGCTAAGGCTTGGAAATCACCTACTCTTAACATAGTTGAAATGAAGAATAGGATTACCCAAGCAATGATACATAGCAAAATTGAAGCAAGAATCCTAGATAAAGTCCCTCAACATACTAGAACCTGGCAACCCTGGGTTGAACATTTTTTACCAGCAGATATTGACGAAAGCCTGGTGTTACTTTAGGTGAGACTTAACATCACCTGGAGCCTCTGGAATAGTTCCTGTACCCGCGTGGGCTGGCCCATACTTCCCCCCACTCTCTTTCTCCTACCCACATCTTCTTCCCCTAGCTTCCCTCCTTACTACTACTTTTCCTCTTTTCACTCTTCTACCCCACCCTACCCTCTAAATTTAAATATTGGTAATGTACTCTGTTACATGCAATGGTTCTGGTGGCCTCCCCGCCACTGTTCTTGGGGAATGGTCATCACTTTATTGTAGTAAAACTGGGAACGTAGCTCCCTTTAGTCTTTCGTATATCTAATCATACTGATTCAGCATGTTGCTAGACTAGGAATACTCCTGCTGTTATATTATCCAGTTTTCTGTATGCTCATGTTCTTCTACATTACTTTTATGTACACTGTCATATGTTCTTACGATACTATGTATTGAACTTAATGTAGCAGTTGTATGTGAAATTACCAATAAAATATTTGAAAAGAAAGACTCTATGGGCAAGGGTTCTGGCATGAATTTTCAGGAGGTTGCCACTATTTTATTTATTTTTTGTCATTCTTGCTGTAGTATGTGCAATCGCAAAGATGACATCATAGAAAGAAAAGGAAAAAAAACATTGGTCAGTAATTTACATTTCCCTGCTAGCTTCTTTGTTTTTGTAAAAAATGGCATGGGGACTCCCCAAAAGTCCCCTGAAATAACATACCAGACCCCTAAGTCTCAAGTATTTATTTTGGGAGGTCCAATCAAGCTGGCAGGAAAATTTCATTTATGGGAAATATATATACATATATATATATATATATATATATATATATATATATATTTTTTTTTTTTTTTTTTTTAAAGATTAGTGTTTGGAAAGCACACATGTGACGGATTACCATGTATGCGCCCAAATGCCACCAGCTTGTAGTGGATGGGCACTGTAGTGGCCTGTGGCAATTTTGTGCATGCGCAGATTCTTGCAGCTTAGTAACACACTGCCTCCTGGGATAGCTGTGACGTAGCAATCCTTGAAGGCAGCGGGGCCTGGCCTGGCAGGAAGTGCTGCTTTGCAGCACAGAAATAAGCAAAACAGTGAAAAATAGAATACTTTTTGCATTTGTGAAAGTGGGAGGGGGAAGGGACAAAATAAGGTGAGTTTGTTTAGGTGAGTTAGATTCCACTTTAAAGAGTATATGCATCGATAAAGATTTGAAACACATGCAAGTGACTGGACAGTCAGAAAGAAAATTTGATGGATAGCAAGCCTCCATGGACCCTCCAAACCATATGGGCCCAGGAAGAGTTGTACCCTCTTTACTGAGTATAAACATCCTGAAAAGTGGTTGAGACATGACTTAGAATGTGGCACCACATTCAAAATATTAGCAAAGAAAAAGAACCAAGGACACGTGTATTGACATACTGTAATACATATTGTGTTTCTTAGGATCAATAGGACCTCCCGAGGAAGCTATATGCAAAACGCGTAGTGATCCCTCGGTGCATTGATTTCCTGTGGGGCCCCGCGATATGTAAGGCCTTCTGCACATACCGGCTTTAGAGTCTATCATATCTATGGGCATACCTACAGGGTTTCTCAAGTGTTCATATAGGTCTCACCTAGGTGGGACAACACCACACAATTTTGTAATGTATTTCAATATGTGTTGCAATATGTTTTATTATACGACGTTAAAATAAATTCGGATTTTTATGCAATTGAGTGCTCTCTTTTTCATCTAGGGTCTACTTGTGACTACCAATTTAAAGTCCATGAGTATAAACATCCTGCAAACAATAAAAGGTGCAGGTATGACTTATGTTAATCACCCTGTGCTCCTTGCTTTTATTTCCATATTAGTACATATTAGGAAGTACAGGCATTCCAACTGTCAGGATGATTTGAAAGCTTACCTGGTGTAGATAATGATTACAATTTTACCTGACTAGCAAAAGTGTGTCCTTTTAGGCAAAGGAGTTATTAAGGAATGGAACGAAATCTGTGATATTTATACAAAACTGTGCTATTTTTATAAGGAGATGATGGCCTATTTATTAATAGAACACCCGTAGCACTTCAAGTTTTCAACTGTGTTTCCTTTATTTGATATTAAACTCATACTTTACATGATAGAATATTTGTTACACGCTATCTAAAACAAAATGAAGTGTGGTCCTGTGAATCAGTTCATTAAAATGATACATGTTGTATGAATACTGTGATATAAAACTTGAGGTTTGCAAGTGACTGTCAGTCCTGAGTGGGGGGTCACTGCATGTCTAGATCGGTGTGGATTACTGTCATTGGGTCAGTTGGGGACATGATAGGTCTGGTGGTGGTTGTCATTGTGCTGAGGACAGTGAGGAGGAGACAGGATGCTGCTACAGATATATGAGGAGAATGGGCATTACAAATGTGACAATAGGGAGGTTGGGCAGGTGTGATTGCAGGCAGCATCTTTTTGGCTGTGTAGCAGCTGATGTGTGCAAACATAAGAAAGGCAATGCAAATTGTGGGAGAAGGGTTTTGCAAGTTATTATCTACACTCATCGTCCACTTTATTAGGTACATCTGTTCAATTTCTTGGTAACACAAATTGCTAATCAGCCATTCACATGGCAGCAACTCAGTGCATTTAGGCATTTAGGCTGGGTTCACACTGGTCCGACAAACGCTCCGACATTGGGAGCTCATGTCGCATGACGTGTGAAATTTAATGTTTCCCTATGGGAGCCGTCCTAACTGGTCCGACACAAGTCGTTCCGACTTTAGAAATGCTCCCTGTACTACTTTGGTCCGACTTTGATCCTACTTCAGCCTATTGACTATCATTGAAGTCGGATCAAAGTCGGATTGCCGTCTTGCATGATCCGACTTTGGCACGCGACTTGTGCTCAGATGTTCTTGAGGGGGAACTCCGCGCCAAATTTTAAATAAAAAACCGGCATGGGTTCCCCCTCCAAGGGCATACCAGGCCTTTGGGTCTGGTATGGATCTTGAGGGGAACCCCCTACGCCGATAAAAGCGGCGTGGGGGTCCCCCCCAATCCATACCAGACCCTTATCCGAGCAAGCAGCCCGGCCGGACAGGAATGGGGGTGGGGACGAGCGAGCGCCCCCCCCCTCCTGAACCGTACCAGGCCGCATGCCCTCAACATGGGGGGTTGGTGCTTTGGGGGAGGGGGCGCGCTGCGGCCCCCCCACCCCAAAGCACCTTGTCCCCATGTTGATGAGGACAAGGGCCTCTTCCCGACAACCCTGGCCGTTGGTTGTCGGGGTCTGCGGGCGGGGGGCTTATCGGAATCCGGGAGCCCCCTTTAATAAGGGAGCCCCCAGATCCCGGCCCCCCACCCTATGTGAATGAGTATGGGGTACAGCGTACCCCTACCCATTCACCTAGGAAAAAAGTGTCAATTTAAAAAAAAACACTACACAGATTTTTAAAGCATTTTATTAGACAGCTCCGGGGGTCTTCTTCCGACTTCGGGGGTCTCTCCGGTTCTTCTCCACGCTCTCCGGATCTTCTGCCGGGCTCCTCCGCTCTCTTCTGCTCTTTTGCCGCTCTTTTGCTAAAGCGGAGGAGCCTGGTCTTCAATCTTCTGCCTTCTGCCCTCTTCTCCTGATGTTGACACGACGCTCTCCCCGGCTAGAATGCTCTCTGTGCGCTCTGCTCTGACTTATATAGGCGGTGACCCCGCCCCCTTATGCCGTCACAGTCCCTGGGCATGCTGGGACTGTGACGGCATAAGGGGGCGTGGTCATCGGGTGATGACCACGCCCCCTAAACGTCACAGTCCCAGCATGCCCAGGGACTGTGACGGCATAAGGGGGCGGGGTCACCGCCTATATAAGTCAGAGCAGAGCGCACAGAGAGCATTCTAGCCGGGGAGAGCGTCGTGTCAACATCAGGAGAAGAGGGCAGAAGGCAGAAGATTGAAGACCAGGCTCCTCCGCTTTAGCAAAAGAGCGGCAAAAGAGCAGAAGAGAGCGGAGGAGCCCGGCAGAAGATCCGGAGAGCGTGGAGAAGAACCGGAGAGACCCCCGAAGTCGGAAGAAGACCCCCGGAGCTGTCTAATAAAATGCTTTAAAAATCTGTGTAGTGTTTTTTTTTAAATTGACACTTTTTTCCTAGGTGAATGGGTAGGGGTACGCTGTACCCCATACTCATTCACATAGGGTGGGGGGCCGGGATCTGGGGGCTCCCTTATTAAAGGGGGCTCCCGGATTCCGATAAGCCCCCCGCCCGCAGACCCCGACAACCAACGGCCAGGGTTGTCGGGAAGAGGCCCTTGTCCTCATCGACATGGGGACAAGGTGCTTTGGGGTGGGGGGGCCGCAGCGCGCCCCCCTCCCCCAAGGCACCACCCCCCATGTTGAGGGCATGCGGCCTGGTACGGTTCAGGAGGGGGGGGGGCGCTCGCTCGTCCCCACCCCCATTCCTGTCCGGCCGGGCTGCGTGCTCGGATAAGGGTCTGGTATGGATTGGGGGCGACCCCCCACGCCGTTTTTTCGGCGTAGGGGGTTCCCCTCAAGGTCCATACCAGACCCAAGGGCCTGGTATGCCTCTGGAGGGGGAACCCATGCCGGTTTTTTATTTAAAATTTGGCGCGGAGTTCCCCCCTAAAGATTCATACCAAACACAGTGCCGGCATTGGCGGGGATCCAAGTCGGATCCCCGTTCATTGAAAGTCGGACACATGCCGGCTTCATGTCGCAGGGCAAAGTCGGATCCAAAGTAGGACGGCTGTCGTGTCGCACCAGTGTGAACCCAGCCTTAGACATGAAGATGATTTGAAGTTCAAACCAAGCATCAAAATAGGGAAGAAAGGGGATTTAAATTGGATGTAAACCCCAAATTTTTTTTTTTTTTTTTTTATGTCATAATCTAGAGTATAAGATTTCCTATCATTTGAGCCCAGTCTTGCCACAAAGAGTTAATCCAGCTCTGAGCAATCCTCTTTTATTGTTCAGTGAGATAAAACTTGACAAACAGAGAAAAACTTTGTCAAATCCTCTCCCTTGCTGTGAGTGACAGGTGATTTACATATCTCATGCACTAGCCTAAGACATGCATTATTTTTTAATTCCCACCCCCACTCCTTTCTTCAGCAGCTCTGCAAAGATTGACTGTTCCACACCTCAGCATGATTTGGCATGCTGAAGTCATGTGGTTACTTTCCTGTCTTTTCACTGGATGTTAGAGATCATTGCAAAAGTTCAGTGTAAGAAATACACAGGAGAAAATGCATATTGACAAGGGCTAGGTAGAGGTGGGCGGGGAGTCTACTGACATCACGACTCCACCCACCGAGCTCCAGACAACAGACCCACCCACAGAATCTGCAGTTTTTGGGTTCTCAGATGGTAGGGTCAGGATTTGTCATAAACATCATGAAAGCATGGATCCATCCTGCCTTGCATCTACAGTTCAGGCTAAAGGTGGTGGTGTAATGGTGTGGGGGATATTTTCTTGGAACACTTTGGGCCCCTTAGCACCAATGGAGCATTGTTTAAATGCCACGGCCTACCTGAGTATTGTTGCTGACCATGTCTATCCCCTTATGACTTCAGTGTACCCATCGTCTGATGGCTACTTCCAGCAGGATAATGCACCATGTCACAAAGCTCAAATCAATTCAAACTGGTTTCTTGAACATGACAATGAGTTCACTGTACTCCAATGGCCTCCACAGTGAACAGATCGTAATCCAATAGAGCACCTTTGGGAACACGAGATTTGCATCATGGATGGCTCGGTTTTCACAGATCCCTGAGAGGAGAGCTGCTGACTGTCAGTCAGCAGCTCTCCTGCTCTGCCCCCCCGCGCTCTTTGGAGCGCTGAGCTGTGGAGGGACACTGAGACTGCCATCTATCAAGGCAGCTGGCGGATCCAGACTTGGGACTGGTGACGTCAACAGAGAGCGGACTTCAGACCATTCTCCGCTGAAAATGGGTCACAGGAGTGCAAAACGAATTACACTCCCAGAGGAGGAGCCCAGCCTAAAAAGCTCAGGCTGGACTTCTCCTTTAAGTGGACCTGAGGAGGACACATCCAAACCTCACCTTGTAAAGGGTTTCAATAGAACCCCAAATCTCCACCATCAGCTCCCCCATATTGTTTGGCACAGTGGCTACAGGTAAAGTGGTCTTGGCAGAGCTCTATCTCTCCCAACAGTGGTAAAAGTACACCATGAAGCCCACCGATCACCATCTTATACCAGGAAACAAAACCAGATCAGGCCACAGAAATGAAGCTGGTTGATCCCCCCCACCCTCCTGCAGGTTGTAGCACACTGTAGTACTGCACATCCCATACTGACTCAAGGGAATAGCAGCTCTGCTGGAAGACAATGTTGAGCTGTGACACTTCTCACACTTTACAGAAATTAAGCCCAGCTGCTCTGCTTAGCAACCTCATTTCCACCACTTGTAGCTTATATTTTAGTGACAATTATAACCCCACAGTCTGATGTACAACACAGAGCACAGCTGACATCCAGAAGCAACATAGTATGTGTCTCATAGAAAGCAAACTCACATTTCTCTCCAAGAAACATGGACCAGATGATCTCCTATCTGGAAGCTTTAACTGGCCAGAACACTATGATTCCCCTCCTAACTCACAATTCTGATGTTACACAGCACAGATAGAAAGGTATCTCATGTAGCAAGAGGTCAGCATTTTAATCAACATAGGAAAGATTGGAGTGTGTACACAAATCATGAACAGTTTGGTGTGAGAAGTATGAGCAGCATCACCAAAATCTAAAAGAGGCTGCACATGTACTAATCTGTCTGAACAATGTCTGTTAAAACAGAGCCCTATATGTGCATAAAATAAACAAACATAAATAAAGTGCAGCACTCACTAGTGTTGAAAATCTAATATATTCTCAATAAATTAATATACAAATAATCACCATCACACCACAATAAAAAAATTAAAATCATAAAAGACATACTCTTGAGAATTATACGATACTGATTCTTTCTATAATGTAACCCAAGCCCTTTGACAAAGTCTTGACGACAAAACACGTCAAGCAGAGCTGGATGACGTTATCACATTGCAATTAGGAAATGCTAGTAAATATCCAACAGCCTGAGTTGGAGTTGGGAAACGTTTTCCTGATCTATTGCTCTATCTTCACGGCTGAAAGGCCTGTGGCAAGGGGACTGCACAAATACTATAAAACAAAATTGCTGGTGGCCCCAATTCTGTGGTTCCAGGCCAGGTCCATCAGACCTGGCCTGGACCCTAATTCTGTGGTTCCATCAGGTCCACCCACCCTGCTCGAATGCAAAAACGGAACAGGTTTTTATGGCATGTGTTCCAGACAGAGGTCAGGCTCTCCTTCTCCTGGCCACCACTTGTTCCCTGCCTGAGCCAGTGTTTACACTTTTTCCACAGGTAAAGGCCACCATGCACACCATCAGAATAACAAGGTTACATTTGCTTCTTGTTGGAACTTTAAATTTACATGCAACTGGCCACATAGTAGTCTATAAAATTTTTGGTTTTCAGGCTCTTCGGGCCCCCATTTGTAAGATATAACCCTATGGATTATTCATGTGTGAATTTTATAGTTACACATGTTCGTTTAATCTGGCAGGCTGGTTGATCGATCAAGTTAGGTACAATCAACTTGGTACACTCAGCCTGCCTATACATGGTTTGAATCTCGGCCAGTTCCTGCTGATCCGGCCAAGATTTGAACCATCTATGGCCGGCCTTACGCTCTACATCTTCGCTTCACACTCCGATTTCTTGAACTCCATCTGTCCTTCATACCTATCTCCCAACTGGACAGGAAGTGGGGACCTGTAGTTGGGAACTAAGAAGAAACTAACCTTGTCCCTAGTTTGGACTATGACAGGGTCCTACTCTCATACACCACAGCTGTTAGTAAATCTAAAGGAGATTTTCATCAAATGGTGACCATGCACATGCAGATCTAATCAGAGAACAACTACTTCAACAAATTAATTGAATTGGTTAAAATAATTTATTCTAAATTTGATTATAACTTTTTTAGCAGTAAAAATCATGTAACTTGGTTCTGATAAACATAGTTGAGTTTATATAAAAGGGTAAAACTTAATTGATTTGGTTAAAATATGTATGCTAAATGCAGCTACTGGTTACCTGAATTTTTATGAAATTTCAGAACAAACAAACTGGCACTTAATTTTCAACTATCCTTCAACTGATTATTAGCTTAAAATATTTGTTTTGAATAATGATGAATCAATCTTAAAACCAAAAATTGCAAAAGAGATCATACTTTTCCCAAACTGATCCGTTTTAATAGACAACATGGGGATCAATTCAACATTGATCACCTGTGTTTATTTATGTCCAAAAGATCAGCCTAAATCGATCATAAGTCAATTCTCTGTTACAAATTGTTGCATACAGTGCATGTCCTGCATTGGTATAAAGACAGGCCACTGAAACTTTTTTGAAAGGAATGTAGGGGTCGCTGTAGATTACTCCAGGTCTCCTTTGCAAGTTCAGAGGCTGTTAGACCCAGACACAGTTCCATGTGCAGTGCACCAACAACACAAGCTCAGTCTAGGACAGTGGCACCGCAGATGTTTTGGAACTACATTTCCCATGATGCTCACCTACACTGCAGAGTGCATGAGCATCATGGGAAATGTAGTTCCAAAACATCTGGGGTGACAAGGTGTGCCATCACTGGTCTAGGGGATGTCTTTTTTTTGTAGATTTATTGTAGCAAACAGGAGAAAGGGATAGAGTGCAGGATATTCCAAACTTTTATTCCAGAAATTTGCAGGAGGACAATCTTTAGACAAAATTCTCTTGTAACAGTCTTTGCTGGAGATAAGAGGGAATGGGCAGCTAATCTGGAACTCTATAAGAGAAGTCATAGTCCTTGCAGCAACATCTGGCACTTACATCCCCAAGCACATGCAAACATGGCATCCATAATCAAAGTCTTACTCAGAAAGTCCAAGGACAGCTGTCTGCTACCCAGACTCCATTCAGCCCTTTCCAATGAGGAAGAAAAAGGGCCATTCACATGTGATATTCTCCAGCAAATATCCTTTAGTCCAGTGGTCTCCAAACTGCGTCTCAGGGGCTGGATGCAGCCCTTTGCTTACTTTTATCTGGCCCTTGGGGCAATATTCCCCCCACTGTCAGCAACAGTGAGCCATAGTTCCTGCCCCGACAGCGGGGTACTATTCTTCCCACTGACACCAATGAGGGGGTACTATTCCTCCCACTGACACCAATGATGGAGCAATATTCCTTTCACTGACCCCAATGTTGGGACACAATTCCTCCCACTGACTCCAACAATGGGTCACTATTCTTCACAGTGACACCAATGATGGGGCACTATTACTCCCACTGACACCAATGATGGGTCACTATTCCTCCCATGGACACCAATGATGGGACACTATATCTCCCACTGATACCAACAATGGGACACTATTACTCCTCCTAATACCAATGATGGGGCATTGTTTGCTCCCACTGATGCCAGGACATTTTGTTCTCCCACTGGCCACAGTCCGGCCTGTAGCTGGCCAGCTAAGACCTGTCCTAGGTTGCTAATGTGACTTACATGCATATACAGCTAGACCTGCTAATAACCTTAATATAGTTTATATGCTCACATGTGAGAGATAAAAAGCACATTTACTGTGACTTTATATATGGATGTCATATAAACAGTTGTATATTGTGTTCACAGAAGCAAACCAGAAAGCATAGAATTAAGCCTTTGTGACTCTCAGGAGATTTGGCCAATCACAGCCAATCTCACACTGAGCAAGAGTTTTGGCCAATCACTGCCAGCCTTACACCTATTATTTTGTCTGGAAATTACCCAGCACATTGCTAGATCTCATTATATCAGAGAGAGTGGACCTGAACAGATTGCAGATCCAGCCAGAGTTCAGTTTTATGGAAGCAAGTGGCCAAAATAGGTATTTAATACAGTCATATATGTTACTATTGTTAAATAATGTGATTAGAACTGTACAGGCATACCCCACTTTTAAGTACACAATGGGGTTTATTTACTAAAGCTGGAAAGTGCAAAATCAGGGTCACTTCTTCATAGAAACCAATGAGCTTCTAACCCCAGCTTGTTCAATTATGCTTTGGTAATAAAACCTGAAAGCTCATTGGTTTCTATGCAGAAGTGACCCGATTTTGCACTTTCCAGCTTTAGTAAATAAACCCAAATGTGTACTTAAAAGTGGGGTATGCCTGTATATTGAACTAGTTATGTGTTCACTTGTAGTTCCACCAAACCAAACAAACCAAGCAAACAAATTTTCAAACAAACGTTCAAACATTATAGCAAACGTTCAAACAAGCAAACAAGTGTGCAAACTGCAAATTGCAATATCAAACAAGTAAAACTATTTCTTAAGCCTCAGATATACCTCTCAGAGAGATCATAAAGTGTCTAAGGAACTTTAAAGTGAAAGTACAGATACTGAAGAAAGAAATACATCTACCATTTTATGTAAAATGACAAGATTGAACAGTTGATTCGCCATTTTGTTATACTTTATACAACACATGTTTGTACATGCACTACCTGCTGCTAAATTGTCAGTGTTATATATGAAGAAAAGCTGAAGTTAATAAAGAAGATATCATAGAAGTATGGTGTGCTCTTTAAACCTACTGCTTCCATAGAATGGCGCTAGAGGAATTATAGAGTAAGAGATAGTCTTATTTGGACTAAAAGGTCAGAAATAAAATTCTTCTAATGCCACAGCGCATAAGGCACTTCATAGTGCTGCGCCTGCCACACAGCCCCCCTAAAGTTCGAGGGACAGTAAACTGGTCCTTTGTTTATAAAGTTTGGAGAACCCTGCTTTAGTCGAATCTCTTCCAGGCCCTGAGCCCAGCACATGCTGAGGTCCAATAGCATCCTTCTCAGTAATATACATTGGCTGCCTTTCAAGGGGCAATAGTCCCAGGATAATAACACTCAAAGCAGCCCTGTTAAACATTTTTCATATCCCCAGCACCTTCTGGGTGCCCCTTCCCAGGGATTGGCTGATGTCCAATACATATTCATAACCAGGGCTTTTTTTCTCAGAGAATAGGTGCAGGAACTCAACCATGCCCGCCACACACACATACCTGCCAAATGGCATCAAATAGTGCATACAACCCCTCCCTCCACTGCCCTCATCTTCTCCCCCCTCCTTAAAAGCTCCACCATCTGTCATATTTCTTACCTTTGTTGCAATATTAAGCTGAAGCACCTATCCGGCTGTAGTACCTCCCAGTATACTATACTATACTACAGTCACTTGCAAGGGAGATCATGCAGTAGGAGCATCAACAACTGGTCACCAGGGGAAAAATGGAGACCACAGAGGGTGTAGCCTACCACGCACCCTCTCCTGCCCATGACTGCACTGAACCCTGGGCACCCATTCTGTATCTTCCTTGTGCCTGTCCGGCACTCAGTGGGATCTGCGCAGGAGATCTGACCTGTGGGAGCTACTGGGAGATAAGCTATCACTTGTAAACGCAGAAGCTGGACTTCAGTGTTACCAAGTGATAGTGGTGAGCAGGGAGCAGAAAACCTGAGCCAGAGGTGGTGGAACTGAGTTCCCAATAGTTCCTGCTGAAAAAAAGCCCTGTTCATAACTCAGACAGGAACAATCAACTACCAAGCTTAGGAAAATCTGGCCAGACCTAGAAGATAGATTGTTCCACTGATTACAGCAGAACCAAAAACTCAATTTACCCTGACTAGGGCAGGGAGCTATAGGAACAATCATCCGAATCATGAAAACAATCTTTACTGACAAAAAAAAATAAATAAAAAAACCATATGATGAAAATAATTTGCCAGTAACACAACTTTGTGTCATTTCAAGGTATTAATGGAGCTGCTGGTTGCAGATGTTCTTAAATTTGTTTGGCAGCTCTGACGGAGGAGCTAAGGGCCAGGAGGGGTTTTGGATGCAAAGATAAAAGGTGAGGAGGCACATAACACAGCTTAGTTGAAGGACCTGTGTACAAGGGCTTATGTTTATATCTAAGCTCCTTCTCTCCCCATACAAGTCAGTGACACTTCAAAAGCAGCTTGAAGCAGGTGATGTGTTTTAGAAGGAGGTCAAACACATGGCTACCATACAGGTCAATGCACTTGTTTCTCCTTTTAACTTCTATACCTACCTCTCTGAAGATGCCCATACTGTAGACCTACAAAGGAGGTCATACAAGCATTTAGATCATACTTTCCTTCATTCAGTGAAGAGGTTAGGAGAAAAGTAGAACTGTCAAAGATTTATTGGAGGAATGATATCAGGATATACTTTCAAACGTGACTGATAAACAAAAAGATCATACATTTTGCTTGTTGATAGCTCAATACATTTTGTTTCATTTATAGTGATATGAAAACAATGAGCTGAAGGATGTATCACTCACAGGAATATATTATGTCCTTCAGCCCATTGTTATTTTCGTTATTGGTTGCATGTGAACCCCTAATCATGTTGCTTTCATAGTAAACCTTACCCTTGTATGGCTGGCCTGCAGGAATTGTTTCATTATTTATATGCCAGTTATGATAAGGTCAACTGTACCAGCGTAAAATGTCATAGCAGGTTCTTTTATTGGGATAGTGCAGATTTTGTGCTCTTATAAAGGTGGCTGTATATGCAGGGGTGGTTTTTCATCATTGGCATCTGTAGGCACACAACGTTTGAAATACAAATCAACCCTCTGCTATTTTAAACTGAACATTTTCTTCTTTTACTGGTCCTAACCTAGCTAAGAAAAGTATAGCAATGTGTAGCCTTATACACTACAGTAAAACTCCAGCCTTGTTTCAGTCTGACACAGTGTACATAGGTTTCTCTCCTGTAGCCTGATTTCATTGCATACAGTGAACTCACAGTGTGCAGTAAGTAGAGTAGCCATCATTTGATTTGTCTCTACTGGAATGGGCTCAATAGACACCGAGGTAGAGATTTACTAAAACTGGAGCACTCAGAAGCTGGTGCAGCTGTGCATAGTAACCAATCGACTTCTAACTTTGGCTTGTTCAATTAAACTTTGCCAGTAAAACATAGAAGCTGACTGGTTTCTATGCACAACTGCACCAGATTTTGCACACTTTTAGTAAATCTCCCCCCAACTGTCTACAAGTATGTCATCCTTTGTGAAGTGAAAGGCAGGTGTAGAGCTTTGACCCATTGGGGGAATTTACTAAAACTGTTACACACTTAATCTGGTTCAGCTGTCCATAGTAACCAATAAGCTTCTAGGTTTTATTGTCAAAGCTTAATTGGACAAGCTGAAGTTAGAGCTGACTGGTTACTGTGCACAGCTGCACCAGATTCTGTGTGCACCAGTTTTAGTAAATTTCCCCTATTGCATTACCATCTGGGTTTACTGCAGGAGATCAAAGACTGTAACAAAGCGCTGCATAAAGTGTTGGCGCTATATAAATCCTGTATAATAATAATAACAATAATAATAACTAGGTCACCTGGACATCCCCTGGGCCCTAGGCTTCTGCTTCAGGGCCTAGGGGTTTAAATCTTTGTTTTCCCATTTAGCTTCAATTACCTTTTGATCTTGCTAGGTTATACAGTGTCTCTTGGATACCCTGTAGTATAATGGTCTCCAAACTGTGGCCCAGGGGCTAAATGCAGCCCATTGCTTGCCTGTATCTGGCCCTTGGGGCATTATTCCCTCCACTGACATGAGACACCATTCTGCCAACTGACATCAACAATGGGGCACCATTTCTCCCACTGGCACCAACAATGGGGCACTATTTCTCTGAATGATACCAAGGATGGCACATTATTCCTCCCCTAATACCAAATGTGGTGATGTTTACTCCCATTGATAGCAGGAAAATTTCCACGCCTGCTGGCCACAGTCTGCCCCCCCCCCCCTCAAGTCTGAAGGGCAATAAACTGGCCCTTTGTTTAGAAAGTCTGGATACCCCTGCTATAGAAGGACAATAACGCTAGACCAGCAGCTCCCAATGCTGTAGTAGCCTTGTTCTCAACACAGAAGGCATCATTTTTGGTTGGAGTCGCTGTACTAAAAAAATCCAATGTTAGTACAGTGATCTCCCTTGCTGAGCCATTGTGTTCTGACAGGGGGACAGCCCCCCGTAAGAAAACTGCAGCCAGTTTTCGGGAGGCAGATCTCTGTTGTTCATGAGCCTTCGACAGAAGCCAGCCGAACGACCGGCTTCTGTCGAACCAGCTGCCGTGCACACAGGCCGAATGCTGGCCGGTTTCTATTGAACTGGCCGACATTCGGCCCACGTGTACAAGGCTTACGTTCATTTGGGGACATAGTTGTATTCAGTGTAAGGTGAATGTGAGTCTGGGTGAAAGCCCAATTATGCAGGTTGCTGAGTTCGAATAGTTTAGGTATGTAGGAAGGGGACTGAGAATGATGTTGTTCTGCCTTGGATAACATATGCCTCAGTCTGCAGATTGTTTAGAGAAAAGTCTCCATCCTCCCTCCCATTTTAAAAAGTTTTGTCGTTTGGGAGAGGTTAGAATTGGCAGTGATGGAAAAAATGGCTTCCTATGATGGAAACTACACAAATAGCACGGAGTAGCAATTAAGCACACATGATTGCACAATGCCCATAATGTGCACGATTAATCACTACCATTGGCTACATGCCACTTGTGTAACTTACACCATAGGAAGCCCATTATTCCACTTATGTAGCAAATAATTGCTGCTCGCAGTGGTGTGATTGTGCTACAAAAATTGTTGTAGCTATAGCTTTCCAGATAACCTCCACCTTCAAATATCTTAAAAATCGATCAGATGTGTTTAAAATTGTCAGACGGTCGAAATGTTTTCAGGAGGGGAATTTTGCGAAGCAAAATAGGGCACACATGTCGGGAAGGGGGGGTTGTTGGTGCCCTGTACTATTTAGATTTATACTGTACTGTTCAGAATATTCTTATCTCTATAAATGACAGTGCTGGTTGCCGGATGTGAGTAAATTAAGCCAATTGCCTTAGGCCCCCTTCCCACCTAACCATTCTATTGTGGTGTCATAATGCCACACATTAACGCGCATTGCATCCTAGTTGTTTGAATGGCCTGTCAATGCACCACAACACACATAAAATTTGTTTTTCTGACGCAGCCCGCCATAACGTAAGGTAATGCATTACAAGCAGTTGTGGTACACTACAACTCAGATGCATTAGAGATGTGTTGCTTTTGTGTGTTAGGGTGCCATTCAGAATGAATAACGCCCTGATTATGTGCATTGTGGTACATGTTTAAACGTGCCTGCGTTACCACAACACATAGGTGTGAAGTCTGCTTTAATAATGCTTCTGACATAGCCAGTTAGGTATTTTCATTGTTCACTCATTGATAGATAGATAGATAGATAGATAGATAGATAGATAGATAGATAGATAGATAGATAGATAGATAGATAGATAGATAGATAGATAGATGGATAGATAGTTTTACACATAGGTTGGACTTGATGGACTTGTGTCTTTTTCAACCTCACTTACTATGTAACTATATATGCATAGGTAGGGTATACCTATATGAAAAAAAGAAAATATGTGTATATATATATATATATATATATATATATATATATATATAGTGAAAAGGCCAAAAATCCCCGACTCTATAGACATTATACTCTTTCATGTGCCATGCATGGAAGGGGTTAATCCATAAGAAGTCCCCTACACTGAGAAAATCATTTTTTTTTTTTTTTCTACACACATCAAGACCCACTTGTATCTCCGCTCTAGCAAAAAAAAACCCACAAAGCACAGATAAATAGGACTTGCTCCCACTATATCAAAGAACAACATTTGCGTTTCATTTCTTTTTTTCTCCACCGTAATGTCTGCCTCTAGATCAACTTCCCAAATAATCCAATTACAATACTCGCTCTGCTTTCTCCAGATTGTCGTTTCATTCACAATAAAGCCATTCCATTATTTCCTATGCTAAAGATTTGCATTCCTGTGTATAACAGGTACCTTGCCTGCTGTATGCTATTGAGAATCGTAAAGAAACAGTGTTGGGTAGACAGAGCAGTGAATGGAATTAGAGGAATACAGAGTCCTTCTAGGTTTATGTCTGTAGTCACAAGAAGCCTGTTACCTACCTGCTGCAGATGATGTTCTTGGTACCGCTTCATCCTGTTGCTCGGGGCTTTCCCCGTCTCCGTTTCGCTCCGTCAGATTCTGTGCCCACAGCTGGGAGATGAGGCCAGCTTGCTGGAGAGATGTTTTTGCTCGCCGGCTCTCCCTCTTCCTCTCTCTCTCTCTGTATCTCTCACACTCAGGTGATTGGCACAGAATGGGGATGAGTCTTTTCACTGTTAACCCCTCTTAGGAGATGAGCGAAGCAGACAGATTGGAACCAGGATTTCCGAGTAGGGGGTCTGTATAAACACATGAACACTGATGTTAAAATGCATTGCATGAACGTGTATTTCTCAGATTCATTCAGATTCCTGTGCTATGGAAATATATTCGCAGTGAGAGACAGCGTTGGCCATCAAGCCTTTGGCACAACAGAATCATCGTTATCATTTGCGAGAAATATTTGAAAAATATTATGTTGTCTTTTATTTGGTATTTAAAGCTCACTGTTTGTTTGGTGCACAAATAGTACAGTAGTGGTCTTTTTTAAATAAAGCAGCTCCGAGAGAAATGGTAATGTGCAAAGGAGAGTAACCTGTATCAGCCAACCAGATTTCAGTTTGATAGAGCCAGATCAATGAAAACTGAATTCTGAATGATTGAAGAAACCCTGTTGCCAGAACATTAAATTCAACAAACTATTATAATAGACTTATATAACGCCAGCAGTTTGCGCAGAGCTTTACAAAATAAAGAGAAGACAGTACAGTTGCAATACATAGTTACTTAGTTGGTAAGGCTGGAAAAAGACACCAGTCCATCCACAGTTCAACCTGTGTGGGTGTGTGTGAATGTGTTTATTTCAATAGTAAAACGTATATCCCTGTATGTTGTGACCATTAATGCCCCGTACACACGATCGGACATTGATCGGACATTCTGACAACGAAATCCATGGATTTTTTCCGACGGATGTTGGCTCAAACTTGCCTTGCATATACATAAAGTTGGTCGGAAATTGCAAACGTCAAGAACGCAGTGACATACAACACAAAGGACGAGCTGAGAAAAATGAAGTTCAACAGTCAGTGCGACTCTTCTGCTTGATTCCGAGCATGCGTGGAACTTTGTGCATCGGAATTGTGTACACACGATCTGAATTTCTGACAACGGATTTTGATGTCGGAAAATTTGAGAACCAGATCTCAAAATTTCGGAAATTCTGATGGAAACTGTACGATGGAGCCTACACACGGTCTGAATTTCCGACAAAAAGCTCCGATCGCACATTTTACGTCGGAAAGTCGGACCGTCTGTATGGGGCATAAGATGCCCATCTAATTTTTTTAGTTTTTTGAAACTATCAATGCTTCCTGCTGATGCCACTGCTTGTGGAAGAGAATTTCACATCCTTACTGCTCTAACAGTAAAGAACCCCCTACGGTGATTATGGTTAAACCGCTTCTCTGCTAATTTCAATGAATGGCCACGTGTCTTTTTAAACTCCCTTTCACTAAAAAGGTATTTCCCTATGCTAAGGTCACCAGTAAGATATTTGTGGATCGCTATCATATCCCCTCTCAAGCGTCTCCTCTCCAGAGAGAATAAGTTCAATACAATACAATTCATAACAAGAGGGTTAGAAGGATCCTGCTTTTGAGAGATTACAATCTGGAAGGGAGGGGCAAATGATATTAAAGGTAATAGTTGTGAGTTGATGGAGAAGGTAAAGTTGGTATAACCTGGGCAGACTTCTTTGAAGAGATGAATTTTCAGGGATCGCCTAAAGGTGGACAGAGAAAGAGATAGCTGGACAGATTGGGGTAAGGAGTTCCAGAGGATGGGAGAGGCTCTGAAGAATCCTGGTGGTGAGCATGGGAGGAGATGATGAGGGGGCTAAAGAGTAGGGGGTCCTGGAAGGAGCGGCGAGAACAGTTTGGTGATATTTTTAGACTAGGTTGGTGATACAGCTTGGAGCAGAGTTGTGAATGGTTTTGTATGTTGTTAATGTTTTGAATTTTCTTTGACGGGTAAGCAGAAGTCAGTGGAGAGACAGGCAGAGACGGGTGGCAGATGAATCTCGCAGCAGCAGTCACGACAGACTGAAGAGGCAATAGCCTGTGTAAAGACAGGCCAATAAGAAGGGAGTTGCAATAGTTTCATAAGATTATATATGTATTTAATACATTTTATGTATGTAATTTACATATAAAGCCCCCCTTTTGTAGACAACCAAAAGTTTTGAGACTGCTGCTGGGAACAAGCATTTTTGTGCTTTTTATCTGTGCTTTGTTAAGTTGGCGACAGGGTCTCTTTAATAATGAGCTTGCCCACATTAGGGCTGAAATCCAGGTGTTTACTAAAAATATACAATAAAAAAAAAAAACATTTAATTCAGTTGTGTATTCCTTTAAAAAAATATATATACATAAATTTGCATAAAACTATAAGACATACTTGGCTCCATTCACAGAATGATCTCGCATGAGATATTTAGGTGTCAGGAAACATTTTTCTAAATATCTCATGTGATCCGGAAACTGTCAATTCACTAGACCATTTGTGCGATATTTACCGCAAAACGCTGAAAACACATGAACAGGCGTTAAAATCCATTCACAGAAGGAAATAAATAATTAAATGCATGCGGAAATTTAGTAGTGGTCCAGGAATGCAGTATTTGTGAAATGTGTACCGGTTGTTAGGCATGCGGGCAACCACCCGCTCCTTAACAACCAGTAAACATCATGGATGTTAAGGAGCATCTAGCCGCCGTGTCCTTAACAACCGAGGAGTCATCAGTTGGGTTCCCCGCTGACAGCTGAATCTAAAAAAAAGAAGGCTCTGCCCCCACCCCCAAAGCACCTTGTCTCTTAGCACCCCCAAAGCACTTACTTTTTTTTTAAACTTTCAAGCAATTAAAAACAGAGCTTCCAGCAGCAAAGGAAACTGACTTGACTACGTCAACACAACACCAAAGTCTGCTTGTCTTAAGCATATAAAATATAAGACATGCAAAGTTCATGTAAGGGGTTTACCAAAAGTTAGCAAAATCCAGCCTCAGTTTTTTTGCAGCTTCCAGCACACGTGCTGCACTCAGACAGGTCTCCTTTCCCAAACTACTACTACTCCACACCCAGTACTAGTGGCTTCCTGTCTTAAGTACTGCTTCCTGGAGGCCGCTTAACCCCCTCAGGATCGCAGTCCCCATAATCAAGGGTGGAGGTTCTTTCCCTCCCAAATACAGGCAGTCCCCTACTTACAAACATCCGACTTACAAACGACTCCTACTTACAAACGGAGGGAGACAACAGGAAGTGAGATGAAATCTACCCCTAGGAAGGGAAATTCTCTCCTGTAAGAGTTAATATGGGAAAAAGGTTTCTCCACTGATGCTTTATCACCAGTCCATGTTTCCACAACAACCCAAATTTTTCAAAATCCAATTGTCATTGGCACAGAAAGTGAGGTGAAATCTTCTGAATAGGGGCACAGGCAGCAAAACAAATGTTACAGGGGTGATAATCCTTCCCTATGCCATCTACAAAACTTAAAAATAGCTTTTTTGGCTGGAGCTACACTTAAAAAATTTACCTGTTCCGACTTACAAACAGATTCAACTTAAGAACAAACCTACAGGCCCTATCGTGTTTGTAACCCGGGGACTGCCTGTATCACTCTGAACCTCCAAAATTCAGGGTCCCAAATAAGCAATTTTTAATGCAGAGAGAACCGCAAGTTGGTCCTCTCCTTTATTTTTATTATATTTGGTAGGGCCCATCCTCCAAAGATGTCACTGCTGGCGAAACGTGTAGGGCGTGGCCATCTACAGAGTCCACACGCACCACTTACCGATCGGTGCTGGCGTTTGTTCTATGTTAACTATCAGCCTGCTGCTCTAATCCTGCTGTATGGGAAAGCTTGTTAGTCGGAGCTCCAACATTTTTATAATAAAAGGTACTACTTTTAAAAGGACTTCATGATGGAGATATGTGTTTTTTGTTCCCTGGTATCATACCACCATTGACTGTCGAGTGGCGATCATTTCCCTCCAGTGGAAGCCAAGCTTGTAAGTTACACCTCATGCGTTTTTGGCCATTATAATCTATGGCCCAACTGTTCTGGTAAGAGGAGCTAAGTAACTACTACTAGTCGTGGTGGAGTCTTCCTTTCCTTGTACCAATTTTGATATTTGGAGGACCACACACTGTGGATATTCTGTGATGGGAATTTTGGCTCACTGATGGACTATATATATTTATTTTGTTGATTGATACGTGGAAATATGAATATTTATTGACCCATAAATTTATATATGCACTTTATCTTGTATTTGTGCACCTTTAGTGGATGAATATACCGGTATATATAGTTTCTTTGCCCTTTATATGTTTTATGAATTCGTTGTTTGTATTCCATACCATTTGATTTTTTATATTGCACTTTTGCACTTTATATTATTTGATGATATTGCACTTTTTCACACTTGTCATTGTTGGAGAATAATGCATATAGAATCTGTAGTGCTGCTTTTTTCTTTATATAGTCATCTCCTTTATACTTGACTGCCCTGCACAAGTGAGACCCCTGAGTACACCGGACCAGTCCGGTCGAAAAGTCCGACCGTGTGTACGCTGCATAAGAGTCAAACGCGTTGTATGCAAGCCCAAGAGAGAAAACCCAATCCTTCTCCCTTCTTATGATAATAAGGGTAGTTTCATAGCTAGTAATGAGGATCACTCCATCATGATGACCATGGGGGATAAATGGAAAACACCCACATAGTGTAAAACTGTAAACACGTTTATTGGAATAAAATAGTGCTGATAACTGGCTGTGTTTCTACCTGCACAATCATTTTGTTTATTCATTTTTGGTGTACTAGTCAAAGTTATTATTGTAGCAGATATTTTTTTATAATAATTTCCTTTGTTTCATTGTTTAGAATACCACTGTTATAATTTACAGTTGTTCATTTCTCCCTGTAGCCATTTATTCATATAAAAAAATGGATGTATTTGACGATAGGGCATCACGTAATTTAAATACGGAGGGTGTATTCACTATGATGGAAACTATGGACTCTCAAATAAAGGGTTTATTTCTCAGACTCAAAAATCTAATGGTATCAGAATTGCACACCCAATGGGATGTGGCGTATCTTGAACAGTATAACAGTATAAGTGAACAAATGGTGCCACATAGTTTAAGGTGGGAGGTTAACCCCAATAAAGGTGAATAAGAACTAGAGTCTTGGTTCAAATATATATCAATGAAGCCAGTCTTAATTTCCTAAAGGTGAAGGGTGGGATGCCTATGGCATCGTGGCAGACAAAGACATTGCTAGAAATTGACAGTTATTAAAAAAAATAAAATAATAAACAAATACATTTGAAATAAATACTTGCCAGTGATTGGTGTATGAGTTGACAGTTGCCCTAAAACGGTCCTCTGGCATGAGCTACTACCTAGAAAAAGAGAGGGGATGCGTCATTAGAGGGGCAGAAGAGGACAAGGATACAGAAAGCAGCATAATCCCACCCTGTCACTGCCTTTTTTATGAGGTTTGTCCCTTTCTTCAAAAGGGGATGTTAAGTTTAAGTTAAAGTGGTAGCTCAAGCTTCAATAGCTGAGCTATATATACAGTATCTCACAAAAGTGAGTACACCCCTCACATTTTTTAAATATTTTATTATATTTTTTCATGTGACAACACTGAAGAAATTACACTTTGCTACAATGTAAGTAGTGAATGTACAGCTTGTATAACAGTGTAAATTTGCTGTCCCCTCAAAATAACTCAACACACAGCCATTAATGTCTAAACTGCTGGCAACAAAAGTGAGTACGCCCCTAAGTAAAAATTGGGCCCAATTAGCCATTTTCCCTCCCCAGTGTCATGTAACATGTGTTACAAGGTGTTAGGTGTAAATGGGAAGCAGGTGTGTTAAATTTGGTGTTATCACTCTCACTTTCTCATGGCACCTCATAGCAAAGAACTCTCTGAGGATTTCAAAAAAAGAATTGTTGCTCTATATAAAGATGGCCTAGGCTATAAGAAGATTGTCAAGACCCTGAAACTGAGCTGCAGCATGGTGGCCAAGACCATACAACGGTTTAACAGGACAGGTTCCACTCAAAACAGGCCTCTCCATGGTCGACCAAACAAGTTGAGTGTACGTGCTCAGCGTTATATCCAGAGGTTGTCTTTGGGAAATAGACACATGAGTGCTGCCAGCATTGCTGCATAGGTTGAAGGGGTGGGGGGGTCAGCCTGCCAGTGCTCAGACCATACGTCGCACACTACATCAAATTGGTTTGCATGGCTGTCATCCCAGAAGGAAGCCTCTTCTAAAGATGATGCAGAAGAAAGCCAGCAAACAGTATGCTGAAGATAAGCAGACTAAGGACATGGACTACTGGAACCATGTCCTGTGGGTCTGATGAGACCAAGATAAACTTATTTGGCTCAGATGGTGTCAAGCGTGTGTGGTGGAAACCAGCTGAGGAGTACAAAGACAAGTGTGTCTTGCCTACAGTCAAGCATGGTGGTGGGAGTGTCATGGCTGCATGAGTGCTGCCAGCACTGGGGAGCTACAATTAATTGAGGGAACCATGAATGCCAACATGTACTGTGACATACTGAAGCAGAGCATGATCCCCTCCCTTCGGAGACTGGGACGCAGGGCAGTATTCCAACATGATAACGACCCCAAACACTCCTCCAAGATGACCACTGCCTTGCTAAAGAATCTGAGGGTGAAGGTGATGGACTGGCCAAGCATGTCTCCAGACCTAAACCCTATTGAGCATCTGTGGGGCATCCTCAAACGGAAGGTGGAGGAGCGCAAGGTCTCTAACATTCACCAAATCCATGATGTCATCATGGAGGAGTGGAAGAGGACTCCAGTGGCAAGCTGTGAATCTCTGGTGAACTCCATGCCAAAGCGGGTTAAGACAGTTCTGGAAAATAATGGTGGCCACACAAAATATTGACACTTTGGGCCCAATTTGGACATTTTCCCTTAGGGGTGTACTCACTTTTGTTGCCAGCGGTTTAGACATTAATGGCTGTGTGTTGAGTTATTTTGAGGGGGCAGCAAATTTACACTGTTATACAAGCTGTACACTCACTACTTTACATAGTAGCAAAGTGTCATTTCGTCAGTGTTATCACATGAAAAGATATAATAAAAAATTTACAAAAATGTGAGGGGTGTACTCACTTTTGTGAGATACTGTATAATTATGTAAAAAAGTTAAATATATGATATGAGTGTTAATTAATTAATTGACTGTTTAATTAATTAATTATTTACGTTTTATTGAAGCTAATATAATAAAGGAATTATTATTTATACCTATAAATAAAGGTCCATGGCCTATTCAGACCACAGGTTTTTGATTAAAGAGTGTTTATTTAGTAAAGATAGTGTATTTAAATGGCAGAAAAAGGAGGACACTGTTATGGAAGTACAAAGTAGTGGGACCATCAGTAACACACAAGAAACAGGAACTCATACAACTCACATCCTGGTTCCTATAGGTCCACCTATAGAAAGGGTAGGTCCCCGGAGAAAACGTATCGATCACAACAAATACCCAGGCAAAATTGTTATAGAACTCCCAGTGATTATCTTCCAGGAATATATGACTATATGACCAAGGAACAAAACCATCAGACACCTAATCAATATTCTTGCAGTAACAAAAATGAAGATCATAGGAATCACACAACACAAGGATAGCCATCACATTTCACTAGAGGGGCAGGGGGGAATAATAATCAAAGAGGAAGGGGTTCAGCCCCCCCTCCCCCCCTTTTAACATTTGGAGTTTCTTATCATTTGGAGTCTATGGTTTCTGGTAAGAAGGCAATTCATACATTTTCTGGTGGGGGCGCACCTGGGTGATCGATATATTGATTTGCCACATTCATTCACTTTGGATGCACATCACAGAAGTTTCTAATTAATTTAATCTGCACTATGAACTGTTTCACCATTTTTTTTCTGGTGTAATTGTCCCCAAGCTGGGCCCACCAGCTTGGGGACAATTACACCAGCTGATCACAGACACATACCATTACCTAAATACCCGGTTATTTGACAAGAGTCCATACCAGACCCACCTTGAATCAGGTAAAAAACACCATTTTTTTATACTCCACAATCCATGAACTGTTAAAACCCTTGTTTGCCTAGCTACTCTTTCATTCATTCATGTTGACAGCAGTGTATTTAGGTTTTGTGCTGCCCTAGGCCTGACTAAACTTGTGACCCCCCAAATTTAAATATGACCCACCCCTTCCTGTAAAGGCCACACCCCTTGCTGTTTAAGACCCACGCTGAGATTTTTGAGTGGGGACACTAGTTCTGAGGGCCTGGGGGGGCAATGGATTCCCTTAATTTGCATAGATTTCCTCTCACTTCATGTTTGGCTATGGGACAGGAAGTGAAGGGAAGTCTCTGCAATGGGACAGGGATGGTAAAAAATAAACTGACAGGGGCTATAACCCTCCCTTATTCTATCCAAAATGAAAAAAAAAAGTGTTGCTTATAGTTGTACTTTAAGCACAAATTTCTGATCATTTTATGGAGAGGACTAAGAAAATATAACCATACCAATGGTGCAGCAGAAAACATATAGCACAGTGAGGAAGGTTTGTGGTCCAGGATGATAGGACAGTCAAAAATAGAACCCCCCCCCCCCACACACAGTTGCAGAATTGCTGGCCGCGCGCATACCGGAAGCAGTGCGGCCGCTTTATGGGGGGCGCTAGACTAATTTACCTCTCAGCCCAGTCCGCCCCATAAGACCGGTGCTACACTAATGCCCTATTCACACGATCGGACATTCCAACAACAAAATCCATGTTTTTTTTTCCGAAGGATGTTGGCTCAAACTTGTCTTGCATACACACGCTCACACAAATCTTGTTGGAAATTCTGAACGTCAAGAACGCAGTAATGTACAACATGTATGGCGAGCCGAGAAAAATGTTCAATAGCCAGTGCGGCTCTTCTGCTTGATTCCGAGCATGCGTGAGATTTTGTGCGTCGCAATTGTGTACACACGCTCGGCATTTCCAACAACGGATTTTGTTGTCGGAAAATTTGAGATCCAGATCTCAAATTTTGTTTGTCGGAAATTCCAACGGAAAATGTCCAATGGAGCCTACACACGGTCGGAATTTCCGACAACAAGCTCACATCGAACATTTGTTTTGGAAAATCCTATCGTGTGTACAGGGCATAACAGTGTAGCGAAAGCCGGTGTAGACTCTTTCCGTGCTGCCCCCATACAAAGTGCTACCCTAGACCTGGGCCTTGTCGGCCTAGGCCAGGATACAGCGTTGCATGTTGACCCTGTACTTATACCCTTTGACATCTGCTGGGGGCTATTTGTCTTGATATCAGACTTTGTCATTGTTTGTACAGTAGCACTCTGACTGGAAGAAGGAGGATCAGCACAATCAAACTCTACTGCATGTAGATGTGCTGACAGGAGGAGAGAGCAGAGAGAATGACTTAGGGTGTTGCTGCTGCTTATCGGTCCAGTTAAACAGCCCGTCCCGGGTCGCAGGGAAAAAACTGACCCCATTTCCCCATCCACACGCAGGGACCAGAATTTAAAGCTGGACTCACGGAAAACTAAAAGTCCTTCATAACAGTGGGGCATTTTATGTCCGGGGGGGGCAGTAAAAGCTCTTTGCTTACCAGACCCTTTGCTTCCCCAGCAGATAGCACTTCCCTAAGTGGGCTGTCCTTCGGCATCATCATGTCCAAGGCAGGGCTGTGGTCCTTAGAGGACCTTAGACCACTGGGGTACAGGAGAGACGCAGCACAAAGAAGTGGAAGATCAGGTAAGTAAAACTGCTTTTCCTGGTCCCTCTGGACTTTAACAGGCATTTAACTCTGGCAGTGCGGGCTCAGCCCCACTGCAGCTCCCTTTGCCTTAGCCTTCCTGGGGTTCAGCTCTAATTATTAATATACAGGATTTAGATAGCACCAACAGTTTGCGCATCCCTTTACAATGTTAGGGCAAACAGTACAAAAAGCTTAATGAGCAAAATACACAGATTGGATACATATACTGTAAGTGAGCTGTTTTACCAGCCCAAGGATTTGTATTTCTGTACATCCAGTGCTCAGATTTACACAGCTCTGCAACACAGCACAGGGAGTCCCAGCTTGTGACTGGACAAGGAAAGGCAACTAATGAGCTTATCTCTCTGTCATTCTGCTCTTTCTCCCTATCAGCATATTCCTTGCTAACACTTGAGTACTGAAGCACATCTGATTGGCTCCTTATGCTGCTTCTCCCTTACCCAGTCTGAGCTTTGCTGCACAGTAGGTTGCAGGAGGCTAATACCATTCAAAATTTATGTAATTGCATGGCATTCACTGAAGCTCCTTCTGCTAATTTTGTGTTAGTAGAAGTTTGGTGAGTGTTTGAGCTCAAAATGTGCGCTTTTCATTTCGTGCTTTTCAGTTCCTTTCTGAACGGCCGTTCGTCAACCAGACATGTTGCGGAATCGGAGGAGATAACATGTTATTTATTATTGGCCTTGGAGTTATTGCTTTGACATGATTTTTTTGATTGAATAATGATTTGATTTGTTATATTTTCTATATTTTTCGATGCATAGAATGCACTTTTTGGTTAAGTTCTACTGGCAGATAGCATGTCTATTTTTTTTTTTAATGCACAATAAACAAATTGTGTAGAATAATACTTGGCTATGTGTTTTACTTTAAATGACAGTTTAGGAGTAGACAGTTACATTTAAAAAAATACAATGTAAAATTAACAAGGGGCACCAACATAGTTGTATCTTTGATCTTAAAAACTACGGAATAAAGGTGTTCTGGTAACTTGCCCCCCCCCCCCAAAAAAATAATAAAAAAAATATATATATTTTTGATATCACTAGAAAAAAAAGCCTTTGAAAATTGGTTTGCAATAATTCCATCAGTATCACCAGCAAAGCAGCTTCATTGTAGGGATGGGTTTGCTCAGGCCTGCAGCACACCACTCAGCGCCAAAATGGATTTAGTTAATGCTTCTAAGCAGAGCTAGAACTACAGACTGGAAATTACAGGTATAAAAAGACTTACAGTATCTAAACTGAGTCTTTTAAAAGACAGCAGCCGTTTAAAATATTACATAAATTGACAATAATAGCATACATAAACTGTAGAAGTAAACATACACTATAAAACAGCGCTATTGTTGAGCAAAAATACATAGGAAATTATGCGGCCAACTACGCATAAAAACATCACACAGAGAAGTAGAGAGTCCATGAAGTGGTCAGAGGACAGTCCATAAGTGACAATACAGCCGTATCCCAGTGTGCGCCTTCCACCGGTCAGTGAAGTATCACCCTGTGTTGACACTCTCCCCCTAGGGGGTCAGACTCACCAGATCTGCAAATAATAACAAGCCTCCAAGAATAAAAAGATCTCCTCATCACCTCTCTCTCAATCCCACTCCGGGGGGTTTTCAGGGGGGGGTCACAACTCCACACTCGGCCTTGCTTGCATACGAACACTCCAAGTATAGGTGAGCAAAATGGAGACAGCAGCTCCAATTTGTCATCTGTTCAGTGTTGCTATAGTTCACCCTTGATGGGCACCTCACCAGCAAACTTGCAGTAGACAGTTCAGTCTTTTAAAACCGACACAAGCATGTGGCAGCCAGCCATGTTTTTTTTCATCTGGAGGTCAAAAGGTTTTTTTTGACCTCCAGATGAAAAAAAACATGGCTGGCTGCCACATGCTTGTGTCGGTTTTAAAAGACTGAACTGTCTACTGCAAGTTTGCTGGTGAGGTGCCCATCAAGGGTGAACTATAGCAACACTGAACAGATGACAAATTGGAGCTGCTGTCTCCATTTTGCTCACCTATACTTGGAGTGTTCGTATGCAAGCAAGGCCGAGTGTGGAGTTGTGACCCCCCCCTGAAAACCCCCCGGAGTGGGATTGAGAGAGAGGTGATGAGGAGATCTTTTTATTCTTGGAGGCTTGTTATTATTTGCAGATCTGGTGAGTCTGACCCCCTAGGGGGAGAGTGTCAACACAGGGTGATACTTCACTGACCGGTGGAAGGCGCACACTGGGATACGGCTGTATTGTCACTTATGGACTGTCCTCTGACCACTTCATGGACTCTCTACTTCTCTGTGTGATGTTTTTATGCGTAGTTGGCCGCATAATTTCCTATGTATTTTTGCTCAACAATAGCGCTGTTTTATAGTGTATGTTTACTTCTACAGTTTATGTATGCTATTATTGTCAAAGCAGCTTCATTATTATCCCATTAAATAAGAATAGAATGTGCGCTGCATTTGGAGATTTCATAATTTGCCACTTCACGAATGTTAATTCTCCATTACAAACGCTAGTTTACAAGACCGACCGCTTCTGGCTCGTCCTTGCTTCCGAGCATGCGTGTTTCTACTTTGGACTTTTGTCCGACGGACTTGTGTACACACGCTCGGAAAATCCAACAACAGACATTTGTCCGAGGAAAATTTTAAAACCTGCCATCCAACATTTATCTGGGGAAAACCCCGGTCGGATTTTCCTTCAACAGCCTGTCATCACACAATTCCCGTCGGAAAATCCGATTGTGTGTTCGAGGCTATAGAGTTGTAATACAACATTCCTGCTCCCCCACTCAGATCTAAAGTATGTGACTTGCCACTAATTAAAAATAATCTCAACGAATCTGGTTCCAGTAAAATAAATGCGGTTGCTAGGGGCTACAGTATTTTGTGAACCATTGTCTTTGCCCTTTGCACTGTTTTACAAAACCATAATTTGCGCTCTGGTTAATATTAGGTGTGTATAAAAAACAGCTGAGTTTACAATGTAAAAACATCTCTATTCTAGGATCGCCAACATTGCAGTAAAACCTCGCAGCTATATGATAAAAATGCAGTGTGAAAATCCTGTAGATCTTGAACCCTGGAACCTGTTTTATTAATCGTCTTAAAATGCTTCCTATTATTACCCTTTTTTATTTTTTTTGTCTTTTGGGCTTACATTGTTTTGTTTCAAATTGTATGGATCATTTTCTTATCTTTTCTGTCTCTCTTTTATTATGAACTTCTTCTATCTCCAGCTACTCCTATCCCTGACATATTTGCATCAAAAATCTAATTAAAGAAGTTGTGAACAAGAATTTCTAACACCTTTGCTGCGAAAATAACATCTTCTCTGAGAGTTTTACTAAAGACTGCACTCTGCTGGCCAAAACTAGGTATTGCAAGTCTTTTGATCACATGCTATGTACTGAATAAAGTAGTGGTATACATACTATAATAAGAAAAAATAATCTTCTGTTGACCAGAACAAACAGTTATTAGGACAGAATGGTTTTGTAACATCAAATTTTATATGTATTAGGCCTCATTCACTCATGGCCGCAAAGGCTTCTTCAAAATGCAAAGGAGCATGATATCTGCAGCTGGGATTCACAGGTGTTTGTATTACAGCCGTGGTCAGCAGCCAGTACAAATCAATGACAGGTTGACAGATACTGTGGCTGTACCCACCTTCAAACATTTACATCTGTACAGAGGCTAATGAGCAGCCCTGGGCACAAACAGTCTGCATCCAGGACCACTTGTCTACCCCTGTATGCATGCAACCACTCAGCTGTGCGGATAAATGCATACAGCCTCAGGGTCTGTCAGCCTGTCATTGATTTGTAAAGGCTACTGCCCTTGGCTGTACACAAACTCCATTGACTTCCAGGCACAGAAATCGTGCTCCTTTGCATGGTGTAGGGCAGTGTTTCTAAACCTCAGTCCTCAAAGCGGAAGTTCAGTCATTTTTTTCATCTTTCCATCTATTAAATCCTCTGCTCTTGTTGTTTTAACTTTGGATAGTAAAAAATGTTTTCTGCCAGTAAATACCTTATACAGCCCACTTCCTCTTTCTTGTCTGGTCATTAGACTAGGCTTGACATCATGCACAGCTCTCTCTCTCTCACTCTCGTGAGAGTTTGCCAGGAAGGGAGGGGGGATGAGTCATAGGAGGACCAATGAGAGCTGCAGAGCTGGAGGTGTACCCCTGTGTGTGTGTAAATCCAGGAAGTGAACAGGCAGCAGCTTCAGCTGCCCACAGTTGAAATGATTGAAGCCAGACTCAGTGGAGGGAGATTTCTGCACCATATTTGGCAAGTACAGAATCACAGTACTGTATATATGAAATAATATGCAAAGTGGTCGGAGGGAAGCTTCAGAATGGCAAAGATGTTTTTATTACAAATTATGTGAGCAGACTGTAGTTCCTCTTTAAGTACCCCCAACGGGCCATGTTTTGGAAACTTCCCATAGATAAAATAGCTCTTATCAGTGGTTGCCCGTCCATAGGGGGCGCACAGGCGCCGCCCCCCCCAAGCTGTAAAAAAAGGTCACTTCAACCGCTTGCCGACTGGCTCACGCCAATATATGTTGGCAGAAGGGCACGTACAGGCAGATTAACGTATGTACGTTGCCCTTTAACCACTTGCCGACCACCACACAACGATGTACGTCGGCAGAATGGCACGGGCAGGCAAAAGGACTTACAGGTACAACCTTTCCTTCCCGCGGGTGGGGGGTCCTATCGGACACCCCCCCCCGGTGCCTGCGGCGGTCAGATTCAGGTCAGGGGCGATCAAAGGTGAGGGGGAGGCCACTCATTCGTGGCTCCCCCCTCGCGATCGCTCCTGGCGAATGACAGGCTTCCTCGGCTTCTGTAATGTAAACAGAAGCGGAGGAAGTGATGTCATCTCTCCTCGAGTCAGTCTTTTCGATCCGGCGCCGAGGAGAGAAGACATCCAAGTAAGTTTGCACCAACACTACACTAACAGTAGAACACGCAGGCACACTTGTCACCCCCTGATCACCCCCTGTCACACTGACACCAAAAGCAGTTTTTTTTTTCTGATTATTGCATTGGTGTCAGTTTGTGACAGTTATAAGTGTTAGGGCAGTTAGGGTTAGCCCCCTTTAGGTCTGGGGTACCCCCCTTTAGGTCTAGGCTACCCCCCTACCCCCCCTAATAAAGTTTTAACCCCGTGATCACCCCCCGTCGCCAGTGTCACTAAGCGATCGTTTTTCTAATCGCTGTATTAGTGACACAGGTGACGCTAGTTAGGGAGGTAAGTATATAGGTTCGCTCTCAGTGTTTTATAGCGACAGGGACCCCCATATACTACCTACTAAAGGTTTTAACCCCCTGATTGCCCTCTAGTTAACCCTTTCACCAGTGATCACCGTATAATTGTTACGGGTGACGCTGGTTAGTTAGTTTGTTTATTATAGTTTATTATAGTTTCAGGGCACCCGCTGTTATTACCTTATAAAGGTTTAACCCCCTAATTGCCCGGCGGTGATATAAGTTAAGTTTTTAGGGTCAGATAAGGTCTGCGTCGCCCCAGGCAGCGTCAGGTTAGCGCCAGTACCGCTAAAACCCACGCACGCAGCATACACCTCCCTTAGTGCTATAGTATCTGAACGGATCGATATCTGATCCGATCAGATCTATACTAGCATCCCCAGCAGTTTAGGGTCCCCAAAAACGCAGTGTTAGCGGGATCAGCCCAGATACCTGCTAGCACCTGCGTTTTGCCCCTTGGCCCAGCCCAGCCCAGCCCACCCAAGTGCAGTATCGATCGATCACTGACACTTACAAAACACTAAGCACACATAACTGCAGCGTTCGCAGAGTCAGGCCTGTTCCCTGCGATCGCTAACAGTTTTTTGGTAGCGTTTTGATACAGTCGCTGACAGTCAGGAGCTTTTTTGCCTGCGAGTCTCACTAGTGTACCCCTAAATTTAGAGCCCAAAATGGCAAATCGAAGGTACACTAGTGAAGAGGCCTACACGTTTCTGAGCATGACAGATAGTGAAGAGGAAGTCACTCATCGGTCAGATTCAGGCTCAGAATACGATCCTGTAGAGGACAGCGGCTCCATGACAGATAGCTCTGACGACGGAGTTGTGGTCCCTGCCAAGGTCAGGCGTACCAGACCCGAACTTCTTCTTCTGTCCTTGAAGTGCAAGAACCGCAGGTCCCTCGTATGGAGCAGAGCAGTACTAGCGCCGCTATTCCTTCTGGTGAACTGGCAAGCACCAGCGGCCTAATACACCCTGGTCGTACATCCAGCACTGCAGTAACACTTGGTGACGTGGCGAGTCCCATAAGTGCAGTTCAAGCTGGCGAGGTGGCAAGCACAAGTAGTGTCCCGCTGCCACCAAGAAGACGAACACAGGCCCGTCGTGCCCATAGTGCCCTTCCTGCTGCATTCGCCAACCCTAATTGGGAACCCACCACTTCTGTAACACCCGTACTTCCCCCCATTCACTGGCCAACCCGGAATCCAGGTGGAAACAGTTGATTTTACGCCACTTGATTTTTATTCACTGTTTTTCACCGAAGATCTCTATAGGTCTATTGTGGACCAAAGCAATTTATATGCTGGTCAACACATCGCCACTATTCCCCAGTCCTCCCTTGCCAGAGATTGGAGACTAATTACGGTCTCCGAATTTAAGATCTTTCTGGGCCTTTCCCTCAACATGGGCATAACTAAAAAGAGTGAGTTGCGGTCATATTGGTCCACTGACCCAATTTACCATATGTCCGTGTTCTCTGCCTCCATGACCAGGGCACGATACGAGCAGATTTTGCGGTTCATGCACTTCAATGACAATGAACTCTGTCGTCCTCATGGAGACCCTGAATACGATCGGCTCTACAAAATCCGGCCCCTCGTAAACCACTTCAACCAACGTTTTGCAGACTTGTTTACTCCCCATCAAGTTGTCTGCATTGATGAGTCCCTGATTAAATTTTCTGGCCGCTTGTCATTCAAACAGTACCTTCCCAGCAAGCGTGCCAGATACGGGGTCAAGATGTATAAGCTCTGTGACAGGGCCACAGGCTATACATATAGTTTTATGGTTTACGAGGGCAAAGATAGTCACGTAGAGCCGACAAACTGCCCCGACTACATAGCGCTGGCAAGATAGTGTGGGACTTGGTGTCACCCTTATTCGGAAAGGGGTACCATTTATATGTGGACAATTATTACACGAGCGTGCCACTTTTTAGTCACCTTTTTGATCATCAAATTGGAGCATGTGGCACCGTGCGATCTAATCGCCGAGGCTTTCCCCAGCGGCTTGTAGATTCCCGTCTTTGGCTGGGGGAGAGAGCCTGCTTGCGGTGTAATAATTTGCTCGCTATGAAGTGGAGGGATAATAAGAATGTTTTCGTTCTTACCTCCCTTCATGCAGACACGACGGTCCAAATTACTACGGCGACTGGTGTTGTGGAGAAACCCCTCTGTGTCCACGTTACAGTTTTTAAAGTTACAGTTATAAAATAAAATGTAAAAAAAAAAAAAGTAAAAAAAAAAAAAAATTCACAAAAAAAATATAAAATAAAAAAACCAAAAATAGTTGTCATTTTATTGTTCTCTCTCTCTCTATTCTCTCTCTATTGTTCTGCTCTTTTTTACTGTATTCTATTCTGCAATGTTTTATTGTTATGTTTTATCATGTTTGCTTTTCAGGTATGTAATTTTTTTATAGTTTACTGTGTTTTAACCATTTTTTTGTTTTCAGGTACGCCATTCAGCTGCAGCGCGGATTTATTTATCTTGACAGCAACAGCGTTTGCTCCCACGATACATAAAGCCGTGACTCCAGCGCTGTCGGAGGCTATTTCACCACCACAGTTACATACTTCAGCATATATGCCGAAGCGTGGGGGCAGCAGTGGGTGGAGGAGCGATTTGCTCCTGCCTTTTGCGGGAGGATGCCCCCATGCTTCGGCATATATATATTTTAGGCACAGGTTGCGTTAAATGTTTTATTTTTTACTATTTTTTTTGTATTTGCTTTGCAGGTATGGTAAGTCTTACTGTTATACTGTAATGTTATTTTGTTTTATTGTTAACCATCATTTGCTTAGCAGGTACGCCATTCAGTTGCAGCGCGGATTTATTTATCTTGACAGCAACATCGTTTGCTCCCACGATACATAAAGCCATGACTCCAGCGCTGTCGGAGGTGATTTCACCACCACAGTTACATACCTCAGCATATATGCCGAAGCGTGGGGGCAGCAGTGGGCGGAGGAGCGATTTGCTCCTACCTTTTGCGGGAGGATGCCCCCATGCTTTGGCATATATAAACGGTGCATATAGGCCCATCATTAGAAGTGGGTGGATGAAGGGAGGTATTCTAATGGTGGGCATACCCACCGATCAATCTCTTTTTTTCGTTCAGCCCACATGCTGCATGAAAAAAAAGTTTACAATATATGCCCAACAAGGACCAGCAAGGTACTGGTATGTTGCTGGACTTTAAGTGGTTATACCAGAATGATGCCTGCAGATTTAGGTATCATCTTGGTATCATTTTTTTCAGCCAGCGGTCGGCTTTCATGTAAAAGCAATCCTAGCAGCTAATTAGCCTCTAGACTGCTTTTACAAGCAGTAGGAGGGAATGCCCTCCCACCATCTTCCATGTTTTTCTCTGGCTCTCCTGTCCCAACAGGGAACCTGAGAATGCAGCCGTTGATTCGGCCAGCTGACCATAGAGCTGATCAGAGACCAGAATGGCTCCAATCATCTCTATGGCCTAAGAAACCTGAAGCTACGAGCATTTTATGACTTAGATTTCGCCGGATGTAAACAGCGCCATTGGGAAATTGGGAAAGCATTTTAACACACCGATCTTGGTGTGGTCAGATGCTTTGAGGGCAGAGGAGAGATCTAGGTCTAATAGTACCTGTCACTACCTATTGCTACCATAGGGGATATTTACATTCCCTGAGATAACAATAAAAATGCTAAAAAAAAAAAAAAAATGAAAGGAACAGTTTAAAAATAAGATAAAAAAGAAAAAAAAAAAGCAAAAAAAAAAAAAAAAGCACCCCTGCCCCCCCCGCTCTCGCGCAAAGGTGAACGCAAGCGTCGGTCTGACGTCAAATGTAAACAGCAATTGCACCATGCATGTGAGGTATCACCGCGAAGGTCAGATCGAGGGCAGTCATTTTAGCAGTAGACCTCCTCTGTAAATCTAAAGTGGTAACCTGTAAAGGCTTTTAAAGGCTTTTAAAAATGTATTTAGTTTGTCGCCACTGCACGTTTGTGCGCAATTTTAAAGCATGTCGTGTTTGGTATCCATGTACTCGGCCTAAGATCATCTTTTTTATTTCATCAAAAATTTGGGAAATATAGTGTGTTTTAGTGCATTAAAATTTTAAAAAGTGTGTGTTTTTCCCCAAAAAATGTGTTTGAAAAATACAAATACGCAAATACTGTTAAAAAAAAAAATTAAACACCCACCATTTTAATCTGTAGGGCCTTTGCTTTAAAAAAAAATATATAATGTTTGGGGGTTCAAAGTAATTTTCTTGCAAAAAAAAAATATTTTTTCATGCAAACAAAAAGTGTCAGAAAGGGCTTTGTCTTCAAGTGGTTAGAAGAGTGGGTGATGTGTGACATAAGCTTCTAAATGTTGTGCATAAAATGCCAGGACAGTTCAAAACCCCCCCAAATGACCCCATTTTGGAAAGTAGACACCCCAAGCTATTTGCTGAGAGGCATGTCGAGCCCATGGAATATTTATTATGTGACACAAGTTGCGGGAAAAAGACAACATTTTTATTTTTTTTTGCACAAAGTTGTCACTAAATGATATATTGCTCAAAAATGCCATGGGAATATGTGAAATTACACCCCAAAATACATTGTGTTGCTTCTCCTGAGTTCGGGGATACCACATGTGTGAGACTTTTTGGGAGCCTAGCTGCGTACGGGACCCCGAAAACCAAGCACCACCTTCAGGCTTTCTAAGGGTGTAAATTTTTTATTTCACTCTTCACTGCCTATCACAGTTTCGGAGGCTACAGAATGCCCAGGTGGCACAAACCCCCCCAAATGACCCCATTTTGGAAAGTAGACACCCCAAGCTATTTGCTGAGAGGTATGGCGAGTATTTTGCAGACCTCACTTTTTGTCACAAAGTTTTGAAAATTGAAAAAAGAAAAAAAAAAACTCATTTTCGAAAACAAATGAGAGCTGCAAAATACTCACCATGCCTCTCAGCAAATAGCTTGGGGTGTCTACTTTCCAAAATGGGGTCATTTGGGGGGGGGTTGTGCTATCTTGGCATTTTATGGCCTCCGAAACTGTGATAGGCAGTGAAGAGTGAAATAAAAAATTTACACCCTTAGAAAGCCTGAAGGCAGTGATTGGTTTTCGGGGCCCCGTATGCAGCTAGGCCCCCAAAAAGTCCCACACATGTGGTATCCCCATACTCAGGAGAAGCAGTAGAATGTATTTTGGGGTGTAATTTCACATATTCCCATGGCATGTTTGAGCAATATATCATTTAGTGACAACTTTGTGCAAAAAAAAAAAAAAAGTTTGTCACTTTCCTGCAACTTGTGGCAAAATATAAAATATTCCATGGACTCAACATGCCTCTCAGCAAATAGCTTTCCAAAATGGGGTCATTTGGGGGGGGGGGGTTGTGCCATCTTGGCATTTTATGGCCTTTAAAACTGTGATAGGTAGTGAGGAGTGAAATCAAAAATTTACGCCCTTATAAATCCTAAAGGCGGTGCTTGATTTTTGAAGCCCCGTACGCGGCTAGGCTCCCAAATAGTCCCACACATGTGGTATCCCCATACTCAGGAGGAGCAGCTAAATGTATTTTGGGGCGCAATTCCACATATAACCATGGCATGTGTGAGCAATATATCATTTAGTGACAACTTTGTGCAAAAAATTTTTTATTTTTTTATCATTATTCATTCACTTGGAACAAAAAAAATTAATATTCAATGGGCTTAACATGCCTCTCAGCAATTTCCTTGGGGTGTCTACTTTCCAAAATGGGGTCATTTGGGGGGGGGTTTGTACTGCCCTGCCATTTTAGCACCTCAAGAAATGAGATAGGCAGTGATAAAGCTGTGTAAATTCCAGAAAATGTACCCTAGTTTGTAAAAGCTATAACTTTTGCGCAAACCAATAAATATACGCGTATTGACATTTTTTTTACCAAGGACATGTGGCCGAATACACTTTGGCCTAAATGTATGGCTAAAATTGAGTTTATTGGATTTTTTTTATAACAAAAAGTTGAAAATATCATTTTTTTTCTAAATTTTCGGTCTTTTTACGTTTATAGCGCACGTTTATAGCGCAAAAAATAAAAACCGCAGAGGTGATCAAATACCATCAAAAGAAAGCTCTATTTGTGGGAAGAAAAGGATGCAAATTTTGTTTGGGTACAGCATTGCATGACTGCGTAATTAGCAGTTAAAGCGACGCAGTGCCAAATTGTAAAAAGTGCTCTGGTCAGGAAGGGGGTAAATCCTTCCGGGGCTGAAATGATTAAGAAGCGGTTTGCACGTGCGCGCCGTGACCTCCATGAGTGTGATCGCAGATCCCGCAGACCCAATGTCCACAGGGATACCCGCGATCGTCTCACAGATCGGGTGCGGTGATCAGTGTCGTGTCACACATAGCCACGCCCCCCACAGTTAGAATCACTCCCTAGGACACACTTAACCCCTTCACTGCCCCAGTGGTTAACCCCTTCACTGCCAGTCACATTTACACAGTAATCAATGCATTTTTAATTGCACTGATCACAGTATAAATGTGAATGGTCCCAAAATCACGCCAAAAGTGTCCGATCTGTCCGCCATAAGGTCGCAGTCACGATGAAAATCGCTGATCGTCGCCATTACTAGTAAAAAAAAAAATTTTAATAAAAAACTATCCCCTATATTGTAGACGCTATAACTTTTGCGCAAACAAATCAATAAAAGCTTATTGCGATTTTTTTTACCAAAAATATGTAGAAGAATACTTATCGGCCTAAACTGAGGAAAAAAATGTTTTTTTATATATTTTTTGGGGATATTTATTATAGCAAAAAGTAAAAAATAATGCAATTTTTTTCAAAATTGTCACTATTTTTTTGTTTATAGCGCAAAAAATAAAAACCGCAGAGGTGATCAAATACCACTAAAAGAAAGCTCTATTTGTGGGGAGAAAAGAAAGTCAATTTTGTTTGGGAGCCATGTCGCACGACCGCGCAATTATCAGTTAAAGCGACGCAGGGCCGAATCGCAAAAAGTGCTCTGGTCTTTGGGCAGCCAAATGGTCTGGGGCTTAAGTGGTTAAGAGTGACCAGGCGCCGGACACACGGTGGTCTATGGGAAGCTTCCCAGCCTGCAATCAGCTGATTGCAGGCTAGGAAGCTGATGTGCCTGTGTTTGGGGATTGTTTAGGGGCGCAAGTGATGCCCCCAGATCACTCCCCACTCTTCACTCATTTGTCTGTGGCTCCACTAACTGATTTTGTATTGTCGCGGCGGGGACCGGAGGAGAGGACGGTGGGCTGTGCTTTTTTCATCACCGCGATGTCACTTCAGGTTTTCCGGCCATACTGTGGGTGGAGTGAGACTAGTGTGTGTGTGCGGTGGATTGAGGCCTGAGTGGCACCTTTGACTAAGGTAAGTGCTGGTGCCGCAGGCTTCAGACATTCACTCTTCTCTCTCAGTCTTTCTGAGATCTTGATCTTGCCACCTGCCCCACTGTTCTGTACAGTCACACACTGACCCTGCGCAGAGCTCATGACTGATCCACAACTGCACTCAGACACCAGGCCAGGGCAGGGCGGATGATCGTGATGCGCAGCTGACCATCAGGAGGGCCTTTTTGGGGGATTATTTGTCTTCTTCCAAGTGCCTGGATGTCATGTGTGTGTATATAACTGTATACACTACATAATATACACAAATTGTGAGTACATCTGTCCTGTGTAGTGTATACAGCTATATACACCCACCTTCTTCCTTCCTGTATATAGAGAGTGTCTATATACAGGAAGGAAGAAGGTGGGTTTGTATTAGATGCTATAACTTTCACATACACCAATCAATATACACTTATTATTATTTATTTATTTATTTTTACCGAAGACATGTAGCAGAATACATTTTGGTGAAAATGTATGAAGAATTTTTATTTTTTATTGGATATGTTTTATAGCAGAAAGTAACAAATACAGTTTTTTTCAAAATTTTCATCCTTTATTTGTCTATAGAATAAAAAATAAAAAACCCAGTGGCGAAAAAATACCACTAAAAGAAAGCTCTATGTGTGTGAAAAAATTATATACAGTACATTTCATTGGTGTACAGTGTTGCATGACTGTGGAATTACCAGGTAAAGTAGCGCAGTGCTGAATAGCAAAAAATGGCCTGGTCATGAAGGGGATAAAGCTGAGGTGGTTAAATAAAATGAATGTGCATCTGCCACTTTACACTAATCAGAAATTAACCATGTAATATAAGAGATAGATACAATGACATCTGGCTCCATTTTTAGAGAGGAACCAGACCTTCATAAGTGAGATTAAATTGTACCTGTAGGTATAGTATAATAAGATTTCTCATATACAGTGCCTTGAAAAAGTATTCATACCCCTTGAAATTTTCCACATTTTGTCATGTTACAACCAAAAATGTAAATGTATTTTATTGGGATTTTATGTGATAGACCAACACAAAGTAGCACATAATTGTGAAGTGGAAGGAAAATGATAAATGGTTTTCAAATTTTTTTACAAACAAATATCTTAAAAGTGTAGTGTGCATTTGTATTCAGCCCCCTTTACTCTGATACCCCTAACTAAAATCTAGTGGAACCAATTGTCTTCAGAAGTCACCTAATTAGTAAATAGAGTCCACCTGTGTGTAATTTAATCTCATTATAAATACAGCTGTTTTAGTGAAGCCATCAGAGGTCTGTTAGGGAACCTTAGTGAACAAGCAGCATCATAAAGGCCAAGGAACACATCAGACAGGTCAGGGATAAAGTTGTGGAGAAGTTTCAAGCGGGGTTAGGTTATAAAAAAATCCCAAGCTTTGAACATCTCACGGAGCACTGTTCAATCCATCATCCGAAAATGGAAAGAGTATGGCACAAACCTACCAAGACATGGCCGTCCACTAAACTGACAGGCCAGGCAAGGAGAGCATTAATCAGAGAAGCAGCCAAGAGGACCATGGTAACTCTGGAGGAGCTGCAGAGATTCACAGCTCAGGTGGGAGAATCTGTGCACAGGACAATTATTAGTCGTGCACTCCACAAAACTGGCCTTTATGGAAGAGTGGCAAGAAGAAAGCCATTGTTGAAAGAAAGCCATAAGAAGACAGCAAACATGTGGAAGAAGGTGCTCTGGTCAGATGAGACCGAAATTTAACTTTTTTGGCCTAAAAGAAAAACGCTATGTGTGGCAGAAAACTAACATTGCACATCACCCTGAACACACCATCCCCACCGTGAAACATGGTGGTGGTAGCATCATGTTGTGGGCATTGTTTTCTTCAGCAGGGACGGGGAAGCTGGTCAGAGTTGATGGGAAGATGGATGGAGCCAAATGCAGGGCAATCTTAGAATAAAACCTGTTAGAGTCTGCAAAAGACTTGACACTGGGGCGGAGGTTCACCTTCCAGCAGGACAACGACCCTAAGCATACAGCCAGAGCTACAATGGAATGGTTTAGATCAAAGCATATTCATGTGTTAGAATGGCCCAAAGTCCAGATCTAAATCCAATTGAGAATCTGTGGCAAGACTTGAAAATTGCTGTTCACAGATACTCTCCAATCTGACAGAGCTTGAGCTATTTTGCAAAGAAGAATGGGCAAAAATGTCACTCTCTAGATTTGCAAAGCTGGTAGAGACATCCCCAAAAAGACTTGCAACTGTAATTGCAGTGAAAGGGTTCTAACAAAGTATTGACTCAGGGGGGCTGAATACAAATGCATGCCACACTTCTCACATATTTATTTATAAAAAAATTTGAAAACCATTTATCATTTTCCTTCTACTTCACAATTATGTGCTACTTTGTGTTGGTCTATCACATAAAATCCCAATAAAATACATTTACATTTTCGGTTGTAACATGACAAAATTTGGAAAATTTCAAGGGGTATGAATACTTTTTCAAGGCACTGTAAATAGTGACTTTTATCTCTTGCACACAAGGCTAGATTTGTATCTCCCATCTGCCTAGGCCAACAATCTTGTCTTCTACCTTCCCTCCATATCCCACCTTAGTTGACTGGCTATCCTTTAACATCATACTAACATGATAAGGCATTTTATCAACTTAAGACAGGCAATGGCTGAAAGACACGATTCGTCCAATAACACTTATGCCGCATACACACGCTCGGAATTTCCGACAAGATTATTGTCGGAAATTCCGACCGTGTGTAGGCTTCATCGGACATTTTCCGTCGGAATTTCCGACAAACAAAATTTGAGATCAACAAAATCTGTTGTTGGAAATTCCGATCGTGTGTACACAATTCCAACGCACAAAATTCCACGCATGCTCGGAATCAAGCAGAAGAACCGCACTGGCTATTGAACTTCATTTTTCATCGTACGTGTTGTACGTCCCCGCGTTCTTGACGTTCGGAATTTCCGACAACATTTGTGTGACCGTGTGTATGCAAGACAACTTTGAGCCAACATCCGTCTGAAATAAATCCAGGATTTTGTTGTCGGAAAATCCTATCGTGTGTACAGGGCTTTACAGTTCATAACCAAAAGAGTAGGCCAAACTTTTCCAACCCTGCTCAGTTCAGAAATTCATAGGTGTACGGACCCAGAGTAAGTGAACTGTAACTATGCAATATGGTTTTCTACCAACAAAAATGTACAAACCTCACAGGGACAGCAACAATAAGGAACCAGATTTATTATAATTCAGAGGCTTGTATTATACAGGGTACTGTGTTACTGGCAGAAACATGATGTGGGGGTAGTTATGTGCTTTCCCTGGCAGCCCTGCTGTCCTAGAATCTGACATATGTTGGCTACACTAAAATCCAGCCTTGTATTTGTTTATTCACCATTTGCTGATGTAGCACTCCTCCTCTAGGGGTGATAAGTAAAGAATCCCTAAGTTGTGTGACAGGCTAACATTTCCGTCTGGTAACTGTCAGGTGTATAATGGGGTGAGAAATAAGTTGGGTGCCAGTCGCTTTTATAAATGAATGCTAGGAGAGAAGGTTTAGAGGAGCAGGATGAGTAGCAAAAATATGTAATGTATTCTGAAGGTAGCAGTATGAGAAGCAGGACCTTTAGCAGCAGCCTCATGGTTAAATGTTGGCCCTGTGAGAGCAGCCAGACAGCTCTATGACCAGAGGCATTTTCTGAAAGCATTAGGCCTATGTGCAAGATCATAAGTTGGGCCTCCTTTCTTAAGAAAAGTAAAGTAAATCTCATGGATCGGAACACCGTGCATCCTCTCCAGGCAGAAACCCAGGAGGTAGAGAACACTTTGGAATGGTGTTCCAAATATTTATCAACATCTGAACAAGGACCTAAGAAATTTGTTGGGCCAGATACATAATCAAAACTCAGTCACTGTCCTTCCCATCCTAATTATTGAAATATCCTTCACAGTAGCAAGTGAAAGAAAGCAACCCACAGAGCGTAGGAAAGACCTGCAGAGCCTTGAAAATGGTAGACACATACTCAGGCTAGTTATGGCCTAGCAACAACACAATAAATTAATTAGGAACAAATCAGCATAGGGCAGGTCCGGGATGGGTTCCTTAGTAACCAGCAAGATTGGTTTTCCAGAGCCAATAACCTTGGGAGCTACTCATTATTTGCATTTTGGAGTATCCAAGACTTCAGGGTTCCGAGACATTCCAGTGATGTACGGCTCAAACAGGGCAGTACAGATGCAAAGGAAAGATAAGTATCTGCAGCTGGTGGGGCTGACTTGCCCTGCATGGGCAAAGCAGGCTTTCTGTAACTGTCCGCTTGTCACTTTAAACCCTTGTTCAGCACTGACTGACAGGTGGAACCTTTATACCTTCCTCTTGTTTCTCTGGGGAATGTTTTGATCATCAGACCCTTCGTCTTTCCTCTAGTTTTGGAGAAAGGGGGGTTCTCGTGATTCAGCATTCAGAGGCAAAGCAAGTCAGCAGTACCTCGTGGGAAGGTGATTGTTTATTGAAGTTTTCTAAAGTTTAAAGTTGCACCCCTTGGCAAGCAGAGCAAGGTATGCAGTAAAGGTGCATTGTCTATAAAAGTATATATATTTTTAGGCATAAATTGAGTCCGTGCTGTTAGTTAAAAGATATGCTGTAGACAATCCAAATCCATGAACATATAGTCATGTTTCCTTAGATGTTTAATGTTAATTTAGATATGTGTGTAGATAACGGAACTCCGCCTTGTAATTCCACATTTGTAATTCCGTTGTAACCCCCTTTTTGGTGATCTCTTTAAACGAATGTATTGTATGTCATTTTACAGTTTTCATGGTGTTTAAGGAATTAAAAGGATTAACCTCTGTGGTGTTCAACCCTACTGCACACCTTTGAGGCAAAAGAATAAAAGTACTGCACTCAGAACCTCTCCTCTCGTTATTTACTCAAATCCAATGGGGCCGCTACACTTTCACCTAACCCAGATACATCCATGCTTGATCTCTGATGCTTCTTATTCCTATCGCTGCTTGCTGTAAATTGGATAATGACAGTAATACATGAATGTTTATGAAGTGGAGTTTAGTAATTGCTTGACATGCTAATTCCAAGCGTGTCTGCAGTACAGCACAGCACAATAAATAAAGGTCAGTTCAAGTCTACATTTCCTCTTAACGCTGAGTATTGAGATATTCTGTAACGTGACGTGTTTTGGAGTTTTAAGGAATAAGGCATAGGTCAAAACCAGTGATAAAAGTCCTTCTGGCTGAGTTCATAAGTAATCTTAAAGTAGCGTCATATGGTTCCTTCTTCAAAAGAATTAATTCATCAGCACCCCTCCCCCAGAGTAAAGGAGTAGTAGTAAAGGCAGAGAGGATTCACATTTATTGCTTTTTCCCATCAGCACCTGCTGCAGCACACACCTTGTTAGGATCAAGCAAATGAAGAGACCTTTGCCCTGGTCGTTTAAACAGCCTGCACTCTAATACTAACAAGCTCTCAGATCTCTCTTGGATAATACTAGATTCTAGGATAAATGCAGAGACAAGTCACTGTCATGAGCTAAAATTTAGTGTGATGTTTATAGGATTACTTGTAGTTTGACATTCACAAAAGACAAGTGGTTAATTCATAAGTACATTTCAGTTAAACATAACATTTCTGCATTTAAACTGCCCCAAAATTCTAGGCAGATATAAAATACACAAATTATTGCAGCTCTGCAATCAATAATACATCAGTAAATGGATTTATTAAATACAACAAGCAGTGTAAATACTTGAATTTGACCCAGTTTTAGCCTCTTGAATTCCCTGTACAGCAGGGCTGGAGTGTAAAGATGGGTATACACATAGAGGTTTTTTTCCTTCATCCAGTGGGTTGAACGAAAAAAGAAACAAATCACAGATATCCACATTCACACAGGGAATGCTTTAACATGTCTAAAACCTTATCACCATCATTAGATATAAAATACACTCTACACTTCTTGCACCCAAGGCGTTTCAGAGTACAGAGTTGTCTCCTTCTTCAGGAGTATATTTTAGCAAGAACAAATTGTGTTATACAATGTGACAGTATGGTTAACATTCCAATGGTTGTTTCTTTAAAAACATGCGAGAGCACAGTGTACTTTCAGATTCTCAACCAAGAAATCTTTAATGGTGTATTTATGAACAAATGTCCGTGTCAGATCCAAAGGGGGCATGCAACTCACCATTGACCCAACCCCCCCCCCAAAAAAAAATGGGAAGGGCAGAGGGGCAAAAAGAGCCTGAAGACTGGGGCCAGGGAGGAGAAAAGCCCTGTTGATGGTACGTGCTATCATCAGAATATATGGAGAATTGTGTTGTGGGAAGATATTAGCCACAGCTTAGGTTGATTATCTTGTGACCACTTACCTCGACCTCTGGCAAGCAAGTGAGGTGGATGTTTTTTTTATATGTTTTCTATATTTTTCTAAATGAATATTTTTGAAACCTTAAAAAATAACACAATCTTCTCAAATATATCGTCCACCACAAGGGGATTTTCTTCTCTTTTTCTTGAATACTGGATGTGGCACTAATTCTTGCTCAATACTGCTGGCTAAATAATTTTCTTAAAAAGGAGCAGGAGCTTTTTTTGAGCAACAGTACGTTATTTACCGCGACTGCAGCTCAATTTAGAAAGGTTAAAGTATTATAGTAGCAGGTTAGGGCAGTATAGGGTATTATTGTGGCAGGCTGGGACAGTATAGGGTATTATGGTGGCAGGCTAGGGCTGTATAAGGTATTATGGTGGCAGGTCAGGGCAGTATAGGTTATTATGGTGGCAGGTCAAGGCAGTATAGGGCATTATAGGGACAGGCTAGGGCATTATAGGGACAGATTAGGGCTGTATAGGGTATTATAAGGACAGGTTAGGGCTCTATAGGGTATTATAGGGGCAGGTTAGGGCTGTATAGGGTATTATAGGGGCAGGTTAGGGCAGTATAGGGTATTATAGGGGCAGATTAGGGCTGTATAGGGTATTACAGGCATACCCCACTTTTAAGTACACAATGGGGTTTATTTACTAAAGCTGGAAAGTGCAAAATCAGGCTCACTTCTGCATAGAAACCAATGAGCTGCCAGGTTGTATTACCAAAGCTTTATTGAACAAGCTAGGGTTAGAAGCTCATTGGTTTCTATGCAGAAGTGAGTCTGATTTTGATCTTTCCAGCTTTAGTAAATAAACCCCATTGTGTACTTAAAAGTGGGGTATGCCTGTATAGGGGCAGGTTAGGGCTGTATAGGGTATTATAGAGGCAGTATAGGGTATTATAGGGGCAGGTTAGGGCTATATAGGGTTTTATAGGGGCAGGTTAGGGCATTATAGGGGCAGATTGGGGCTGTATAGGGTATTATAGGGGCAGGTTAGAGCTGTATAGGGTATTATAGGGGCAGGTTAGGGCTGTATACAGTGACAATGTGCTCACTTACAGCATAGCTGCAGATGCAGACACTTGTAGCTCCTGTGTGCTCTCCTCTTTCTCCTTCAGGATCAGCCAGTGAACGAGTCATTGGGATGAGGCACCACACCCCCCAACTCCGCCCACCAACTCCAGCTACCTCGGGACTCGGGAGACATTGAAGATCGCCGAGGGACAGCCTGCCTGATTGGATGACTGGGGAGACAGGCAGCCCCCTTCCCCCGCCCCGCTGGGCCCCCTGCTGACCCAATGCACTTCTGATGCTTACAAAGCTGTGAAAGTGCAGAGGCGCCCCTCATTATGACGGCCCTGCTGCGATTGTCAGAAGAAGCCTTCGTTCCGGTCCGGTCGTTTTTCACGTATTCCCGGCGGAACGGCGTTTCGGCGCATGCGCGTTCGCGGCTCAGCGTTACGGCGCTCACGCACGCGCACTGGTGCACACCCAACGTGATTCCCTGGGCTGCCTATAAAAGGCGCTCAGAGGATCAAACAAATTGCTGGTTTGTCTCAGCTTCCTGTATTACCTGAACCTGTCTCCTGAACCTCTGCTTGACTACCCGTTGTGACCCGGATCTGCCTTTGGACTTCTCCTGCCTCTCTCCTGGACCTGACCTCTGCCTGTTAATCGGATTCCCACCAATCTCCTGTGTTTGACCCTCGGCCTGTTACCTGGACTGTCTCCTGTCTCCTAGCCTGACCTCCTGCCCGTACCTGGACTCTCTTGATCTTGTCACCTTACCTTGCAGGTCCTGCAGTGCCATTGCATTATCCCGGTGTTTGATCCTCTGCCTGCACCTGCCTACCAGTACCTGCACAGCGGCTCCTCTCTATCAAGACCCCACCAGCAAGTCACCTGCGGTCCATTGGGGAGCTTGTGCCTCTTCGTGCCGTTCACTCCCTGTCCCAACTCCAGGGGGCGGACTGCGCTTAGTCGCAAAGGCAAAACCGCTCTCGGCATCTCGGCCTCGGTGAGTACTATCTCTGACAGTACAAACCAGCCATGTCTGAGGCCGACAGAGCGCGTTCCCCATTGGAGATCCTGTGTCAGCAGGTCTCGGCCCTCACTGAGGCCGTCCAGAAATTGCAAGATGGCTACGCCCAAATTGATGGCCGCCTTCAGCAGCTTTCCGGACCATCTCCAGCTCCTGCCGCGGCTTCTGCACCTCCCAGTGGAGCTTCCTCTCCTCAGATGCCAACCAATCCCACTGTGGTCATGGCAGCTCCAGAACCTAGGGTTCCCATACCAGAGCGTTTTGCCGGCAATCGCAAGAAGTTCAGGGCTTTTAAAAACGCTTGCTCTCTGTATTTGGCTCTGCAACCCAGGACCTTTTCGTCAGAAGTGGTAAAAGTTGGGTTCATCATTTCTCTCTTAGCCGATGAACCACAAGCTTGGGCGCATACCCTAATGGAACAGAGGAACCCTATCCTGAATTCAGTAGATGCCTTCTTCGAAGGTATGGCACAACTTTACGACGACCCCCAGCGCACGGCCACGGCTGAAACCTTATTGCATAACCTGAGCCAAGGACGAAGGCCTGTAGAGGACTATATCGTAGAGTTCCGGAAAAGTTCAGCTGATACTGGCTGGAATGAACCTGCCCTTAAATATCAGTTCCGTCAAGGGCTGTCTGAAGCACTGAAAGATGAACTGGCCAGGATTGAGACCCCTGATTCTTTGAAAAACCTCATCCAAATTACCACTAATTTGGATCGTCGCATGCGTGAGCGACGCACAGAGCGCTTTCAGACTCCTCGCCCTACCTAGATGATGCCTAAACCGACTCCTGTCCATCCACCTTACACAGCTCCACCGGTTCCTACCACTCCTGAAGCTGAACCAATGCAGCTTGGTCTAGTCCGTGCCCCACTCACTTCAGAGGAAAGACTACGTAGACGCCAAGGCAATCTGTGCCTTTACTGTGGGGGTTCTGGACACTTTCTTCGTTCTTGCCCCGTGAGACCCAGTAAGTCCTGCCTACGGCCTGCTATTAATCAACAAGTTACCGGTTCTTCCCAGCCTTACGTTACTCTTTTTGTCTCTTTACAGCTTCCGGAAAAGGAGGTTCACCTACCCGCTATAATTGACTCCGGAGCGTGTAGCTGTTTTTTGGATGTCTCATTAGCCGCAAGCTTGCATGTTCCTTTGATCACGAAGAACCAAAGTCTACGGATCCACCTAGCCGATGGGTCTCTTCCCCGCTCTGGGCCCATCACGCAGGAAACCAGACCCATCCTTACCACTACTGATACTGGCCACCAGGAATACCTCAGCTTCGATATTATTTCTTCTCCAATGTTCCCCATAATCCTGGGACTCCCATGGCTTCAAGCCCACGAACCACAGATCAACTGGAATAAGAGAGAAGTCTCTTTCTCATCTCAATATTGCTCCAGACATTGCCTTCTCCCGGCCCCAGCTTCTGTTTCTACCATTTCAACCATGTCGGACAATCTGCAACATGTACCCGAAAGCTACCTAGAATTCAGAGATGTATTTGATAAACAACAGGCAGACTGTCTACCCCCTCATCGGCCTTACGATTGCCCCATAGACCTGTTGCCGGGTGCTGAAATTCCTTTTGGCCGCATTTTTCCTTTGTCCGAAACAGAATTAAAGGCTCTTAAAACATACATTGACGAAAATCTTGAAAAAGGGTTCATTCGCCCCTCTTCATCACCGGCTGGAGCTGGTATTTTCTTTGTAGAAAAGAAGGACGGATCCCTCCGACCTTGTATCGATTATAGGGAATTAAATAAAATTACCGTCAAGAATCGGTACCCGCTTCCTCTCATCCCGGAATTATTCCAACGCTTCAGATCCGCCCGCATCTTTTCCAAACTAGACTTGCGTGGCGCCTACAATCTCATCCGGATCCGAGCAGGCGATGAATGGAAGACTGCCTTTAGATCCAGGTTTGGACACTATGAGTACCTGGTAATGCCGTTTGGACTCTGTAATGCCCCGGCCACGTTCCAACACTTAGTGAACGATATCTTTCGTGAATATCTTGATAACTTTCTAGTAGTCTACCTTGACGACATTCTCATTTTTTCAGCCACCATTGAACTCCATCGGGTACATGTCAAACTGGTTCTCTCAATTCTCAGAAAATGCAAATTATACCTCAAGGCAGAGAAATGTGAATTTGAGAAGACTACAGTGCAATTCTTAGGATTCATAATTTCAATTGACGGCATTGCAATGGATCCCCAGAAGGTCAAAGCAATCCAGGAATGGCCAGCTCCTGTAGACAGAAAAGGGGTACAACGCTTCTTAGGTTTCTCCAACTTCTACCGGAGATTCATTGTAGGGTTTTCTACTATCGTGGCTCCCATTACTCAACTGACACGCCAGCATAGTCGTTTTCAATGGTCCTTGGAGGCTCAGGAAGCATTTCTAAAATTGAAAGCACTATTCTCGTCTGCACCAGTCTTACGACACCCGAATCCAGCCCTGCCTTTTATTCTGGAAGTTGATGCCTCCTAGACCGCTACTGGTGCCATCCTTTCCCAGAGACAAGGGCTCAAGGCTCTATTACATCCCGTGGCTTTTGCATCCCGGAAATTAAGCATTCCCGAGAGAAACTATGATGTTGGCGACAGAGAGTTACTGGCCATCAAATTCGCCTTAGAGGAGTGGAGATATTTGCTGGAAGGGGCGTCCAATCCTATCATGATCTTTACTGACCACAAAAACCTGGAGTACCTGCGAACTGCTAAACGTCTAAGACCCAGGCAGGCCCGATGGGCCCTCTTCTTTTCCCGATTTAATTTTCACATATCTTATAGACCAGGTACAAAGAACGGAAAAGCGGACGCACTTTCAAGGATGTTCCATGAAACTTCCCAGGTAACAGAGCCAAGTACCATTTTGTCTCTGCAAAATTTCCTTCTAGTTACTCAAGGAGACCTAATGTCCGCAATCAAATCCACATCCGCTCAATGCTCTGAACCCCAAGTATCCTCTATGGAGAAACGCAATGATTTATTTTGGTCTCATGGAAAAATCTTCGTCCCGCTGGAATCTAGGCTCCTAACCCTACAGTCCTTTCATGACCACAAGCTAGCAGGCCATTTTGGGTCACAAAAGACCATGGAATTGATCTCACGTTTCTTTTGGTGGCCAGGCTGGAGACAAGATTGCAAAAACTATGTTTCATCCTGCATCCCGTGCCAGCGCAGCAAGGGCTCAAATACAAAGTCATGGGGCCTGCTCAAGCCCTTGTCTATCCCTGAACGCCCATGGGCGGAAATCTCCATGGACTTTATTGTGGATTTACCTCCATCAGGGGGATTCACGACTATCTTTGTCGTAATTGATCGACTCTCAAAGATGGCACACTTTCTGCCTATGGTGGGTACCCCCTCTGCCTCTGCTACTGCTAACATGTTTTTTAAAGAAATTATCAGGCTTCATGGTACCCCAGTGAGCATCACCTCTGACAGAGGAGTTCAATTTACTTCTAAATTTTGGAAGGAATTATGCAAGACCTTGGAAATAAAAATTTGCTTGTCTTCTGCTTATCATCCTCAAAGTAACGGCCAGACGGAGAGGACAAATCAAACCCTGGAACAATACCTCCGATGCTTCTGTTCAGATTCCCAGGATGAATGGTCCTCCCTCCTACCATATGCAGAATTCGCATATAACAACTCCATCCATTCCGCTACCAACCAGACACCTTTCTGGTCCAATTTTGGATTTCACCCTTCCTTTCTTCCAGTTTCCATTCCTGAATTGTCTGTCCCTGCAGTGCAGGATCGAGTAAGCTCTATTCGGTTACATTTTCAAAAGATCAAAGCAGCGATGCAAAAGGCTCAGGATGACTACCAAAAGTACTACAATAAGGGAAGGAAGGAGAATCCGGCCTTTAAAGTAGGCGAAGAAGTGTGGCTGTCAACTATCCATCTCAGACTGCCAATTCCCTCCCGGAAACTGGGGCCAAAATTTATAGGTCCTTTTAAAATAAAAAGGGTAATCAATCCCGTCGCTTTTGAATTAGCTCTTCCTGATGCTTACAAGGTGCACCCAGTCTTCCATGCATCCCTCTTAAAACCTATTGCTCCCAGCCCTTTTCTTGACAGAGAAAAACCTCCACCACCACCAGTTCTAATCGACGGAGAAGATGAATTTGAGGTAGAAAAATTTTAAATTGCAGGAAAAATGGCAGACAGCTACAGTATCTAATCAAATGGAAGGGTTATCCTTCTGAGGATAACTCTTGGGAACCAGCCAGGAATCTACATGCTCCTCAACTTCTCCAGGCTTTTCACCGAGAACATCCTGAACTGATGTCAACCTTGGGTGTCCAGAGGCCACCCCTCGGGGGGGGGCACTGTCAGAAGAAGCCTTCGTTCCGGTCCGGTCGTTTTTCACGTATTCCCGGCGGAACGGCGTTTCGGCGCATGCGCGTTCGCGGCTCAGCGTTACGGCGCTCACGCACGCGCACTGGTGCACACCCAACGTGATTCCCTGGGCTGCCTATAAAAGGCGCTCAGAGGATCAAACAAATTGCTGGTTTGTCTCAGCTTCCTGTATTACCTGAACCCCCCCGACTGACACTCCCCTAATGTGCGGCACCCGGGGCAGACCGCCCGCCCTCTTGGTACGCCACTGAATAAAACGGCTTCTGTTGAACAGACAGGGGTACACACCAGTGGCGGCCCATCCATAGGGGGTGCACGGATGCCACCCTCCCCCCCAAGCCATGCGTCTGACCCCCTGATCTACATGCGGGCACCGGACACATGGATTCCAATAGGGTAATTTTTTTTGAAGCACGTGATTATAGCCAGAGGTTCTAATAGGCTTCAAAATAGGGTGGGGTCAGGGTGCAGAGTACTGCGCCCAAAGCCCACCCAGTTGTGTGACAATAGCGAATAAATATTCGCTATTGTCACAATGATCCTCCTCCCGGCCAATCAGGAAGCAGGTCCTGAGACCCATCTCCCGATTGGCCGAAAGGAGATCTGATCAGATTGGCCGCCAGGAGGAGATGGGAGGAGAGTCAGGGAAAGCCTCCTTGGCTTCCCAGGAGTAATCCCCTGCCCGGAGAGAAGCCGCCTGGAGCACTGCCCATAAGATTAGCTCCTGGTTGCATACATTAGTTCCTGGTTGCATACATTCCTAAACATTGGTACATCATCTAGCCAGGTCCAGCTGCAGCAGCCTTCAGCCTCTTATAGACTTTTTAGAGGCTGCTGGCAGTGGCGCTGGATGGTGCACCTGTGCTTTCCATCTGCACAACAATGCTGAAATCTCAGGCACAGGGGCTAAACACTCAGTGTGTACGAGGCCTAACCAGTGTGCTCAACTAATTACATCAGGTCAGCTGTTCTTTAGCACAAAGTGCTTGTTCATGCCACAGCGTGAATTAAATGATTGCACAAAAAAGCACAGCATACTGTATGTGTGTGTGTGTGTGTGTGGGGGGAAATGCTATTCATTGTTTATTACACTCAGGTGAGATACCTACTGTGGAGGGCCATGACATTCTGCCCTAGGTACAGCTATGCTACTACTAGGACCAGCTGTCACTGGTACACACGTACCGAAATTTGTCCAGTACCTGTTGAACCGGCCAAATATCTATACGCGTATACCAAACTTAAGACACAAAAGTACAAGGAGCCATGATTGGGGTATTGCCCACATTATCGGCTGTATGCCATCACCCAATACCCAATTACCACCTTACCAAATTACAATAATTAAGCCAGACAACTTGTTTTTGGGTTAAAATTGCCATAGCAGCCTCTTTATTACACAAAAAACAAACCATAACAAAACTTTAATAAAAGAAATAACTGACTTGAAAAAATTGCATAGGATTATTGAAGGCACCCTTGACTGCTCAAATTTCTGTATCTGGCACTACCTCGCCTATTACGGCCCCCAGCCGTGCTTTACGCCAGCTCTGGGACAAATTTAGGCAAATTCACCAGCCAATACAGCCAACTATTACTCCCGCCCTTATTAGGGCAGGTACACCCCTACCAGAGATGGGCCCAACCCATCTTTTTCCAAAGAAATTCACTATCCCCGCCTTCAAAAACCCTACGACCTCTGCCATCTGCTATGACACTATACAATCCCCGCAAAATTTTCCCACACAAATAAACATCACATTCCCCCAATATCATACGAAAAAATTAGGGAGGGAGGGTGGGAGAATCTCCTCGGTTGCTGTCCAAATTCAAAGTGATACTGACAGACCAACACCCACCTAGCAACTCATTAGGACCACCCAGCCACACTCTGCCCCACCCTATGATCCTTCAATGGGTACCTCTATCATATCTCTCCTGATACTTGCCCCTCCTACCAACTGTATCACTTTCTTAACAACTCCCACCTTGCTATAGCCTTATAGGGAAAACCCCATCATGCTGGCCCTACTCTTATGCTGCGCTTCAGCTCCAGGCCTATACTTGATTGGGGTATTGCCCACATTATCGGCTGTATGCCATCACCAATACCCAATTACCACCTTACCAAATTACAATAATTAAGCCAGACAACTTGTTTTTGGGTTAAAATGGCCATAGCAGCCTCTTTATTACACAAAAAACAAACCATAACAAAACTTTAATAAAAGAAATAACTGACTTGAAAAAACTGCATAGGATTATTGAAGGCACCTTTGACTGCTCAAATTTCTGTATCTGGCACTACCTCGCCCATTACGGCCCCCAGCCGTGCTTTACGCCAGCTCTGGGACAAATTTAGGCAAATTCACCAGCCAATACAGCCAGCTATTACTCCCGCCCTTATTAGGGCAGGTACACCCCTACAATAGATGGGCCCAACCCATCTTTTTCCAAAGAAATTCACTATCCCCGCCTTCAAAAACCCTACGACCTCTGCCAAGACCCCGGCGTGAAACCTTACGCCTGGGCGGCCCGCCACACCCACAGAGCTCTTTGAATGCCGTCTTGCAAGCCCAGGAACCAAAGGTCAATCCCTACTGCATTCAAATGAACCCCGTCCCCTCTCAAGTACAACCACGGATCTTGCTCCAATTTCCTGTGACGAATCGCCAAACCGCCGTTGTGGACAAAAAATTTTGCTACAGCCTTATTGATCTTGATCCTGGCTCTATTAACCACTTCAGCCCCGGAAGGATTTACCCCCTTCCTGACCAGAGCACTTTTTACAATTTGGCACTGCGTCGCTTTAACTGCTAATTGCGCGGTCATGCAATGCTGTAACCAAACGAAATTTGCGTCCTTTTCTTCCCACAAATAGAGCTTTCTTTTGATGGTATTTGATCACCTCTGCCGTTTTTATTTTTTGCGCTATACACGGAAAAAGACCGAAAATTTTGAAAAAAAATGATATTTTCTACTTTTTGTTCTAAAAAAAATCCAATAAACTCAATTTTAGTCATACATTTAGGCCAAAATGTATTTGGCCACATGTCTTTGGTAAAAAAAATGTCAATAAGTGTATATTTATTGGTTTGCGCAAAAGTTATAGCGCCTACAAACTAGGGTACATTTTCTGGAATTTACACAGTCTTTAATTTATGACTGCCTATGTCATTTCTTGAGGTGCTAAAATGACAGGGCAGTACAAAACCCCCACAAATGACCCCATTTTGGAAAGTAGACACCCCAAGGAAATTGCTGAGAGGCATGTTGAGCCCATTGAATATTCATTTTTTTTGTCCCAAGTGATTGAATAATGAAAAAAAAAAAAAAAAAAATTACAAAAAGTTGTCACTAAATGATATATTGCTCACACAGGCCATGGGCATATGTGGAATTGCACCCCAAAATACATTTAGCTGCTTCTCCTGAGTATGGGGATACCACATGTGTGGGACTTTTTGGGAGCCTAGCCGCATACGGGGCCCCGAAAACCAATCACTGCCTTCAGGATTTCTAAGGGCGTACATTTTTGATTTTACTCCTCACTACCTATCACAGTTTTGAAGGCCATAAAATGCCCAGATGGCACAAACCCCCCCCCAAATGACCCCATTTTGGAAAGTAGACACCCCAAGCTATTTGCTGAGAGGCATGTTGAGTCCATGGAATATTTTATATTTTGACACAAGTTGCGGGAAAGTGACAATTTATTTTTATTTTTTTTTTTTTTTTGCACAAAGTTGTCACTAAATGATATATTGCTCACACAGGTCATGGGCATATGTGGAATTGCACCCCAAAATACATTCTGCTGCTTCTCTTGAGTACGGGGATACCACATGTGTGGGACTTTTTAGGAGCCTAGCCGCGTACGGGACCCCGAAAACCAATCACCGCCTTCAGGATTTCTAAGGGTGTACATTTTTGATTTCACTCTTCACTGCCTATCACAGTTTCGGAGGCCATGGAATGCCCAGGTGGCACAAACCCCCCCAAATGACCCCATTTTGGAAAGTAGACACCCCAAGCTATTTGCTGAGAGGCATGGTGAGTATTTTGCAGCTCTCATTTGTTTTTGAAAATGAAGAAAGACAAAAAAAAAAATTTTTTTTTTCTTTTTTTAATTTTCAAAACTTTGTGACAAAAAGTGAGGTCTGCAAAATACTCACTATACCTCTCAGCAAATAGCTTGGGGTGTCTACTTTCCAAAATGGGGTCATTTGGGGGGGGTTTGTGCCACCTGGGCATTCCATGGCCTCCGAGACTGTGATAGGCAGTGAAGAGTGAAATCAAAAATTTACGCCCTTAGAAAGCCTGAAGGCGGTGCTTGGTTTTCGGGGTCCCATACGTGGCTAGGCTCCCAAAAAGTCTCACACATGTGGTATCCCCGTACTCAGGAGAAGCAACAGAATGTATTTTGGGGTGTAATTTCACATATTCCCATGGCATGTTTGAGCAATATATCATTTAGTGACAACTTTGTGCAAAAAAAAAAAAAAAAATAATAATTTGTCTCTTTCCCGCAACTTGTGTCACAATATAAAATGTTCCATGGACTCGACATGCCTCTCAGCAAATAGCTTGGGGTGTCTACTTTCCAAAATGGGGTCATTTGGGGGGGTTTGAACTGTCCTGGCATTTTATGCACAACATTTAGAAGCTTATGTCACACATCACCCACTCTTCTAACCACTTGAAGACAAAGCCCTTTCTGACACTTTTTGATTACATGAAAAAATTATTTTTTTTTGCAAGAAAATTACTTTGAACCCCCACACATTATATATTTTTTTAAAGCAAATGCCCTACAGATTAAAATGGTGGGTGTTTAATTTTTTTTTTCACGCAGTATTTGCGCAGCGATTTTTCAAACGCATTTTTTGGGGAAAAAACACACTTTTTTACATTTTAATGCACTAAAACACACTATATTGCCCAAATGTTTGATGAAATAAAAAAGATGATCTTAGGCCGAGTACATGGATACCAAACATGACATGCTTTACAATTGCGCACAAACGTGCAGTGACAACAAAATAAATACATTTTTAAAAGCCTTTAAAAGCCTTTACAGGTTACCACTTTAGATTTACAGAGGAGGTCTACTGCTAAAATTACTGCCCTCGATCTGACCGTCGCGGTGATACCTCACATGCATGGTGCAATTGCTGTTTACATTTGACGCCAGACCGACGCTTGCGTTCGCCTTAGCGCGAGAGCAGGGGGGACAGGGGTGCTTTTTTTTTTTTTTTTTTTTTTCTTTATTATTTTTTTGCTTTTTTATCTTATTTTAAAACTGTTCCTTTCATTTTTTTTTTTTTTTTTTTTAATCATTTTTATTGTTATCTCAGGGAATGTAAATATCCCCTATGATAGCAATAGGTAGTGACAGGTACTCTTTTTTGAAAAAATTGGGGTCTATTAGACCCTAGATTTCTCCTCTGCCCTCAAAGCATCTGACCACACCAAGATCGGTATGATAAAATGCTTTCCCAATTTCCCAATGGCGCTATTTACATCCGGCGAAATCTAAGTCATAAAATGCTCGTAGCTTCCGGTTTCTTAGGCCATAGAGATGTTTGGAGCCACTCTGGTCTCTGATCAGCTCTATGGTCAGCTGGCTGAATCACCGGCTGCATTCTCAGGTTCCCTGTTGAGACAGGAGAGCCAGAGAAAAACACGGAAGACGGTGGGGGGGGGGGGGGCATTCTCTCCCACTGCTTGTAAAAGCAGTCTAGAGGCTAATTAGCCGCTAGGATTGCTTCTACATGAAAGCCGACCGCTGGCTGAAAAGAATGATACCAAGATGATACCTAAACCTGCAAGCATCATTCTGGTATAACCACTCAAAGTCGTGAATGCTGTACCTGAAGACAAAAATATGGTTAACAATAAAGCACAGTAAACGGTAAAGTATAAAAAATTGCAGACCTGAAAAGCAAACATGATAAAACATAATAACAATAAAACATTGCAGAATAGAATACAGTAAAAAAGAGCAGAACAATAGAGAGAATAGAGAAAGAGAGAATAGAGAGAGAACAATAAAACGACAACTATTATTTTTTATTTTATATTTTTGTTTGTGGTTTTTTTTTTTTTTTTTTTACACTTTTTTTGTAACTGTAACTTTTATAACTGTAACCGGTTCCAGGTTCGGGTCTCTCAAAATGCGATGGCATCTTGGGAGACCCTGTGAAAGTGTGTCCTAGTCTGTGCAATGCTGTACCCTACGCTAATACTCAGCTAGTGAATGGTAGCGTTCAAAACATTCACCAATGCAAAGACCAGGATTGTCAGGACAGGAGGGACAATAATAGTGGGTGTCACGCCTATATCCGCGCTTGCTGCAGACACAACATCTTTTTTGGGGGGGTTCGTTGGGTAGGGGTACTCGGGAGGACATAAAAATGCCTCTCATGCAGCCGACTGCATTTGGTTGGGGATGTGAATGGGGGAAGTACGGGCGCTGCAGAAGTGGTGGGTTCCCAATTAGGATTGGCGAATGCAGCAGGAAGGGCACTATGGGCATGACGGGCCTGTGTTTGTCTTTTTGGTGGCAGCGGGACACTATTTGTGCTTGCCACCTCACCAGCTTGAACTGCACTTATGGGACTCGCCATGTCACCAAGTGTTACTGCAGTGCTGGTTTGACTACGACCGGGGTGTACTAGGCCGCTGGCGCTTGCCAGTTCACCAAAACGCTACCAAAAAAACTGTTAACGATCGCAGGGATCAGGCCTGACTCTGCGAACGCTGCAGTTATGCATTTAGTGTTTTGTAAGTGACAGTGATCGATCGATACTGCACTTGGGTGGGCTGGGCTGGGCCGGGCGGAGGGGCAAAACGCAGGTCCTAGCAGGTATCTGGGCTGATCCCGCTAACACTGCGTTTTTGGGAACCCTAAACTGCTGGGGACGCTAGTATAGATCTGATCGGATCAGATATTGATGCGTTCAGATACTATACCACTAAGGGAGGTGTACGGTGCGTGGGTGTTAGCGGTACTGGCACTAACCTGACGCTGCCTGGGGCTGGTGCTTGCCATTTCACCAAAATGCTACCAAAAAAACTGTTAGCGATCGCAGGGATCAGGCCTGACTCTGCGAACGCTGCAGTTATGCGTTTAGTGTTTTGTAAGTGACAGTGATCGATCGATACTGCACTTGGGTGGGCTGGGCCGAGCTGGGCGGAGGGGCAAAACGCAGGTGCTAGCAGGTATCTGGGCTGATCCCGCTAACACTGTGTTTTTGGGAACCCTAAACTGCTGGGGACGCTAGTATAGATCTGATCGGATCAGATATTGATCTGTACAGATACTATACCACTAAGGGAGGCGTATGCTGCGTGCGTGGGTGTTAGCGGTACTGACGCTAATCTGACGCTGCCTGGGGCGACGCATATCACCGCCGGGCGATCAGGGGGCTAAATCTTTATTCGGTAATAAACGGCGGGTGCCCTGACACTATAAAAAATAAACAAACTAACCAGCGTCACCCGTAACGGTTATACAGTGATCAGTGGTGAAAGGGTTAACTAGGGGGCAATCAAGGGGTTAAAACATTTATTAGATAGTATATGGGGGTCCCTGTCGCTATAAAACTCTGACGGCGAACCTAAATATTTACGTCCCTAACTAGCATCACCAGCGACACTAATACAGCGATCAGAAAAATGATCGCTTAGCGACACTGGTGACAGGGGGTGATCAAGGGGTTAAAACTTTATTAGGGGGGGTTAGGGGGGTACCCTAGACCTACAGGGGGCCTAACACTCACTGCCCTGACACTGTAACTGTCACAAACTGACACCAATACAGTAATCAGAAAAAAAAAAAAAAAAAACCTGCTTGGTGTCAGTTTGTGACAGGGGGGGGTGATTGGGGGGGGATCGGGGGGCGATCGGGGGGGGGGATCGGGGTGTTTAGTGTGCCTGGCATGTTCTACTGTGTGTAGTGTGTTGGTGCACTTACATTGCAGTCTTCTCTCCTCGGCCCGGAACGGAAAATACCGAGCCGAGGAGAGATGACATCATTTCCTCTGCCTCTGTGTACAATACAGAGGCAGGGAAATGATCCCATTGGCTGAGAGCGATCGCGAGGGGGGGGCCACGAATGGATGGCCTCCCCCTCACCTCCGATCGCCGGGGGAGATTTGCCGACCGCCGCAGGCACCGGGGGGGTGTCCGATCGGACCCCCCACCCGCGGGCAGGCAAGGACGTACATATACGTCCTTTTGCCTGCCCGTGCCGCTCTGTCGACGTATATAGTCGTGCGGCGCTCGGCAAGTGGTTAATCCGCTCCACAGATACAGCCAAACGCCAGGAGGCCCTGGCCACCATGTCTGACCATACTACAATTGTGTCCGGGAACAGGGTACGCAATCTTAAGAGATCATATTTAATGTCTCTGCATAATTCCCTGGACGCCCGGAGCCCCAAATCATTTCCTCCCACATGAAGTAGAAGTACGTCAGGGGGCCTGTCAAGCCTGGCGCAATGGTGCACTTCTGGAAGAACCCTCGACCACAACATGCCCCTGACCCCGATCCACCTGATCCTGACCCGTTCTCTGGAGAATCCCAACTGACGACCATCCTGCCTAACCTCAGCCCTCTTAGCCCCCCAGAAAACGTAAGAATGGCCCAGGATCCACACCAAACATTCCGAACCTGTAAAGTAGCACAAAACGTAAACAACACAAATCCCCAGCACCAACACACACGACAAGAAACCAACAATTGAACACCCACAACATGTAAGAAAAACACAAGAAACAGAAACACACGTAAAACCTGATCTCCTTCCCCCACTTAACCGTGCTTACCTACGACCTATCCAATCTCACAATAGATGAGGCCACACATACAGTCGAAAACGTTGTGACTCCCATCTACCAAGTTGACGCACCAGCTTGTCTTCCAGGCCCCATCGGGCCGTTTCGGTGGCTGCTCCAATTCTGAAAGAATGGGAGGAGCAATTCTGTGTCGAAAAACCTGCAGTCAGGAGACACTTCTTGAAAACAGCCCCAAACTGAAACCTAGACAATGCAAACCCATTAATATGTTGAAGCAAAGGACCGCGGTCCGTGCCCCTGACCTCCAACCATTCCCGAACTGCCCGAACAGGGCACAAGGGCGAGCCCCTTACCTCCCCCAAAGTAACCCAAGCACCTTTACCACCTTGGTCAGTTTTGGACCTGCGAATGAAAAGGGACACCACTTCACCCCTAAGCACCACATCAGCCCAGTCCAAACCACCACCACCCCGTTTTGACCTGCACACCAATTCTCCAATTCTGAAGGCCCAAAAAACGCCAAAATAAATGCCGTTTTAAAAAGCGCAGCCTCGTAAGGCGAGAAACAAACCTCACCCATGACACCTATGATAGCCCCTAGCATGCTGAATGAAACCGGGCGGCGGGAATCCCTTGTGTTCTTACCCTGCCTGTAGCCCCGCAAAACCCGTTTTACCAAAGCATGCTTGGTAACATCCCCAACCCCAGACAATTGAAACCAAACAGCCAAGCCCGACATTTTCTGACCCAATTTGGATGCGGAAACTCCAACTTCCACATTCCTGCCAATGAATTCTAGCGCCAAGCACAAATAGTCACCTTCGCTAGCACATCCACCTACCTCCCGTTCGAGTGCAAGCCACTGCCCCCAAACTTTCTCATATGCGGTCCACGTAGCCGTGCACACAGAATCCTTGATGAGCCTTGTTACCGTTCGAATGCGATGTCCCATAAGTGGTCCGGGCAAGGCCTGCCATGTCGCTCTGCTCCCGGCGCCAACATTCTGAATCTGTCCCACTGTAAGCGAGACAAAGCATCAGCCACATTATTGGTCACACCCGGCACATGAACAGCACGAACGTAACAATTCAAACACAAACATAACAGCACTAAATGCCTCAGAAAACACACCACCAGTGGGGAAGAAGCTGAAATTTTGTTAATAGCCTGTACAACCCCCAGATTGTCACAGTGAAAAAGAACCCGTTTGTTCCTAAATTTCTGCTGCCAAATTTCAACCGCCATCACAATGGGAAATAGCTCCAACAGCACCAGATTACCCAGTAAGTCCGCCTTGCGCCATGAGTCCGGCCATTCACCAGCACTCCACTGACTCTCCAAAATTTCTTCGTAACCGACTGCCCCGGCCGCATCCGTATAAAGCTCCAAGTCGCACGCAGAAACCATTTCATCCATCCACAATGACCTACCATTGAACTGTGCTAGGAACAACTGCCATACCCGCAAATCGTCTTTGTGTGCCTTAGACAAACGCACAAAATGGTGCGATGCCTTGACCCCCGACGTGGCCGAAGCCAAACGCCTGCAGAAGATCCTGCCCATGGGCATAATGCGGCATGCAAAATTCAACTTGCCCAACAATGACTGCAAGGAACGCAAGCGAATCTTGTTGCTGCCGAGGGCAAAGGACACTGCTGCCTGCATGTCCTCCACCTTATCAAAGGGGAGCCGGCATTTCATGCGCACCGTGTCAATCACAATCCCCAGAAATTTCAGCGTGGTGACCGGCCCTTCAGTTTTGTCTTGCGCCAAAGGTACACCCGAATAATTCAAAAACGTATTGCAACGTGGCCAACAGAATATGGCACCCCCTGCCCGTCGAAGGGCCAATCACCAAGAAATCGTCCAGGTAGTGAATTATGGAATGCAAACCGGACACATCCCTCACCACCCATTCCAAAAAGGAGCTGAATGCTTCGAAAAGTGAATAAGATACGGCACAACCCATAGGCAGGCAGAGATCGACAAAATAATGACTCTCCCACATGCAGCCCAACAAACGGAAGCTGTCGGGATGCACCGGAAGAAGGCGAAAAGCCGATTCTATATCCGTCTTCGCCAAAAGAGCCCCCTAGCCGAACTTCCGAACCCAACTAACCGCCTTGTCAAAAGATGCGTAAGAGACCGTACAAAACCGACAAACCATGCGGATATGAAAGATGGTGGATCAACCAGAAAGAATTGGGTTCCTTCTTGGGAACCACTCCCAACGGAGAGACAACCAACTCCGCTACAGGAGGCGTTTCGAAAGGGCCTGCCATCCTACCCAAAGCCACTTCCTTAGCCAATTTCTCCGACACCACCGAATGGTGTTGTCGTGCTGACAACAAATTAGCAGGGACAGAAGGAACACCGGATAAAGTGCAAGGGATCCTAAAACCTACAGAAAAACCATGTAATAGAAGCTGTGCCGCCGTTTGATCAGGATACCTACTTAGGAATGGAGCCAGTTTTTCCACCTTCACCGGCGTCCTCCCTCTTGCCAGCTTCACCAGACTTACCTTTGTTTTGTTTGAAGCATTTCGCAAGTGGATGACATCCCCCGCAGCCTGAGCATTCATGTCGGAACCGGCATGATCCCCCAAATCTACAATGAAGTTCCCTTCATTGAACTGCCAACAGAAACCTTTCCGCTTTCTGGCCGATGGTGACGCGGTTCCTGCTCCCCCACCAGCCCCCCTGAAAAGGGGGTGTTTGTTGCCCTCGCCTGGGTCATCAACTTCATCCACAAGCTGATATCCTTGTGGTCCCACCTAATTGATGGCCTGAGTGCCTTGCGTTGACGGAATTGTTCATCGTAACGCAACCAGGACACTCCCCCGTACACCCTCTGCGCCTCACCAATAGCATCCGCGTAACAAAACAGTGCGGAGCACTGATCTGGAGACTTCTCGCAGATGACACTGGCAAGAATATTGAACGCCTGTAGCCAATTCCCAAAAGTCCTGGGAATAAGCCGGTATCGCCTCTTCTCCTCTTCCTCCTTCTTACTCTCATCCGGCTTGACCTTGTCCAGGTTAAACTTTTCTAGGGGTAACAGGGAGAATATCTCCACGTACTCACCTTTCCAAATCCTATCACGCACTTCCTGTTTCAAGTGAGATCCCAGCGGTCCCTTGAAGCACACATATACTTCGCATTTAGCCGCGTCCGCTAAACGCACACCCTCGGTGTCCCCCGTGGACTTCTTACCCTCCTCAGCCGCCTTGGCTGAGCTCTGCGATGATGCCTCTGCGGATGATGTAGCCACCACCGCCTGCCCTGCCCCCTCCTGGGGGGATGTCACCGATACCCCTCCCGTTAGCCCCCCAGGCAAGCCTTGGCTGGCCACATCCCCTGATGCAATTAGCAGAGACTGTGCAGCTGTCCATGCCGACGCCAGGGAAACAACCCCAATCACACTAGACGCCGTGGAAACAACCCCAGTCGCACTTGTCCCCGTGTCGCACCTGGCTAGCACTTCACTGAAACCTGCCATGAACGCTTGTAGCAGTCCAGCCACACCAGTCATCCCGGCTGCCGTTGCCGGCACCACCGACGGCACCCCTAGCAAGGACCCCCCCCACAGCCGTGTCCTGCAAGGCTATCTTCCGAACAGCAGAGTCTTGCCTTATGCCATTCACAGCATCCCCCCCCATAATTCGCTGTCCTTCCTCAGCTACAGAGCCCCCCTTCCCCCGTACCTGTCCCTGTGACAACATTCCTGTACTAACATCTGACTCAGACGACATAACAGCAGACACATAAGACACACATGGATAATACTTACCAGGCTGGCCAGACCGCTCAGCCGTCACTCCGGATCCCTGCAGCTGATCATCCTCTCTTCTCCTTGGACCGACATCTGCCCCCTCCTCTCCTTCCTCAGTAGCTGACAGTTCTCCCTCCGACCGCTCTGCCTCTTCATGTATCATGCCCGTACTGCGCTCCGCTGACAGGCGCCGGCCGATGACGTCACCGGAGGCCGCCACTCCGTTCTCTTGAATTCCTCCTCCCCCGCTGCGCTCTCTGCCTAGGACCTGTGACAGAAGCTGTGTGCAGGTCCCGCTGAGCTGTAGGCTCGGCGCCGGCTCCCCTCTGGTAACCTCTGCTTCGTCTGTTGACAGTCCCAGCCGTCCCAGGCATCAGGCCGGCACTGGGTGAACGCACCCGCAGAGGCAGCTGTATGGTCTTGTAAAGCTGTAGAAGGGGGGTGGGATCGTGTGGCTGACCCACTTCTTACCCCCGGGGGACGCATGTGATGAGTATTCCTCCTAGCTCCGTTAGCCTGCTGAGAAGGCGTTCTCTTGGCTGCGGAAGCTGAAGGGTCCATTACTGGGCTCCCAGCGCGCCGACACCCCCTCTGAGTCATTTCAGGGCTCAAACGCTCAGGAGGCCTTGACCTCCTAGCGCATGTAGTAGAAGGGGCAGGTGTAGCAATTACCTGCCCCGACTCCGTCAACAGTCCAGACAATTGATCACGTAGCCATTGCGGTCCATTGGCAACCGCCGCCGCGCGAATCCTGGCCAGCATATTATCAAGATCCTCCATCTTAATTCTGTTAACTGCCAGACACAGCTAAACACTCAGAGAATCTCCTTGGTTGCTGTCCAAATTCAAAGTGATATTGACAGACCAACACCCACCTAGCAACTCATTAGGACCACCCAGCCACACCCTGCCCCACTCTATGATCCTCCAATGGGTACCTCTATCATATCTCTCCTGATACTTGCCCCTCCTACCAACTGTATCACTTTCTTAACAACCTCCAGCTTGCTATAGCCTTATAGGGAAAACCCCATCATGCTGGCCCTACTCTTATGCTGCGCTTCAGCTCCAGGCCTATACTAACAGTTCATCTTCTGACAAGAAGCATACTCATAGGAAGAGAAGCTACAGAGAGCAATGGAGAGATGAACTCATCAGTGTGCTGCTTCACTGTGCGCACACCTATGGATGATATGCAAACTATGCACATGTACAAGGCTGAACACTGCAAATAAAATGTGGGAGAAAGTACAGAAAGGAAATCTTAGCAAAAAACTGTACTTAGCTATAAAGCTACTGTATAACTTGGTTAAAGCTGGGTATACATGTCCCAAAAGTTGACCAGTTCAGCAGGAAACATCTGTCTTTTGGTATGTGTTTACTGCTGTCTGTTCAACAGAAACTGGTCTAACAACAGGTATCATGCCTGCCGAACCACCAATGACCGCAAGCCCTGATCTGTGTATTCTGGCAGGGGGAATCCCCTCTGTCAGAATACAAAGACACAGTGAGAGAGATCTGTGCATCATCCCTGCTAATCAGTGGTCTCCCAGACAGCTATGAGACACCTAAAGTTGCTGTAAAAATGTATATTTTTTATTTAAATGAAAAAAATGTTTTACACTTATCTGCTCTGTGCGATGGTATTACCTCTTCTGGAGTCCCCTGCTGTTGCTCCCGGATCCTTCTTCCCACGAGTTCCCCCTCAGCACATGTGTGGACGCGTTAACGAGCCAGGCTGTGTGCGTCCATAGACACACACAGCCCAACTGGAGCGCGCCCCCTGCTAGCTTCTCAAAGGAGCGACTGTATTGACTGTAAGGACTGTATTGTGTACACCACTAGAAGTGTAGTAGAAACTGTATACACTGTATTAGATACTGTGTACACCACCTGCACTGTCTTAGAAACTGTACTATGGCTGCACTGTATTGTGTACTGTGTACACCACCAGAAGTGTAGTAGAAACTGTACATACTGTATTAGATACTGAGTACACTGCCTGCACTGTATTAGAAACTGTACTACGGCTGCACTGTATTGTGTACTGTGTACACCACCAAAAGTGTAGTAGAAACTGTACACACTGTATTAGATACTGCGTACACTGCCTGCACTGTATTAGAAACTGTACTACGGCTGCACTGTATTGTGTACTGTGTACACCACCAAAAGTGTAGTAGAAACTGTACACACTGTATTAGATACTGTGTACACCACCTGAAGAGTATTAGAAACTTACTATGGCTGCACTGTATTGTGTACTGTGTACACCACCAGAAGTGTAGTAGAAACTGTACACACTGTATTAGATACTGTGTACACCGCCTGAAGAGTATTAGAAACTGTACACACTGTATTAGATACTGTGTAAACCACCAGAAAAGTAGTAGAAACTGTACACACTGTATTGTGTACTGTGTACACCGCCTGCACTGTATTAGAAACTGTACTATGGCTGCACTGTATTGTGTACTGTGTACACCACCAGAAGTGTAGTAGAAACTGTACACACTGTATTAGATACTGTGTACATCGCCTGCACTGTTAGAAACTGTACAATGGCTGCACTGTATTGTATACTGTGTACAGCACCAGAAGTGTAGTAGAAACTGTACACACTGTAAAAGATACCGTGTACACCACCTGAAGAGTATTAGAAACTTACTATGGCTGCACTGTATTGTGTACTGTGTACACCACCATAAGTGTAGTAGAAACTGTACACACTGTATTAGATACTGTGTACACCGCCTGAAGAGTATTAGAAACTGTACACACTGTATTAGATACTGTGTAAACCACCAGAAAAGTAGTAGAAACTGTACACACTGTATTATGTACTGTGTAGACCGCTTGCACTGTATTAGAAACTGTACTATGGCTGCACTGTATTGTATACTGTGTACACCACCAGAAGTGTAGTAGAAACTGCACGCACTGTATTAGATACTGTGTACACCACCAGAAAAGTAGTAGAAACTGTACACACTTTATTAGATACTATGTACACCGCCTGCACTGTATTAGAAACTGTACTATGGCTGCACTGTATTGTGTACTGTGTACACCACCAGAATTGTATTAGAAACTGTACACACTGCATTAGATACTGTGTACACTGCCTGCACTGTATTAGAAACTTTACTACGGCTGCACTGTGTACTGTGTACACCACCAGAAGTGTAGTAGAAACTGTACACACTGTATTAGATACTGTGTACACCACCAGAAAAGTAGTAGAAACTGTACACACTGTATTAGATACTGTGTACACCACCTGCACTGTATTAGAAACTGTACTACAGCTGCACCGTATTGTGTACAGTGTACACCACCAGAAGTGTAGTAGAAACTGTACACACTGTATTAGATACTATGTACTCCACCGGAAAAGTAGTAGAAACTGTACACACTGTATTAGATACTGTGCACACCGCCTGCACTGTATTAGAAACTGTACTACGGCTGCACTGTATTGTGTACTGTGTACACCATCAGAAGTGTAGTAGAAACTGTACACACTGTATTAGATATTGTGTACACCGCCTGCGCTGTATTAGAAACTGTACAACAGCTGCACTGTATTTTATACTGTGTACACCACCAGAAGTGTAGTAGAAACTGTACACACTGTGTTAAATACTGTGTACACCACCTGCACTGTTTTAGAAACTGTATTATGGCTGCACTGTATTGTATACTGTGTACACCACCTAAAGTGTATTAGAAACTGTACACACTGTATTAGATACTGTGTACACCACCTGCACCTTATTAGAAACTGTACTATGGCTGCACTGTATTGTGTACTGTGTACACCACCAGAAGTGCAGTAGAAACTGTACACACTGTATTAGATACCCATAGCTCCCAACTGTCTCTGATTTCGAGGGACTGTTCCTGTTTTGGAGCAATGTCCCTCTGTCCCTCTTTCCCCCTCATTTGTCCCTCATTTTGGTCTGATCTATAAAGTTGTATATAAAATCCACTTTTTATCCATCAAGAAGTGTTTGCCAGTGCTAAACCTTTGATCTGATTTCTAAATTGCTGCATTTGTAAGTTCCAAAAGCTAATATAAAGGAATAGTAGTGGTAAAAAAAAAGCACTTTTGGGTTTAACCAATCTTGTTTTTCTGTACAATTCTCCTTTAAGGGAGCGTGGCAAGGGGTGTTTCCTATGCCTGCATACTTTTGCTGATAGGTGTCGCTCATTCCCAACTCAAAAAGTTGGGAGGTATGGATACCATGTACACCACCAGAAAAGTAATAGAAACTGTACACACTGTATTAGATACTGTGTACACCGCCTGCACTGTATTAGAAACTGTACTACGGCTGCACTGTATTGTATACTGTGTACACCACCAGAAGTGTAGTAGAAACTGTACACACTGTGTTAGATACTGTGTACACCGCCTGCACTGTATTAGAAACTGTACTACGGCTGCACTGTATTGTGTACTGTGTACACCACCAGAAGTGTAGTAGAAACTGCACACACTGTATTAGATACTGTGTACACCGCCTGTAGTGTATTAGAAACTGTACACACTGTATTAGATACTGTGTACACCACCAGAAAAGTACTAGAAACTGTACACACTGTATTAGATACTGTATACACCGCCTGCACTGTATTAAAAACTGTACAACGACTGCACTGTATTGTATACTGTGTACACCACCAGAAGTGTAGTAGAAACTGTACACACTGTACATAGGAAACCATAGGCAACCATGTTAAATGGACTGTAGTATGTTTCTGCAAAACTGAAAACGCACTAAAAAATGCATAGGCCTAAGGTAGCGCAGTGCTGAATCGCAAAATAAATTTTTTCAAAAAAAGTAGAAGAGCAGAGCCTGATAGCCCCTGGAACTAATTCATTTAGATCTTTGTGGTCCCGTAAAATAGCAGACTCCAGGAAAGTATTTTCTGACATTCATTGATGACTTCTTGAAGCCCGACTCCGGGATAACTTTGAGAAAACATAAACCCATTCCTATACAACCCCTGAATCTAACTGTGATTTTTTTGTATTCATCTAACCGCCAAAGCCTGCGAAAATCTATACATATAGTTACCTGTGATGTCACAGAAATCTGCCTTTGATAGTTTTCTGCTTGCATGTGGGCAGGAAGACCTTAGTGCTGCATGACATTTCCTCTTCTCCCATGCAATCCAGAACTAAATGGTGTTACAGAAAGAATGAACCACATTTCATTTGAATGTAATCAGTGTAGGTACGTGACTATGACTTGATATCAGCCTCTTGCCATCCCTGTATAGCTGAGCTCAGAATGGGATGGGACGAAGCAGCAGAAGGAGTTGATCAGTCCATATACTAGTATAGAAAGTATAGTGACAGATGATCACTGTTCTTTTGCTCCTTCACTGTCCAGTACAAGAGGTGGGCCCGTGACATACTGGACTCAGAGGAAGTGAAGTCCCTTAAAGTTGAATATTGCTGTACATCATTCAAGTCGGAAGACTGAGGACTTCTTGTGGCAGCTTCAGATTGAATGCAAGTATTGCAGCAAAAACTGTGTTTTGAGCTACAGCAAGATGTATACTATACATCTCCATAGTGTCTGCTCAGCAAGGTGTGCAGGATATATACGTCCATAGTCAGGGCTGTCTTTTCGCATGAGCACCCCTGGGCACTGCAGAGTCGCATGTGGATAAAGTGGGTGATCAGTGGGCGGGTGGGGGATTTTCCTTGCTACCTGGGCCTCCCTCCTCTCCTCTTCTACTGGCAGCAGCTGCAGGTACACAGGGGCATCTTCAGGATGGAGAACAGGGAAGGGGCCAGTAAATATGTAATTACTGGCCCAGTGGCATAGCTACTGGGGTCGCAGGGGTCACATTGGCAACCCCACCCCTGCTCCGAGGGAACCGTGTGGCTCTTAGAGAGAGCATCGGCACTGGGAGCTCTGTCAGACATTTGTAGCGCACTACCCTCGTAGGAGCTGCTGATAGTTCATTCCTTTCTGTAGTGTGATTCTGTTACCCCCTTCCTTGCACAGATTGACACAGCAGACAGTCCAGAACAGTTGAACATTAAACTTTTTTCTTTCCCCAAAATGCATGGCAGAAAAGAATGTGCAATATGTACAGTCTGTATCTTTAGGAAGTATGAGCTGCCTCTAAATTTTTGGTTCCTGTAATGGTAGTTCTATCCTTTTCCCTTAATGAACCGACAGTGCCTCTCTAAAAAAACATCTTGGGACTCAGATCTTAGAAGTGCCAGGCCTCACCTGCCTATCTTGACTCCTGCAATCCTCCCTGGTCGGTTCAGGAAAAGTCCAGGCGCACCCCGATCTACCGCATCCTCTTGACAGCCGCTTCCTGCTCCGCATGTTCAGAATCATCCCAGCCGGTGATGTCTGATCCATGACTCCTGGAGATTCTTTAGGTAGCTTAGTAAGTGAACCATCCAGCGCTGAGGTCTCTGAACCCTCAGGCCTTCAGGTTCAAGATCTGGTGCTATCCAGTACTGAGAACATTACATCCCCAGGCCTTCAAGCCTGGACCCCTGAGGGTCACATTCTTGCTGCTTCTCTGGATCACCTTCCCATCTCCAGCCACCTCCTCCCCTGGAGCATGTGATCCCTAGTTTATATAGGCTTAATAACCCCTGCCCACTCAAATTAATGATTGGTTCAGGGTAGCCCATACAAACTAACTGCATCCTGTGTCCAAACCACCTTCCCTCCAGCACCTCTCACTGGAACAACAGGGCATCACTCATAACAGAATACAGGTGGTCACACCCCCAGTTCTACTCTGTCACTTCTCCCAACCAAATCAAACCCAACCAGGCTTAAACCAACAGGGCAATGCACTGGCAATTTTACCTAACACTAACCCTTACTAACTAGTTAGCACACACCTAAGTATGTGGGCGCTACATACACCCCCTCCTGAAATCACAACTGTCTGCCAGTTGTGGAAAAGGAATCCACAGCTAGAGAACATTCCCACCTACCTAACACAAGGCATCTCATATGTCCACGTGTGTAGTGCTGTGTATGTATCACAAAATGTTACAAATTAAATAATTACACAAAATGTACATTTTCAACAATACACAAATATAGTCTAAACTATTGGTCCCTACAACTATGTCTCATTTTAAAGAGAACCAAGCCACTGCTCTCGAAAGAGAAATACTTTGGTTGCTCTAAGCCTTCATCTGTGATTCTCAGTGGGTTCAAACTCCGACCCTTCCAACGATACTTGCAAAGAAACACAGAGCAAACATCCTATCCTGTATTCTAACTACAGTGAACATGTTGTTGGCATGGGTAACACTACCAGGACTACCATCCCCTCGAAAGGAGTCTGTGGACTCCTGCAGGACAGAGCCTGAGTAGACACGCCAGGTTAGTTACACTTAAGTCCATGAACCAAATACTTTCTAAGTGACTCCGACAAGAGTTCATAACTTTTTACTTAACGTAGAACTAGCAAAGGGACTGACAGGGACAACAGAGGAATAGTGTCCATACTGGCCAAGTAGGCACTGAAGTTGTTGCCCTGTGTAGGAAGTCCATGGGATAGCCCACCCTAACCCGTCTGTGCACTTGCAGTCCAAGGCTTAGTCCAGCATATCTGTAATAACACTCTACAGATAATACCGAGGGTCCGGCAGTCTTGTCTCCTTCCCCCTTGACTGAAATTGAGTAACTCCTGGAATGCTGACCAGGTTTCTGAACCAAGTCACGATTCTTGTAAATGGACTGTCACTGCCGCCATTCTCTGAAAATGTGCTGGAACCTCATCCACATCGGATGGCCAGATGTCCTTTGGGACTATTTGCACATGCAAATAGTCCCAAATAAGGCCCCTTTCCCATTGTTCTGGGGAGGCTTCCACAATAGCCATTATTTTCTCTGACACGTAAGGGTAATCTAACCCGCACTCCTGTGCAACTCTCTTTTGAACATCCCTCTGGAACCGTAATAACCTTAGCAGTTCCTTAGGCCTTCCCTGTCCAGGCAACACACAAGAGTCCGGGGCCTTAACAGCCCTTAGCTGGTACGAGGGTGCCCTGTTGTGAGGGGCACCTATGATGCATGTAGTAGGGGGTACCGGGGGTGCTGGAAATGTGGCTGTGCTCTCCGGAGCCCCGATGGAAGCACTTAATGAAGTGGAGCTTTCCACATACCACTCCTCCTCTTCACTAGAACCACACTCCTCTGGAGAGGACCAAACAAATAAATGTTCTAAGGACCCGTACCTCTCCAGCACTTCTGGGGAACCCCAGTCTACGGCCCGGCCCTTGCTTCCCCTGCCCAGCTCACTTGAGGGATCACCCTCTTCTACTAGTGGCTCCTTCTGGGCAGGTTCAACGAGGGGCTTACTTGAACAGGTCGGCGCTTCAGAGAGATTTCCCGGGGTTTGCCCAACAACACTAACAACCCCGGGATCCCCGACCAGACCACAGGCCTTCCCCACAGATCCTACCTGGACCTCCGATTTTATGGACTCTGGACGGAACTCCTCCGCTGCAGTCTCGATGATGACTTGGCCCTCTCCGGCCCTCCGCAGGTTTGAGGCTTGAGGCGTGCAGAGCCCGGTGGTGCTGTCCACGTGTTAGTAGCATACCTCCTGCTGTTCAGGTCCCAGCCACATTAGCTGCAACTGCAGTGGCCACACCGGACCCAGGCGGTGACTCCCATGGTGGGTTTCCGACAGCCGGGTTAGATCAAACACAGTCTCTCCACTCCATCCACTACTCCCCACGCTAGCCCACCGGTGAATTCCAGACGGATGCCAGTGTCTACGAGGATCCGTTCCTGCTGTTCAGCAAGTTGCTGCATGGCTGGCGGGCTGGTAGCTTAGTAAGTGAACCATCCAGTGCTGAGGTCTCTGAACCCTCAGGCCTTCAGGTTCAAGATCTGGTGCTATCCAGCACTGAGTGCATTACACCCTAAGGCATTCAAGCCTGGACCCCTGAGAGTCACATTCTTGCTGCTTCTCTGGATCACCTTCCCATCTCCAGCCACCTCCTCCCCTGGAGCATGTGATCCCCAGTTTATATAGGCTTAATAACCCCTGCCCACTCAAATTAATGATTGGTTCAGGGTAGCCCATACAAACTAACTCTGTCCAAACCACCTTCCCTCCAGCACCTCTCACTGGAAGAACAGGGCATCACTCATAACAGAATACAGGTGGTCACACCCCCAGTTCTACTCTGTCACTTTTCCCAACCAAATCACACCCAACCAGGCTTAAACCAACAGGGCAATGCACTGGCAATTTTACCTAACACTAACCCTTACTAACTAGTTAGCACACACCTAAGTAGGTGGGCGCTACACATTGAACACACTCAGTGAAGTGAAAGCAAAGGAGGGAGAGGTGTCTTCCTGAGTGCTGTACTCTCTGCCTCCCCCTACAGTGCTCTACTCGGCTGTGTGATTGAAGGTACTGTACTGCTGATTTTTAGAAAGGCTGTGTATATGTGTGTGTGATTGTGTTTGTGATTGTGTGTGATTGTGTGAGTGTGATTGTGTGTTTTTATATCTGTTTGCATGTGCGTATATACAATATGTGCAAAGCATTCCACCCTTCACATGGCACACTACAGAGTATTTCAACCTATCAAAGAACACACTGCAGGGTATTCCACCCATCCCAAAATACACTGCAGAGTACTCCACCAATCCCGTAACACACTGTAGAGTATTCCACTCATCCCATGACACACTGCAGAGCATTCCACCCATCCCATGACACACTCCAGAGCATTCCACCAATCTCCTGACACTGCAGAGGATTCGACCCATCCCCTGACACTGCAGAGCATTACATCCATCCCCTGATACACTGCATAGCATTCCACCTGTCCCATGATACACTGCAGAGCATTACAATTATCCCATGATACACTGCAGAGCATTCCACCCATCCTCTGACACACTACATATTATTTCACCATGCAGAGCATTCCACCAATCACATGGCACACTGCAGAGCATTCCACCAACCCCCTGACACTGCAGAGCATTCCACCCATCCCCTGATACTGCAGAGCATTACAACTATCCCATGATACACTGCAGAGCATTCCACCCATCCCATGACCCTGCCAAGTATTTCACCCAGTGGCAGAACTACCAGGGTCACAGAGGTCGCATTTGTGAGCGGCCCCTGGCGAGCCACCGTGGGGGGTTCCAAGACGGCAGGAAGGGGGTCCACTGCAGAACATGTGAAAAGGTCCCACTGCAGGGTTGTAATGAAGGGCCCCATGATGGGAGTAAAGAGGCACAGGCTTGGAGGGAAGGAGCCTCTGTCTCCTGTTCATCCATCTGCATCTACAGTGCAGCTGAGGCTGCAGAGTGTAACTGGGGAATGTGTTTCTGCAGCCCCTTTCTCTGTCTCAAAAGTGAGACTTTAGGGGTCGGTTTAGACCCCTTATATCTCACCAAAGACCCCCGCCCCATCATCAGCATTGTAAAAAAAACCCTAAAAAATTGGTAAAAATTTTAATTAAATTAGCCCCTCCTGATGACATCCTGGTGACGAAACGCGTAGGAGCAGGACACAGCCACATAAAACGTAATTTCTGCATGGTGGCTCTAGGGCATTGGGCATTGAGCAGTGGCGACAATCTTGAGATATCGGCAGATCATTCCAGCTGCTGGGATAAGGTCACCACCTTTGTGAGTGGAACTATTTTATGCTTTCTAACCTTTTACAAAAATAAAACAGTGTTCTGCTATGATACTCTCTATGGTCTTTTCCTATCCCTAAACTACGATTTGTGACATGGACCCATTGCAACAAAATGGAGATACAGCAATACTTAGAAGCCTGACTGACCTTCTTTGGTATATACCCAGGGCAGTGATGGCGAACCTTGGCACCCCAGATGTTTTGAAACTACATTTCCCATGATGCTCAACTACACTGCAGAGTGCATGAGCATCATGGGAAACGTAGTTCCAAAACACTTGGGGTGCCAAGGTTCGCCATCACTGACCTAGGGAGTCCATACTGGCAGGTAAGTGCACACTGCTGGGAGCACAGAAGATGTATTGCAGTGGAGCACTAGTGGATGTACGAAGTACATACTTGAAGGATATAAGCTGCACAGATAACTTGGGGAGTATTAACAATTTTTTGGGATGGACTTATATGCACCTTTAGTTCTGAATGGACTTCATGCACTTTATTGTGATATTGATTACTAATTATACAGCACTTTTGCACAGATAGCACTTCCATGTCACATTTTCTGAATGGTTTTTGATGCACTTTACTTTTATTTATGGTTGATTTATGAGTTGAATATATAGCACTTTAGCACAGGTAGCACAGGTAGTTAAAACATAGAATTTGTGTTGGCACTTGGAAAGGGAGCGCAGCCTTCTATAGCATTTTCCATAAAATTAAATTAAAATAAATTAAATGACAAAATAAAAATAGATTAAACATAATTTAAAAAGTTGTAAAAAAGTCAGACTAAAATTTCTATTCAGACTTTCGCCGTAGATCACTGTCTCCCTGGTAGGGTAGGGTAGGGGCCCCTGTGCATTACTTTGCCCAGGGGCAGGGGCCCATGATGCTGTTAAGGTGGCACTGTCCATACTGTCTGCTTGGCAAGCTATGCACGGGTGTATGCCTCTATAGTGTTTACTCAGCAAGCTGGGTAGAGTATGCACCTCCAAAGTTCATTGCCACATGCCTGAAAGACTCTATAGTGTGGTGCTTTTAGGAAGAAAATTCTTTACCTACTTCACTAACATGGTACATTTAATAATGATGGAAAGGTGGACATTTATTTCTGATGTGCCATTTATAAATAGCACATCAGAAAACACCCTTAGCCAGCCTGTGCAGCCATTAATGACTGTGATCCAAGCTGTTATCGGGTAGCTCAGATCACAGGTACAGTGAACAGAGCCAGTTTGAGTGTCTCCACACATTGTGATGTTGAAGCATAGTGCACATTGAGTCTCTGTACAAATGCAGGTAAACTGGATGACTTTACAGGTTACCTATTTAAAGTTACAGAGGGGGTCTAGCACTAGAATGATTGCTCTTGCTCTAACATTTGCGGCGTTACTTTACATGTGTGCGACTTACATATGCGTTCACTTCTGTGCGCAAGGACGTAGGGATTGGGCGCTTTCATTTTTTTCCCTTGTCACAGAAAGAAGGATGACAGGTCCTCTTTGATGAGAAAACCAGCCACTGGCTGAAAAAAAAATACCAGGGTTATGGCTGAAGGTAAACAACTTCAAAGCCATAACGAATATACAGTGGTGAAAATATCTATTGGATCCCTTGCAGATTTCGTAAGTTTGCCCACTTACAAAGAAATGAAGGGTTATCTTTGTTATCATTGGTATATTTTAAATGATAGAGACAGAATATCAACCAAAAAACACATGATACAAATGTTATAAATTGAGTTGCAGTTCAGTGAGTAAAATAAGTATTTGATCCCCTACCAACCAACAATAATTCTGGCTCCCACAGACTGGTTACAGTATGTGGTACACAGATTAGTCTTGTCAATTTAAGAAGGTGCTCCTAACGACAACTCGTTATGTGTATAAAAGACACCTGTCCACAGAATCTCTGTCTTCCATTCAAACCTCACCATCATGGACAAGACCAAAGAGCTGTCAAAGGATGTCAGGGACAAGATTGTAGACCTGCACAAGGCTGGAATGGCTACAAGACCATCAGCAAGAAGCTTGATGAGAAGGAGACAACCAGGAGCGATTATTGGCAAATGGAAGAAATACAAAATAACCATCAATCCCCCTCAGTCTGGAGCTCCATGCAAGATTTCACCTCATGGGGTAAGGATGATCATGAGAAAAGTGAGGAATCAGTCCAGAACTACACAGGAGAGGCGTGTTAATGATCTCAAGGCAGTTGGGACCACAGTCACAAAACAAACCATTGGTAACACAATAAGCCGCAATGGACTGAAATTCTGCAGCGCCCACAAGTTCCCCCTTCTCAAGAGGGCACATGTACAGGCCTGTCTGAAGTTTGACAATGAACATCTAAATGATTGAGAGAAGGTTTGGGAGAAAGTGCTGTGATCAGATGAGACCAAAATTGAGCTCTTTGGCATTAACTCGACTCACTGTGTTTGAAGGAAGAAAAATCTTGGATGACAACCTTCTTCCCTCAGCCAGAACACTGAAAATGGGTTGTAAATGGGTCTTCCAGCATGATAATGACCCAAAACATACCACCATGGCAACAAAGGAGTAGCTCAAGAAGAAGCACATAATAATATAATATAATAATAATTAAGGTCATGGAGTAGCCTAGCCAGTCACCAGACCATAATCCTATAGAAAATTTATGGAGGGAGCTGAAACTTCCAGCTGCGACAGCCAAGAAACCTTAAAGAGGAGGTCCGCCTCCCCCCCCCCCCACGAAAAATTAAAAGTCAGCAGCTACAAATACTGCAGCTACTGACTTTTAATATGTGGACATTACCTGTCCAGGGAGCCCGCGATGTCGGCACCCCAGCCGATCTTTGGATCAGCTGTCGGGTGCAGTCGTCTCCATTCCTAGTAAGGGAACCCGGCAGTAATTTCCTTACTGTGCATGCATGAAGCACGCTGTGCTTTCTAATTGGCCCGGTGGGGGAGGAAGGAGGTGGGGGGCCAAACTTTCGAGAGATGGTACAGCGGAGCCGTCTTCAGAAGTGTGGAAAGGTACCTGTCAAAAACAGGTACCCATTCCCCCCTCCCCTCTGAAAGATGGTAAATGTGGCACAGGGGGGGGGGGACAGATAAGCGGAAGTTCCACTTTTGAGTGAAACTCTGCTTTAAGGATTTAGAGAAGGTCTGTAAAGAAGAGTGGACCAAAATCCCTCCTGAGATGTGTGCAAACCTGGTAACCAACTGCAAGAAATGTCTGACCTCTGTGCTTGCCAACAAGGGTTTCTCCACCAAGTACTAAGTTATGTTTTGTTTGGGGATCAAATACTTATTTTACTCACAGAGCTGCAACTCAATTTATAACATTTGTTTTATGTGTTTTTTCTGGATTTTTGGTTGATATTCTGTCTCTATCATTTACAATACACCTATGATAAAAAAAAACTATAGACCCTTCCTTTCTTTGTAAGTGGGGAAACTTACAAAATCTGCAGGGGATCTAATAATTATTTCCCCCCCACAGTATGTGTATTGGGGTCTTGAAGTGGTTAAATCTGTTTAATTTCATATAACAATGCTTCGCTATAGCAAAAAAAAAAAACAAACTTGTGAGATCCCTGTACTGTGTAAAGTGGGGTTGACACTTTAAAGCAGTATTAAAGCAGGTAATTAACTTCTGCTAAAGGCTAAAGAAAAAATAATGCTCCTACAAGAAAATGTCATAATGCGCTAGTATGCTTTACATACTAGCACATTATAAAACAACTTTCCTAGAAACAAAGCCCTCCAGTGGCGCGCTGTTACCTCCACTGCTGCAGAGGCTTCCACCTTTACTCGGTCTCCCTTCTGGGTTTGTGGCCGCTTGAAAGTCCAAGCCGCCATAACGTCACTGAGGTGCATGCGCGGGGGAGTCATGGCCATGGCACAGAGCCTTGTTCCTTCAGAGTGCATGCGCCGGTGACGTCACTAGCTGTCAAACAAGCAATTCGTATTTGCATGTTTAGCCCCCGTTCGCACCGGTGTGGCTTTGGAATCACACTACTTCAGCAGAATTTCACTGCAGCTTGCGACTTCATTTAATAGAAGTCCATGCAAGTCACAATGAAATTGGTAAAAAGTAGTGCAGGAACCTTTTTCATAATCGCTTTGACATGAATCGAGGTGATATGAATGGTTCCATTGCCGGCAATGGGGTGCGACTTGTCTTGCAGCTTACCAAGTCTTAGATGTGATGGCTGCATTTGTTTTCTTCTATAGGCTTTCTTTCTTCTATTTTCAGAAAAGAACAAGCTTGCAGTTGTATCCAGTTACAGAGATGAGACAAACCATTTGCCACTGGTGGGGTGCATATAATGATCAGCTTTTAATAATTTATGTACAGTAAAACCTTTATCTTAAAATAAAAAAACACTTTTCGTTGTAGCTGATTATAAAGCATGGGAACTACTGAAACAATAATAACCTGATGCAGTTCAATACAATACAGAAAAATATATATATAAGTGTGAATACATGTAAGTGGGACAGAGCATAATCGCGTAATTTTGGTGTCATGGCTTTTGTTGAATTTTATGTGGTCTCTTCTTCTGTGCAATGGTAAAGCAGTATTAAACCCGTATGTAATATATTGCAGCTTACCAATCATTAGATGTGGTGGCTGCATTCGTTTTCTTTTTTTTAACCTTTTTTTCTCACTGTTTTTCCCTGGTAATCCAGCCAGTAGTACACCTTCTGTATTAGAGTGACCCCATTCTATATGAATAGGCACAGGAGTGTAATGCCGCGTACACACGTTCGGACTTTTTGGCTACAAAAGTCCGACAGCCCGTCCGACAGACTTTCAACGGACTTTCGACTGACTTTTGGCGGACTTGCGGCGGACTTTCTAACGAACGGACTTGCCTACATACGATCACACAAAAGTCCGACGGATTCGTACGTGATGACGTACACCGGACTAAAATAAGGAAGTTGATAGCCAGTAGCCAATAGCTGCCCTAGCGTGGCTTTTTGTCCGTCGGACTAGCATACAGACGAGCGGATTTCTGGGTCCGGCGGAGTTACGACGTAAAGATTTGAAGCGTATTTCAAATCTAAAGTCCGTCAGATTTGCGGCTGGAAAAGTCCGCTGAAAGTCCGGGGGAGCCCACACACGATCAGATTGTCTGTCGGCGTCCGTCGGACTTTTGTAGACGAAAAGTCCGACCGTGTGTACGCGGCATTAGATTTACTAGCAGATTAACATACACTAAACAAATTGATGCCAGACTTCAGCTAATACTTTATAAGCAGTTACAGCAACTTTTTTTTTTTTTCCTTCTGGGATAAAGGTTTTACATAAGTAAGAAAGACTAAAAAAGAACACTAATACAGCTATGCATTGGTAAACCGCTATATAATAAATATTTGCTTTTGGGTTAAATACCGCCTTCAGTTTAAATATGCTTTAAGGATGAACCAATATCCACTGTGTAGGCTCCCCGAAATCTATATAATTAGCTTTAAACTAAGCTAAGGAAGATCAACTAGTGAGCTTTGGTTTAATACTTAAAAAGTTGTCAGGACATAAACAACAATTTTTTTATTTTTTTTTTAACCTTGCTTAGTGCATTGACCCTGCATACGTGGAATCCTTCCTTCCTTATGTGATCTCCCCTCTGCCAGCTGCTGCCACTAGTATCTCGGAATGTTTCAAGTTTATGGCAGCGGGATATGCAGTCTGTTGTTAGTCATAAACACTGATTAGGCCTGGTTCTGGGAGGTTGATCAGAAGACAGAGAGGGTTTGGCCTTGTTCTTTGACCTTCTGCTGTTGTTTTTTTCTGTCTGTTCTTTCTTCACACTTATCCTAACCCTGTTCTGGGTTATGCTGCCTCCTCACCACCTGTTTTAACCTCTAAAAGCCCACACCACTGCACCACAAACATAGTCTTTTATTGCATCCTAATGTTGCGGATCGACCGCATTCCTATTTACAGCAATTTTTTCTCTACATGCACTCGAGTGACTGCTGTGTGTCACTTTTCAAGGAAGAGCATCGGACAGGGTGACAGTCCAGGCGAACAATTGTGGGACCGTTCTCCGCTGGAAACTTATCACAGGAAGTGCCTGAACAATAACCTTTATAAGAGTATCACCAGGTGTTATTTTAATAAAATGTAAAAAAAGACTTCTTCATTTATTTAACCACTTGCCTACAGGGCACTTTCAACCCCTTCCTGCCCACGCCAATTTTCAGCTTTCAGTACTGTCACACTCTGAATGACAATCGGGCGGTCATGCAACGCTGTACCCAAATTCATTTTTTATCTTTTTCCCCCCCCCACAAATATAGCTTTCTTTTGGTGGTATTTAATAACCACTGGGTTTTTTCATTTTTGCTTAAAAAATGAAAGAAGACCAAAAATTTTGAAAATAAGTAATTTTTCTCCTTCACTGATGTGTGCTGATGAGGCTGCACTGATTGGCACTGATGAGGTGGCACTAATGAGGAGGCTCTAATATTCAGCACATATAGGTGGTACTGATATGCAGCACTGATAGGTGGCACTGATTGGCACTGATAGGTGGCACTGATGGGCGGCACCGATGAGCAGGCACTAATGGGCACTGAAAGGCAGCACTGACTTGCATCACTGATGGGCACAAATTGCCATCACTGATGGGCACAGATTGGTATCACTGCTGGGCACTGTTGGGGTTGCACCGTGTCCTCATTATCTGTACAGGTCTCCCCTGTGAGGAGATGCCGCTGATCGGCTCTCCTCTCCTCACATTCTGTCAGCGTGAGGTGAGGAGAGCCGATTACTGGCACTTCCGTGTTTACATGTGATCACCTGTGTATAAGAAAGGTGCTACTACCCCAAATTAATGAAACTCCTCCTCAGCTGTCAGGTGTAGGATGTGCAGTTGCTCAGTGATGAATGGATAAAGGACAATCCGCAACTCCATACATGCTCTTTAAAACAGTCCAAATTTATTATCTCCATAAAGATAAAAGTACAGAAGAGATAGAAGCGTCTTCAGCATTCGGAACTGATCACAGCCATATGATCAGCTGTGATTGGACACAGCCGATCACATGGGTAAAGAGCCATCAGCTCTTAAATGAGATCGGAGTCAAACCCGTGTCCCAGGGACACAGTGCACCCGCGATCGCTGCGCTGCCTGCCCCCACAGAGCACGTGCTAGCGGTGAGACTGAGGAAGTGCTCCAAAAACCCCTCAGTTCTGTGCTAGAGGTGGTGAGCGGCTAAAAGACACAAAAACCGACCAGAGGGGGCATCAGTACAACTCCTCTGCATGTCAAAGTACTGAGCAGAAGAAGCCAGAAGCTCCTAGTGTGCCCTCCCCCCCTGCCAGAGCAGCTCTGTGCTCCATTACCTGCAGAACAAGGAGACACAAGCAATGAATACTGACGCTTGGGGGACTTGGTGTGCGACTACACAGGATGAGGATTCCTTCCTCCTAGCCAGGGTCGGGACAAAGGAGGGGTGCACTAGGAGCTTCTGGCTTCTCTTGCTCCATAATTTGACATGCAGGGGAGTTGTAATTATGCCACCACCGGGTCGGTTTTTGTGTCTTTTAGCCTCTAGCACAGAACTGAGTGGGTTTTGGAGCACTTCCTGAGCTCCGTGGAACAAGTCTAACAAGCGGGTGGGCGGGGACAGAAGCTGTTTTTCTCTGGCTCTCTCCTCCTTGGGTTGTGATACCATTGTCACTACTCCTGTCAGAGGCATGCCCCCCTCAATGCTGCGCCTGCCCCCTGCCCCCTTCCCCCCTAGTTTCGACCCTGGTACATCCTGTTTTACATTGTTGCAATTTGTGTACTTACATATAGTCTATCAGGGCACTGAGTTCTAAACAGTACAATTACATCTACATCCTGGTCATCTTTCTTACAGTATCAATGGGGGCGTTTCTAGCTCATGGGGTTGGTGCGCTGTGATTATTTTGGATATTTTCACCTTTGATCTTTTTTAGCTACATTAATACCTGTGTAGCGTTTACTCCCGAAGGAGCTGCTGGAAATTTGCCTAGGCTTTTTCCTTGTGGATTGTCCCGCAGCCAGGTGCACAATCTCTGCCTCACTTTTCCTCAATAACCAGTCTAGGGGTGTTGTTTTTGTTGTTTTTATTTTTTGAGAACTTGGATAGGGTTGAGGGAATTGAGGGAATTAAACTCCTGAAAAGCTGACGCAGATGTCCTTGCTTCTAGCAAACTGTGGACTTGGCTTTGTAGTGGAAACATTTAAATTTAGAGCTGAAGCACAAGTCCTTGCATATAGCAAACTGTGGACTTGGCTTGCAATTGAAGCAGTTAATAGCAGACTTCTATCTTTAGAGCACTAAGAGCAGAGTCCCTTCACAAAAACTAAATAAAATAAGCTCTTCGGGACACAGCCAGTATCCCCTTTAAACAAACACACAGCTGACTCTCTAGCACACGAGGGGTCGCAGCACCCCAAAAGTCTCTAAGATCCCTCACAGCAGACTGTACTGGGCAAAATGTCTAGAGGCAGTTGATTGCCTTCTTCCAACCTCTAAGCGACACCTTTCCCCAGTGATACCAAACTAGATCTTTAGCAGATAGCCCCTCAGTCAGCTTTTTGAACTTTAGCATCAAGGCCCTCAGGTTGCCTACCTGAGGCCTCGTGAACAGCAAGCACATGGCAGCATTGCCGGAAGGCAGTAGCTCTCCAGGCTGGATTGATCTTCTGCAGGAAAAGATTCAGAAACCCAGTGTCTCAGAGAATGTATACAGACTCCTAACAGCCTTCAGGGCCCTGCTCCCTGGGATACTGCCATCTGCATAGCTCCACACATGTTCCAGAGAAATGTTCCACATGTTCCAGAGAATTCTCCACTCTTTGGAAGGCAGAGGGAGCCATCAGACTAGCAGCAGCCGAGAACATGGAACTGACCTAATTAATCAACTGCACTGGCTACAGTGAGCAGAACTAGATTTGCCTATCACAATAATTACAGCCACACTGGTTACAGTTAGACGAGCTAAATTTACCTAACAAAAACACACCCAGCTCCACTGAACACAGTGAGCCAGCACTAAACCTAACTAATCCTAGCACCTATCTAGGAGGGTGCTACACCTGCTCTCTAGGTCCTTTCTAATCAAATGTCATTATAGTGGTGTATATATATATATATTATTATTCAAAACATATGAATTCATTGTTATTACTTTTATATTTTTTTAGGATTTATGCCGCGTACACACGGTCGGACTTTTCGTCTACAAAAGTCCGACAGCCTGTCCGACATACTTCCGACGTACCTTCGGCGGACTTGCGGCAGACTTTCTTACGAACGGACTTGCCTACACACGACCACACAAAAGTACGACAGCCTAGTACGCGGTGACGTACACCAAGTCCGACGAGACTATAAAACGGAAGTTCAATAGCCCGTACGACACCCTTTGGGCTCCTTCTGCTAATCTCGTGTTTATCTCGTGTTAGTAGAAGTTTGGTGAGAGACGATTCGCGCTTGTGAGACTCGTATTTTTCAGTTCGTTTTAACTGTTGTTCAGTCTGTGCTTGTGAGGTTTGTATCTGCTTTTCAGTGCGTTTGGTCAGTTGGCATTGAGAAATCTTTGTTTTATTGGCCGCTCGTTCCTGATTTTCAGGTCGTTCTTCACAGGCCTTGCTGTTCTTCAGTGCGTTCTGTTTAGTGCGTTCTGACCAGCCGACCGTTTTGAAACCATGTTACCTGTACGTACTCGTCGTAGAGCTCGTGCATTGTATGTGCTTGGTGCTGTAGTTTATTCTTCAGCCCAAGACCAGTCCATGAACAGGGCGAGGAGGAGTTCATGGACCAAGAATTGGTTGCTTCAGCGTGACCAGTTCTGTCACATGCCTTTGCTCCGTGAGATCCGTGAGAATAATCCTGAGGATTTCAGGAACTTTCTCCGGATGACGGACCCCGTTTTTGACCGTTTGTTGGCTTTGCTGACCCCCTATATCAGCAGGCAGGATACCTGCATGAGGCAAGCCATCACTCCGGAGCAGAGGCTGGTCGCTACCTTGCGGTATTTGGCCACAGGGAGAAGCCTGCAGGACCTTAAGTTCTCGACAGGCATCTCCCCCCAGGCTCTGGGGATCATTATCCCAGAGACCTGTTCTGCCATCATCCAGGTCCTGCAGAAGGACTATATTAAGGTAAGATATTTTTCTTTTATTAGCATCACATGTTCTTTTATGTAATCTTTGATAATGTAATGTATTTCTTGCTTCAAACACTACTTACCATCATTGCAATATAGTGTGAATGTCCCCTTTTTATCCTCACACATGCTGGAATTTTTTCCTGTTATTTTTTGTCATGCATGTATATTTTCCTTCAATAACCTTCCCAGCATGAAGTGATGGGAACATATCCACCTAGTCTACTCATTTTGAATGTATTTTGTTTGAGTGTATTTAGTGTGCTTATAATTAGCAATTAGCTAGATTTCCCAACCCCCCCACCCACCCCCACCTAAACTCAGTCCAAATAGTGTGCTGCTAATTAGCAATTATCTTGATTTCCCAACCCCCCCACCCACCCCCACCTAAACTCACTCCAAATAGTGTGCTGCTAATTAGCAATTATCTTGATTTCCCAACCCCCCCACCCACCCCCACCTAAACTCACTCCAAATAGTGTGCTGCTAATTAGCAATTATCTAGATTTCACAACCCCCCCACCCACCCCCACCTAAACTCACTCCAAATAGTGTGCTGCTAATTAGCAATTATCTTGATTTCCCACCCCCCCCACCCACCCCCACCTAAACTCACTCCAAATAGTGTGCTGCTAATTAGCAATTATCTAGATTTCACAACCCCCCCACCCACCCCCACCTAAACTCACTCCAAATAGTGTGCTGCTAATTAGCAATTATCTAGATTTCACAACCCCCCCCCCACCCTCGTTAAAATTTGCTTGAATGTTCTGTGGTGTTGATTTGTCTAAAGCAAATATATGTTGCAGTTTGCAAAATGCATGTGCACTCTACAAGTGCATTTGTTCCAGTGCTTTAGTAAATGAGCAGAAGCTCTGCTGATTTCCATCATCAAATCATATGCAAGCCTCAAAGTG